>NC_045625.1:67190781-67790781 GCF_009829155.1 Mustela erminea
AAGGATCCCTCACGCTACCCTTTCCAGCTACAGCTCCCTCCTTCCCTCCCCCGCCCCACCAACCCTGGCAACTGTCAGTCTTGGTCCATCTTTGTAATTTTGTCGTTTCAAGAATGTTGTGTAAATGAAATCGTATAGGTGTAACCTTTTGGGATTCTTCATTTCATCTGAGTTGGTGTGTCTGTCAAGTTTGTTTTTACTGCAGAGTGGTATTTCATGGTTTTGATAGATCCATGTTTCTCTACCCAGCCATCCACGGAAGGACATTTCGGTGGGTTCCTGTTTTGGGATTTTGTGAGCAGACCTGCTATGAACATCCGTGGACAGGTTTTTGTGTGCACATAGGTTTCCATTTGTCTGGCAGAATTGGCCACAAATGGAATTGTTAGGCCATATGGTGAGTGCGTATGTAGTTGTACGAGACACTGGCTCACTGTGTTACTGAGGGACTGTGTCATTGTACATTCCCACCAGTAATGTACAAGGAACCCCATTTCTCCACACCCTTGCCAGTGTTTGGAGTTAGTATTGATCTATTTTGACTTAGGTCAGGGGTCAGGGGATTGGCTTTGGTTGGAGAATGGTGTTGGTGTTTGCCAGCTTTATGAGAAGTTAGTCCCATCCGTGGACCACCTGAGTGATACTTCTTATAATTCTTTCCCCTTCTGTTTTTTTCCTGCCTCTCTCTTAACCTTGAAGGAACAACATCTATGATACGTTGTAATAGATTAAAGCCTTTCAAATGACTAACTTCCCTCAGGTTAAAAAAAAATAAAAGGCCGATCCTCAGTCGACAGAGACAAATAAGTGACTTACACGTAGCCTGAATCAAGATGCGGAAGGGGAGAAAAAGAAGCCTGGAGAAAACAGCAGAAAATGACCAAAGCCATCTGTGGTCATAAGATGCGGTGAACGCTGGACTTGTGAAGTAGGCTAAGCGTCTTCAGTATCCACAGTAAGGAAGAGAAACAGATGTATAGTGATCCCGGGCTGGGAACTTCTTTGAGGGGGCTGTTATGATGCTGTAGAATTAAATGACTCACTGGAGAAAAGGGCATAAATGTCCATCAGTTTGGTCATCACCTTAGAAATAATGCCATAGTTTTGGAAATGATGTCACTGAGGCCCAGAACAGGTGAACTGCTCATCCGAAATCACCCAAGTTGCCACCTGTGGACAGAGCCCTGAGCCCCACCCGGCATGGCCTGGGCTCAGCGTGTCTTCTGCACAGCCACGTGAGGTGAGGTATTTTTTGAAAGATTTTTGCCTTGACCTGTGTCTGGTATTTTTATGTCACACCTGCCATGCTCTGCTTTTCTTGGCATGCCATCCGATATAGGTTAGAAGCTTCGAAGTTGTTCCATTTTGCTTTGCACACCCATCAGACTCTAGGGACTGGGGCCTGGAGAGCCGGTGACGTATCTCTGTATAGAACAACAGAGTGACTTGTTTACAAACCTTCCCTTGTCTTTGGATAGTTTTGAAGACTCAGAAGGAAAAAGAAGGGCTGAGCATTAAAAAAAAAAAAAAAAAAAAAACAGATTAGCCCGAGCAGGTTTTAAAATAGCAAGACTTAAAGTGATTCAATGTTAATTGAATATTGAGTAAGGAAGAGGTAGGGAGTTAATTGAATGAGTGAGCTTGGGGTTTTGGATAATTTTTTCATGATGTGAAGGAAATTATTACAGAGTTGGATGCAGATCAGGGGAGAGAGAGAGGCAGTGTGATCTTTGGAAGCAGTAAGTGAAAGCCATTTAGTTTGGTGGGAGAAACAGAAGCCTGTTGTACTGTTGGCTTTCCCTTTAAAATTCTGTTTTTATTGTTATAAAAAGTTACATGTTATCTGAAGAAAATTTAGGATCTATGGAAAAGCAAAAAGAGCAAAATAAATACCATCTATGATCTCATTATAGATAGTCACCACTGACATTTACTTCTCTACTTTTAGTCTTTTTCTATGAGTATATGTTAGTGATATATTTATGCATGTAGAGTGTGTTTATAAGTATAGGATCCTGTAGTTCAGAAAGCCACCTTAAAACTTAACACCTTCCCAATGCTATTTTAAATCTCTCTTCTGTTTTACGTTCTTCTATTAATGTACCCAATATTATTTCTCTCTTAAAAACAACACTACGATGGACATTATAGATTTACTTTTGTGCTCATCTGCAATTATTTCCTTAGGTTAAGCTTGGAATTCTAATGTCCAATGAAATGCATATTTTAGGATTTTGATTTCTAGTGCCAAATTATCAACCTGGAAAAACTAGCATCTGTTGACATTCCCACCTGGTTTATGGGGTTCCCCATATTTTTTCCAAAAATGGGCTTTATTATTTGTGTTTTCAATGGCTAATTTGAGAAATGAAAAATTGTGCATATTTTCATTTTCATTTTTTTTTATTATGAAGGACATTATGTTTAAAAGAATATTTGGGTTTCTGTGTTTGTAAATTGCCTGATCATGTCCTTTGTTTATTATTTTTTTGTTTTCTTTTTTTTTTAAGATTTATTTATTTATCTTAAAGAGAGAGATGATGAGCAGAAGGGGCAGAGGGAGAGGGAGAGAGGGAATCTCAAGCAGACACCACACTGAGTGTGGAGCCCAACTCGGGTTTCGATCCCACAACCCTAAGATCATGACCTGAGCAGAAACCAAGAGTTGGACACTTAACCAGTCATGTCACTCAGGTGCCCCCAACTATTATCTTTTCTACTGAGATGCTCATCTTTTTCTCATTGAGTTTTAAACTTTATTAAAAAACTAAGTCTACTTCACACATATATTTTTCTCTCTCCACCATTTCCATTTGGCCACCACGACTACTTTGTCCTGTCAAAGCCTTCCATACATATTTTAAAACCAAGCAAAAGGGGAGTTCTGCCTTCAACAACTGAATAGGCATTTTGGGACACCACATTATTGGACCACGTTTATCAGACATAGTAAGGTGCGTTCTCACTCTGCATTATGAGGACAGGCAGAGATCAACTGTTACAGAAGGAAAATGAGAAGGAAAATTTTAACAAGCTGTTTTTTAAGCTGTTTTCTTTAGGAGACTTCCTCCACTGCCACAGATCTTGCAGTCATCCAGGAGCTGTGCTTCCTATGATTGATGAGCTTGGCTCTCCCTTTGGAAAGACCTTTTCATACTTGCTTGCATTTTTGCCTTAATGTCTTCTACAGAGCTAGTTCCATTGGTTGTTTTAGGAGTTTTTTTTTGTTTTGTTTTTCTCTGTTTTTCCTTTCTTTTTTCTTTTTCTTTCTTTCTTTCTTTCTTTCTTTCTTTCTTTCTTTCTTTCTTTCTTTCTTTTTTTTTTTTTAAGATTCTTGACCTTTTGATCTTGGTGTTCTGGGTTTTGAATCATTTTCATTCTGGTTTGATTTTTTAAAAAATTTTTATTTATTTATTTATATTTCTTTTCAGCATAACAGAATTCATTGTTTATGCACCACAGCCAGTACTCCATGCAATACGTGCCCTCCATAATACCCACCACCTGGCTCCCCCAACCTCCCACCCCCCGCCCCTTCAAAACCCTCAGATTGTTTTTCAGAGTCCATAGTCTCTCATGGTTCATCTCCCCTTCCAATTTCCCTCAACTCCCTTCTGATTTGATTTTTGTGCACTTTTGGCTGGAGTGTCTCATATTAATTTCTTTACTGGAGCGTTTTCTTCTTTTTTCCTCTTCCTCCTTCTTTTCCTTCTTTAGCAGCAAGTTTGACTTCTTTGTGGGGAACCTTGCCACCACATCCAAGAGCTGCTTGCTCTCTGGATATACTTAGGAATCTCACTTTTCATCAACTGATTCTGCATCTTCCTTTGGCTCTAAGTGCCGTCCACTAATATAGACAAGCCCCAAGCCACGCCTCAACCACAGGCCACAGGTGTTGTTATTTCAAAGCCCAAGGGAGTTAGTTGCCTGTACAGACATTTTGCAAGCTGCTAATGGGATCGGATTTCCCTCCTAATTCCTTGTCACTGGTCCAACAATGTATAGCTTGGCCTTTGGACCAGCCCTTCAACTGTTCTTAGAGATAACCGGTACTCACTTTATTTGTTATCGGCCTTAAAAATCATAATCTGTGTCAGTCTTAATTTACAACCAAAATGAGAGTTGTGGGGCCTCAGGGGGCTCATGTCCATCCTCATGACATCATGGGTGGGATGGGGGCGAGCACAGAAGTAGGAGAGAAGACAGGCGGAGGAGGTCAGCGACTGCCACTCAACAGAGCAGTGGTGTATGACAGAATCATACCAGGGTTCTTACTGACTTTCAGTTGATTTGTGTTCATTAAGCATACTTTGTCTGTTTCCTGTGTTACCAACATGTTTTTCTTCATTGTCGTTGGCTTTTAATTTTGTTGATATACTGTTATGATAGTTGATACTTCTACAATACTTTTGTCACAGTTCCTGTTTTTTTTTTTTAATTTTCATATTAACATTTTATTTTTATTCTTCAGCCTTCAGAATTATCTTGTTTTTTTTTTTTTTAATTTGTTTGATTGCTTTCATTTTTGAGGCAGTCCCCTCTGTGACTATTATGATTTCCGTCATTGGTATCCTACTTAGAGATGCCACCCCCATCCTTAGGTCATATATTTGTCCATATTTTCTTTTAGTTCTTTATCACCTAATCTTAAACCTGCAGTTTGTCTTACTTTATTTAAAATCTGTGGTTTATTTTAATGAAAGGGCTCATCTCAGGATACAACTTAAAAATATTTCAGTTTGTAAAGCAGCCAGTAGGGTAGTTACTGACCAGTACTGTTACTTTTCTATAGTGAATATGTTTGTGTGCATTATGTCCATATTGCTAAATATTGTTATACATGTAACTGAGCTTGAACTCATTCCCCTGGCCACATGACAGGCCAGTAAGTCTAGGGGCAAGGTGTTGGGGTAGGAAAGTGACTTTTTTGGAAAGTCGGAAAATAGATGATGGACTATTGTCCCAAAGAACCATCTTTCCTCAAAACGAACTTTGAAATTCTTTTATGTCAGGAAAAGGGGGAAGTGAGAAGGGATCGGAGTCAAGAGGTTCCTGATGTCTGTAGACATTCAGGTGTCCACAGTGGTCTGTGGTAGGTTTTTGAAACTTTTCTGTCCTTGATCAGTTGATCTTGGGAGTACAGGAATCCTGTCATGCTGTTGCGTAGATCTTAAACATAGCATCACTGTTTCTGTACATACATCCTTACCTCCTTGGGTGGGGGGGGGGTTTCAGTAAAGAGTGGTTTTTGCAAATCTTGGCTTTAAGCAAAGTTCCTTTGATGATTAAGAGGCCTACATGCAGGGCTAAGCAGAAGTTTCTAAGCTCTATCTAGGTCACAGCAGTAAGGGCAATAGAAGGAATAAGGAGTCAGATATGCTGAATTCGCCTGTGACAACTGCACCTGGGCCTGGGCCTCACTCTGAGCATCACTGTTTAATTGCATAAAAGTCAGGGCCATCCTGGCCTTGAAGAAGTAAGAAGATCATTGGTGTGATACTTCCTGGCACATTCAGATTTCTGGTTTGCGGCTTCTCAGAGACTTAAAATCATGGTCATGTAGTGTTTTCCTTGGGACCCCCGAGAACGATGTGTATATTTCAGCCATTGGTCAGTGAGTCCATAGTTTGTGAGGGGCTCCCATGAAGGCTGCAGAAGAGGAAGGCGGAGACCTGCTGGTTCAGCCTCCATTCCCAGCTCTCCCCGCTGGGCAGACTGCAGAGTCCTAGACACCTGTGCACACAAATAGCACTTCTTCCGTGTTGCCCGACTCTGAATGCCACCAGCTGCAGAACAGATTGTTTCCTACTTTAAACTTTCTCTTTCCTTTTTCTTTCCTTCGCAGAGCTTCCAACGTGAGAACACATTCCATTTGTAGGCTCAGAGGACTCTTCCTATCGCACACAAACACGGGCAGCTGTATCACATTTGCTACTAGACAAAAGGGGACCCACCTTGTTGTTCCTGGGTTTGAGGTCCCTACGCTTATGTCTCATAAAGAAGAAATTCTGGTTGTCAGTAGACAGGAGGGAGTTTGGCAAGTAGGTGACCCAGGTGAGGGGAGAGGGTGGGCAGAGAGAGGTATGAGGAATTCCACCCCCGTAGGAAATGCTTTCCATTCATGTTTTTGATTTGTTTTAAATTTTGGGAGTGACTCACAGGCACTTAGGAAGGTAACTGATTAAATTAACCTTATCAGTAATGAGGTTGCCTGGCCTCACTTGCTAGCAGACAGCTCTGTGGCTGGTTGGAGATTAATTGGCTGCCTGGTGACTGGTGAAAACAATGTGGGTTGAGTCCCACTTAAACAAGTATATAGTACAGCAATCTTACTATGTTATATCTTGACATTATTAACATTAAGAAGTGGTGTTATGAATTATTTGTTTCTCTTATTCACACAAAGCAGACGTTCAGGACTCATTTTACTTAGACATAGTAAACTGGGATTGGGTGTGTTGAGTAAAGTGAATCCTTTGCCTGTTACAGGATAAATGTTGTAGCAATTGTCCTGCTCTGGCTGTACTGGAAACAATAAACAATAGCCTTCATACAATTTGATGTTCCTCAAATGCCTAGTTGAAGTTCAAGGGTTATAAAATCAGATTCTTGAGTAGTAGGATACAGAGTGCTATGGACTGAATTGTGTCTCCCCAAAATGCATACAATGGAGTCCTAACCCCGGATGTGATTGTATTTGGAGACAGGGCTCTTAAGCGATAATTAGGGTTAAATGAGGTCTTAAGGTTGGGCCCTAATCTGATAGGTTTGTGCGCCGTATAACAAGAGGGAGGAGAGGTCTCTCTCTCTCCACCTGCATGAACCAAGAAAAGGCCGTCTGAGAAGATGGCTGGGCCCTCACCCCAACTCTGCTGGCTTCTTGATCTGGGAATTCCAGCCTCCAGAATTGGAGGCAAATAAATTTATGTTGCTTAAGCCTCTCAGTCTATGATTTTTTTTTTTTAATGGCAGCCCAAGCAGACTGAGACAAAAAGAAAGAAGATGGAGTGTGAAATTTGGCTCAGAAGGACACCTGCAGAAGTTGGAGATCAAAAGCAATGAGACTTTCTCAGTGAGGAACCCTTTACCGCCATAGCTCAGTGGACCTGGCATGGTCCAGTGGAGAAAAGACTTGCCTGGAGACACAAGGCTGAGTTTAGCTCTCAGCCTTTCTCCTAGCTCACCACGTGACCTCGCCCTGGGCTCAGCTTCCTCACCAGCATAAAGAAGTGATCGGGTTAGTTCTTCTTGACGTCCCCTCTAGCACGTTGAGAAGACCAGGTGTGGTGCGTTTTCATTATTGGGGTGTTCTAGTGGGTCTCAGATGCTTTGAAGTTCCCTCGTGAGTGGATTATGGGATCCTTTTCCAAGAGAGCAATGCTAGCCAGCAGGACGATATTGTTTGATCTCTCAACCTCGAACTCAAAATTAATTTTGGGATGGGACATGGCCAGGCTAGGAAATATCCTCCCACCTCCACACCTCTGAATTAGGAGCCTTCTTAATCAATACAGATGATCAAATAGTGAAATTTCTGGGCATCAACATATGTGACTTGTAATCCAAACATAGCTCTGGCTGCATCTCCTCTGTCCCCTCACAGTTTCTTCACCGGGGCTCTCCAAGAAATAATCTTGGTCCTGTCCCTTCTCCAAAGTGTGAAGTTGAACACTTCGCAAAAGATAGCCAATGCCAACAAAGTTGCTTGACCAACTGCAAACATTCTAATGTGTCCCACACGTGCACGTGTGCATGCCCCTGCGCTCACATTTGTGTGCACGTCCTTATCACTGCAGGTCAGGGCCCCACGTAGGTGGGTTTTTTTTTTTCTTCTTTTTTCTCACCTATTGGGAACACGTGAGCCCTTTCAACCCTCTCTGTGAGTTACCTGGTCGTTGGTGTTGAGGACCGGGGTCTGTCACCACATGGGGTGTTGTGTGACAACTTCAGGGGCCACGTGCTTTCCCTGGAATTGGGATCCTCAAACACATATTTACACACAAGATTCCCCGGATCCCCTGCTCCGAAAAAGCCACTAAGGCCCATCTCCCAGCCACAAGTAGCTTTGTATGAGAGCTCCTGGAGGTTGTATCATAAAAAGCTGGTGCCTGTGAGTAGAAACTGCAGTTTATTTCAGGGGGTAGCCAGACGTCTCCTTGTTCCACACAATACCACTGACTAGGGTCGGGAAGGAACAGTTCTGTTAGGAGTTTGAGGGAGAGTCCTATGAACGAGGGAGGGACCCAACACAGAGGGTATGTATGGAGTTCCAGAGAAGATGGCCGATGTTCAAGGTGTGGCCCTTGGTAAGATCATCTTCTTTCATCAGAGGTGAATAAACACATACCTCCAGGCTGTCCCAGAGCAGTAAAGAGAGGAGCTAGAGAAAACCGCAGCAAGCTGAGTAAGCAATTTTGTATCCAGAAAATTTCAGTACTCATACCTACTCCATTACATTTATAATCAACTTGATTTTAATTATGGACAAATAAAATAATTTGAAAAAAAAATACAGTGAGGAGTTGGGAAATGAGAAGTCCAGTCGAATTAGCTAGTGAGGATGTAAGCTTGCAGTGCGGAAATGGCCTTCACATACATGGTATCATCGATACGGGGCACAGTTCTGTGTCGGGTCCATCTTTGTTTGCCAGTTGGGCTCCACCTACTCTCCGCCAGTGAAAAATATCTGAATCGGGAGATTAAAGCTGCATCACAAAGCTCATCTGTGGCAGATGAGAGACTTAAATCCATGGTTTCTGACCCCTGAAATTTTGTTCCTACAAGGAATAGGATCGAATTGAGTTTGGTGGGTTTGGAGGCAGGTGGTTTTGGTGGGTTTTTCTCCATTCCTTTCTGACCACCTAACAGGGTCACTGCATAAAGGTCTTGCCCAGATCCCAGCCATTTCCCAGGCACCTCTCACTCCCACGAAACACAGCCCGTGTCCCCACTCCCTGCTTTCTTTGGTTGTGTCACATGAATTAGATGTGAAGTGGGAACATGTACATTTTGGAGATCCAGTGACTGAGAGAACCACTAAGAAAGGAAGAGCCCCGGGGCACCTGGGTGGCTCGGTGGGTTAAAGCCTCTGCCTTTGGCTCAGGTCATGATCTCAGGGTCCTGGGATCAAGCCCCGCATTGGGCTCTCTGCTCAGCAGGGATCCTGCTTTCCCCTCTCTCTCTTTGCCTGCCTCTGTACCTACGTGTGATCTCTCTCCATCAAATAAATAAATAAAATCTTTTAAAAAAAGGGAAGGAAGAACCCCTCCTCCTTGAAGAAAAAACTTGCTCTTTTCAAAACCGAGACCCTTGAGGCCAAGATAATCTCTCACCATTCCTGTCAGTTTTTTCTTCTCCTTCCAGTTTTCCCACTGACCATTTTTAAAGTCATCTGGTGAAGGGGTTCTGGACTAAGAGGGTAAGTTCCCATGCAGCCTCTTAGTCAGTGGCTTGAGATCCCCATGTTTAGGGATGCTTGAGAGGGACAGTTACTTGGGGTAACGGAGGAAGGCCTCTTCTACAACATCTCTCTGCAGTTAGAACATATTTGCAGCACAACCTGTGAATGTGGATTAGGGCCTTGTCAGGGCCGCCATTATCACAGCGTGGCCTCAGCGTCGCAGGGCCCATGCCCACTCCACACCACTCCCCAACCTAGTCCATCCATGCACCAGATGACGTGGGGCCTGACATAGATACCACGAGCTTGATGGTAGAATTTGGTGATTCATCAAATATTTATGGCCCGATAAAGCTCAGTATCTTTTTGGTGTCATTTCAAACATATTTTTTAGTTCCATTTTTGTTTAGATACCATAATGGTAATTCTCAATTATTTAGGGGATGATTGACTCTCAATTGCTTAGAGGGTGGTTGACTGAATGGGCTCTATGGCTTTCTTCCATTCAGTCCTTGTTCAACTAGTTTTCATTGAGCGCCTACTATGTGCTAGGCATGATGTGAGGCATGATGAGAATTGTGTGCAAAGATGAAACAGAAAATAAGACAGAGATCCTATTCTCAAGGACTTACCATTAAACAACTAATCCCCCTAAGGATGCATAATTACAACTAGCAAGTCTGCAAAAGGGCTGGTGGTCAGTGGCAGTGTTAATAAAGGATCTTTAAGTCCTGAGCTGCGTCAGGGAAGAGTTCTCTGAGCTACATAGGGAAGCCAGGGCTGCGTTCTGAATGAAGAGTTTTCCAAGAGTCAAATAGCAAAGGGCAGGGGCAAAACCAAGTTTTCCATCCAAAGGAAAGAGTCTGTGCAAAGACCTCGCGGAGGCACGGTGTAGGGCCTTTTCTTAGAAATGAAGGTCAGGAGGCTGAAACTTGGAGGAAGGCTGGCACAGGCCTGGGGCTGGAGAGATGTGCTGGGAATAAACCCCAAGAGTGCTTTTAGGCCACGTTAAATATTTATATCATGATCACAGGACATATGGTGAGCCATTGAAGGCTTTTAAGCAGGAGTGTGTGTGTGTGTGTGTGTGTGTGTGTGTGTGTGAATTAGATTTGTATTTTGGAAAGGAAATGATACAGTGAGACCTTCACATGGATGGAGAGATAAGGAGGCTGTTACAGTCACTCTGAGGAGGGACAGTGGTATTTGGAACTAGCAGTGAAGAGGTGGGACATGTAGTGATGGATTAGATACAGGCCTGCGGGAGAGAACAGTGTCAAGGATAATGCCTCGATTTTTGGCCTATATACTCGGAAGGGTGGCCGTGTCATTTACTGTGATAAGGACCTGGAAGAAGGGCCAGGTGAGAGGGAAGTTCATGAGGTCAGTCTCTGTCTTAATATTAATGATCAGCTGCATAGAACAGAAAGCCCTTCCGGAGTGGCTGAAATAGTTAAGGGGTATGTGTGAGACACAAGACCAGGGGATCCAAGGCTATGCAAGTTAAGCCTTGTGAGGCAGCTCAACAATTCAGTGATGGTGAGGCTCTTTTAGCTGTGTGGGTTATTACCTACCTTGGTGGGTAGCCCTTTCACCTTTTGCTTCTTTATGATTCAAGATGGCTGCTGTGACCCTGCCCTTATACCTGCATTCCAAATAGAAAATTGGAGGCCCACGAGGTGAAGGGGTTTATCCTAGTAAAGATTTTCCTTTTTATTTGGCAAGGGATCTATACCTAGCAATTTGGCCTATATCACATTGGCCTGAATTAAGTTTTGTGGCCACCCTTAGCTAAATGGAAGTTTGAAAATACAGTATTTTAGCTTTCTGGCCTCTACAGGTAGAGGAAGGCTGAGGAATGGGGGCATGGGAATAGCTTTTAGGACTAGCAGATGTCTACTGCAGTCATGCTAGTGTTGTGTCCTCCAAATAGAGATTTCCAGGAGAGAGTTAGATATACTGGCCCAGAGCTATACTTTCTGTTTCTCCTCTTCCTCTTGCGGGGAAAAGGTGACTTGATGACAGTTTTACAATATGGCAATTAAGGCATATGTCCCATTTCCCCCATCTCCCCAAAACAAAAGGAAATCAGAAAAGCTCTGCCCAAGAAATTTGATTAGCCAAAAGGATGATTTCATATTATGATATATTAATATCATATATTATTATAATATATAAATATATCTCTATATATCTATATATATTAACATATATCTCTATATATCTCTCTAGATATGGATATATATCTTATATCTATATATATAATATATTAAATATAGGATATATTATATATTAGATATATATTATTATATCTCTATATATTAGATATATATATCTATATATAGGATATTATATATATATTAAATATTTAGATATATATCCTATATATCTAATGTATATTAGATATATATCTAATGTATATTAGATCTAATATTAGGTCTATTATATATTAGATCTAATATATAATAATATATAATATTAGATGTAATATATATATATCCTAGATATATATCTATATATCTAATATATGTTAGATATTTAGATATATATCCTAGATATACATATCTAATATATCCAATTGGATATATTAGATATATATCTAAATATCTAACATATATTAGATATATATATCTAGGATAAAATCCTATATATAGATATAAGATATATATACACATCTAGAGAGATATATAGAGATATATATTAATATATATAGATATATATTAACTACTAGATTATTGTAGGGAGGTAACTAAAGGGCCTTTAGAAAAGGACCCCCCAAATCTGTATAGTCATGCTTGGAAATGGCATGGCATGGGCTTTCTGACCTTGTGCCAGCCAGCCAGCCTCTCTGATGGTGCATGAATCCGTAGCATTAACTCTTAATAATGCGGTCACTCTGGACCGCATCATATACTTTAATGCACCAGTTTTAAGGATGGTAATAACCTTCTTGCTTCATGGGACAAATCTCATTCTTTCTCATGCATTTTTTCCTTGAGAGGAGGTCATGAGGGCCAGGGTGGTGCCATGGCATTGGCGCTTCTCACTATGAGGGTGACAACCGAGCAGAGATGGAAGAAAGCAGGAGAAGGTGCCATGAAGACCTGTGGAGAGAGCAGTTCAGGCAGAGACAGAAGCAGGCTGCAGGTTCTGAGCTGTGGTAAGCAGTTCAATGCAGCATGAAAGAGGAGTAGCCCAGGAGAGAAATGGAATGTTAACACCAGACTTTCATTTTAAAATGTTGAGTGGACTCTGACAGGACACACAGGGTATATAGGACTTTCTCTTTCCACTTCCACATTTGAGTCTTGTCACCTGCAAATCATTGCATTTCATTAAGCTGGCTCCTGGAATTTCATCTCATCAATCAGGCTGAATTGGGTATAGGTGATGGAAATCTCAGCTAACATTTATTTTTTATAAATGAAGTCTAGAGATAGGCATTCTGAGGTTGGTTTAGCTACTCAGTAGCATTTCTCTCATGGGTTTAAGACGACTACACTTAATCCATGCCTCACCCTATGGTGCTCCAAACAGGAAGGAAGGTGAAGCAAGAGAGAGAGAGCGAGAGAGAGAGAGAGAGAGAGAGAGGATGAAGAACCTTTTACTTCTCCAGCTGTTTATAGGAGGAAAAGAATTCCTCAGCACATTCCTGCTTATGTCTCATGAGCTGGCCCTCAGTCAGCTCTGCTCCCCCAAAGATCATCAGCAAACAGGAATAGGATGGTCATGCCTGACCTGCACTGAGCTTGACTCATCCTCAGGGGCTGAGGAAGAAGCTTAGCCTCTCTGAGCTTGTTCTGACCAAACCAAATTGGTTTCTGTTGACTATGGAGGGAGGAAACATTGCTGTCAGGTAGGTGACCAGTGGTGTCTGTCTCAGGAGCATATTCATGAGTCTTCTCAAGAATGAGCATAGAAGAGTTCCCTATTTTCCTTTATGCTGTCACTGATCCATTTCCTGAGCACAGCTGAAGGATGGACTCACTCTGTCCTCATTTAGGTTCACTCCAGAAGCTGACCTCAGACATTCATTCAAGTGCAGAGAGTCTCTTCAGGAGGTACAAGAAACATAGACAGGGACATGGAAATTGACAGAAGGCTGGGAAGGCAGGAAATAAGGAGTGAATTAGGAAACTAGTTATCAAGGTGAGCAACTGGAGCTTAACACTGTAAGGAAAACTCTGGGAAATAGTAGAAAACACAAGCCTCAGAATTATTCCACTTGAGAGACGGGGGAGCTGAGGTATTTACTGTCCAACTGCCATTGGTCATTGGTTGAGGTCAGATTCTGAGATGCGCTAATTCCCCAGTACTCCTGGCTGGAACGCATGAGCTGAGTGGTCTTCTGTGGCTCTGGAAAAACTCTTAGGGAGTCCAGAGATTTGGTTAATTGTTGGTGGAGGCCATCCACAACACAAAGAGAAGGTAGGGTCTAAAGGACATAGGAGGGGCACTGATAGCATTTGCCACATGCCCTACCTCAAATGCGCAAGAACCCCTTTATGGATAGGCACTCAAATGCTTTGGTGCAATGCTGGTAACATAGACCTGGAATGTTAACAGTGTTGAAATTGTGTGCCCTTCAAAGTGAGGATGGCCCAGACTTAAAATATTTTACTGACACAGCATCCTGTGTTGTCCTGTGTACAAATCCCCTGTCACATGCATTTTGATGATGTCAGATTGAGGACATAGATGACTTCCTCCGGGTCATGGCATTTGGGCCAGTAGTCTTCATCATGACTGGTTTGTATGTTGGCACAATTCTCTCCAGTCCAGCAAATAGGACAAATGGTGAAGTCCTTAAGGAGTGCGGCTTATGTAACTCAGGGTGGACCAAAGAAGTGGAGGATGGGAGTTTGGGTGGCTGACTATTAATTTGATTAGAGTAGTCAGCCCAGTGAAAAAAATTCCGTACTCCAAATTACAGAACCATAATCACATTTAAGGCCTAGAGATTTCCTTCTGTCTCCTTTGAATCCAAACGAAAAGAAGCATAACAATTTTTATTCAAAGTCTTTATATGGAGCATAAGCTGTTTTTATAAATGTGGAATAATTCATTGAGGATATAAGTTATGTTGAAGAGGCATCCTGAGAAAACCTTGCTTTTGATGTAATCTAGTCAAATGGGTGATTTTCTTCTTCCCGCTCCCCGTTACCTCCCCTCGTTCATTTTTGCCAAAGTGAGTTTCCATATGTTTCATCTAAATGACTCACATTCAGAGAAATCATTCAAATTATCTGTGGGCATGGATACTTTTCTTTCATTTGTGGCTTGAAGGTGGGTGGTTATAAGGAGTGGAAACGATGGTGGGCTCTTCTCCAAACCCCATCTCCTTTGGCTTGCTCTGATTCTCTGAGCTCTCTGCGTCTTTAACTCTATTCTATACCAGAGGGAAATAGCCCTTGTAAATTGCAAGGATTATTCAATTTCAGTCCACTTTAAGTGCCCTTAAAGGGAGACTGCACTCATGGCTTCTCAGGGGATGGGCAGTGCATCTTGCCATGGTTAAAGTGCTGGTTGAGAGGTTTTAAATCACATTTGTAGCTTGGGAGACTAATATTGGAGGCGGTCCTCTTTCTAAAAAGTAACGGCATCTGTGTTACTGATGGTGTGGAGCACAGAGAGGTTGGGGGGAGATACCTGTTTAAAGGATGATGGTACCATTCGAAGGGTGTCTTTCAAGAAACATAAACACCATACCCAGGTCACTGCATTTCACTCTTTTAGCCTGAGGGATGCATTTGTTCCCTGGATCTACCATATATGCCACCTTATACTGGTCAACCTGAAATATACACAAATCTGAACTCACATGAGGCAGTGCACTAGCTATATGCTTGTAACAGAGATCCTCTTTGTTAACTGAGTTTAATGGTGTATTTGATGTTCACCCTTCTAATCAAAGGTCATCTCTGTGAGTGAACATTTATAGAGCACTCCCATCGGAATGGCCTAGATATGGAAGGTTTATTCTTGAACTACCCCCTTCCCCCATTTTGTTGACATTTTCCAATGAATGGGTACACTGTCAAATGTTTTTGTGGATTTCATTGCTATTTGGGTTCAATAATCCCTATGGTCTTTTGGAAAAGACTCCATTCAATTCCACATACCCTATTGAGTACTGACTTTGTGCCTGACGCTGGAATAATAAGTTGGCCAGCCTGTCTGGAATTCTGCATAACTGCTAGGTTGTCGTATAGACCACCCACAGCCTCTTCCCACTGATGTTTGGCTCTGTTCCAGGAAAGAGAGAGAAGGGACAGGGAAGGAAGGAAGGAAGGAAGGAAGGAAGGAAGGAAGAAGGAAGGGGGGTTGGAAGAGGGGAAGCCAGGAAGGCAGGGAGGGAGGAGAGAAGAGGGATAAAGGAAAGAATCAGGGCTCTAAAAATTTCAGATCATTCCAAGCAGAAATCATGTCTGTGATAGGAATGCACTTGAAGTAGAGGCAAGCGTCCTGTCTTTCCCTACTGCATCTGTGAACATCATTCTGTTGGACGTCTTCCATGCTGTGGGCCGTGTGGTACACCCAGACTCTTCAACTTCAGCTCTTTAAATGTTTCTAAAATTGGTGACTCTGAAGTCCTTCTATGCAGATGAGGTGGCTCCAGTCCAAGCCTGGCTGTTCCTTTCTGCTCCAGCAAGCACACTGGCTTGGCTGGAAGTCTCTGTCTCCCTCTCCCTTCCTTCTCGTTCATTTCCCTTGCTGCTGGGCGGGATTCCTGCAGCAACAACCCGGCCAGCCTCCTGAGATTGCTTTATTTCCCGGGCCCCAGTGTGTAGAAGCTGATTGTGGCCTGCATGGACATCAGAGCTGGAAAGCAGGCCAGGGACATTGTGTTTCCCTAGATGGTCGTTACAATTTTTTAATGCTTTCATTATTTAGACCCTACCTACTTCTAAAGTATCTTGGAGATGACTTAAAATAAAAGAAAGAGAAGTAATTAGGCTCTTATACCATGGATAAAAAAATGAAAACTTATATAATATATGAAATGATAAACGTAGTCTAATAATAGCTATTATTATTATAGCACTAATTTTAGTAGTGGGTTTCTAGGCAGTTGAGATTTTAAAATGCAGAGAGGGACTGAACTTGAATTATCTGATGAGAAAAGGGTACATACTAATTCACCAGGAGGTGAGTTTTCTCCTGAAAGCACTGACTCTGAAATTTATTACCTGGATCCTTGTATACAGGCGAGACTCACTAATGAACGCTTTTCTCTCTCTCATTTTTATTGAAGTATAATTCACATGCAGTATTACATAGGGACATTTGTAATGGTGATAGTCTTTATAGTGTAGCAATATCCATGATGTGTCTCTTTCTCTTAGAGTGAGAAAAGGTGATTGGTTCCTACAGGAGAATGAGGATACTTTCTAACTTTCAAGTTTGCTTCATCTGATCTGCATCTTATTCTTGCCAGGAACATGGACATGAGCTCTTTGGCAGGAAGCATGACCCTTGGCCCACTCTGTCTTGTGCCAAGGTAGTTTATAGGTCTCTCCTGCTTTCCCTGCAAGGGGATCTTGCCCCTGTTACATAGTTACTTTGTTACATGGTAAGGCCTTGGCTAGGAATTCTTTTACTTTTTTCCCCCCAGAGGAAGTTTACCTTTCTTTTTCCCCCAGCTTTTTAGAGATATAGTTGCCTAATACTGTTGTGTGAATTTTTTTTAAAGATTTTATTTATTTGACCGACAGAGATCACAAGTAGGCAGAGAGGCAGGCAGAGTGAGAGAGAGAGGGAAGCAGGCTCCCCGCTGAGCAGAGAGACCGATGTGGGGCTCGATCCCAGGACCCTGGGATCATGACCTGAGCTGAAGGCAAAGACTTTAACCCACTGAGCCACCCAGGGACCCACTGTTGTGTGAACTTAAGGTGTATGGCATGCTTATTTGATGCACTTATGTATTGTGGTGTGATTACTAAAATAAGGTTAGTTAATATCTCCATCACCTCATATACTTTTTTTTTTGATGGTGGTGTAAATATTTAAGATCCACTTTCTCAGCAACTTTCAAGCATATAATATAGTATTGTTAACTACAGTTACTATACTGAACTCGTTTGTCTTGTAACTGGAAGTTTGCCCCCTTTGACTGACATGTCCCCCTTCCTCCCACTCCACAGTCATTGGCAACCACCCACTCTACTCTCTGTCTCTGTGAGTTCGGCATTCTTAGATGCCACGTGTAAGTGAAATCACACAGCATTGTCTTTCTCTGACTTACTTCCTCAGCATAACACCCTCAAAGCCGTCCTTGTTGTGGCAAATGGCAAGATTTCCTTCTTTTTTAGAGCTGAGTGGTATTTTTTCGAATATATATGCCACATTTTTCTTTATCCATTCATCTGCTGATGGATACTTAGGTTCTTTTGGGGTCTCAGCTCTTGTGAGTAATGTTGTAATGAACGTGGGAGTGCAGGTACATCTTTTTTTTTAGACAAGAAATTTTTAAAAAAGATTTTATTTATTTATTTGACAGACAGAGATCACAAGTAGCCAGAGAGGCAGGCAGAGAGAGAGGAGGAAGCAGGCTCCCTGCTGAGCAGAGAGCTCCATGCGGGGCTTGATCCCAGGACCCTCAGATCATGACCTGAGCTGAAGGCAGAGGCTTTAACCCACTGAGCCACCCAGGCACCCTGCAGGCACATCTTTGAGGTACTGATTTCAATGAGAGATTCTTGGAATCTAGACATTGCCTCTTTTGGCTCACCCTCAGAGGTCTTTGGAATAAGAAGTGGTGATCCCTTGGGTGCTTATATCTGTCCCTAAAAGTCTCTGATAATTGTCAGGCAAAACTGCAGGCCTGCTTAACATCTTTTGCGTTCTGGTAAGAGCAAGGCATTCGGTTACCTGAGTGATCATTTCTGCAGCCTGCTAATGCAGAACTTGGGGGCCGCCATCGTTTGGGAGAAGAGAACCAAGCTTGTGGACAGACCCTGAGAATCAGGTATTATTTCATTTCAGCAGTCGCTGCCACCACTAATTCTGGCAATTTTTGGTATTTGACCATAAAATGTTCCTCATCATGAATATTTACAGTATTTGATTTCTCAAATTCTGCCTAGCACAGTGACATCACAAATGAGTAATACTGCATGTCCCAACTTCAAAGGCTGACAAATAGTTTGATGAAAGCAGCAAATTGAGTCTGGCTCAGAGCCATGTCGGCAGCAGACAGAGAACCCAGATGTCAAATGTCAAATCTCATTTAAGAACAGAGGAGCACTAACGCAACAGAACGTTCTACCTGGATAGGTGATACGGTCCCCGTCAGCAGGGAACACGAGAAGGAGATGATGTCAGAGATAAAAACACATGAAAAACATTTAATAACTCTCAGAACATATGGAAATTAATGATATTCAGAGCTTGCAGAATAGCAAGATTTTTTTCAGCTTAAAATAATCTTCCTGCTGATGCGCAGTTACTGGAGGGTTCCCAAAATGCCACAGAGAAAATTAGATTCAAGCAAAAAAAAAAAAAAAAAAAAAAAAGCAAACCTCTGAGAATCAGAGAACAGGGTAGAAGTAAAGTAGAAGTATTTATGACAAATCGAAGAGACAGGGATGGGGATAAAGCACCAGATTGGGACCCTGCCTCCTGCCCCAGTTTCCTCCGTAACTGTTCTGATTGGTCTTAGACAAGATTCTTGTCTTTAATTTCTTTATTTGTGAGGAGGGTTTTATTAGATTCTGTTTTAAGATACTTTCCATCCTTAAAACGGCCAGAATGACCTCTATCAGAAGAAGCTGCACTTGAAGCGGTGAGAGTTCCACCTGAGACACCTAAGGGTCAGGAAATCCCACAAAAATTCACAGCAGACGGAAGCACTACTTGGCATTCAACTAGGCTTCCTCCACTGCCTTAGGAACAGAGCATCTCATGGAGGAGATGACGGGAGAAAAAAAGGGCCAGCGGATCCGTTGGAAGCATATCTAACCACATTACCTGTTCATTCTCACCTACTTCTGCTCTAAATGGGGGTTAAGTTGAGTAAAAGGGTTTAGTGCAACCCTACATCCCAGGAGTGAGATTTCTTACTTATTTAGAAGGAAAAAAAAGATGTCCTCGAGGTCTGGGAGAATGCACTCAACAGTGACATATCTGATTCTCTTACCCTCATTTACTCTAACTGAATCAGGGGCTCAAAATCCTTGACCTCTTATCTTCCGTTTAACCCCAAGCCCTTATTGGCAAGCACAGTGCCTTCTAGAGAGAGGACAAAACCAGAAAGCTTTTAGCTGACTCTGGATTCCAGAGTGACAGACCTTCTTCAAAGAGCTCTGAGGCCCACAAAAATCACAGGAGTGTTGGGAGGTCACCAGTAGATGTCTGAATTATTAACACCCACTTAACAATTAAAGAAAGACATATTGATAGGCTATCAAGGCAATTAATTATTTAGTTGTGCCGAGTGAAGAATGGAAAGCAAGATGAAGTACAATGGGTATGCCTTGCAGTCTCCAAAGGCCTGCGTAAAATACATGCCTGTCATAAAACTCGACTTATCTGAAATCAAATCACATCTGACTCCAAGCCCCCTTTCCACTGGGCTGGTGCAAAATTCATCCTCAGATATTACTAGCATTCTTTCCCTACCCTCTTCCAGAACCATGCAATAGTCCTTATGGAGAAAGGGTAGGTCTTACATGAAACTGGTACTCCAGATGTCTCTCTGATGCTTGGAGTCCAAGCCAACTCAAGTGTGTCTGGCTTCCAGGGTTCCTGCTAAGTCTGAGGTATGCTTGGGGAAGGATAAATTTTGCCTGAGGCTTAGATTTCTGGGGTTCCTTCCCCTCAGTTGCCTCTCAGGGCACTCAAGGAAGCCAGCTGTGGATAGAAACCCAGTGGCCCTCTACCACTTTGGCCAACTCAGAGCCACCCATTTCTTTGTTGCCTTTCTTTTCCTGAAAAAGCATAACTTCTTTCTAATTGCCTTTGGAATGCCTCTGACCATCCCCTTTGAACTGCCTACCTCAATCTCGTGAATGACTCAGGCTTTCATAAAAGAATGAAAGAGAATCTGTCTTCCAGAAACTTCTTCTTCTTCTTTTTTTTTCTGCCCATCTATACAAATTTTTCTCGATTCTGGAGGGACAAAAGCCCAGGTACTGCATGGAAAGGAGGTGAGAGATGGATGTGAATGAAAAGATACTGCCCCCTTCACGTCAGTCATTGGGTTCCTTTAGCCCAGATGTCCAGAGCTCTTTCCTAATTAAGTTGCACAGATCTGCCTGGGTATTTACCATCTTTCCAAGGTCCAGGTATGGGATCCCACATACAAGGCAGCATTTTTGCCACTTGGAATAACGAGACAGCTCTGTGTAACAGTTAAGAGCAAATGTATTGGTAGGTTATCAGAACAACCAGTTATTAATATGCACAATGTAATAATAAGAAGGAATACTATGGTTTCAATGCTCCTTGGTAAGGAGGACTCTTCATAAAAGAGTTTGTAAATAGCATTCAGGACGAATGGATGCAGAATGTTGGGAGTGCTGTGGTGGCCATCTTGAAGGTGACCAAAGGGTCCCTGGCTATTGCATGACCAAAGGGCATGAGGGGAAGAGTCATATGGCCATGTCATTATGACAGTTGATGTACCAGGAAAACTGTGAAACTCAATCCCTAAGTGAGGAATGACCTGTCTTTTCATCCTTCTAAATTTCCTCTGACTTTGATTTTTTTTTTTTTTTTGAGCGTTTAACAAAATAACAACTAAATATATCTTGTACTTATTTAAGGTTTGCCTTCTTGGATAGCTCCGTAAGTGCCATGGCCAATATTTGATTTGTTTATGTCCTTGGCATAGAGCCTGGTGCATAGTAGGTGCTCACTAAATAATGGGATTGAATGAATGATCCTGGGAGAGTGCATTTTTATTCTGAAGATGTCCCTAGCCTTGTAGCTCAGAGAACACCTTTCTTTTTTTTCCTTTGAGTACCCAGGGCACTAATTAATGTGCCACACCATTGTCACAGCATAAAATGCTTGTATCACTCATTCACCTAGTACAGGGACTCTGTAAGCCTTCACTGCTGGTTCGGAAGGTTCTAGGGAATAGAGCTGGCAACTCGTGCTCCTCTCATTCTCTCTATCAATAGCCCTGAGCTTTGATCCTATTGCAAACCTGGTATTTAGTATTTATTGATAGTTGTTTTGTTAAGAAATGTTTGATACTCAGCATTTTCTTGCCAGTGGTGCTGTTTATGAAATGAAGATGCTTTCATTGGAAATTAGTGGTAGACTCTACTATAAAATAATGTGTGCATTTCTGGAAAAAAATGCATTTTGCAAAACTGTGCATTAAAACATAACCAGATTTATGAAGAAATTAAGATTAGGGGCAGGCCACCCAAAACCTGTGCAGACTCTAACCACAGCCCTTATGAAAACAAGAATGGCCACCTTGAGAAAGAACTGAGAAGGGGTTGGGGGTAGCTGGAGAAGGCTGCAGAAAGTATTAAAATGCGCCAAACCAGTAGAGGCCAGATGCTGGCCTGGGGAGTCTGAGATGATGCAGATCCAAGCAGCCCGAGTGCACCTGTCACCAGCTGAGAGCCCCAAAGGCTGGTGGAGGTGGTGGGGGGAACCCTTGCCACAGGCACTTACTTCAAATTTTCTTAAAAATTGAGTTGAAAGGGCTCCAGCCTATGTAGCAGCCAAATGTAGCGCCTTTTCCTCTGCTGCTGGAAGTTCTTCCTGTTCTGTCCCCCTCGCCTGGGTAAACTCACCAGTGAGCCAACAGAATTTGCTCATTCCACAAATACCATTCTCTCACCTAACAGCTGGATGGGAGCTGCTTGTCACCTGTAGTGGTAGCAGGAGAGATTGTACTTGTCTCGGGTCTCAATCTGCTTATCTTCCAATGTTCTAGAATGTAGTTCCGCAGAATTCGTGGTTCAAATGTTTTATTTTCACATCCTTTACTAATAATAAGAGCTATGACAACAACCACCATTCCTCTTACTCCTACAACCACTGTGAGAAGCCTTTTATGGACCAGAATGTGGTCTGTGTTCGTGAATATTCCATTTGAACTTGAGGAGAATGCTGCTGTTGGGTTAGTCTGTGGATGTCCATCATGTCCAGTTGACTGACGGTGTTGTGGGGTTCAACTGTGTCCTTCCTGATTTTCTGCTGGATCTGTCCATTTCTGAGAGAGGGTTGTTGAAGTCTTCAATTACAATAGTGGATTCATCTGTTCCTCTTGCAATTCTATCAGTTTTGTCTGTATTTTGACACACTGTTGTTAGGCACACACACGTTAAGGATTGTGATGTCTTCTTGAAGAACGGATCCATTTATTATGTAATGACTCTCTTTATATCTCTGATAATTTCCCTTGCTTTGAAGTCTGCTCTGTTTGAAATTAATGCAGCCACTCCTCCTTTTTATGAGAGTGTTAGTATGGTATATCTTTATCTGTCCCTTTAATTTTAATCTGTATGTGTCTTTATGTAAGTGGGGTTCTTGTAGACAACAAATATTTGGATCTTGTTTTTCACTCCACATTGACAGTTCTTTCCCAGTTGGTGCATACAGAACAATGACATTTGAAGTGATTACTGATATAGTCGGGTTAATATCTACCATATTTGTTACTGTTTTTTATTTGTTGTTCTTTTGTTCCTATTTTTGTCTTCCACACTTTTTCTCCCTCTTGTGGTTTTTTTTAAGATTTTATTTATTTATTTGACAGAGAGAGATCACAAGCAGGCAGAGAGGCAGGCAGAGAGAGAGGAGGAAGCAGGCTCCCTACTGAGCAGAGAGCCCGATGCGGGGCTCAATCCCAGGACTCTGAGATCATGACCTAAGCTGAAGGCAGCGGCTTAACCCACTGAGCCACCCAGGTGTCCCCCTCTTGTGGTTTTAACTGACCATGTTGTGATTCCATTTTCTTCCCTTTCTTAGCATGTTGAGTATACTTAAAAAATCTTTTTAGTGGTTTTCCTAAAATATATTCCCCATAACAGTATACATGTACCACTAATCTGTGTCCACTCAAATAATACTGTACCACCAGTGTTATGATATAAGCATTCACAGTTGAATACATTGTTGCTATTATTATTTTGAACAAACTGTTATCAGTTAGATCAATTAAAAGGAAGAAAAATAAAACTTTTTTATTTTACCTTCACTTATTTGTTCTTCAATCCTCTTCCTTTCTTTAGGTAGACTTGAATTTTTGATGTATATTCGTTCTCTTTTCTCAAAAGAACCTCTTTTAGGGATGCCTGGATGGCTCAGTCAGTTAAGCAGCTACCTTGGCCTCAAGTCATGATGTCAGGGTTCTAGGTTTGAGTCCCGCATGGTGGGGGGTGGTCCTTACTCATTGGGGAGCCTGCTTCTCTCTCCACCTCTGCCTGCCACTCTGCCTGCTTGTGTATTCTCTCTCTGACAAATAAATAAATAAAATATTTAATTTAAAAAAAAGAACCTCTTTTAACTTTTTTTTTTTTTTTTTTTTTAAAGAATGGGTAGAGCACAAGAGGCAGAGGGGAGGGAGAGAGAATCTTAAGCAGGCTTTACATCCAGTGACTCTGGGATCATGACCCTGAGATCCTGACCTGGCCAAAATCAAGAGTTGGATGCTTAACTGAGACATCCAGGCGTCCCTTTTTAAACATTTCTTGAAATGCAGGACTACTGGCTACAATACCCTAAGTGTTTTTTTGTCTGAGGTCTTTATTTCTCCTTCACTTTTGAAGAATAATTTCACAGGCTACAGAATTTGGGGTTGGTGTTTTTTTTCCTCTCTCAATACTTTAAATACTAGACTCTACTCTCTTCTTACATTGTTTCTAAGGAGAAGTCCAATGCAATTCTTATCCTTGTTCCTCTGTATCTAATGTGTGTGTGTGTGTGTGTGTGTGTGTGTGTGTGTGTGTATGTGTGTGTTTGCTTTGGTTTCTTTCAGAATTTTGCATTTGTTTTTCTGTAGTTCGAATATGGTATACCTAGGTATAGTGTTTTGTTTTGTTTTTGTTTTGTTTGGATTTGTTTTGTGCATTTATCACACTTGGTGTTCTTTAAGCTTCCTGGATCTGTGGTTTGATATCTGACATCAATTTTGTGAAAATTGTCTGTCATTATTGCCTCAAGTATTTCTTTAATTCTTTTCTTTCTTTCTGGTATTTCCATTACATGTATTTTGCATGATTTGTTGTCCCACATTTTTGGATATTCTGTTCTCAATGCATGCGCATGCGCCCCCCCCGCCCAACACACACACCCGACCCGTGCTCCAGGTTTTATTATTTTCATTTTTTGCTTTTGGGGGATTCTATTGTTATAGGCTAAAGCTCAAAGATTCTTTCCTCAGCCGTGTTTAGTCTACTACTAAGTCCATCAAAGAGTTCCCCATTTTTATTATAGTGTTTTAATCTCAAGGATTTCATTTTGGCTCTTTCTTAGTATTTCCATCTCTGTGCTTCCATTGCCCATCTGTTCTTGCATGCCGTCTACTTTCTCTATTAGAGTCCTTAGCATATTAATCATAGTTGCTTTAATTTGGTCAGATAATTCCAGCGTCCCTACCATGTCTGCTTCCAGTGCTTGTTGTCTCTTCAAATTGTCTTATCTTTTGTTTTGCCTCAGAATTTTTTCTTGAGAGCCAGACACGATGTACTACATAAAAGAAACTGTCATAAATAGGCTTTTACTAATGTGGTAGTTAGGCATGGGGAGAGTGTCTGGATGTCAAGCCAGTCCACTGGTCCTCCAGCCAAGCTGGGACGTGAGGAAAGTCTGGAAAAGCACCATCTAAGCTTTTCCCTCTTCTGGCTTCAAAGGGGTGAGTGGCCGGTCATTTCTTTTTGTACATCACCTAGAGGTAACTGATTAGCACAATATCTTGCTTCATAAGCCACCAGTAAAAGTTTTTTTAGTTTGGCAAGGTGAATCATCTGCGTCCAAGCTGGTATTTCCTCTCCTTGCAGTGTCTCCACCCCTTATTTTATAGTCAGTTAATTCTGTTGAGAATTTGCAAGAAAGACTTCTTCTTTTATTTATTCTGGAAATACTCTATCAGTCTTTTCCCCAAGTACTTCTGAGCTCACCAGGGGCTGACAAAAATTAAACTTCTTGAAGGCAAAAGTTAATTAAGTCTCTCCTCTAATGCCAAAAATTTAATTGAAGATTTTAGGCAATGACTTACATTTTCTTCTTTTTGATCTACCTACAACATCTGTAGGAACGTGGCTTCTTTTGAATTGGATTATCACGTGATGCCAACCATTTCTAATACTTTAATGGGAAAACACTGTAGATGAATATGTTTAAGATTGTCAGTTCTTCTGGTCTTTACTAAAAAGTATGTATTGATAGAATAAATGTGTTCAGTCAATAGCATTAACCAGAAGTTTGAAACAGCAATTTGTAAAAATCTAATGGCATTATTATGTACAAATTCATCAGGTTTTGGAGCAGGGATCTCTGGAAAAGAGCTCTCAAAATTACTTAAAATCAGTCTTATGCCAATAAACTATATCAAAGTGCAGTGGGGAAAGTAAAGGTTGAGGACAACTGTCAATCGCTTCCAAAATCCTAAGCCTGCGAAGAGATACTGTTAGTTTCTCATATACAAAAGCGAACTTGGGGATACAGCAGGGATGAGCAGTGTGACCTTAAGAGAACAAGGAGGTGAGAGACCAGGCACAGGTGGGGCCTGGCTTCCTGAGTCGGCAGCCAGCACGTGAGTGAGTTAGTGAAACACACTGAAATGGGTGCGGTGCGCAATAGGGATCCGTGTCTCCCACTCTGCCCTCTGAGTTCCAACCAAGATGTGCTGTTGGTTTCAACTTGAAACTGTGGTCTTTCTCTGAGTCTTACTGGAAACTAATTCTTGTGGACAAAGAAAAGTATCTCATAAGTAACCCTTCAAAAGCTCACTATTTCATCCATTCTTTTCCTGATCAAATTTGACTCCTGTGCTCTTTTTCCGGGTCTGCAATGGTATTTATGACGGCAAGCAGAGCATATTGCCTTTTGGGCTATCACATTGGAACTGAGATTTATATTGCACTGGAGGCAGGAAAATAAATATATATTTTATGGTGGCGGTATGTCGCCCTTTTGGTCTGGCTATTGGGACACATCAGGGCACATCTGTGCGGCTCTATCTCTGAAGGACACCTTAAATTAGTTCTATGGGTTGATAAATTATTCTTTAACTTACAACATGAACCCAGTGCTATCAATTTTTATGGCTAAGTGAGATGCTCTGGAGTGACATATGTCTCAAGTCTGAAAAATTGGACGTCATTAACTGGCAACCTGAAGACTGTAAAGATGTGTTCCCAGACCCAAGAGAGCCTTCATGCCGTGGAAGAAACAGCTTTACTTTGCTCTCCTCAATATTCCGTGTGGCAAAGGAAAATGACACACACAATTCATGCAGTGCTATAAAAATTCCCACCTTATTTATTCTTGTTTTTGTTTTTGTTTTTTTGTTTTGTTTTTTTAAGAAGGGTAAGAAGGGCTCATTTCAAGGCAGTTTTCTCTGGGACTGAAAAAGTTGGTCAGTGCACCATTTCTTCTTCACAACTGAGTAAAATATGTTCAGGTTTGTTCTACTTGTTGTCCTGAGAGACATGGCAGTGAAATGGTTAAGGACATGGATTCTGGGGTCAGCCAACTAGGGTTCACATTCCGTCTCCACCAATAACTAGCTGTGTGACTTTGGGTGAGTCACTTTACTTCTCTGCACCTCAGGTAAAATGGGTTTATATTTATTTAAACTATATATGTATGTACATATATATTATACAAAATATATTTATATATACACATGTAAATATTGTATATGTGTATATATTTAGAACAAGATCTGGCTCATGTTAAATACTGTGTGTTTGCTATATATTTCAGAAGCAGAAGTAAAGTTTTATATTTTTACACAAGAGATTTTAGGGGCGGACTTTGGGTCATTGTAAACAAGTTTTTAACAACATTAACGATCGCAAATAAAACATAATTGACTCCTTACCTGGAAGCTAAACCAGCTGTGGAGATAAAATGTTCAATGTCCTATTGGGTTGGCAATTCACTTCTGGATCCCTTGAAGAGATTTGTTCATTTCTGATGTATTTTTCTTCAGAGGAGTTAAATATTTTCTAAATGTGGATTCATAAACTTTGCTCTAATTACCAAGTCTATCTTCCTTCCAGTTGCTACTGGTACTTCTTCCCCCACTTCAGGAAATTAACAGATGTTAATTTCATTGTGTTTCTGGAGGTTGCTTAACTTTGCAAACCAAGAGTCACTAAAAACAAACAAAAAGCATCCCCACCACCAGACAAAAACAGACGGTTCTTGTCTCTTCTGCTTTCCATTCACACATTCTCTGTATTTTTTTCTCTCTCCCTGCACCTCCCTTGGTGTGTTAAATGCCTTGCACATTGCAGATGTGGACTAAGGAGCCACTACAAATGTTTCCTAGGAGCCCTCTCATTCAGCTCTCAAGCTATGAGATTACCTTAGGAAAAGAAATTGGGGATTTGATTTCTGCAAGAAGCCACCATTCCCAGAGCATATGGTAAGACACAAAATAAACAAACAGAAAGCACCTAAAGAGGCAAAGGAATGTCCAGGAATGTTAAGTTTCTGGTTTCATCTTAAAACATAACACACAAAAGCCAGTGCTTTTAGTGTAGAAAGAATTTAGGATTGACTGAAGTCTTCTAGAAAATGTGTGATGAATATGTTAAAAACAGTTTTTAAGTTTATTCACCAACATGTATCCAAACCAGCTAATGAGGTATTGATCAACTGGTGGAATTTCACACAGGATGGCCAGCAAAGATGGACACTTGGAATCTCAGCACAGAGGAAAGGGGTGGGAGGGAAGTAGAGATGTTAAGCCTGGTGAAGGGGAGGGGAAATCAAAGCTGCCGGGCTATACCGGAAGTTATGATTTGGAAAAGAGGAAGTGAAATTGTTCTGTGTTACTTTAAAGAGCATAATTAGCATACAGGTGGAATTTATGGCAAATTAAATTTCAACTTGGTATAAGAAAGAACCAAGTGAAAATTAGAGCTATCTGGGAGGTAGATTGGGTTTGCTTTAAGACATAGGTAAAGCTTTTGTTAAATTAGCTTCTCTGACTGACACCATTTAATCATGTATCAGGGATTCCTTAGAAGATCATGCTGAATGGAAGAGGGATCTTGTTATCTCTCAAGCCCCTTGTAATATTCTGTGAGTTAAAAAAAATCACCCGAAAAACAAATCAAGGAGGTCAGTAGAAGTAATGAGCAGGGAGTTTCTGTGCAACTGATGAATCACTATAGTCTACCTCTGACTCTAATAATACACTGTATGTAAGTTAAATTGAATTTAGATTAAAAATATAACAAAAACAAACAAAACAAATCAAGATTTGGTTTCAGGAACAAATGATGGCAGCCCAAGCTGCCCAGAGGAAAAGAGTGTGTGTGGCTGTCCAAAATCAAGGAAAGAAAAAAATCGAGTGTATTCTCCCAGTCTTCAATGGGAATGTGTAGACTTCCTCTCTGAGCATTTATTAGGCAACCATTACATATATATTACTATGCTGGACGGTGCCCAAAATGTGCAGAGTGGGCAGGGGTCATGCTTTTGAGGCAACCCAGGATTTGAACTCCCTTCCTCCGTTTTTGGGAATTCCTTCACTTTCCAAGCCTAGAGAGAGGTAGATACCACTTGTTCTCCAGTTTTCTTCAGCCTTATTCTCCAGCCTTCTTAAAAATTCAACGAGATGTGCAATATCTTTGACCAATTTTCTTTTGGACCTGTGTGACTCGGGATTGATACTTTGCTTTCATATGAGAACCCTCAATGACAGCTAAATTGGTGTTAGGAGTTAGGAGTGGTTGCAAGCACATGACTTTCAAGGCAATAGAGGAGTCTGGAATTTTCTTAGATGCCCTAGTTGGGGCTGAAGATTATGAAAATCCAACTAAGTATCAGGGCCCACACCACTGTAGCTAATGACGCACTGTTGCAAAAACCGTTACCAGACCATTGTGAATCAAGTAATGGCAGGGAAGAGCACTGAAAGACTGCCAAGTTATAGCTCTCTTTCCGAAGTCTGAGAATTGGGATAGGAGTGCATTCTCAGGTCGCTAGATAAAGGAAGAAAGAAGAGAGTACTAAAAAAAAGTGAAACCTGTTAAAACAGGTATTCTTAGCAAATGTTCTGGATTTCATGGGCTAACTCAAATGATAGAGAGTGGTTCCAGTTGTTTGCTTGTGTTAGTGTCTGGAATCCGAATTCAGTGGTGGCCATCCTAAATGAGGTCGAGATGCCAGGATTCCCTTGATATTATATAGAAGTAGAAATCCCAACTCTTTGAAGATGAGGATGTGGAGGGGATATATCACATTTCATCTGGACATATTAACTCTATCCCACTGATAAATATATTGGAAATGAAGCATCGACACTTTCGTAAAAGCCTATGGTATCTCTTCTCCATAGGCTGAGGATTTAGCGTAGGATATGAAAATGTAAATGTGTTTTCTATTTTGAATGTGGGAATCGGAGGGTGGTTATATAGATCCAACACTAGACTACAAAGCTCGGATCTGAACCAGAATAATCCGATCCATGGGACTCTTCGACGATGGTCAGTTCATCACAGGGCAGTAGGACAGAAATGGATGGGCAGCCCGTCAACATATTTGATATCTGATAAAACTGTAAAGCTGGTTAATAGAGGCCTGATTTGAACTACCAGAATAGGAACATGGTTCTGTTTTGTGCCTGGGTCTTAATTTATAAATCTGAGTAATGACACAGAGAAACCAATGCTATTTGAAAGAATTTTATGACATATTTCCTGAGAGAAGGGGACATGCTACCCAGGGCCACAGGGAAAGCATGAGATTTTTGGTCGAGGGCAGGGTAAATGGTTTAGGATTGGCTAGTTTGAATAATGTCGGTGAACTCTGGGCTATACGGGTAGCCTGTAGTTGTCTGGCAACTGGCCCTGGAGTGATTTAGGGCAGGAGAAATATGGGTTTGATGTGACAGATTTAGTTAAGGAGGGAAGGGGGACATGTAGACTCCACATTGGTTGTTTGCATATGAAAGATGTGCTTCCTGCCGAGCCCTGTGCTATTTCTAACAATTAGCTAGCCCCAGAAGGGCAGTCTGTCCCTGACAGCATGATATTTAAGATCTCAAAACATTGTAAGATACAGAAAATAAAAAACATGATTAATCCAAGACCCCCATCCAATTTTCAGGCTGCAGTCTGTCTATATGTACACCAATACAGAGAGGTTAGGTACCCTCCAGGCTAAGGACCTGTTACAAGTTTGTGATTCTTCCTCTTAGATTTCCCTGAAGGAACCAGAAGACATTCATCATGATAAATGGATTGTGGAAAGGAAAATAGCCAAATATTTTGGGGGTTATTGGACATTGGATAAATAAATTCAGCATTATTACTGGAGACCTAGAAAGCCATTGTCAGAATAGGGCTTATAGGAGTTGGAAAATACATAGAGTATCTACCCTAGTTCTTCCCCTTCTATAGGCCCATGGAGACCTTAAACACATTTTGTGGTTAGGTCCCCAGTTACAAGCGTATGCCTGTAATATACACATCACTTCGCAGAATACATATATTGGCCTTTGGTCCTGGAGTAGTGGCTCATGTGGTAGGAAGAACCAAATGGAAGTCCGTAGAACTTTCTCTCCCTGTAAAAATAGCAAACCGAGAGCAGTGCCTCACTGTTGGGGGAAATCCCAGAATTAAAGGTCCCCACCAAAACCTGAAAGATGCAGGGATGGGAATAGGATGGCATACCCATCTAACTCACTGGTTTGCCTTATGCTGAGCCTGGTTTGCTTGATGAGGAAGACTCTCTCTGCAGCTTCTGCTCCAAATGTGCTCTCTGAAGACAATCAATACATCTTCTAATTATACGTAGGCAACCCTTAACACAGTGAACTCCTTTTTCTCTAGGGGTAGGCAAGGTTTTTTTTTTTTTTTTTAAAGACCATATAGTAAATATTTTAGGGGTGTGGAGCCATATGATCTCTATTGCAATCGCTTGACTCTGACCCTCTAGTGTGAAAGCAACTACAGACGACACACAAGTGGATAGAGAGAGCCGTGTTCCAGTAAAACCTTATTGACAAATACAGAGAGCCAGCCCCTAGGCTTAGCTTTCAACCGTTGCTCTATCTCAACAACCAGAAAACACCAAAAATAATTTGTTTTAACCAGGGTGGGACAATGGTGCATCTTTACCAGGGACGCTGGTCAGAGGGTCTTCCAACAATATATAGGTGGAGTCTGGAACAAGTCTTCTCCAAGATAATTTTGGCTCTAAGATTTCATGGCTCTGATGCAAAGACTCCCACCCCTTTTTCATCATATTCCAAGGGTACAGAAAGTGATGCTGCAACACCTCATTTGCCTATTAAGAGTCTCAAACTTCCACCAGAAACAAACAAATTCAATGACACACTTCTTTCAGGATAGTGGATGAAATTTACATTGCGTCCATATAATTAAAAGGTTCCATTTCAGTGACTTTCCCAAACAAAAAATTAATCTGATTAAAGTTGACTCACTAAATTCTCCACTAGAATCAAACTCCCAGCAACCTATCCCCCTCCAAGGAAAATAATAAGGTTCAGCACCATCTAGCACCCTGCCATGCCTACAGTTCTTTTTCTGTGCTTTTCCATAGTATAAAGACTGAGGTGCCTGGGTGGCTCAGTTGTTAAGCATCTGCCTTCTGCTCAGGTCATGATCCCAGGGTCCTGAGATCAGGCCCCATATCAGGCTCCCTGCTCCATGGGAAACCTGCTTCTTCCTCTCTCCCTCTGCTGTGTCTCCCTCTGTCAAATAAATAAGCAAAATCTTAAAAAAAAATAGTGTAAAGACAGATCTTGGTCTGTCAATCTGTCATTTTCTCAGAGGACATCATGTATGCTATCTATGCTGTCTATCTATGAGACTCAGGTTTGAATGGGGTTGGAGCTGATGTTCTTTAGTGCTGCATTTCTAAGTATCAGATACAGGAGCTCTGTTTTGGAAAGGCATGCCCTGACTGTCCCCACCTTCCTAATAAATTTGGCCCTAGTGAAATCTGATCTCTCCCCCATACAGACATGCCACGGGTTCTGAATTACTAGGTGGCAATCCTATTAGTCACTATAAAACTGCTAATGTGCCTCATTTAAACAGGCACATTGGATTTCAGACCAGTCAGAGCGGACAGCTGCCCCATCAATCATTTCTCTAGGCTGTGCCCTGCAGCTGTTTGGCATTATCACTTATTTACAGTTTAAAATAGACACTTTATAATAATCACTCAAAAGCCAACATGCCACAAAGGGAAGAAAACTGGCCCTTGAGGTCTGGGGGAACTTTGTGGTCGGATGTATATTTGAATCCATCTCATTACTCCCTGTGAGTGACCCTTAGCCTGTCACACCAGGGATCAAGCTTACCACAGAGTGCCTAACTCAACGGAAATATACAGCCCATTTTGCCTTGAAGCCCTTCCCTGGAAACGAAAGTGCTTAAATACCTAAGCAAGATTTCCGTGATTCAGGAACTCAGTGGCTGTAGCCTGACTGGCTTAGCTTTCCGTCTGGTTCCTCCATCCTAATTAAGTCTGCACAATGCTGGCTCCGTCCCTAAGAGAAAGGGTTGTGTCAATCCAGTAGATTTTTCTCTTAAGCCAGTGGTTGGTGAGATGCAGCAAGTGCATTATAAGGGTGAGAGAGGATGCCAAAGATGACCACGTTTGGGACTTGGTTTGTAGATCAGCTGGCCCGGGAAATCTGAGCTTTTCCATCATTGTCATGACCGCCATAAATCAACAGGGGTGAGTAAACCGTGTCGAGATCCATTTTGCTCATTAAAATGGTTGTGCCGCAGTCTAGCGCTCGGCAGACTTAAACTGGACTTCAGCTGTGAATCGCTTGAAAAACAATTTTAATTGATTTATCATTTATCATTTAAATTATAATACTCTACAAGTACAATATTACAATATTATAATATACAATATTATATTAAATTACAAATTACATATTATACAAAATTACAATATTACATTAAATTATAATATTACATATTATACAAAGTTACAATATTATATTAAATTACAATATTATATTAGCTTCAGGTGTGCAACATAGTGATCTGGTATTTTTATACCTTAAGAAATGATGATCATGCTAGGCCTCGTTGGCATCTGTCACTACACAGACGTATTGTATCATTGACGGTACTCACTACGCTGTATGTTACATCTCTGTGACTTGTTTATTTTGTAAGTGGAAGCTGGTACCTCTTAATCCCGTCATCTCTTTCTCCCTTTGCCCCACCCACCTCCCCAGTGGCAGCTACTGGTGTGCGCTCTCTGGATCCCCCAGTCTGATTCTCTTCTGTTTTGTTTTGTTTGATAAGTGAAGTCGTCCGGTGTTTGTCTTTCTCTCACTTAGTGTAACTGCTTTTGAAGGCAGACTTAACAAAGTGTAGGCCCTGTAACCTCAAGGAAGATCATCGGAAGAGAGCTTCTCCTTCATTGACCGAGGCAGGACAAAGGGAACATGTCATGGGAGAAACAGAGAGAGAAGAGTTTCTCTGAATGTCTGCTCCCCAGCTGAAGAGTGTTTCCCAACTTTTCTCAATGGCAGTACGAGAGACTAAAGCACACGAAATTAAGGGAAATCCCACTGGCACTATCAGGCAGTCCATCTTGATCAATCTATGTGAATTATAAGAATAAAATAGGAATTGGAAGGTTTTATGTATAAAAATCAGCTGTTTGTTAATTTGAAAAGTTATTTGTTAATGGGTCAGACAAGGATTTATGGTATCTATTATCTGTGAAATATGGTTTAAATTGCCGTCTGTTTTCATTTGAGGGAGATATGTTTTATTTTCTTCAATGGATTTTTGTTTCCATCAGATGGTTTTCCTTTTCACTCTGTGAAACTTGAACTTAAAAAAATTACAGGGTGCTCAAAAGCGCTTTTGAAAGTTGAATATTTTTCAGATTAAATCTATGAATTATTTTCAGAAAGAGAAATTTGTTTTTAAGGTCCAAATGAAGTAAACATGTTTAAATATCCAGAGTCCGAAAGCATACTGTCATTCAGTGACAGTCTGACATGCGGTTAGATAAATACTCAAGCTCTTTTGGCTGGGGATGTTGAGAAGCTGTGGGTGAGGGGCTCCTGCGGAGTGGAGAGGGTTTCTGCCTGGTTTCCCCAAGCCTTGTGCCATTTGCTCTCATGCTTCTGCTGTGTCTGGAGTAGAACCATCAGAAGCTAGGGAGGGACGCGTGCTTGGAACCCTGCACTGAATACCCACCTTGGAGTGTGGTGCGGGGCTTAGGGCTCTCGAGGGTGGGAAAGGATAGCAAGGTGAGAGTGTAGTGAAGCCACGTAAAAGGGGACATCTCTGTCCCCAAATTCAGCCTGCCTGTGGGCCAGGGCCCTTACACATCAGATATGTGGTTTTAGGGCTCCAGTTAGGACAGAACTGATCACGTGGCATGTTCAGAACACATGGACTCTATGGCCATGTATCCATGAGCTCCGTGCACACTGGGCCATTGTAAGGCTGTTTGTCTCCCTCTGCATAGAGAGGTTCTTGGTTAGGGCTATAAAAATCAACCTATGAACACTTCATCTTTGAGCACCTTGGGAAGGTGGTGGGACCACGCCCACTCACAGACCAAAAACGCTAAGGCTGGGAAAAATGACACACCCCAGCCTGACTGGGGGGATGGAGAGGGCTCTTTGGGGAGCCTGAGTCCCAAGATCATTCCAAAGAATAGCCAGGGGGCAAGGGCGCATGCGTTGGCCCAGGCTGTCTGTTGTTCCTGGGTTGACCAAGATCCTTCCTCTCCATGAACCTCAGTTTTCCTTTCTGCAAGTACTTGATGATGCTGGGGGCTTTCCAGAAACTTGTCTTTCCAACAGGCCTGGAGCAAATACTCTCAGAAAGGCCTTGAGTGAGGATGGGGAAGGCCAGAACTGGGTTCAAATCACCTGTCATTTTCTCTCCATATCCAACCCCAGATCCCTCTCTCTCTGCGTCTGAAAATGCTTTCAGGGCAATAGGACCTTGTGAGGGGCAAGGTCCAGGCCACCCCTGTTATTTGCGGGGTACCAGGCAAGAGTACAAATAGCAGCCCAGTAATCAAATGTCTGCATGGTGACAACATAAACCCAAGTTACTAACCTTTAAGTAAAAGACCAAAAATAAAACGGGCCAGGAGAGGATCTGCCTGTGGTCTGTCTCACTGTGCTGTGCTCTACTCCCCTTCGTCTCGGCGACTTCCATATTATGACATCTTCACCCGGAATGCAAATACAAATGACCTGGGGCCACTTATGAAAAATACTGTTGCCTAGACCCCAATCCAGAACAAACACATATATTGTGGGTGTGGTTTCTGTAAGGCAAGCATGATTACCTCTGATCCATAAAAGAAGGGATTTATTTTCTTGGAGCCCTTTTGGCTCTTCGTGTATCAGAGTCTATGAAAATTTCATTTCACTGTTCCAAGTTTGATGTGTTCATATACGTCTCCCAATAGCTAACTCATTCTGTATTTCTGGGCCACTTTTGTGCTCTAAAACTGCACTAACTCTTCTGGAAGAACAGAATGTATTTTATAATTTTCCTGCCAAAATTCACTACATCTACTTAACATCAAGCCACTCTAAAGTCACTTAATGGAGCATTTTTTTCTCTCAATGTTATTTCTCATTCTGCCCTAAAATGCATCCTTTACACCTGTCTGGCCAGGTTCCCCTTGGTAAAGCTATTAGTCAGTAAGACTAATTTATTTGTTGATTTGTGAGTTGAACAGATATGTTGGGTCCCACCTATGTTCGTGTTGTCTCTGAGGGTGGTTTCAAATGCTTGGTACACACATACCTACACTTCGCACTTGTAGCCTCGGATGAGAATTTGCCAACTGCTCCATACAGGAATATGGCTGGTATTTCCAGCCCAGAGTTGTAGGGGTGGTGTTTTGGCAAAAGAATAAGAGCAGAGCAGTGTTATTCATCTGGATTCATCTATGTTTGGGGTTAGTGAAGGTTAACTTTCTAACTTCCATTCCCCTCTTGATTTCTAAGCATCAGGGGAACAAATTGTCACGGACCCACGCAGATTAATAAGTCAGAGTCCAGGTGTCTTTGGAATGGCAGTTTCTGGTTCTCCTGAAACCATGGAAACTGCTTCATCAGAAGAAATGGTTGCAGTCATCAGAGTCAAGGGCCAGTCTCTGAACTCCCCTTCCCATTTCAGTACCCCATTCTGGGATCCTCTTTTGACCATGCTCTGGAGGTGGGTCCTGGGCTTTCGGTGACCATACAACTGAATCAAGAAGCAGCAGGAGCGGGGCGCCTGGTTGGCTCAGTTGGTTGGGTATCTGCCTTTGGCTCAGGTCACGATCCCAGGGTCCTGGGATCGAGCCCCACATCGGGCTCCCTGCCCAGCGGGGAGCCTGCTTCTAAAAGAAAAAAAAAGCAAAAAGAAAAAAAAGAAGCAGCAGGAGCTTGGAGGGACACCAAACTTGCCAAAGCCACTAAAGTGGGACCCAGCTTTGGATTCACATTGGAGCAACTGTATTTATGGTTAAAGGTAATTTTTATGTTAAGTGGCAGTTTGTTGGCATTATTTCTTTTGATTTTCACAAATTCATAAGAAGAAAAGCAAACCCACGTGGTCTGGAGAGGAGAGACTTTACTTACTGCTCATATTGAGATGGGAGAAACTTGGAAGGTCCATAAGAATTAGGAACTGAATGCAACACGTCCATCCATGAATTTAGCATAGCAACTGTGTACAGAGACGATGCGAACCAATAAGACATAATTCCCAGCTGGTGGAGACCTTAATGTGCCGTGGGTAGGAAAAAAAATACCAAAACCCAAACTCTCAGCTGGTCCTCTCAGGACCTGGGAAGGGAGAAAATGAGGTGCATAGAGTACTTAGAGATGAGAGAAGTGGGTCCTTAGTCTGTTGTGAATCTTGAGGACTCTGTGGCTAGAATAGGGGGTGGGGTGGGGGGCAGGGTAAGGGGGTGCAGACCGCTACTGTGTGCTTGTTGTTGCTTCTGAGGCCTCTCAGAATGTGTGTATATATACACTCATCCGCAAGTGTTCCCGTTTGTGAACATTTGTTTCTGTATTAAACCAAACATGAGTTCATACTTATGTCTCCAACTTTGGTAGATTGCCACGTGGATCAATCTAATCTTGTTTGTCTGTAACTTCCCACTCCAACAGGGAGAAACCTGGCTCCCACCATCTGCCAATCATTTGCTTAATTGCTCAATTCCAGTACACACGTGTGGTGCTCTCAGGATCCTTAACTCACTGCCCGCCCCCCCCACCATGGGAGACAACTGTACCAGAGGGCCGTACTGATGGGCCGTTCCTCTGGCCTTTAGGCTTATAGACACCACTCATTTCCAAAGTGACTGAGGTCAGCACCTTTCCTCCCCCACCCTTTTGAGTGAAGTTGTTTCATGCATTTTAATTCAGTTATTTTGTCACATTCTGTATTCCATTCTCATATCCTCTGACCACCTAAATGATTTTTTTTACATGTTTGTATTTTAAGGTTCTTGATACTGTAAAGTTCTATGGGTTTTAACAAATGCCTAGGGTCGTGTATCTTTCATTGTAGTAGCATATGGAAGAGTTTCCCTACCCTAGAATATCCTCTGTATTTTACCAATTCAATGACCTTCGTCCACCGCCCACCCCGCCCTTGGAAACCTGGCAGTCACTGATCTGGTTACTGGCTCACCAGTTTTATCTTTTCCAAAATGATCTAACAATGGAATCAGATAATATGTAGCATTTTCAGACCGTCTTTTTTCACTCAGCAACGTGCATTTAAGATTCATCTAGGTCTTTGCATGGCTCAATAGCTTATTGCTTTTGATTTCTGAACAGTAGTCCGTTGTATGGATGTAAAAGTTTTTCATTCCCTGTTGCAAGACATCTTGGTTGTCTCCAGTTTTTGGAAAGTATGAATAATGCTGCTATAACCATTCACATGCTGGCTTTCATGTGGACCTGAGCTTTCAAGTCAGATGAGTGAATACCTAGCAGTGGGATTGCTGAATTTTATGGTTAAATTATGTTTATCTTTGAAAGAAACTGCCAAGGTGTCTTCCAAAGAAGCTGTACCATGCATTCCCAGATGCAGTGAATGAGGGTTCCTGTTGCTGTGCACCCTGGTCAGCAATTGATATTGTAAGTTTTTTAGATTTTAGCCATTTTAATATGTGTGTAGTGGTATCTCATTGTGGTTTTAGGTGGCAATTCTCAAATTACAAATGATGTTGGGCATCTCTTCATATGCTTTATTGCCACCTATATGTCTTCTTTGATGAACTGTCTGTTTAGATCTTTTGCCCACTTTAGTTGCATTGTTTGTTCTCTTATCATCAAGTTTGCAAAGTTCTTTGATTATTTTGGGTATGAGTTCTTATCAGATATGTTTGCAAATATTTTATCACAGTCTCTGGCTGTCCTTTTATTCTGGAAACCATGAATTTCCTGGAGTAAAAGCTTTTAATTTTAATAAACTCTACTTAATAATAATAAACTCTGCTAAACTCCTTTTTCCTTTTATGGATTGTGCTTTTCGTGTTGCATATAAATATGCATCACTAAATCCAAGGTCAGATATATTTTCCCCATCTTTTCTTCTAGAAGTTTAGAGTTTTGCATTTTACTTTTAGAACTATGATCTAGACTGAGTTAATTTTGTGAAAGATGTTAAGTCTGTCCTAAGTGCACAGTTAGGTCTCATATACATACTTTCGATGTTAACTCCAAACACGTAAGCCACAGAACTACTTGAAATCTCACCACATCACATCGTCAGAAGTGCACTATGAAATGTATTTTCCATAAATGTGATAATTATGGTGTGACCTTCATAATTATATTTTATTGTGATATTTTTTATTGGTGTTCATAGTATTAGTGTTAATTGGCCAAGTACTAACATTAAAAATATTCTAATATTTTGTAAACTATTTCGGAATTTATTTAAAATTTTTTTTTCTATTTTGGGATTTTTAAAAATTTCTTAATATGACAGGAACTTAAAAAAATGGAAATGGGTATCTCTTGATCACTGAGACATTGTGGTATTATGATGATGTCTCTGATGTTAAGAACTGGCCATGTGGTTGGATTTTAAGTGGTAAGTGACAAGAATCCTTTTGCATCTTTGCTGCTTTAGGATTTGGGCTGCCAACCAGTTTCTCAAATGACACTTGGAAAAATAAATAAAATCTGGGCTTAATATGTTTCTATTCCCTAGGATAAATGAGGTTTTTATGCTTTGTTCTTTTAATTCAGTTGTGTTCATTTTTTTTCTGTAACATACTGGACTCATTTTCTAGCAACAATGTTAGCCAGACAATGAAAACTATTAATTTGCCACCACTAGAGAAGAGAGGAGATGCTGTGGGTATGTCCGCAAAATGGTAGCTACAGACAACCACATTGTTGGGGACTTGGCTTCTGCCTTTCTGACTTCAAAGGCCTGAAAGAGCAGATGAACCGATGGGAAGAGAATTTGTAGTCTGTGGTTTACAGAGAAAGAAGTTAACTTGCAGCTGCGCACTATCCGGTCACTTATCCTAGACTTCTCTCTTCCCTTCCCCTTTGTATGTTCCTATTTTTTGTTTTTATAGAAGTGCTAAGAAATCTTAGAGCATAAATAAGTAGATATGGGTGGAAGAAATCTTGTGTCAATCAAATCTTTTGAAATCCTCTGGGTTTTATGATAAAAAATATACAGTGATCTATTATCAAAAATTTTTTTGATTGTCAGCAGACAGTTGATCGGTCTTGTCAATTTGCTAAAAACAAATAAATGAGACCTTCTGATATGCAAAATAAAGTTTTATTTTCTGGGGCGCCTGGGTGGCTAAGTGGGTTAAGCCTCTGCCTTCGGCTCGGGTCATGATCTCAGGGTCCTGGGATCGAGCCCCGCATCGGGCTCTCTGCTTGGTAGGGAGCCTGCTTCTCTCTCTCTGCCTGCCTCTCTGCCTACTTGTGATCTCTCTCTCTGTCAATAAATCAATAAAATCTTAAAAAAAAAAAAGGTTTAACTTCTGTCATTGAAGTCATTCACTTTCTCAACCTCAATACCCATATTATGAGTTGTTCTCTTGTTTATTTTCCCTGAGGATTTTTTTCTCCATTCCTTTTTTAAATCAAAGTGGTATAATTTACATACAATGAAATACACAGGTCTCAGGCACACTGCTTCATGAGTTTTGACAAGTATATACACCTGTGTAGCTCACAACCACGTCAGATTATGGGTTATTACCCTGAGTCACTCACATGTTTCTAATGTGGCTGTACAATGGTGAATTCCCAGCAGAGATGTATGAAAGTTGTAGTTACTCAATAGCCTTTTTTGGTGGTGATGTTTTTAATTTTACCAATTCTAGTGGGTATGTGGTAATATCTCATTATGGCTTTCCTTGGCATTTACCTGATGACTTATGATGTTGAACATTTTTTTCCTGCATTTAGTAACTATTTGCAGATCTTCCTTTTGAAGTGACTAAGTCTTCTGCTCACTCAAAAAAATTGGGTTGTCTTTCTATTATTGAGTTATAAGTTTTTTATAAAGTATATATACATTTGTCATATACAATTATGTGTATATACACAGATATATACATAAATATACACACAAATATACATATATACACACATAAACACAAATATTTACGTATACATATTTTTTTTTCTTCCAAACTGTCATTTGATAATTTCCTTGATGGTGTCTTTTGAAAAGCAAAATATCTTAATTTTGATGAATCTAATTTATCATTTTTTCCTTATAATTAATACATTGTATATCCTAAAATTTCTTTCCCCATCCCAAGATTAAAAAATATGCTCCACTGATTTTTTTTCCTAGACTCTTTATAGTTTTCGCTTTACTCTGCTTCACAAATCCCAGCTACCTAAGCAGCCGTGAAATTCTGTTTTCTGTGCATCATGAGACTTCAGCTCTTTATTTGGTCTTTACTTCTCTGTGCTATGATTTGGAAAGTGCCACCAAATTGAAAGCTAGGGAGAATGTGAAATTTACCTCATATATTTCACCTCTTCCAAGTCATGGCTGGAAGCAGAAGCCAGTCTTCCTTTTATTTTTTATTATTAAAAAAAAAGATTTATTTTATTTATTTTTTAAAGAGGGAGAGAGAAAGCCTAGGATCAGGGCGAGGGCCCAAGGGAGAGGATCCTCGGTGAGCATGGAGCCCATTGTGGGGCTTGATCTCACGACCCTGAGATCATGACCTGAGCTGAAATCAAGAGTCATTCCCTTAATTGACTGAGCCACCCAGGAGCTCTTCCTTTTATTTTAAAAACACCTTTAAACTTGTGAATTTATCTTTCTGTATTCTCCATTTAATTTTGATACTTACCTGTATTTGTGTTTTTGTCTCTTCATGGTTTCCTTCTCCTCGTGATGAGGAGATAGAGATGGCTGGACATAGTAATAGAAGGGCTCATTAATACACACATACTGAAAGAGCTCACTGCTTCCTCCATATTGTTAATGTTTTCCTTTCATAGTGCAAGAAGAATTGCTAAAACTTGGATTTCTATCAGAACTCCCAAGGGAGAGTTCAAAGTGCTGGCCAAGAATATCAACTTGACAAACAGCCTATCTCTTGGGAGACTGGAATCACTCATCCTCTTTTCTGGTCATTATGACTACCTGTTATTATTGTGTAGATCATAGAATCTGTTCTTCTGTCACCTCCACCCTAGCATCCTTACCTATCCACTGAGTCTTGAAATATTCTGCACTGGCTACGAAAGCCTGCACAGCTAAAGGCAGGATTTAAAACACTGGAAAAAAGGGGCGCCTGGGTGACTCAGTGGGTTAAAACCTCTGCCTTCAGCTCAGGTCATGATCCCAGGTTTCTGGAATCGAGCCCTTCATGGGGCGCTCTTCTCAGCAGGGAGCCTTCTTTCTCCTCTATCTCTCTGCCTACTTGACATCTCTGTCAAATAAATAAATAAAATCTTTTTTTAAAAAATAAAACACTGGAAAAGGTAACACATCGGATAGGAGTCTCACCAAGGTGTAAAAAAACCCCAGATAATTTGAGGAGGACAAGTCACTGTGGAAAGGATGGCCATGGGCTGAGGAGGGAGGTGGTGAATGAGAAAAGGCAGGAAGTAAAGGCAGACATGCTGTGATTAGATTTCATGGCAATTAGATTGGCAAAGTAAGGAGTAAAAATAATTTGACAAAGCCTTCCATATTGTCCACTCATTTTTGGTGAATACACTCAGAGACAACCATACAAGATTTGAGAGCTCATCAAGCATTACTGGAAGTGGTGTTCTTGTTCGGCTAATACGGATGAAAAAAAGAAAGAGTTACCGAAGAAACTGCTGCTCCGAGCTACTGCACTAGATAGTGACGGTCCTCGGTCGCCCAGGATCCACCACTCTGTCAAGTCTCCTGCCTGGAGTCTCTTGACAAATCTGTGAGTGACCGGGACGCCTGAGTGGCTCAGTCGGTCAAGTGTCTGACTCTTGATTTCGTCTCAAGTCATGATGTCCGGGTAGTGAGATAGAGGCCTGTGTAGGGCTCCCCACTCAGCGGGGAGTCTGCTGCCGTTTCCTTCTGCCTTCTCCTCTGCCCCTTCCCGCTCACTCTCTCTCTCTCAAATAAATGAATAAAATATTAAAAAAAAAAGATCTGTGATAGACCTCCAGCAAGTCAGCAACAATGGCTTTCCAAGTTAAATAGGGTATAGCCTGATTTAACCTATAAAGATAAAATATATTTATCTTATTATTATTGTTATGTTAATATTATATTAGTGTATTTATTTTAATTATTTATCTACTATAAATCGTTACGTTTACTGAGTTGTTTTCTCCTTGGCATTATCTTTTAGGCCACTCTCCAGTCTTTTCTTCTTCATAATAGAACTCACAGCATCTTATCGTGGGTACAGTTTAGTACAAGCAGAAGGAAAAAAACGAAATATTTAATTCCTTCATTTTTGAGGTTCAAAAGCTTGATCTGATTTTTTAAAATCTGGGTTTTTGAGCCATGAAGTCTAAGCTCTGAATGTCTTTTAGAAACATTTTTCTTTCGTGTGAAAGTGGCTTACCATCTCTATCCCCAACCTTCCACAGGGATGGAGAATGTCAGAGGAAAGATAATGAGGGTTAAAGGCCCATGGGACTCCCCCAAAACAGGCCCTGTGTTCTGCCCCCACCCTGGTTGGGTCCTGATCAACTGGGGACCAGAGGGATCTGAACACAGAGAAGACCGAAGCTAGCGTCCTTGTTGATAGTTTCTGGTTTCTTAAAATGGTAAATGCCAGCATATAATTTTCACTGAATTAAAAACATGACTCTAATATAAGTATATAGTGAGTATGCGGGGGAAAAAAAAGACTTTTACTCCTTAATTAGGGAACCAGTTGGATGGTAAAACTAGTTCAAGGAAAGTATAAGTAAGTGATCTGTAACTGAATAATGTGTTCTTATAGGGCAACACAGTCTTTAGTTTTGTGGTTATCTGTTATTTTGGATAGAAATAATTTGCCAGTTTATTGGGCAGAGATAATGTACAACTTAACAATTTCCTACAAGAGTCAGGGCCTTCATTAATAGTAAGTAGTGAGTCAGAGCTGCTTTTCTTCAGATGATGAACTCTTAGTTGAGAGGTGGTATTGTCCTTTGGAAGATGAAAATTGGTTCTTGGTGGGTGAAAAAAACCTTAGGTATTACAGTGATATGTGGCCCTCTGAAGCTCAACCCTACCTGAAAAATCTCATTCCTGATTATTTACTTTTTCTTACTAGGGGTAAATTACACCAATTAGTCAACCGATTGATTATTAATTAAATTGATTAGCCCAAGTTAATTAATTAAAATTAAACTGGAATGTAAGTAAATTTTTCTCTTTAGGGAAAGGATAATGAAAAAATGCTGAGTGCATCAGATGACCTTGTAAGAGGGCTTGTTCTGTGATGCTCCACAATTAATTCTGAAGAGCCCTAAGCCATGTTTTCATCTTATTTTCAAGTTGTGGATAATTTTGCTTCTAAGAGAGCCATAGGATAGACATAGTTGTGTGGGACTGCTGGATTGAGTTTAGCTTCAGAATTCCTGGAAAGATAGGAGATCAGAGCTAGATCTTCTGGGAGATCCGAAGAGCCCAGGATTCAGCTGACAATCAGCTGTGGGGTGGGCCAGGAGCTGGAAGTGAGGGGTGTAGTGACAACAGTCACACTCGGGTGCCAGAGGACACTGACCGTGTTGGGTACCACATCCTTTTGAACCATACCTGCACTCAATAGAGTGGCTCTGAGTGGAATCGGATTGTGTTTCCACCAGCCAGCACAATGGGGGCTCGAAATAGAAATAAAGCTCAGGTAAAGGAAAATATAATATATCCCATGTCTTATACTCCCACATTTCAGGCTTGAGATTTTGCTTCCTATATGTGCTTGTGAGGAGAGGAGGAGAGGAAATCCCAGTAATATGGTGGGGACAGAGTGCTGGATTCCTCTTTGCTTCTTGAGAACCCAAAATAGCCACTGAAGAGAGCACCAGAAGAGCCTGCCCTGGTCTAGGCGGGATTTCCCCGTAATCATTCTTACATGTTCTGTGCTATGGGTGCATAGGGAGTGGTAATTTCTCCAATCAAAAGCCAAAGATTTCAGTATTGAATCAACAGAAATGGAGGTCTTTCTCCAGAAAGTTCTGCTGGCTGACTCTTCCCTTTTGCCCATCTCAGTATTTTTCCAGGTGGTAAAAATCCAGCTGGAATTTAACTGCTCAGCATTTTCCTCCCCGAGCTGCTTAAATCTCAGAGAAAGAGCTGTGAGCGCTGTGAAGTGAAGCTCCCATGAATAATTCTGGCAAAATTTTACTGCCACATAAGATAGTCAACCAGCTCTGCATAGACAAGAATAATGGCCCACAGCCCATGTCAGCCGCTGCTGCCCTCCGTCTCTTGCCCCCAGGAAGTTCTACTGAAGCTTTTATAGTGTCAAAGCATAACTTTCAGAAAGTTGAAAATCTCCCATAGAAAGATAGAACGAGCTTGTGTCAAAGATTTCTTCAACTCATTAATGAGAAAGCCAGGAAGATGGTAAAGCTGGCTCACAGAGGATTTGAGGAACTGAGTCTTTATTTACAAACATTAAACAAAATGTTAGAATAAATTGCTAGGTTAGATACAAAATGCATTAATGCTCTATGGGGCAAATAAAGCCAAAATCATCTGGGTTATTTTATGTGCTAGACAGAAATCATTAGTGTTTCACCTGGACAGAAATTTCTGTCATGAAACTTCACAGAATCAAATTCATGGACAGCAAGGTCAAACACAGGTATGTTCTCCTAGATAATTGGATAATCTCTTAGCAGGCTTATTAGGGTATGCCCCAGTATGATGCTGAAAGGACACTCCTCTTCCTCTTTACCTTATCTTTAAATTTTGGCTAATGTATCTGAATAGCAGCTGTTTTTGAAATACCGGTGACCGTGTCTAGAACTTACCTCTGAGCTATAAGTGCTGTTAAATCAGTGCTTTTGGACATGAATACACAAACACATACATATACATACACATGTATACACACATACCATAATTACATACATTATGTGTATATCATACCATATATACACACACACCATAATTATATATACCATACACGTGTATATCATATATAGTATAGATTAATATATGTTACATATATAATATGTATTATATATACACCATACATATATATACTGTAGATGTATATCATATACACAATACCATATGTATATCATAGATACCATAATTGAACAAAATAAACAGCATGTTGCAGGAGGGCACTGGCTTAGAGAGGAGCAGGGGACCAACTGGGAGGTGCAGGGAATTAATGGCATTTTGTGTCATTGAGCTTCATGTTATTATTTACTTTGGCTCAAGAAGAATTTTGGTTCAGGTTAAAAAAGGAAAACAGGGGCACTGGGGTGGCGCAGTGTGTTAAGCCTCTGCCTTCGGCTCAGGTCTTCTTGGGATCAAGCCCTGAGTCGGGCTCTCTGCTCAGTGGGGAGCCAGCTTCCCCTTCTCTCTGCCTGCTCCTCTGCCTATTTATGATCTCTCTCTCTCTGTCAAATAAATTAATAAAATCTTTTAAAAAACAAAAAATAAAAAAAGGAAAACGGAGTGAAAAAGCGGGTTGCTTGAATTCTGGTTCAGCTGCTGACTAAATGCATGACTTGGGCAAGTCACATCAGATCGCTGTCGGCGGGGGCTGTCGCCAAATATGGCTGCCAGTGAACTCCACATCTGTTTTAACACCCGTGTGCAGTGCCCTCACAGCGTGAAAAGGAGCCTCAGAGGGCACCAGGCTCAATCATCATACAACAGCAACTACGTGAGAGAACCCAACTGAGTTCAGAAGTGCCCAGCTGAGTCCCTCAACCCTCAGAATTGTGAGAGATACTAAGTTGTCACAGTGCATTAAGTTTTCAGTTGTCTTGTTATATAGTGAAAGATAAGCAAGACACTGTTCCCCACAAGGACTTGTGATGTTCCCTTTAAGCTTGACGACTCTTTCTTGATTCTTCCTCTGAGGGACAAGGGTGAACGGTGTCTGACCCCCGTGACCAGAGGCACACAGCATTCATTTGAGTCATGGAAGTATTTAGTTAAACTTGAGAGAAGTGGTAACACTAGTCTGTGAAAAACAAAAGGAGGGATTTTAGTAAGTTTTTCTTTACCCAAAAGGAAAATTACAGCCCTGCTACATTTACCATGTGTGCTAAATACCATATTATGTTTTTCTTATGTTCCCTGGTTTGAATTCTGTGTTTCACTCAAGCCTTTGTCCAAACACCATCGCCTCACAGAGCTTTTCCCTCGTCCCCCTATCTGAAGTAGCCCCCACCATGCTGTATGCCCTTGCTGTGCTTTCTTTTGCTTCCTAGCTGTTCTCTGCCCAACATTATATAACTATTTTTTGTTGTTTGTCTCTCCCTAGTGTTTTAGTTTCCTGGGGACAAGGATTTGGTCTCTCTTGCTCCTATGGTATCTCGAGGGCCTGGACCATTGCTGGGAACATATCTGCCAGTCAAAGAATGTTTGTTGGAAAAGACTGGAAATATGAAGGACCCTGGGGTGTCCCAAGTGGAAAATCTGGTGATGCCCCGAAGGACAAGACTTTCTGCTGCACTAACTGAGGCACCAGGAAAGAAGAATCTTTCTTTTTTTTCTACCCAGAATAAATATAACAAGAAAGAAATGCCAAAATGCGAGGGAAATGCAGAGGAATTTGGGGTTAAGCTTCCATGATGGTGCTAAATGCCTTACAAAGAAACAAACAGCTATCGAAAAACTCTGGAAGAGGTTACTGCCAAGTGAAGACAGACAGCAAGATGGAGTTGAGCCTCATGAGAAAAATGGGATTTGGGGGGGAAACTAGCTTCAATTGTAATAAGGGAAATTTGTGATATATTCTTTTAAAAGAAGCCATGGATGTACAATTTCTTGAGTTATTGTCAAGTTGAATGAATCACTGGAGAAAATGCCTTAGGGGAGAATTCTGAGTGATACTTGGTGAAAGAAGGGATACCCTAGATGACCAGAGAGGTCGTTTCCATGTCTGTGTGGATGGCTTTATGGCTGCAAAGCTGGGAACTCAGAGCAAATCTGAAAATGGAAGAATCCCTTGAAGTTGAGATTTTTGATTGCAACAAAAATATTTGTCTTTGAAGGAAACGTGGTAGAAAAACAAGGTTTATAAGTTTTTAAACAGAAACATACTTTATTCTAAAAAATTACAATAATCTCATGATTGTTTTAAAATACTTGAGCTGACCCTAAAATCAACCATACCTCCACAAATCTTGTCTGCAGAGTAATTTTTGAATTCAGAAGAACTAACCTTTGAAAATGTGTAATTTAATATAAAATAAAACTAAGCTCTTTTTCCTTTGAATTATTTAGAATAGTGAATTTTTGTATTTACTGGTGGTGTAAATACTGAAGGTTTTCAAGCTCCCCAATATGATATCAATAAAGAAACATCAGTATCAAACGCGGCCCAAGATGTGGTTCTTGGATTTTTCTTAGAAAATTCCAAGACATCTAACCTCAAGCTGTTTCTTTCTGTCCACTTCTTGTTCTGTGTTGGTGACTCAGTTTATGTTTTACGAGCCATCTGCAGATCCCATGGTGCCTGCCCGCTTCTGTCTCTCTTTAGAGTCTTTTGAAACCCCGGGGAGAAGCAGGAGAGGATTTCATCAGATGCTGAAACAGAGACCAAGATCTAGGAAATGAGAATGAAGGTCACACTGTTGTCCATAGGCGGACTAGGTGTTACAGAAGAGATGCAAATACAAAGGATCTTCTGCTCCGGGATGAATACTTTAAATCTGAAAGCGGCTTCAGAAATCAATCAGTCCCCATTCTGATAGCCAGTTACAAAGATGGAAATAATATCTGGTTTTAGAAGAAACCTTTTTAAATGGTCTAACATTATAAATAATGACTCTACGTCTCATAGAAGTGGAGCAAATTGTATAATGATCCAGAATGAATTCATGGTAGCATTTGGACAAAGGACTGAATAATGTCCAGGGAACACTTAAGAAAATATTTTGGGGCAGGAAAGTCATGGGCGATATTTATGTCACCGCCTTACGTGTCTCTATAGGTTTGCTTTGCTTCACTGCAAAATGTTTTGTTTTGTTAGAGAGGTGAGGGAGGGGCAGAGAGAGAGAGAAACTTTTTTTTTTTTTTAAGATTTTATTTATTTGAGAGAGAATGAGTGAGAGAGAGCATGAAAGAGGAGAAGGTCAGAGGGAGAAGCCGACTCCCCAAGGAGCTGGGAGCCCGATGCGGGACTAGATCCTGGAAGTCCAGGATCATGACCTGAGCCCAAAGCAGTTGCTCAACCAACTGAGCCACCCAGGCACCCCCAGGGAGTGAGAATCTTAAGCAGAGAGCCCACCCAAGCCCAGCACAGAGCCCAACATGGGGCTGGATTGCACAACCCCGATATCATGACCTGAGCAGAAATCAAGAGTGGGACACTTAACCGACTGAGTCACCCAGGCGCCCTTGAAAAATGTTTTGTACAAAAGAACATTTAGGGCTTTCAATCTATTAGAATTTTTTGACTCTGAGTCCAGATAATAGATATAAAGGAACTTCTGTGCATATGGAAACTAGTAAATGGTTGCCTATTTTTATAGTTGATTTTATTATTATGATAGATGTATGCACATCTTTTATAGCAATAAAAAACAGTTCTCTGTCTTACACAATCAGCATGTCATTTTTCTTCCTAAGGGAACCACTTTTCATACATTTCTTCTGGTACTTATACCCATATTTCCATGGGTATTTTATAGAAGTAGCAGTTGGGCTATTTCTAATTAATTTTGGACATTATTTATTAACTTCCTTTTGGCAATTGAAGACCTAGCTCATCCACATGTTACTAATGCGAGAACCAGAGTTTGAATTTCTCAACCACTGGTAAGTGGGGATTTGGCATCAGATTTACTGAGTTTGAAAAATCAGTGAGATTCTCACAACCAGATGTGTGGTAATTTCATATCTGCCCCACTGCTGTGTGCACAGACTGGAATCCTTTATAGATATAAAAGTCAGTTATAACCCAAATCTTTTCAGTTATGCATTATTGTTCTTGTTTTCCAGAGTTCTATAATGAGGCTTAATGACCTAAGTCCAAGATTATGCAACATATAATTGGCCAGGATTTGAACTCAGATCTCTTTGATTCCCAAGACCAACCTTTTCTCAATATTCCATACTGTTCCTGGAAAAAGTTTCCTTCAAACGCAATTCCCTTGGTGTTTGTGGGGCATCACGAGATGTGGTGGTGGTTGCTATCCTCTTGCACAGAAAACCTTTAGGAAAGGGAAATCTGTGGATTTCGAGAAGAAATATGGTGTCATCTCAGTAATTCATTGCAAGAAGAGGTATGAGTGAACTAGAGACAGACACCTGCCATTGAGTGATGGGAAGAAGAGGCCAGGTTTCTAAGTTAATCTCGTGAGAGAAGAGGACAAAGCTGCATTCAGGAGGCAACCGATCTCGAGCGCTTTTTCCCCTGGGCTGGTTGATTCTCTCCCAGAGATTCCTTGATCCCAGCTGGTTGGGGAGAACGTGGGCTCCTAGGAGAGTTCTCTCCAACACAGACTTGTATTGGATCTATGGTTGGCTTATATCTTCACTACCAAGTAGAAGTACCATGGTGTACTATAATATTGCTGAATGTAACTGCAAGAATGAAAGTGACTTTGACTCTTCCCTTCTTTTCCTAGACTGGGGAGGAAGGTGGTTCTTACCTAAGAACATGATGACTTTTTTTTTTTTTTTTTTTGAGGCCAAAAGCCAAGTGAGTGAATGATTGAGTGTGAGCCTGAGCAGAAACACCCCGCCAAGTTACTTCCAGTGACCCACAGAGATTGTGAAATAATAATGTTTATTGTATTAAGGTGTGGGAAGTTTTGGAATAATTTGTTACAGAGCAATAGATCCTACACTCTATATCAATTTCCTCTGTACCAGGAAAGATATTTTTTATTCTGTAATCACATGGGCTCTTGTTCCTAGGCCTGTCCGTAGGCTAGTGGCGTGATTTCCATCACTGAGCTTTACACTGGGCTGAATCAGACTTCAGTGAATACTCTTGGGATGTACCTAGCAGTTGCAACCTTATTCATGATGGCATACTTAAAAGGAGTAATTTCAAAGTTTTGGCAGCATCTTTGGTCAGTTAAGGGAGTGACCATTGTGAGGTGTCTCTCTCGGTGACAAGCTGTTTCCAGCACCAGCAGGTCTGAAAGTCTGTTCGTGTTGGGGGCTGGGTTGTGGAGGAGGGGCCAAAGCAACCCAAAATCCTGGGCATAGCAAAGTGAAGAGGAAACGCCATTGTGACAGAGGTGGCATTACCAATCATGGCATGGTAGAACAATGTGTTCTCTCTGGTGCGTTTCAACTTGAGCGTCTCTGAGAATTCATGCTGTTTTTGGAAGAAGTGTGTGTCTGTGTATGTGTGTGTGCTTTGGTCTGTTTGAATGACTTAACAGTTACTTTTTGGGGCAGTGAGAAGAACAGAGAAGCAAAGCTTACACTGGTGGGGAGACCTCAAAGAGAATGGGGTTTCGGACACCTCTGCCCATCAAAGACTGAATGTAAACTTGATCTCTGTTCTTCTGTAACCTACAGAACTTATCTAACATAAATATTTGAGCATTGAAGGATTGTAGCACTGTGAAGCCACTACAAGAATGGATCCCTCTGGGTAGAGCATGAAGTTTTCTAGAAAATTGGTAGAAATTCACATGAAATTAAGGATTGGAAGAAAATATTTGTGCAAAATATTTGTGCAAAAAGTACAGAAGAGCAAAAAATTAGGAACTGGGGGTATCGAGGAAGGTTCTTTGTGAAGTTTGACTTCTTGGATGCCATTTGCTTATGGATCACTAGAAAAGCCTTAATTAGGATACAGAAAGACACAAATCATTCCCACTCCCTGCCCCCCACTCCCATCCCATTCTGTAATTCCCTTGTTAGTTCAGTTCTATAATATAGCCTCGTGTGTGATATGGTGGAGAAAAGAGGGTCAAAGCGGTGAAGGGGTATGTCTTGGTCCTTATCCAGACTTTTGGTAGAGTCTGTGCACAGGCTGGAGGCATTCTGGGAATTGACCAGCCATGTGGTTGGAGATCGCCTGGTGAGGGACGGTGAACACTGGGAAGAATCACATGAATCTTCTTCCTGTGCTTGCTTTCACAGTGTTACTGGAAGGTACATCGAAGGTGGGAGGCTGACATTGGGTTACCTACCTTACTTGAGGAGCAGCTTAATTCTACAATAAGGCTGTCTGGACTGTGAAAACCAGGGCTCATTTATTTTGGAAAAAAAAAAAAATCAGTATCTGCCTCATTTGTTCATTGTATTTACTAGTGCTTTTAAAATACTGAAGGAACTAGTGCTTTTAAAATACTGAAGGAACAAGTAATGTGAAGGCACTGTATGTGATTCAAAACAGCAAATTAAAATGCTCTTTCTTTTTCATAAATATTTTATTTATTTGAGAGAGAGAAAGAGAGAGATCAAGAGAACGAGTGGGAGGAGGGGCAGGGAAAGAAGCAGACTCCCTTCTGAGCAGGGAGCCTGATGCGGGACTCCCTCCCAGGACCCTGGGATTATGACCTGAGTCGAAGGCAGATGCTTACCCGACTGAGCTATCCAGGCACCCAAAATACATGCTTTTGATCACTCTAGGAAAATTGTGATGGAGGCATCAGTAGAGTTTTGGGGAATTTTTCAGTGGTTCAAGAAAAGAAGTCACTCAATGAGATAGCAAAACCAAAAATCCTAGGGTGACATTAACAAAGTTAGGGGGCATCTGGGTGGCTCAGTCGGTTAAGTGTCTGCCTACGGCTCAGATCGTGATCCCAGGGTCCTGGGATGGAGTCCTGCATCAGCCTCCCTGCTCAGTGGGGAGTCTGCTTCTTCTTCTGTCTCTCAACCTGCTTGTGCTCTCTCTCTCTCCCTCTCTCGCTCACAAAAATAAATAAAAAAATCTTTAAATTAAAAAAAAAAGGTTAGGCAACAAGGTATCCCCAGAAATCTCAAAATATGGGTGGGTGCAGATCAACCACCAATAGCCCCAAGAGCTGTGCACTCTTGGCTTCCATGTGAGAGAAAGTGGGGGGAACCAAAGGGGATATCAGTGTGTGTGATAGATCTGAGAATGGGAGAATCCCCCTGTGGCTGGCAGATGTCCCCTGGGAGGTGAAGTGAATGAAGCTGGAAGCAGTGACTGAAGCTGGGAATTTCCCCCATTCCCACCTCCGGCAAGTGCCAGGGATGGGGTAAGGTCTGGGAGTCCTGCTCCCATGAACTCTCAAGGGCTGAGCAAGCAGGACTTCCTTCCAGAACCAGGCCCACACGAGGGAGGCATCTGTGATTGAGGAGGAGTGAGGGAGTGAGGTTAGCAGGAAAAGGGTAAGGGAGAGGGGAAGAAAGGACACAGACACAAGGTGGGAAGGGTGAGGACATCTCAGGAAGCAAGCGACCTTATGTCATAACACAACATGGGGACAACAGAAGAGGGAGCTCTGTGAAGTGGGACAAACTGCCGGTACTAAAGCTCCTCACAGTTCAGGAAAATGCAGTTCACGGGAAAATGAGCAGCAGGACAACAGCAAGGGCAAATTCCATACACAGTTATGAAAGGATAAAATAGAATAAGGATCAGAATAACCTTATGGATGAGGAAATCCTGCCAGAAAGACTTTCTGCGTTATGTTATTTAACCTCCTCATACCAAAGGTGAGAAAAGCGGGACCTGGAGAAGTTTGGGAAATGACCACATTTTCAGAAAATTAAACAGTGACAGAGCTGGGATGTCTGGGCTCTAAACATATAGACCTTATAGATTTTAAATCTAATCTTTTAAAATATCATAGATGTGTTTGAACCCTTTAAAGTTTTTTCCCTTGTTATCCCTGTGATATGTTAAGTGTGAAGCTCAGACTGGCATAAAAATTCCCCTTTGAAGTGTTACTTGGCACCAATAATTAGTCAAAGAAATTTAAATACAATTTATGACTTTTCAGGTTGCTTTATCTGTTGGAACTGGAAAAAAAATAGAGTACATTTTAAAGCAAGGAATCTTTTATGAAGGGAACTCATAATCTTGTAGAGACAATTTAATGGCCATGCCTAGCTGAGCATATTGATATTTAATCTTGATCCTCTTAAAGGTAGGTAGATTTGAGAAGTTAAATGGGGTGGAAATAAAAGAGGTCAAGATAAATGGAAGAGTATACATTCTGAGAATTTTGTGTGCGTGTGTGTGAGAGAGTAAGAGGAGAGAGAGGAGAAAGAAGGAGAGGAAGGGAAGGGTGAGGAACAGAGAGAAGAGGCAGAAGACAAGAATGAAAATAAGAAGTTAATAATGAGCTGTGATTTCCCCCAAAAAGCTAGCCTGAGGCAAATGCCCTCTTCTGTGGATTTGTTAATGTTGAAAAGCACGTGTGTTCCCTCGTAGCTCGGTCTTCTAATTGCTTCCTTATGGTGCTGACTTGGTAAGATTGAAAGTGTCCCCCTCATGTCACCATCACCCCTGTGGTCTCTACTCTGGTAGTTACCTTCACAAGATGGGAGAGGGTCATACCTGGGCAGGCATTCTTAAGGCTCAGACAGTCTTCATTTCCAACTGGACCCTCTGTGGGGGCAGATGGGTGGCCGTGTGTGGATAGCTATGAGAGGGTCAATTCAAGATGGAGTATGCTTCCGCTTGGCCCCTTACTATACTCCAGAACGTTATTGCCCTCAGGAATTCAAGTTTCTTTATTTCTCTGTTCCCTGTTGTTGATGTTCTGCCCACTCCTCCTCTCTCTTTTATCCATCTTTGATGTTTTTGTAGTCTCTGTGAGTGGAAAGCTAATTGTGGACTCTTCCTGTCTCTCATGTTATTCTCAACCATTGTTGGTGTTTTCCCAATGGATGACTCACATCTGTTTAGTTACAGAGAGGAAAGAATTGCTCAGGGTATAATTGAAAGAATTTGGTGGGTTTAGAATGGAATAGGAGCAGATTAATATTTAGAAACCCTACTCCACTGCCCAACATCATGCAGACAGGTTCTTTGGTCATCACTTCTTTACAAGAAGGTGCCATACATGATTCTCGATAATCATCTCTCTGAAGAAAGTGACTGTGTCACCTTGAGAGAACTGAAGATGGACCTAGGAAAGTGAAGGAAGCCAAAAATATATATTACAAGGAGGCACATTTGGGAGAATTCCCCATATATGTGCAATAAGTTTGCTATGTGTGCACAAGAGATCCAGATTTACGGTGTTGACAGAACCCACATCTTAATCTCTTGAGGCTAACCTGTTTGGGTTACTACAGAGTTTGCAAATCGAAGTCATTGGTACCCTCTGGCTGTTGGCCAACTTACAGTCTGAAGTCCAGACCGCCCAGTGACTGAGTACAGAAAACTGTTAGTGCTTTGGAAGTGTTTCAAGTCTTTCAGGCCATTAGGGGACCATTTGGTATTCTAAGAAAGATAATTCACTAAAACAAATTGTAATAGAATGACATAGTGAATGCAAACTCTCCAAGCCAGTTATTTTTTATTCGTTAGCAGGCTAAGGGCACCCCAGTTGGCATTCATCTCTTCCCACCAATGCTTACATTGCCCTTTGAGTGTTACTCTGTTATAACACTGGGACCAGTCTGCCTTGTGTTAAAGTTGTTTGTTACTAAACTAAAATAAGGCTGTGTCGTATGAAGCAGGCTGAGTTGGAGGACTGGCTCGGTCCAGGATGCATGGAGGAGCCACTGGGACAAGAAAGGGCTCCCTGGTCTAGGCAGGAAGAGCAATAGAGAGAAGTTAGATGGTAGCTGGTAATTAATATTTCAGCTTCTTTTACTCACATCTGACAGAGTTTGGCATTATGCGTGCATTAGTTAGCAAATAGCTAAGGCGAGCAATAGCTAACACAGGCTCCACTGTAGGAGGGCAGTGAAATGGAAGCTATCACTGTGATAATCTTTGGAACATATAGTCTGTGCCTGAAAGCCATATGGTTGGAGCTCTGGAAGCAGGTGACTTTATATTCCCCGGTCAAGCATGGGCATTAACATTTTTGCAGAGGCAGGAGTCCTGGTGTAAGAATCTAAAAATCCTTAGGGACACCTTGTAAACCTTTTGGAGGTTCTCTGGCCTTACTGGGAGCATGGCTAGGGAGAAGAATGCCCCTGGAAACCACAGGTCTCTACTGCCCTTCTGACTTGGGAAATATTTCTCCCTTCCCTCAGGGGGACTAGCACAGTTGTTTCCATGAGTTGAGACTTTGGGGAATGAAAACCAGGAAAAAGTTTGTTCTTGGGAAGCTTCTCTTCCTACCCTGCAACGTTGAGACCTGAGAACATCAGGGTCTGGTCTCATGAGATGGAGAGATTGGAGTAAAAAAGAAAGAGCATGGTCTAGTCCAAGATCTTCAGAGGGAAATGGGTTTTGAAGAACACGGTGGCATCTGTCTTTGGGAGCTGCCCCAATTGGTTCAAATTTTATTCCAGATCAAGGAGGGAAGATTAAGTTACTGGACTGAGGTTGTCTTTGAAAATTTATGAAAAATATAAAGGTGCCACATGTGTTTTACCCTCCATATGACAAGGTACCAAAAAAGAGGAATAGCCTCTCCCTCCTGCCCAGAGCACTGTGGCCTCCTAGTAAAATGTACCATTATCTTCACCTCACTTGACCATGTCAAGGACCCAGGAGGAGGAGAAGGTGGCAGTTGGCCATCTACAGTGGAGCCTTTCCTATCTCCTATCAGATGGTGGAATCTACTTCTTCTCTCCTTGAATTCTGGCTGGCCATATGTCTCTCTTCAGAATAAGAGGATGTGGCAGAAGTGATGCTGACTGACATCCAAAGTTAGGCCAGTATAGAATATGTGGCTTCTACCTGGCTTTCTTGGGACACTCAGTGAGAAGCCAAATGTAGAAAGTTTGGTTACCTTGACGTTTTCATACTGGGGAATGCACACCGTAGATATTCTGGTCAACAACCGCACTGAGGTCCCAGCCAGCAGCCATCCACAGCTGCCAGCCATGTGCTGTAACATCTTAGACTTCCAGCCCAGAGGAGTCTTCCTGTGCCCAAAGCCCAAGTCAACCCATTACAGAACAGAACAAGAATGGCCCAGCACAATCTTTTCCAAATTCACGAACCATAGAATCACGAGCAAAATAAAATGGTTGTCTGAAGCCACTGAGTTTTGGGGTAATTTGTTACACAAGCAATTCTTATGGCAAGGAGTCCCCAAACTGCTAGCTTTCTTCAACGCCCTAGGGCTTCCACATGGTCCTGGGAAAGGCAGGAACCTCATCACAGCTCAGGGAAGTTTCCCACCATCCTTCTCACATAGGGGCCTGTAGTCAGATTGGTAAGATTTTGCTTTCAGTATAATAATATGACTTTTCCTGTGTACACAAACTCATAGTTGCTATATTCATCTGCTCGACTGTCTCTTCCTTTAGAATGAGTTCTTCCCTTGCACATCTTTATCCTTTCTGTAAGTAGGCTGCTGGGATGCCTGGCCCAGAGCCTTATCAGAAGCAATAGGCATGTCTGAAATCTGCGGTCAACGCCACTGAGATTCAAGTGGGAACTCAGCTGCCATCTCCATCCAGGGTTACTGTGAGATCACTGACACAGTTTGTCCAGCTTGAGACACTACCAGAACCTGAGTGCCCTATGGGTCACTGACCAGGACACATCCCCTTGTTCACTGCTGCCTACCTTGCCCATGGCGTGATGACAAACACCTAACGGCTGCTCAGTAAATATTAGTGGAATGCATCAACTAATTTTGAGGAAAAGGGCAGAAAACATGGAATAAAGGAATTTAGCTGACTAGGAGACTAAGAAGTGAGGGAGGAGAGTTGACAAGTGCTCTCTTTTTTTACTGGCAATTGCTCTAGCACAAGAAAAGCTTTTAATCTCTGTGCCTCAATCTAGTGGAGCCCCAGTCTTTGTCCGGAAGGGAACAATGAATTCAACCTCCAGTATTATCATCAGTTGAGTGATCCAGACGTAACTTCAGATTTCAATTTTGATTTCAATTTCTTCCTCTGTAAAGATGATTGTTTTACTGGTCCTTTCAACTGAATGATCACGTTTTCCTTTAGGAGTTGCTTTATGACTTTTTATTTATTATCACACTTAATTAAAAAATAACACCTCAGGCTTCTGAAGTGTTCTGATTCCTGCTTGCTTGAAGTTTAAAGGAAATATTTAATTTTTCTCTCTATGATGTTCCTGCTTAGCTAATAATTCTGGGCTGGCCATATGCTGCATTCGGATCATATTCCTTTTAAAGAGTATTGATTCAAGGTCTGCAGTTAGCTATAAAAATGAGTATTTATACAAAATGGAATGTTAACCACCCAATTGTCCAGAGCTTTCTAGGTAATTCTGTATAGACTTTCTACAATCATGACTTTCATCACTTCTGTTCTTTTTTTTAAAATTTAATTTAGTTTTTGTGTGTGTGTGTGTATGTTCCAAAATTCATTGTTTATGTACCACACCTAGTGCTGCATGCAATACGTGCCCTTAATACCCACCACCAGGCTCACCCAACCTCCCACCGCCTTCCCCTCCAAAACCCTCAGTTTATTTCCCAGAGTCCATAGTCTCTCATGGTTTGTCTCCCCCTCCGATTTCCCCCAACTCCCTTCTGTTCTTGTCAACAATAGTTCAGTTTTAATTCCTACTACTACCTCTTTATTTTCAATTTAAAAGTAAATTAGGTAAGTCAAAGGCAGGTTTAAGTTCATCTCTAGAGGGATGCACTCTGTATGGGAAACATTTGCCTTGGAGTATGTGCATTCTTGATATTTTTGGTAGATTCTGCCAAGAATGGGAATAATAATACCTCCTTCAAAGGATTGTGACATGTGTGTGTAGAAGATAATTTCTTGATATTCTGTTGGCAGTGTGCCAGATGAATCATATTTTTGTCCTTTGAGTTCCCTGCGTGTTCTGTCCTCGATGGCCTTACTCTATGCATATATAGTCAGCATTGCTTAATTCTGCACTTAATTAAATACCTTTTGGGGCAGTTTGTTAGATTTTAAGTTGTTCCTCTTGGTTTTACATTTATATTGTGAGGTTTTAAGACACAGAGGGTACTTCTGTATTCTCAGCATGCCTAGCACTGCGTTGAACAATGTCAGGCCTCAAGAAAGACTTCTTGTTTTGTTCCGCCATCTTGTTTTCAAATCTATGGTCTTAGAATCAAAAGATATTCCTCAGTTAACTGATGACTGACTTATTCTGACCCTTTTTTAGTTTAGAAAGCCTGGGAGAGGGTGTGCCTTTTCTCAGAGCTCTTAGACACATGTTCCAGAGAGAACATTTTCCAGTGGGGCCACAGATATGCTTCACAAAACAAACAGAATTTTCATCAGGAGGGTGTTTATTAAATGAGCATGTCCCTGTATTTTGAAGAAAGCTGGGGGGACCTATGAGCTAATTCTCTTCATTAGTAATGGAACCTGTGATCCTTGCTGGGAGGATCCAGTCATCGCCTGCCAAGAAGTGCTGAAAGTCAGCTCCGGCGTAAGAAGTTAGAAAAGAAATGTGTGAACATTCTAGCCAGACCCATCTCCAGATGCTGAGACTTCTGAGGAGAACATGTGTGGGGGATTTAAGCACATCCTGGCATAACCAGTTTTATAAGATGGACCTTCTACTCGCTGTCTGATGGCAGGGACTGCCTGGGGGGCACAGTCTTGGGGACATGGTGGCAAAGGAAGGCACTGCCATCCGTGTCTTTATGCTGCCTCTTCTCATGGGCTCTCCCTTTGGGAATCTGAGAGCTGGAAGCAGTCCCTACTTCCTACCTGTGTCACTCTGGGACTTTGTTTAATCTTGGTACATCTTAGTTTTCTCATGGGTCAAGTTGGGTTGACAATACTTACCTCACAGAATTGTTGGAACAATGAATCAGAATCATATGCATAAAAGCTTTCCAGTGGTTCTTGGCAATATGGGCCAGTATGAGAATTCTTAGGTCAGCTTTGAGACCTGCTCCCATGGCACAACTGAGTTTTTCTTATGCAGTGTCTCCAGATGAAAAGGAGCCTGGTTAGAAACTGTAAAAGCCACCAGTGTAGATGCTGTGCAGAGCTGGCTATTGTGAACAAAGAGGAGCCTGGGAAGCAGAGACCTGCTGAGCCCAAAGAAAACAAGTTGTTTCTCTGGGGAGCAGAAAGATTTTCTCCCTTTGTTGCAGAAAGTGGCTCTCTGGACCTCCCCAAGTAAACCATAAACCAAAGAAGCTTCAGACCAAGGGAGGCTGTTCAGCTCCTGTTCCCCCTACTTTTCTTTGGGGGATGGATGCTGCCCCATGGGAAGAATTGAAAAAGGTTCTATTTATAAGGGCAAATATGCTCAGAGATCACGCTTTTATTTCCATTTCTTATTCCAGACTTTACTACCAGGACACATCCATGGGAATAAGCACTGGGGCTTAAAAGATGAGTGCTTAGCCATCGAAGCATTTGGCCAGTCCCACTCAGCCTCTGTGGAACCACAGATAGGACTCCTCCTAGGGAAACTCCCTCTCTTCTCCCCCACAAGACAGTTTAACAGGACAAGATGGCGTCATCCTTTTCTTTGGGTTTCAAATAGAAGCTTTCTGTTTCCCTTGTCATTGTGATTACAGAGTACTTGTGCATGCAACGGGCTGGGCACACTTTCTGGGGCAATAGTGTAGGTTTGCATAATGGGGAGACTAAACCAAAGAGGGTCAGGCAGTTTCTATGGGTTTACACAGGACACTGGGGGAAAGAAAAACAGAGCCTTTCTATCTATGCAGACTCTCTGTCTCTGGTGTGTATCCCCTGTGGAGTTTCGGGCAGGGTGAAACCACTAAGATGTTAGCTTCTTTTGAAAATGAGGAGGATGCCATTAAAGCAGATGACTTCAGAATAAGCAGATGTGGGGAGAGAAATGGGACCAGTGCAGGCTGTGGGTCATTCTTTGTGCCCTGGATGGTCTCTCAAGGCATTCTGGAAAACGTTTTATTATGCTCCATGAAAGCATCATCCGTCATTGATTGCTGCTGTTCTCTGGGGTGGGAAAAACACCCCTGTCTTGGCTGACATTATTCTGTTTTCAGCCTCTGTCCAAATACAAAGAGCATTGGATGTCTCTTGGCTCTCCTGTCTCCTTACTAACTCCAAAAGTCTGTGAGGCTCCTTATGCTTCCCTGCCCCAGGTTTTCAGGGATCTGTGAGAGGCGTAGTGACTGGGGGAGTGATCACCTCAGAAAGCACTGATGAAGGAAGCCAAAGCTTTCCAGGACAAGGGAGGAGGAACTTGGAGCTTCCATGATGGAGACAGAGATGGCAGAGCACCTTGCTTCTTCTGACCAGCCCAAGCTACTCTTCTATCTAAAACATAGGCAGCGGCCTATCGATTGCTGAGACATGTTTTAAAAAGCATCTAGAATTAGGCGTTTAGTTTCCGCTTAATGCAGAATGTCACATCAGGGCCACTGATTCTCTAATCGATCAGTTGATTCATCATTTGACCCGCCTGGCTCAATGTGGACTTAGGCCAATTGGAGAAATAACGTGGAAGGAAAAGTTGAGAAAGTGGAGTCAGAAGTTTATTATCTTCTCAAAGAAATTCATTATTTATTCATTTATTTCCCAGTAATTACTTGTTTATTAAGAGAGAGCCAATAGCAGAGATCGTCAATAGTACAGAGGGGTCATGTGTTTCCTGTAAGTAGATGGTGACGTGCTTCAGATGCTAAACCTCGTTTATCATTAAGAAGCACAGCGAATGTGCCTAGGCTATTAAACTAAATATGGCTACTGTCCCTTATGAAAGGGAACTTCACTAGTCTCTGAGCTTTCAGTGAAAGCTGCTCGGGGAAGACAAGTTACTGGATAGGATAAGGTTTCTCTTTGGAACTGTGCTTTTGGAAAGTAGCATGCTACCTTGTAAAGAGTACAGGCTTTTAGGTCAGTTAGTCATGGCTTCAAACATGAGCTTACCATGTATGAACTACTTCAATAACTGTGTAACCTTGGGCTTGTTTTTTAGTATCTTTGGTCATCCTTATCTTATAGGTAAAAAGGTATAATGGGTAAGAATGTGACTTTGCAACTAGGGTGCTGGGTAGGAATCTCAGCTCTGCCACTTTAAAGCTATAGGACCTTGAGCAAGTTATCTAACTTCTCTGTGCTCCTATTTCCCCCTCTGCCAACTGTGTAGCAGAACTGGTTGATACCCAGACCCACGTTGTCCTGGCCCACCTGAATTTAACTATAGCTGGGCTTCTCACACGGAGAGCTTCCCATCTCGTGAACCTGATCTTCTCGAGAAGGTTGAGTGCTTTCTCTTGGCAGCGGGAAGCTTGCTCCATTGCAGAGGCAAGATGTGTTCTTGCTGGAATTCATGCCCTGGGGCCATCTTTCAAGCAATGGGCAAGAGAGTCCTGGATAAATATGGCAGCTTTCCCAAGAGCTCTTAACCAGGTTCTTCTGAAGGTGACCAGCAGGATTGAGCCCACTTGCCCACAATGATGTATTCTTTACTGAGCCGTCTCCCATTCATGTTTCCCATTCACCGTGCCCTCATTCATTTGCTCCTTCATTTGTTCACCTCCCTAAATCAGCTCCCTGCGCCCAGCCTTTGTATTAGGGGCTGATTTGGGGAGAACCCAAGTGAAGACATAGTAGTATCTACTGTAAAGTGAAGACACTTAGAGGAGTGCCTAGCCCAGGGTAAATACTTAGTACATGTTAACAATTTGATCAGCTCTACTTTGAATATTTAGAGAATTAAATCAAGGTATAGGACTTACTACAATGCATTCACCACTTTTGCCTTGTCTCTCCCCGCAAGGCAAACACTGATCTGTTTTGTGTCACTAGACATTCCTTTACATTTTCTAAAGTTTTGCATAAAAAGACATTAAGTGACATGTGCCCATTTTACATCGGGTTTCTTTCACTTAGCATAATTACTTGAAATTCATCCATGTTGTGGCTTGTTGCTTTTTATTGTGGAGTGCTATTCCATTTGATGACCTGTCACAGCTTACCCATCCACCTGCTGGTGAACATTTAGGTTGTTTCTGATTTTGGGCTATTACAAGAACGTTGCTATGATCATTTCTAACTGAGTCTTTGTGTGGACATATTTCCACCTTTTACTGTGGGGGAATATCTAGCAGTAGACAGACACTGTGTGTTTAACATTTGTAAGAAACTACTAAACTAATTTTTACAAGTGAGGGTTTTTGAGATTTCCAGTTCCTCCACTATCCTGGTCAACATTTGGTATGTTCAGTTTTTCCAATCTTAGCCATTCCAATCGGTGATAGTGGAGTCCCATTATGGTTTTAGTGTGCATTTTCCTAACTACTAATGATGCTGGGCATATTTATAGGTGATTATTTACCATCCATATAATCTCTCTGAGGTGTCTGTTCAAAAACATTTTTCATTTCTAATTGATACATTTGTTTTCTTATTATTGAGTTTTGAATAGTCATTATGTTTTACGTACAAATTCTTTATAAGATAAGTAATTTATAGATAATTCCTTCTAGTTTCTAGCTTGTGTTTTTATTATATAATAGGGTATCTTTTGAAGAGCAGAAGTTTTAATTTTGATAGAATTAGATTAATCATTTTGTTTTCTTTCATAGATCATGCATTTGGTGTCATATCCAAGAAATTTTTTTCTAAGGCAAAATTACAAAGATATTTTCTAGTTTTTTCATAGAAGTTTTAGATTTTTAGATTTTATATTTAAGACTGGACAATTTGAGTTAGTTTTTGTGTATGATGAGAGTTTGTATGCAAGTTCTTTTTTTTTTTTTTTGAATATTGATATCCAGTTTTTCAAGAGCCATTTTTCTTCACTGAATTGACTTTTCAACTTTGATGAAAAAAATTTGTGCATTTATGTGCCAGTTTATTTCTGGTCTTTTTATTTTATTCCAATCCCACACTATCCTGATTATTGAAGGTTAATAATAAGTCTTGAAATCAGGTAGTGTGAGTACTCCAAATTTGTTCTTCTTTTTCAAAGTTGTTTTGACTATTGTAGGCCCTTTGTACCATATGAATTTTAGGATCAACTTGTCAGTTTTTACAAATAATGTGAGCTGGATTTGACTAGATTGTGTTGAATCTATAGGTCAATTTAATGACTTAACTATTGATATTTCTGGACTAGAAATACTAGATCTCTCTCTAGTTGGATATTCTTAACTTCTCTCAGCCATATTTTGTAGGCTTGTGTATAGATCTTTCCATATCCTACCAATGCTTCTTATCTCTTGTCTTTTTGATAGTAGACATCCTAACAGGCTTGAGGGAGTATCTCACTGTGGTTTTGATTTGCATTTCCCTTTGGATTCATGGTGTAGAGCATCTTTCCATGTACCTGTTGACAATCTACACACTTTTCGGAAAAAATGTCTATTTACATTTTTTAATTGATTTTTTTTCTTTTTGCTATTGAGTTGTGTGAGTTCTTTATGTATTTGGATATTAACCCCTTATCAGATAGAGAGGTGATTTGTGAATACTTTCTCCCATTCAGTAGGTTGCCTGTTCTTTTTTTGATGGTTTTCTTTGTTGTACAGAACATTTTTAGTTTGAGGTAGTCCCACTTGCTTATTTTTGCTTTTGTTGCTTTTACTTTTGGGTATCAAATTCAGAAGAATATTCTCCAAGAGCTATGTCAATTTCCTTACCACCTGTGTTGTCTTCTAGGAGTTTTATGGCTTCAGGTCTCAAGCCTTAAGCTATCAATTTTGGGGTATGATGTAAGATAGTGGTCCTCATATACATGGATTAATTTCTGGGCTTTTAATTTGGTTCCATTGATCTATATGTTTTCAAAAATGAAATTGTAAATTGTAAAAAAAAAAGATTCCTGTAGCTATTCAGGGTTTTATATGGTTCTATGCAAATTTTAGAATTGTTTTAAAAAATTGTTTGTTTTATTTCTGTAAAAAATACCATTGGCATTTTTGAGAGAGATTGCACTGAATCTGTATATTGCTTTGGGTAGTATGGGCATTTTAATAATACTAATTCTTCTAATCAATGAGCACAAAATATCTATTTATTTGTGTCTTCTTCAATTTCTTTCATTAATGTCTTGCAGTTTTTAATATGTAGCTCTTTTACCTACTTAGTTAGAGTTATTCCTAGGTATTCTTTTTGATGCAATTATAAATGATAGTGTTTTTCATAATTCCTCCTTCTGTAGTTCATTATCAGTGTATACAGACACAGCAGATTTCTGTGTATTTATTTTGTACCCTGTGACTTTACTGAATTCTTTTATTAGTTCTAACAGTTTTTTGATGGTGGTTAGGGTTTTCTATATATAATACTATGTCATCTGCAAATAGTGACAGCTTTACCTCTTCCTTTGTAATTTGGATGCCTTTTATTTCTTTTTCTTGCTTAATTTTTCTGGATATTACAATGCTGTGTCAAAAAAAAGTGGTGAGAGTGGGCATCTTTGTCTTGTTCCTATCTTAGTGGAAAAGTTTTCAGTTATTCACTGTTGAGTATGATGTTAGCTATGTGCTTCTCATATATGGCCTTTATTATGTTGAGGTACATTCCTTCAGTATCTGCTTTGCTGGGAGTTTTTTTCATAAATGAACATTAAATTTTCTCAAATGATTTGTCTGCATCCATTTAAAAGATTGTATGATTTTCACACTTCATTAATGTGGTGTATCACCTTGACTGATTTGCATAAGTTGAATCATCTTTGCATCATTGGATAAATCCCACTTTATCACAGTCTATGACCTTTTAATACATTGTTGAATTCAGTTTGCTAGTATTTTGTTGAGGATATTTGCATCTATGTTCATAAGGAATATTAGCCTGTAATTTTCTTTTCTTGTGGCATCATTGTCTGGTTTTGGTATCAGGGTAATGCTGACCTCCATAAAGTGAATTTGGAAGAGTTCTCTCCTCTTCTATTTTTGTAATAGTTTGAGAAGGATTGATATTAATCTTCTTCAAAGGTTTGGTAGACTCACTGGTGAAGTTGTCTTGTCTTGAACTTTTTTTGTTGGGAATTTTTGATGACCAATTCAGTCTTACTTATTATTGATTTGTTCATTTTTTCTGTTTCATTATAATTCATTCTTGGCAGGTTTTATGTTTCTAAGAATTGATCCATTTTTCTAGTTTATCAAATTTGTTCTCATATGATTGTTCATTATAGTTTCTTAGGATCCTTTGTATTTCTATGGCATCAATTATAATGTCCCCTTTTTTTCATTTATGATCATTTTTTAGTCTTCTCTCTTTTTTTCTTAGTCTAGCTAAGGGCCTGTCAATTTTGCTTATCTTTTCAATAACCCAGCACTGAGTTTTATTAATCTTTATTCATTTTATTAATCTTGGTTGTCTTTCAGTTCTCCATTTCATTTATTTCTGCTTTGATCTTTGTTATTTCCTAGCTTCTTCTAGCTTTGGGCTTAGTTTGTTCTTTTTCCGGTTCCTTGAGATGTAGCTTGTTTATTTGTAATCTTTCTTCTTTCTTGATTTTGACATTTATTATTATACTTCCTTTTTAGAACTGCTTTTACTGCATGTTTAAGTATTGGTACGTTATATTTCAATTTTTTCCAAAGTATTTGATTGCTTCTTTGACCTGTTGGTATTAATTTCCACATATTTGTATGTGTTCCAATTTTCCTTCTGTTATTAATTTCTAGTTTCATACCATTGTAGTCAGAGAAGATATTTGGTATGATTTCAATCTTAAATTTGCCAAGCTTTTTATTTGACCTATCATATGATCTATCCTGGAGAATGTTCCATGTGCACTCAAGAAGAATGTACCTTCTGCTGCTGTTGGATGTGATGGAATGTTCTGCATATGTCTGTTAGCTCCATTTGGTCCAAAGTATAGTTCAAACACGAATTTCCCTATTCATTTTATGCCTGGATAATCTGTTGTTGAAAGTGGGGTATTGACGTCCCCTACTGTTGTATTATTTTCTATTTCTCTCTTTAGATTTATTAGTATTTGCTTAATATATTTAGGTGCTCCAATGTTGGGAGCATATATATTTATGGTTGTTCTATCCTCTTGATGAGCGATCCCTTTTTCATTGCATAATGACCTACTTTTTGTCTTTTGTTACAATTTTTTACTTTAAGTCTATTGTGTCTAAGTATAGCTCCACTTGATCTCTTTTGGTTTCCACTTGCATGAGCTATCTTTTGCCATCCCTTCACTTTGAGCCTGTGTATTTCCTTAAAACTGAAATGAGTCTCCTGTAGGCATCATATAGTTGGGTTCTGTTATTTATTTATTTTTAATTTATAATTTTTAAATTTATTTTTAATTTGTATTTCTTTTTTATAAGTTTTAAAATTTTTTCATTATGTTCAGTTAGCCAACATATAGTACATCATAAGTTTTTGTTGTAGTGTTCAACGATTCATTAGTTACATATAACACCCAGTGCTCATCCCAACACGTGCTGTCCTTAACACCCATCACCCAATCACCCCTTCCCACCATCTGCCTCCCTTTTGTAACCCTTAGTTTGCTTCCCAGAATCCAGAATCTCTGATGGTTTTTCTTCCCCTCCGATTTCTTCCTGTTCTGTTTTTAAATCCATTCAGCTAATCTGTGCCTTTTGACTGGAAAATTTAAATCCATTTACATTTAGAGTAATTATTGATTGGTGAGGATTTATTAATATCCTCTTGTTAATTGTTTTCTGGCTGTTTTATAGTTCCCTTGTTCTAAGGAGATATTTTGCATTTTTTTTCATACTATTCTTTGAAAGTTGGTAGGTACTTTACACTCAAAGTACACCTCAATTTAGACTAGCTACATTTCATATACTCAATAGCCACATGTAGTTGATGACTCTGTACTGCACATTGCAGGTCTGTACTTTTGTGCATGCTGTTCCTCCCTCCTGGAATACCTGGCCCCTCTGTGTCTGGAGCATGGTGACTATTCAATATATATTCAAGGAATTAGTGGGTCCACTAAAAAAAAATTTTCACCATGAAAAATAGGATTTCCTTGTCACTTGTCCCCTTTCCTTTCTGGGAAGAATAAACAAATTTAGATATCAGAAAGCATGCTTCACTTCAATTTTGTATTCTTGGCTAAGACATCTCTGCCCTTGGGTTTGCATATGTAATCAATACAGGTCATATAATTCACAGGGGGTTTTAGAATCGAAGCATTTACTAATAGAAAGCATATCTCCAATAACTAATAGAGATTTCCTACTATTCCAAGAATAAATTTTTACACAATAAGAAGGACCATGTCTAGTTCATTCTTGCAGGCCTGTTTGTTCTAAGGCTATGTAATTGTCCACTAACTTACTTATTTTTCATTTAAACACACTTCAGTGACAGCAGCTTGCTTCCGACAGACCAAAGGGTCATGTTGTTACGTAGGTAGCTAACTCACAGTGACTCTCTGAGGATAAATATGCAGAGTGTGTGTCTGAAGAGGGCTGTTGAAGGACAAGTGGAACAGGCTTAAGCCAGGTGTAGAGAAAATACTTCATCAGTTCAGAGACACATTGGCCCATAGCTGTTTGCAACCACATTAGGATGCTTGTTTGGCTTTAGTTGACACTCCTGCCTCTGTTCCCCTTCCGAACAGCCCTTGCAAATCTGAGGATGAGAGCAGGAACAAGGACTTTTCATAATCATGAAAATATTCATGAACTATTTTGAGGCCACCCCTGCTACCCTCCCTAGCTTGTCATACTGACACGGTTTCCTGGCTGTTGTCAGAGATGACTAACATGTGGTTCTAGTAGCCTTCACCCTGGTCATTTGTCTCATGTTCCTTCAAAGGAAGCTGTTTAACATATGGAAACACTTCCCCGCCTTTTGACACTATGTAAGGTTATTGAATTCAGTTATGAAGGAGGACAACTCCAACTATGCGGTAAAGAAACCCATCAAAACTCATTAAGTATCTTGTGAGACGCTTATTAATTTTTTAATGGTGGGGAATTTTTTTTCAGCATGAATACTTGCAAAAAACCCCAAACATTGTGATGTAGGTGATTGTGAAAATACTATTTTTAAAGGAAAGAGTTTGTGTGGTAGATAATAGATTATAATTATTAAAGAGAAGAAAGGTTTTTTTTTTTCCTGTGTAGATGCTTCTAATTTATTGCATTTAGGTTGACAGCTTTTTCAGACTCAGTTTATATCTTCACAGTGATATACTGATTATATCAGTAACCAGCTTTTCAGACTCAGTTTATATCTTCACAATGGCTATTTTTAACTGTGATTATTTTGATGGTGGTTACTGAAGAATGTATATTGAGACTTCAATATTTGCAATGGGAAAACTACAAATGGCTGTAATACACATTGAAATTTACACACACACACACACACACACACACACACACACACACACACACACAGAGTTTCCCATGGGAATGATTCCTATTGTATTCTATGTGAAAGGCACCCCATCAAGCCTCGAGAAAGTCGTATATGTGCAGCTGTACACCAGTGTGCTTGCATAGGCATACACAGAGTTAGGACATAAAAGTAAACCCAGTGAACATGTTTGACCAAAACTGGAGCTGAAACAGAAGTATAGCTTTATCTCACCCTAACAGGTGGGGGCTTAGGGAAAACTGTCTGCTCTTCCCCTTCAAAACTATTTTCCATATGAATAACCTTCGTCTGTGTGGTACTGTTTAAAGTAATTTAATAAATACTTTCTCTTTGGGAAAGATACCTGTAAGATCCACTCCATTACTAAGGCAAAGAGGCACTTTTGATGGTGGTAATCAAGGATTTACGATAGATTTATAGAAGATAACTTGGAAGAGGGTTTTTGAATTTGAAGTGATCTTAAGTATTCTTTTCACCTGGAGGTAACCAGTGCCCTGACTTCCATGTAATTTCTTTCTTGTTTCACTTTGATCTCTTATTTATGCTTGAAAAATATAGAGTAGTTTTGACTGATTTTGACCTTAATATGCATGGAATAATTCTGTATAATTTATTTCTTGCATATTATATCCTGCATTATTTGTAAGATTCATCTATAATGTTGCATGCAGTTCTGATCTGTTTATTTCCATTGCTATGCATTATTCCAAAGCATGAATATATTATAATTTATTTATCCATTCTACTATTGATGCATATTCTGTTTTTTTTACTTTTTGGAAGAAGCCTGCTTCACTAAGTGGCAACTTGGATAAGACCCACCCAAGCTGCGTTTAAGTGTGATGTAAGGGATAAATAAGCCTTTGTTATCCTACACCATCGAGACTCTGGGTGCATTTGTTACTCTAGAATAGTTTTGTCCTCAATAATATGACTAGGAATAAAAAAACCCTTTCACTAAGAAAATTCTAGCCTCTTGGCTTCGCTACAGATGTTCTCAAACATTCAAGGAAGTAAAAAGACTCACCTTAACTTGGTTTCATAGACCAGAAGCAGGTAGTGAGCTCTTTGGTTTACTGTTGTAGTAAATAGTGTAAGAACTCCCCAAGGACACTGAAGGCCTGGGCCGCAGAATCTGTGAATGGATTACCTTACAGGGCAAAAGAGACTTTGTAGATATGCTTTGGTTATGGTCCTTGAGCTGGCAGATTATTCCAGATAATCCAAGTTGGCCCAATCTAATCACATGACTTTTGAAAGCAAACCATCTTTCCTGGCTGCCGTCAGAGCAAATTATGACTAAAGGAAGGATGAGATTGACATACAAGAGAACTCTTGTCTTTTGCAGCCTTTGAAGATGGAGGGCGAGGATTTCCCGGCAAACAATACAGAATCTTCTAGAAGCTGGAAACAACCCTCCATTTACAGCCAGCAAGGAAACAGGAATTGTGGTCCCATTATCTCAAGGAATTGCATTCTGCCAACAACCTGAATGAGTAGAAACCAGATTCTTCTCCACAGCCTTCAAAAAGGCATGCAGGCCCACTGACATCTTGATTTGATTTTAGCCCAGTGAGAACTGCATGAGATTTCTGACCTCCAAAACTGTAAAATAATAAATTTGTGTGGTTTAAGCCACTAAGTCTGTGGTAATTTGTTGTGGCAGCAATAAAAAACTAGTACATTGTATAACCTTGATTCTAAAACCTGGCAAGGTTATTATAAGAAAGAAAAATCTCAGGTCAAACTCATTTATGAATATAAATGCTATTATAAACAAAATATTAGCAAACTAAACCTAACAATATATAAAAAGGAAAATACCAAGCATTTATACCAAGTTGTGCTTAAACCAAGAGTTTCAGGTTGCCTGAAAATCAGTTAATATAATTCACCATATTAAAAGATTTCAGGGATATGCAGGTAGTTTCAGTGAATACAAAACAGCATCTGTAAAACTCAACAACTATTTATAATTAACAAAGAGACCTGAAGGCAACGAAGAATGGGAGAAAACTTCCTAAGCTTGTTAAAAATTATGTACAAAATCATACTTCAAACATACTAAGTTTCCTTTGTAACTGAGAACAAACTAAGGATGCTTGAGATTACCACTTGCATTCAACACTGTGCTGGAATCCCCGGCCAAGCCCTAAACTTAAGTTTAAAGTACTAGAAGGGGGAAAAAATCATTTTTGTTTACAGACGATATGTTTACTTATGTAGAAAATCCAGAACACACACAAATAAACTATTAGAATTTTAAATAAAATTTAGTAAGTTCATTACATTAAAAAAAGTAAAAATAAATGTATTTTTATGTATCAGGAACAAACAAAAGCTTTATTGAGAGACATTAAAGATATACTATATTCATTGATTGGAAAACCCAATTAAAGATGTTAATTTTTCCCTAAAGTGATCTGTGGTTCAAGGCCATCTCAGTCAAAGTCCCAGTTGAAAATATTTTTGAGGGACGCCTGGGTGGCTCAGTTGGTTAAGCAGCTGCCTTCGGCTCAGGTCATGATCCCGGCGTCCTGGGATCGAGTCCCACATCGGGCTCCTTGCTCCGCAGGGAGCCTGCTTCTCCCTCTGACTATGCCTGCCACTCTGTCTGCCTGTGCTCACTCTCGCTCGCTCTCTCTGACTAAATAAAAAAAAAAAAAAAAAAAAAAGAAAATATTTTTGATGTGGGGTACTTGGTTGGTTCAGTCCATTGAGCTTCCAACTTGGCTTTAGCTCAGGTCATGATCTCATGGGTCATGAGCTCATGGGTAATAAGGTCAAGTCCTACATTCTGTTCTATGCTCAGCAGGAAGTCTGCTTGAAAGATTCTCTCCCTTTGCCCCCCCCCCCGCTCTCTCTCTCTCAATCTCTCTCTAAAAATAAATAAATCTTAAAAATATATCTGTGATGAAACTTAACAAACTGATTTTAAAAATTCATATAGAAGTACAAAATGTTGGGGCACCTGGGTGGCTCAGTGGGTTAAGCCTCTGTCTTTGGCATGATTCCAGGTCATGATCCCAGGGTCCTGAGATCGAGCCCCACATCAGGCTCTCTACTCAGCAGGGAGCCTGCTTCCCCCTCTCTCTCTGCCTGCCTCTCTACCTACTTGTGATCCCTGTCAAATAAATAAATAAAATCTTTAAAAAAAAAAGAAGTACAAAATGTCAGTAAGTGTAAATATGCTCTTGCAGAATAAGTAAAAGAGCTTGCTCTACTTGAAGAAAACCTTACTATTTATTATCAAACAATTTAAAAAAAGTATATAATTCACATAGGAATAGAAAAAAACAATGGGCCACCAGAACAGGAGACAGAATCCAGAAACACACATGCAGACAACTGACTAGTGACAAGGGAGCATTTCAGAGCCATCCGGAAGCAATGGTGTTTTCAAATTCCAGCAGGAGAACTTGCAATTTTAGCTCTACCTCACTCCATATACTAAAAGCAATTTCAGGTGGATCATTGCCTTATATGTGAAAGTCAAAGTTCACAGCCATCCTGGAGAACGTAACTCGGAAGAATATATTTACGCATTCAAAATAGGAAAAGGATTTTAAAGACCCAAAAGACATTTGCCATCAAGGATTTGACATTTGATTGTTTGCTCTTGAGCCCATTTTCTATCTTTCTGCTCTTTTCTGTGTGGTAGAGGGTGATCCCTGCACATGGATGCCCATGGCTACTTCACCCGCTGGCTTCTGGCTAGGTTGAGCCAATAGAATTCACTGGAAGGAGCTTGGTGGGAGGAAAGAAGAGCGAAACTCCCCTTCCTCTTCAAGGAACACTGCTGGAAGGGACTTCATCACATCCGTGATTCCAGCCCCCCAGCAGTCCTTCTTTCCAGGGTCCCAAATAGCCAGGAAGGCCATCCTGCATTCAGAGAATAATTGTTTTAACACTCAGAGAAATCAACAGAAAAATGTGCAGAGTTGGCATCTGCAATCACTAAGTTCTTTTGTAACCTAATAAAATTTTATCCTTTCCAATAAAAAAAAACGAACCCCTCTCCTCTCCTATCTTTTTCTTTGCTACAGATATTGGCTAGCAATCATTTTCTAGCTCAACATCTATCTATCTTCTGGTTAATCCACAGTGTGCTTTTGCCGTGTGTCCTATAATGCCGCCACTTGTTGAAGGTATTCCTGGGGGCAGGTCACTCACGACCAAGCAGATAGCTACTATTCACAGTTTGCTATGTTTTCTTTCAATCTTTTTATATAAATATATATATTTTAATAAATAATATTTACATATGTTTATATCTGTGTATGCGTGCATGTGGGAGAGAGAGAGTAAGTTATTTTAAATGAAAAGTAGGTTTTCCTAATTTGTCTTTCAAAAATCTTAAATCTTAAGTGGGCTGCCCAATATCCTATTAAATGTAATGTAGTCATTCTTCTACTCTTGATAACTAAGGCTTGTAAAACCTGTGACACCACAGTCACCATATTTGTGCATAAATCTTTGTCTGACAAATTCTTGGGGACGCTTATGTTGCTGGCCCAGGGACCACACTTGGAACACCTTGGCCCCAGCCGGTGGTAGGAGTGGAGATGTTTTCCCCTATTTCCCCAGGGGGGAACTTTACCACCTCTTTGGGTTTCCTGAAGCCCTTGTAAGTGGACCCCGGTCACCTCATTTGCATCCTGCACCTTGTAGGAAATCTAGATACATCCACTGAGAAACTTTTCCAATTTAAGCCCTAGTGCCACCTGCCATTCTAAAAAGAGGGGGGAAAAGGATTGAAAATAAAAGCAAAAAGCTGGTTTGTCTCACTCGGGGTGACCAAGACCCACAAGAAGTACTCTGGCAATAGCACCAGCTATGGCCCCCGGGTAGAGCCTGGGGGAGAGACCAGGTGGTCAGACATCATCCTCAGCCCTTGGCCCCTGACTCTTCCAACAAGTCTGTCTCCTTTATAACAAAATCAGGACCTGAAGGCATTTCCCACAGCAAAACAGCCTAGGTTTCTGTGTGGGTGTCTTTGGGTGCCTGGCAGACCTCCCTCACTCAAAGACTGCTCCATGACAGCGGCTCTCCTGGGCTCATCAACTTCCCCCCACCTCCCGGGGCTCATCAAGCGATTTTGGGGGGGGGGGTGCAGAATTCTTTCTGTAAATGTCCTTGAACCTTACATGTCCATGCATCATCTCACATTTGAGAATCAGGATGCTTACATGCCTCTTGGTGCTCCATTGTTCGAGCACCCTTGTATACCTGGAACAGATGAGCGGGCTTTTCATCAGGGTGATATATCATCAACACCTGTCGCTGGCCAGATTCTGCACTTCCTGTGACTTGAATCCTTCCAGAAGCCTGCAAAGTCTGTTTCCAACTCAGAGTTTTTGACTTCATCTTTCTCGAGCCCACAGTGACAACTGGAAAGAAGGTTAGAATACATGCCGCTCCATCGTCTCTCTTACTTTCATTGATCCAAAAACAAACAAAACCAAAAAAGAAACATCCCTCCCTTTTGTCCTGTGCAAAAGTGCTTCGTTTTGACCTCTTGGCATGAGACATGTGACATTTGTCCTCCCTCTTTAAGGGGCATCCCTATATCTTTCAGGATGGATATGTAAATAGTTGGCCTTTGACTGTCTATTCACATGCCGAATATTATACAGCTCAGTGAGGGTGTAAAAGGCTGCCTTGAGGCTTGCGATATATTTTTTTATACTTTACTTTTAATGGAATTGAAGTTTCTGATTGCTAATTCATGTCTCTCCTTATTTTTTAAATTTTTAAATTTTTTGTCTTTATTTAAATTCAATTAGCCAACATATGTACATCATTAGTTTCAGATATAGAGTTCAGTAATTCATCAGTTGCATGTAACACCCAGTGCTCATCACATCGGGTGCCCTCCTTAATGCTCATCACCCAGTTGCCCCATCCCCTCACCTCCCCTTCAGCGACCCTTAGTTTGTCTTCTAGAGTTAAGAGTCTCTCATGGTTTGTCTCCTTCTCTGATTTCTTCCCATTCAGTTCATTTCTCTCCTCGTTAATCAAGTTGGTTTCCTGCTCAAAATCTTAACCAATGAGTTCTCAGACATTCAGGATTAATTCCACCTATTTATTTTGGAAGCCCATGGAATTTTGTAAGTTTTTGTCTCTAAGTGTTTCCAATTTTTCTTGTCCTGAAGTTACTTATTTCTTGTGTTCTCTTTTTGATAAAATATATGGTGCTGGCAAAATGGGGCAGAGGGAGGAAGAGAGAGAATGGCTTTTATGCCCTACTTTATCTTGATTTGACTTTGATATTTCCTATGGCCACTGGAATCCTAATGGCTTTCCCCTGTGTGGAAAAAGAGCAGGACAAAATGTTCTGTCTGAGTTGCTGGTTTTTGTCTGAGATGCCTACCATTGCCACCTCGGCAAGCACTTCAGCTCTCCGATCCCCGGTTACATCACCTGTCTGTCGAAGAATAAGACTTCTTGTCCCCTCAAATATCTTTCTACCTGGACTGAGAATTAAATTGATGAGGTACAGGTTAACAGAAGAAAATTGAATTTAATAGAGAACCTATAGGGAATCCAAGTAGACATGGAAATTCCAAAGGCAGTCAGGCACAATGAGGTATAGACGTCATCCTGAACTAAGGAGAAGGTGGCTGGGGTCTGGGACTTTGGAGGAAATGAAAGCCCTTCCCAGGGCACTAAGGAGAGGAGCACACGTTAGTAATGAGATGAGATGTTTGCCCTGCCATACAGATGGGTCACTCAGATAACATTTACCTCTGCCAATAACCCTTATTCTGGGAAAGACCCTCAATTTAGATTCTTCTAGGTTGTGAAAGGAGGGGCAAATGTTTCTCTTGGATCTGCAGGGTCTTGTTTGCCTTCCTCTCAAGATATTCTTCGTGTCAGAGGGGTACATCTTGGGGGAAGTCTGCCTAAGCCCTTACAGGTCAAATGTACCTTAAAGGAGGGCCATGAAGAGTGTCTATGTGGTGCCCCAGGTCTGGCATCAGGCCAAGTCTGGTCTCCAAAAACAGCCACTCTGGCCCCTTCCAGCTTTTGTCTCGGCAGGATGGGCGGACACCTGAATTAAGTTCGGGGGGGACTCAGCATCAGTCATGGCTTGCTCAGGCAAATCACTACTTCTCCGAACCTTTGCTTCTTCATCCAGTAAGTGGAAAGCCTGGTTGTACTGTCCTGAAGGCCACTTGCAACCCTCTGGGCAGGGAACCTGAACACCAGGCCAGTCCTTATTTCCTGCCTGCCTTTTGAGCCTGTGACCTGAGACCCTGCCCTGACCCCCACCTGGCATGCCTGTCTGTTCAACTCTCTGGACCTTCCCTTCTCCCTTTCAGCCTTCCCAGGCCTTTCTCCCTCCACTGAGCCAGCCCCGCCCCCTTCAGCCCTAGCCCCACCCCTTCAATGATCCTTTTCTCCTTCATTTCTTTCTTTGGTTGACCCCTGTGTGCCAGGCACAATTGATGGGACTGGAAAATCCAATGCCCCCTGCCCCCCCAGCCACTGCCATCAGACGGAGTACACTGGATGCACTGGATGGCGCTGAGTGGGACTAACTGCTCTCCTTCCTGCTGGTCTCTGCACACTGGAGCTTCCTCTCCAGGTGGGCTCAGCCTCAGCTCTTTGTGCCCAAAAAACAGTGACCAACCTCAATGACCGCCTCTGATATTACAGGATCTGGCAACTAGGCAAACAAGCTAGAGTCCCCATTAAAGTTTTGGTAAAACTCTGGCTTTTCACTCCGGATTTTAAGACAAGATCTCCAAATCCTTTTCCCCAGTGTTGTGTGTTTTGGCATTTCCCCTCCCATCGGCTAGACAATTCTAGTCCCTTCTTCTCTCCAAGGAGTGCTGGAAGAGGCCTCCTGTCTCACTGCTAATCATCTTTTTCTTCTTGTCTTTTTTTGTTTGTTTGCTTAGATTTATACGAATTATCTTTATTTGTGTGTTTTATTTTTGGAAAATCACAGCTTTTCAGCTAGGTCAAAGACAGATGGACAGGAGTTTGTTAAGTGAACAACAGAAGTAGTTATTCCCCATAGAGGGATCACAGTGAGCATTTGGAATCCATTTTTGCTCTTGTTAACTGTGGTTTGATCCTACCTGAGTTCCCTCACCCTTGGAGCTTCTATATCCTTACCTATGAAGTCTTTCTCATGTCTACCTTGGGAATAATACATGAGATAATAAAAAATTTAATTTGGTAAGCTTTGAATATGAATTTGAATGTGGACTATTATCATTGTCACTAAGGAAGTTGGAGACAGGCTGTTTCCATACTGGAGTAGACTGAAGATTTCACTTCTCAACACCAACGTCTGATAACTACAAAATCCTCCTTGCCTATGACCTTTATGCTGGCTGCTGGACCATACACTGCTGGTGAGCGGGGCAAACTGGGGACAGGTTAGCGAACCTGACCCAGATCAGCAGAACCATTAGGTCGACCCACAGAATCATGAGCTTCATTGTTGCTCTTTGAATTTTAAATTTTATTTTATTTAAATTAAATTAAATTAAATTTATATTTAATAAATTAATTTAAATTAAATTAAAATTTAAATTTGCATCAGATATTATGCAGTCACAGATCATTACCATACCATGTCTTGGTTTCTTGCTGCCTCAGCCAGCCACCATGTTAAGGGCTATGATCAAGGGCCCCCAGGTCTATGTTTTCCCTCGGAGGGCCCACAAAGCTCTCCAGTGCCAATGCTAATTGTGTACATTAAGGAAGGAGATGATAAGCCAAATGTTAGTAGAAATGACTTTTCCTTTTGGAGGAAGCTCAGAAAATTATCACGCATCTGAGGGGTAAGAGGTAATGGAAATATTAAAATCTAGCAGACTTGCTTTCCATCACTCCAAAATATTTTAAATAGGAAAATTTGGAAATTAAGTGAATTGTGGAGCCAAATAATTTGAATGGATCTGATGGAAATTTAATTTTGGGTCCAACTAGAAACAGTTAATTAATCGTTATATTTGGGGATCATTGCAAAAGCAGAACCAGTTGCAAAATTATAACCAGAAGGGGTTCAGTGTAAATAGAATCATTTTGAAGCCTTGGTCATGTCTGAATGTGTAGGCCCTTACATCCTCCCCATAAGACAATCACTGAGAGTAGGGCCAGGAAAATTTAAATGACCTCTGAGGACATTTGCCCTGGAGAGAAGTTGGCATGGTGACTGAAGCAGGCCTTCTTCCAGCAACGACCATTCCATCTTCCTACCTGTGATCCCTCCACTTCCGGGCATAAACTGATCTAGAAATTGTAGCAAAGAGTTAAATTTTCTAAGGGCAAATCAGTTATCTGGCATTCAGTTTTCTTTCCACCATGGGATGAGGAGGCCCACTTGTATCTACTTGTTGCTTTCTCAAGTGGGTCACAGCCTTTATTTATGCAACAGAAGATGTATCAAGTTGTTTCGTTCTTGTTGATAAGCATGTCAAAAACTAGCTTAAAGAGATGGAGACATCAAAAAAAAAAAAAAAAGAGATGGAGACATCTTGCTGTGTTGGACCTAATCAAGTACATGTTTTAGTTAGAGGTTAATATTTTCATAAACCTTGTGCTTCTTTTTATTGGTGTGATCTAATCTAGAGGATTTTTGTTATTCTAATTTCTGAAGCAAGTGCATACCTTTGGTAGTTCCAGTAATGATTTTCTCAAAGCTATAGAAAAAAAATCAGGTTGGAAAAACATTTTAAAAAATTTACAGGCAAAACTGGAATAGCTTTTGACAGACAAGCGGTAAACAACTTCTGTTTCTCAGATTTCTCAATTATCTTTTGCTAATCCTTTGTAGTTATTCCAAGAGATTTCATAAAGAAAGGGTAATGGTAAAAGCATTGTCCTATTTTTAGATTCTTATCTATATGGGCTTTTAGTTTTTATTTACAGAGAAATGCTCATGATAACCACAGAATCACCGATGCTGCACAGTAGAAAAGAAATCAAAAGATTCTCTAGATGAAGATCAATCGCCTAATGTTTAAATCCCTCTGGCAATGTCCAACTAAGTGGTCATTCCGTTCCTGCTTGCCCACCTGCAAGATGGGGAACACACCACTTTGCATGAATTCCATTGCCTCTTTTGACATCCCTGATCATTTGGAAGCCTTCTATACGTTGAGCTGAAATAAGTTTCCTAGAAACTTCCAAGAACCAGTTACTGTTCACAGAATTACCAAACATCGGAATTATAGAGGACTTTCTAGATGGCCTATTACAATGTTTTCTAAACTGCAGAAACCACTAGCGAGTTATAAAAACCAATCTACTAGGGTACAACCAGCATTTTATAAAATGAAATAGGATAGAATATCAGAGTACATCACCTAGAGCATGGGTACATTTTATTTTGTAAAATTTTGTCTTCCTTGTAAATAGATGCCTGTGTCTGTCAGATTACAATGCAAAACTTATTTACCATTGGGAATTTTAAAGACTTTAAAAGACACTGATACAGCATACCCTCATTTTGAAGATGGGATAAATTAGACCCAGAAAAATAAAAATGACCTGTCCACGATCCTGCAACTGGCCAGGGGCAGAGTCCAGCCGGACTGCTCCTGACCCACATGGCCCACTGTTTCTGCTACAACACCAAGTGCTCTTCTTGCTGAACAAATCAAATTGCTTTTCCACGAATTAGAGTTCCAAATATTAGATAGCCTTCTCGCCTCCCCACTGAGTTTTTTCTTTTCATAAGAAGCATACCTTTAAAAAAATAATGACTCATATGAAATGATTTTTTTTTAAGATTTGATTCATTTATTTGACAGAGAGAGAGATCACAAGTAGGCAGAGCAGCAGGCAGAGAGAGGGAGGAAACCAGGCTCCCTGCTGAGCAGAGAGCCCGATGTGGGACTCCATCCCAGGACCCTGAACCCATGACCTGAGCTGAAGGCAGAGGCTTAACCCACTGAGCGACCCAGGTGCCTCTTAGATGAAATGATTTTGAAAACCGTCATCAGCCTCATTTGCCCTCTTATCACCACGCTTTAAATTGTTTCTACTCCCAGGGTGCCTGGGTCGCTCAGTCAAGCTTCCAACTCTTAATTTCCGCATAGGTCATGATCTCAGGGTTGTGAGATCGAGCCCTGTGTCAGGCTCCATGCTTGGCTGTCGAGTCGGCTTGGGATTCTTTCTCTCCCGATACCCCTGGCCCTCTCCCTGCCCTCGCGCGCTCTCTCTCTTTCTCTCTCTCAAAGAAATACATCTTTAAAAAAAAGTAAAAATAAAATTTTTCTACCCCCTTTTTAAGTGTTGTGCTCAGAACTTAAAACAATATGTAAAATGAGATGTCTTGGTCATCGTCTCTGTTATTCCAGACACCCTGCTTCTGTGGGGCAGTCTGAGTTTGTATTATCTTTTGAGAAGCCGTATCGTATTACTGATCTTACTGAGTTTATTTTCAGTTCAACCACTTCATTTCTTTTTACTCATGATGGGAAGAAAGGGAAGGAATCAGGACCTCAGGAAGGAGGAAAAGAAACTTACATTGGCCTACCAACCTGCAGACACTTAAACGAGTATAAGTATAATCTTGTGAAACTCGCGTTAGCGTCCTCTGATAGCTGAAGACACCCAAGTAAAGAATGAGATGTCCGGAAACTTGCTGGTATCACTCAGAATGGCCGAACCAGGGACGGAGAGGGGTTTGAAGGTGATCTGTCAGTTCTACTATGTGATCTGAATCCTCTCCAGTGTGAACTTGAAGAGTTGTTAGACAGGAGCAAACACAGTATCTTATTTATCTCACTTTACAGAGGTGAGTGGGCTGCACACGCCTCCCCCGCTTGACTTTCTGGTTAACACTGGGTAGAGTTCTCATCCCAGAGCCTTGGCACCGTCCCAATGACCCATTGGGCATTCTTTGCTTTCCCAGACCTGGCTTACTTCTGCTTTCCCCCACTACCGGGTTCCTAAACTCTGTAAGCTATCACACTCTACCCGGGCCTTCCAGAACATATAAATCACACTCCTCACTGCTTTCAACAAGAAACCCACATGCACATTAATGCTGGAATGCATATTAAACTCTCCATAATGAGAATAGAGAGGGTATATGTAGTCTCCCCCATTTCACTGGCTTTATTTCAGCTCCCCCCTCCCTAGGACAATTTTAAAAAAAATTATCTTCTTTGCCATGTAAGGAGGTTCTACCCACAATCAGGTCCCTGGGGGGGACCTCAGCTTTCTCTCTCATGGAATTTATTCCAAACAAATAGAGCATTCCCCTTTCAAGAATTTCTAGTGAATATAATTCTCTCTCTCTCATTATGCTATTATTAAATTTCATATTCTTATGCAGTATTTAAAAGGAGATCTATTCTGTCTCAGCTTTGGCTGAGTCTACAAAAGCTGTGAATAATAAAGCAGGCACCAAATACCCAAAAGTCCTAGGTGGGGGTTGGAGAACTTCTGCAGAATGCAGACTACTTTAGGAGATGATAGAAATCTGCCCAGGGCTAGCCCATCACCTGTCATGAGTGTATCAAAGAGGCAAGGAGGATTGTTTCAGTCCTTGGGCATTGATTTCCTGGCCATGGGGAATAGAGTGGATTTATCTCTCTCAGTTTGAACTGTGTAGGACAGGCTTTAAGGTGCCCAGTGGAATTTGGCAACCTAGAGGCTGGTGTTAGATCTTGCCAGGAAATGTCTAAGGGTAGGACAGCAGGTGCAGATGAGTGGGAGACCTCAGGACAGTATCTGGAAAGAACTGATCATCCCCTGAATAGGGGCAAAGATCATGCTTCCCCTGGCCCCCATGTAGACCCTGCAGAAGGAGCTTGGTCTGGTCATTTGATTTTATTTTTTAAAGATTTTATTTATTTATTTGAGAGAAAGAGATCACGAGATGGGGGAAAGGTAGAGGGAGAAGCCACCTTGCCAGCTGAGCAGGGAAGCTGGATGTGGGGCTCGATCCCAGGACCCTGGATCAGCTGAGCCATCCAGGTGTCCTGGTCTGATCATTTAAAAAAGTATCCTGTCCAAGCGCAGTCCTGGAGGGCAGAGAGAGGGGCTATCAAATCAAATCAAGTCTCCCTGTCTCTCTCTCTCTCTCTCAAACAAATAAATACATCTTTAAAAAAATAAATTAAACCCTTAGGTCCCAGCCATGTTCTGTTTTATCCAAAGATCACTCCAGCTTCAGTGCCTGTTTCTTTAAGACATGTCAATATCTCATTGAGGACAAATGACAAATGTTTATTACTGTTGGAAGTCCCATTATGAAGGGGTAAAGCTTCTTCTTTAAGAAAAATTTGTATGGGGGCACCTGGGTGTCTCAGTGGGTTAAAGCCTCTGCTTTCAGCTCAGGTCATGGTCCCAGGGTCCTGGGATGGAACCCCACATCGGGCTCTCTGCTCAGCAGGGAGCCTGCTTCTCTTTCTGCCTGCTCTCTGCCTACTTGTGATCTCTGTCTGTCAGATAAATAAAATCTTAAAAAAAAAAAACAAAGGGAAAAAAAAGAAAAGTTTTTATGGAACTTCTTGCTGGGGGCTGGTGCAGGGGCATTAACTCTCTGGACTTCTGGCCTGGGTCAGGTGAGGGGTTTCGCTGCCATCGTCAGAAACAAAGAGCCCGCCATCACTCCCAGGTCTTTGCTTTTGGCAGACTTCAGATCTTTCACATCAGGGAGGGAAGTGGCCAGGGGACAAAGACCAGATACTGACAGCCTCTGCTACACTCGGGGCTAATACAAATCTAAAAGTCACTGCTGACTTGGGTGCCTGCGGGAAATCACAAAACCATGTTAGTTTCCACTTGATATGGTATTTCTACCCATGTTAGTTTCCACTCGATATCGTAGTACTTCGGATCAACAGAAGGGGCAAAGGTTATGTTTAGAAACCGTTACATTTGGAAGAAAGGAAGTCACTGAGATCAGATGACACTTTGTAAAGGGCATTACATCTGTGCAGTGAAATGTCACGTGTCACCAGATGAGGGAAGAAAGGATACCAGGCCAGAACCAGGGCTAAGCATGAGCCACAGGTAAGGAGGAAAGCATGTGAATGCCTCAGCGGTTGTGTATGTGTGTAGGGGCGTGTGAAGGAATTCACTAGGTAGGCACTGATGAGTAATTGGTCCTTACTTAGCCCTGTACTCAACAGAGTTAGAGAAATCAGAAAGATTTTCTGTCTCATTATGAAGAAATAGGTGAGGATAGTTTTTATTTTAAATGTATATTTAAGAGTAGGACGAATGATACACACGTGGGAAGATTTTCTTTTTCCTTATGACCTGTGATTCCGAATCTGGCGGCCTTTACAAGCTGACAAGCACCCACCAGCAAGAGCTCTATTCATTGCCAGATAACATCTAGAAATCTTTGTTCTGTCCTCTGAATAATTGTAGCAACCCAAGAATCTAATTTGGTGCCTCATAAATGGTTGTGTTCCATCGCTTGACATTTATTTCCAAATTCCACGAAAACACCAGCTCACAGGATGTTGTGTCTTTTTTTTTCTAGAGCATTTCTGCTGTTTCCCAGCTGTTTGAAACATGTTGTGGCTTTGAGTTCTTCAAACTACCTCCTGTGATGAAGATTACCTTAAGTGCTTGTTTGTGGAACATTCAGTCAGAGACAGAGTATGCTAGAACAATTACCAATAGGTGAAGGCTGACATTTTGCATTCTTTGTTATATCATTAGATGTTTCTTAGGACTTCTTGTTTGGCTTTTTAGAATTTTTAAAATTTTTTCTTATCAGACTATCCTTGGAAGTTTTGGGTTTACAGTTCCATTGTTTTCTTAAAGGAACACATTGTGGCTGAGAAAAGGGTTGTTTCCTTTCAAACAACATTCCACAATGATTTATTGAGTGCCTCCTATGTGCCAAGCCCTAGTCTAGATGTCAGGGATACGGATGTGAACTTATCACACATTGAGGTGCACGTTAAATTTTGGGGACACTTTTTAGAGCCATATCCCACTATAGGAAACCCCCCCACAATATATGGAAAATCCACACTCACAGCAATAAATAAAACAGATAATTAACCTGACCATACAAGAGGATTATTCACTTCCTTGGATCATTCAGCTTATCATTGAGAATGATGTCCTTAGGACACTTGGAAATATAATTTAACTTTACGAGGCGTATATGACTTCTGCGTGAGGCCACCCAGCTCAGGCTTCCCAGGAGCCATCCAGTTCTTGGAGGATATGGTGCCTCTGGGAGCTGTTCCTCGGAGGCCCAGGCAGGGCCATCCCTGTTCACTTCCAAGCACCCATCCCATTGACAGGTAATACTACCGGATGGGCCTCTCACAAGTGCAAATCAGGCAGGAACAAGGGGAATCCTTGCCCGCCTCAGGCAGGGAACACGCATTTACCTCCTGTGAGACTTTGGGCTCTAAATCTCTTCTCTGGATTGTCCCTGAAAGCCTTCTGGTATATGTTACTCTCCAGACTGTCACAGCAGGGGCTCATTTCTGTTGTCCCCGAGAGTCCCCCAGGACACACCCTCTTAGCATTCGTGCCTCCTCCCCCCCTTTGGTTTGCTCCACAAAGAGCAAGCCCTTAGCTTTGGATTTAAGTGAGAAGAATCTTAGAACCGTCTCACCTCTTCTGTCCACTTTTTGACACCCTTATCCTGGGAAAGGCTGAAGAAGTAAAAGGAATTTCCAAATTCCTTTTTGGAAGGGTCAGTGAACTTTCCAATATTCTGGAAACTGACCTTACCAACGGAGCAAGGCATTTGTGGATGATGGTTGAGTTTCATAATATTCCTGGAAACCCACCTATTATACAATATGTACAGCTGCAAATACTCACAGCTAGCATTTATCCATCACTTACTGTGTGCCAAGTATGGTCGCAACGCTTCACAAGTGTGAATTCGTTCACTCTTCTTGGTTATTCTCTCTAGGTTTGAAGAGCAATGGTTAATAGACCAATGAATGCTGACTGTTTTCATCCAGCCCCCTTATCCAGATGGTCTCTTTCTGTCATTGTGACTCTTCTGTCCTGGGGAATCCATCCCATTTCTGGATTTCTGGATCCCAGGGGTTGCTCACCTGGCCCTTGACGGCAGCATGATGTGACAATTAATTATGGTTGTTTTGGGTCTCTGTCTGTGGTGCTGGCACATTCCCACACCACCCCCTTCTCTCCTACACACCCTTCCCCCCAGTTGTATTAAAGGATATACCACATACATGATTTCGTATTTGCAGAATAATTTTTAAAATCATAGAATCATGAGCTTTTGGGAGAAGAAAGAACCTCACAAAACATTTTGCTTTTTGTAAAAAAATTCAATTAATTAACATATAGTGTATTATTAGTTTCAGGGCAGAGTTTAGTGATTCATCAGTTGCAATAATACCCAGTGCTCATCACATCACGTGCCCTCCTTAATGCCCTTCACCCAGTTATCCCATGCGCCCTACCCACTTCCCCTCCAGCAATCCTCAGTTTGTTTCCTATAGTTAAGAGTCTTTTAGAGTTTGTCCTTTTTCCTCTCTGATTTCGCCTTATTTTTTCCCTCACTTCCCCTAAATTAAATTCCACATATGAGTGAAATCATATGATAATTGTCTTTCTCCAATTGACTTATTTCACTTAGTATAATAACTCCTAGTTCCATCCACATTGTTGCAAAAGATTTCATTCTTTTTGATGGCTGAGTAATATTCCATTGTATGTATATGTGTACATGTATACACATTCTATATATTCCATATGTATATTCCATATTCCACTGTGTGTGTGTGTGTGTGTGTGTGTGTATTACATCTTTTTTACCCATTCATCTATCCATGGACATCTGAGCTCTTTCCATATTTTGGTTATTGTGAACATTGCTACTATGAACATCGGGGTGCAGGTGCCCCTTTGAATCTCTATCTTTGTATCCTTTGAATAAATACCTATTAGAGCAATTGCTGTGTTGTAGGGTAGCTCTATTTTTAACTTTTTGAGGAACCTCCATGCTGTTTTCCAGAGTGGTTGTACCAGCTTGCATTCCTGTTTTCCTTTTTGTGGATATGGAAACTTGGGCCCAGAAAGGTGAGGTTATTTGCTCAAGATTATATTATATTTGCTTCCATTGTTCAGCTGGTATTCTTCTCCAGAAAGGCTGCTTTCACATCCCTTCTCATCACTCCATGCTTAGTAAAAAGAAAAAGGATTTCATCCTAAAGCTTGTTTCAAATCTTGAAGTGGATAAAAGGGAAGTCAGTCTCTCTTTTTCTCCTTCTCTCCCCCTTTCTCTCTCCATTTATCTATCCGTCCATCATCTAAATTTCTTAGGTAAGTTCTTTTCAAAGCGAAGCAGAGCATAACTTTCACATGATCATACCTGTCACATGGCCAATTAACATGGAGGTCTCCGTTGATCATGTGAATATCCTGTCTATTTATAGATGTTACAAATGATGAAAAATGCAGTGACTATTTGCAAGAATCACATGCAGTTCTGTGCATCTTGCTATTGAATCACAGAATTTTGTGACTTGGGGGACATTTATGTCCCTTTTTGAAGGGTTGAAGGTTTTAAGATGTGTGCAAATGATTAAGTGATGTATGAGAACTCTGAGAGGCCATAGAAGAAATGCTAATGAAGAAAGATGGAATGGACTGTGAAACATCATCAGTGTTGATGATGATGAAGATGGATAGGAAACTTGAATAATGGGAAAAATAGAAGTATTAATAAGAGTAAAATGCAGTGGGTGATCAAGCAGTGTATAAGATTTAGAGCATTGTATAGAAAATTGGTTAAAGCCAAGAGCTTGCAAATAAAAGATTCAGGGAACAAGCTTTACATATATTGAATAAAATCTCTCAAGGAAAAGGTTTCTCTGGGCTTACTGTCTGAGGTAGTGACTCACTAATACAATCATTGTGTATATACATGAAGAAAATAACCCACGAAGTATATGCTAAACAGCACAACTCAGCAACGATTTTTCTATTGCAGGATGCCAAGATGAAGTCACCACCTGGAAATGGTCCCAGTTACTTTCAAATATTTTGGCCGGAAAAGCAAATGCATCAATATTTTATTAATAGCTATTAAGTTCTGCTTAATGCATATGTTATACAGTGTATGGCTAAGTTATTGTTAATTCCCATATGGAGGAACAAAACTCCAGTGGGTGTTTATCCCCACATGCTGGGATACTGACCAAGTCTGGAGTGACCTCAGAGTGAGAAGAGTTGAAGGAGAGATAGTTGGATAGTTAGCATTCTTTCCTAGGGCTTTCCACTCCTTCCTTTGACCTTGGGATCAAGGTTGAGTTCATGAGTCAAGTTGTAGGTGGAACACTGATAAACTTGAGGATATATGGGGCATTGGTGGGGGTGCAGCGAGGATCATGGGTGATCTAGTGATCAAGTCATAGAATGAAAGATTGAAGGAGCTGGATTCATCATGCAACAGAAAATAATGGTGCTCTTGCAATGTGCCAGCTACTGAATTGCACTCTAGGGATACAGCAGTGAGCAAGGAATTAGATTGCCCTTCTTCATGGAGCTTCAGTTTAGTGGTTGAGACACACAAGTGAATAGATGATTTTAATGTAGTGCATTAATATTTATGGTATGGATTAAGAGCAGAATGCCATGGGAGGGGTGCCCGATTTAGCTTTGTCAGGGGGATGGTGGAGAACCAGTCTGAAAAGATGAGAGAGATGATCCAGTTGATGGAGAATGAGGGCATGGTAGGAAGAGGGCATAGATCGGAATCCACGTGGGAGAGCAAGATGGGTGGGAACTCAAAGTAAATTAGAGTTTGATGGGTACTATGTAAAAGGGAAGGAATGGTGAGAGATGGGCCTGGAGGAAAAAGCAAGGAACCAATAGTAGAGGGCGAATAAGGGTTTAAAATCTGAGATTTATCCAAGCTATCTGAGAGTTTCTTTTAAAAGATGTTTATGCTGGAAGTATTATTAAGGATAATGTATTGAAAATGGATTGAAGGAGACAGAACTGGAGGCAGGAACGTCTCCTAGGACACTGGGAATATTTCAAGGGGGAGGATGTAATGGAAGTGAGACTGGGGGGGAATGGGCAGGTACTAGAAATATTAAGGAACTGGACCTGGCACAATTGATGCTTGATAAGATGACAGGCAGATGTCTTCAAATATTTGAAAGACTGTCATTGGATGTTCTTATGGCCCCATGGCAGAAGAGAGACCATTGGGTGGAATGGAGTTTTATAAGCAGACAGAACTTCTAAACAATGAGCATAGTTCAACAATGGGATGGGCTGATTTAGGAGACTATGAAGTCCTGGTAATCACTGGATCCCATGGAGATTCAAGTCGAAGTTTGGACAAATGCCTATCAGGGATGATGTCAAGGATATTCCTATATGGCACCTGGTGTAGGGATTTTGAATGTCTACTCAAATTCCGAGATTCTGTCATGGTTGACATGACTTCATGTGGCATCCTCTAACACTGTCTCCAGGCAAGTAATAATGTCCTGATATTCACCTAGCGCTCTTAGCTTGTTGGAAGTACATTTCTTATTCTGAAATGGAAGCATTTAAGGAAACAGAGAAGGACAAAGAGGGAATTAAAGTATTAAAACTTGCTTTTCTCTACCAAAGCCATTTCAAACTTGCGTTCCCTATCTGCCCCCATGTTGACTCTAGGAGGCAGTGATGAGGTCAGGAGTGAACCCAAACCTCTTAGCTTCTAATTCACTGTGCTCTGCCCACTGGATTTGTTGATTCCAGATGTTAAGATCTGGTTGGGATAGACTTTAATAGCATAAAATCCATGAAGTTTCTTAACTCTGGTATCCTCCAGATATTGCTGAAACAACAGAACAGCAGAAACTAAACCAAATAAAACACTGAGGAAAATTCCACAACAATCAACTCACAGTGTGGATACCTCAGTTTAGGCAATAAGTTCTGAAGAAAAGAAAATGCATTCATCCCTGGACTGAACTCTCCTATTCTTTCTTTAAAGAGTCGTTCCCTAGGGATCCTCAAGTCTCTAACACATGAACATCTGTTGGGGTTTCTTCAACATTAGAATTGGGTCATCTTCTTTCCCTCTCCTCTGTACTAATTTGTAAGAGGTGCCTGCTACCTGAAGGTTCAAACTTCTATGATATTGAGACTTGGGTATAAATATACACAGATTTTTTGGGGTATCAATACTTTCACTAAATGGGCATATTTTGGGGTGCCTGGGTGGCTATGTCGGTTAAGTATCTGACTCTTGATTTTGGCTCCAGTCATGATTTCAGGGTCATGAGATCGAGCCCCCATCAGGCCTGCTTAAGATTATCTCTCTCCCTCTGCTCCTTCCCCCCTACTTGTGCACTCTCTCTCTCAGAAAAATGAAAAATAAAAAAAAAAAATAAACTGGGCATATTTCATGGCAGACTTTGGAGAATAAAATCTCTAACAATTTCTAGGAAACTGTCTGTATCTTTACTTTGTGAGTCTTCATTAGAAGCAGAATTTGCCTTTCATGTCAGATACTCAAATTCCCCTGTCAGCCTCTTTTGCCTCTGCCTAGTAGGCAACAGGATCAAATCCACCAGTAGAAGGTGCCCCAAATGGAAACTAGTGAAGACCAGCCAACACCCATGGTGGTGACAGTGGCAGAGAAGCAGGATGGAATTTTGAGGGAAGTGACTGATGACAGTGAGGGTCATGATGGTTTCCAGGACCTTCTACCAACTATCTGGTAGTTCAAGCTGTGTCATCTAGAGCTTGAAGGCATCAACCATAGAAACATCACTGGTTCCTAGACCTGATCTGAGGTGTTGTTCCTGCCTGCATTGTTTGTGAGTCTGGTTGTCATCCTTTTTTTGTGATTATGTGAATGTAATCAACATGCTTGTAACACACTTTTTCCTCTGGATCAGCCGGAATTGATTTCCGTGGCTGCAATTAATAAATCTGATCAAAAGAGAACAGTGCAAAGGAATTTTGTCTTTTTATGATCTATCTCTAGAGGAGTGAACATGACAAAGATTGCATTGCCAAATGCTTTTTCTGTTCACTGTTTAATTCTCTCTAATATAATAACTGTTCACATGACATATAGGAAACCGGCTATGCAGAGTTGACTAGAACTGAGGTGCTTACTATTCTGTTACTCTAAGTGGGCAAAAGATTCAGGGAAAAAAAATGTATAGTATGGAAACTAATTCAAACTAAAGTGTAAGTTATTTAACTCTATGACTAATTTTACACCTGAAAATAGAAATTTGTATTTCAACCAAATCTTTAATTAAGGCACAGTGAAAAGATTTTAGCAAGTTAATTGGGCAAATTGTTTCATTCCACTTCAAATATCCTAGTTATCCAGGGAAGAATTCCACATAGGATCAGATATGAAGAAAGGGAAGTGCCTTCACTTTTCCCAGAAGTGCTGCTTTTACCAGAGCATCCCCTAGAGAATAGAGTCCTTTGATCTGCTTTGGACTATGGAATCAGATTCAGGTTGCTAAATATTTCAATATCCTGGCATACAACCCTGGATCTCCCTGCCACAAGAGAACACCAGGAGCTTTGACCTAACATGGTGAAGTTACCCTGCTGACACCTTGGCGGCTTCAAGTGAGTCGTGGAGTTAAGGAAACAGCATGATCACCATTCCTTTGCGGAGTATGGTATTTGTTTTCATTGGTTTTGTTTGTTTAATTAGCATTGTCAGCATTTATTGAAAAATAATGTGAGAATTACTGTCATGTGTTCTAGTTATCCTTCTTGGCACTGGTCCATCATCTGTTTAAATAGGGGGTTTTGCCTTTATGGGGGTTGTTAACAAATGAAAAGATATTGGCAGGACCGAGCTGCTGGGATGACACAAACACATTTTCAGGGATTCATGGTTCTAGTCAAGACAGAAACCCTTCAACAAAGAGTTTGTTTTCCAGAGAGCAAGGCACACATTTGGTAATTCTGCTTCTCTCCTAAGGGTAATTAACAGAATTTGTTTTTTTGTTTCTTCTAGTAAAATAACTAAAAAGAAAATGTTGGGACGCCTGGGTGGCTCAGTTGTTTAAGCCACTGCCTTCGGCTCAGGTCATGATCCCAGGGTCCTGGGATCGAGTCCCGCATCAGGCTCCTTGCTCGGCAGGGAGCCTGCTTCTCCCTCTGCCTCTGCCTGCCTCTCTGTCTGCCTGTACTCGCTCGCTCTCTCTCCCTCTATCTCTGACAAATAAATAAAATCTTTAAAAAAAAAAAAAGAAAGAAAATGTTGATTGCATTGATTGATCGATCAATTGATTCATTCATTCATTCACTCCACAAAAAACACGTAATATGCCAAAGTCCATGCTAGGCATTAACGATTCAAAGATAGGATGAGATTCAATCCTGTGTGTTCAGGAGCTCAAGGCCCAGTTCGAGAGAGCTGTTTGGCTCGCACATGTGATGTGGTAGTTGGTATTTTTCAGTTACACACACGAGAATAGCTTCAATTCTTGCTACCGCTTTCAAAAGGCATTGGAAGGACTTCAGGGGTTGTGTTCACTGTGGGGGAATTACTCATGTAATTCTCATTAGTGCAAATGGGAAAGAGGTGTAAATCCACAGTGATGTGGTTGAGAAAACAAACACTCCTTCTTTGACTTCTGTTGTTTGTTTCTCTTTGTTCCGTGTTGAGTCAGGGAAATAATCAGGAAAATTATACGTGTTCAATTGCCCGGTTGCTCCAGAACCCTTGGAGTATCTAATCACAGTTAATAATTAAAACAAAGCAAGGAGACTCAAATACTGAATTTAAGTACTATCAGAAGGGAAAGAAACCATTTGAAGGGGAAAATATGAAGAGTGCTTTGTGGCAGATTTTTACAGACAGAAACAGGGGCCATAAAGGGAGAATGGTCTTTTAAAATGGATGTGGATGATAACAGATTAACCAATAAATATATATTAAACTCCCACTGTGCCCCCAATGCTGTGTTAGACAATATGGGGGACAGAGGAGAAGTTTCACAGTCCATCAGGGGAGATAGAACCAACAAATTATTTGTGATTGAAATAAAAACTAGGACTGGTAGTTTAAACATGGGACAAGGATATTTGAAATAAAGAGTATTGACAGAAATTACAGAATTTGTGGTCATAATTTCAGGTACTGTCAGTTAACTCATTGGTCTTGGTGGCATATAACCACAAAGGTTGGAGGCCTTGTTCTGGAGTCCAGACTGATGGAGCAGCCATGATCTTGAATGTTACTATAAAAGGAAAGAGGAAGGTCTATAAGGCCAAGCACGGACAGTCTAATGCTCCCTTTTACAACTCATTGGCAAGACCTAATCTTGTGGTCCCATTCCACCACATGGGGTCTGGGAAATGCATTGCTGCTCTAGGCTTGGAAAGCAGATAGCCCGAAATAGTAAGTAGGTGAACCACACTAATGACTATGGCTCTGACCTTACAGGGCAGAGTGTTTAAGTGAGGTCACATTAAAAGTCAAAGTCAGGGCACCTGGGTGGCTCAGTGAGTTGAGCCTTTGCCTTCAGCCTAGGTCACGGTCTCAAGGTCCTGGGATTGAGCCCTGCATTGGGCTCTTTGCTCGGCAGGAAGCCTGCTTCTCCCTCTCTCCCTGCCTGCTTCTCTGCCTGCTTTGATCTCTCTCTCTCTCTCTGTCAAATAAATAAATAAGATCTTAAAAAAAAAATAAAGTCAGTCAATGTGATGCTCTTCACCTGTGTGAGATTTGACCAAAGGCCTAGTGGTCCTTACGTGCATTAGAATCTCCTGGAGGGCTTGTTAAACCATCAGTCTCTGAGCCCTACCTTCAGAGTTCTGGGTTCGGTAAGTTTGGGATAAGACCCTCAAATCTGCATTCTTACTTAACAAGTCCCTGGGAGATACTGATGCTGCTCATCTGAGAATTGCACCTTGAGAACCACTGGTCTAGGAAAATCCAACCAAATTTTCCTTCCTCTTGTCTATTCAAGCCTTTGGTAAAATCCTGTTAAATGTTTGAGCCTGATTTGTGTTCTGGGGAATGGCGAGAATGTCTTTGTACCCCAGCCAGAGGGATGGCTGAGTTCAGAACCCACAGGGTCTGACCCAGCTTCATCAGTTGACTTCAGGGTCTGTCTCTCTCCTTTTCCCCCTTGGGTGCCTCCCTAGGGCAGAGGCTCTTTTTCTCTGGTTGAAAGATTTCAGAAATATGTCTTCAGAACCCATGACCAAGAAAAGAAGACCCAGAGAGCAGAATTTGTTCCTCTTTTTTCCTGTAAGGTCAAACTTCTGAGTCTTCATTTCCTCCCTGAGTACCTTCCTTTTCCCAGATTCATTGACAGTTGAAAAATACCCACATCCTTGTTGGGACACCCGACCCCAGCTCACAAATGCGTGACCACCACAGCACAATCACATCAGAAAACAATAACATCACACACTTAAAAAAGATTAAAAGTAGGGAGGGAAGAGGTGGAAGGCCGTTTCCACTGCATCCCACCCTGCATATTACGAAGAAAGCATGGCTCTTCAAATGTTCAATATTCTCTTGAGTCTGGGCTGTTTAGACTTAAGTAAAACCATATGTGGGTCATTGGCCCTTCAGGCCAGGTCAAACCCTACCATGCCCGCCCAGGTTTCTTTTTCCACGTCCTCCCTCCACGCAGTCCTCCCTGTCCTTCCTGCACTCCTCTGATTCCCAAAGTTCTGCGTTTCTGTGAGCATCAGCTCGAATGAGAGCATTCGATGTGTCCAGCCCCTGGTGCACAAGCAGGGGTGAGGCATGGAGATGTCAGAGAGCCTGCAGAAATGTAACTCTGCCTACAGCACACACCCTCTGCCTAGTCCTCCAGAGTGCTTGGCTCTGCAGAGTCACTATTTGACCCCCTCTGCTTGACATGTGCATGGATGTCTGGCCCACTGAAGGTGACTTCTGGAAAATGGGAAACCTTCACTGGAGGTGTGTTCAAAGCTCTGCCTCTTGCAATTCAGAAAACTGTAGCTTTGTGATGGCACTTTTCCCAGCTTCCATCAACACTACTAAGGCTTCAAGCCAGAGCTCAGGTTCAAGGTACCATGTGCTACCCTCTATTAGTAGTCTTTTCAAATAAAATACAATTTAAAGAAACCAGGGGTTATTCTAAACATAACTTAAAAATAATAGCTCATTCCTGTGATGTCAGCAGGAAAAGGACTACTTTCACTTTCTGCCATATATTCTTTCTCCCAGGGTCCCCATCAGAGTGTACATTTGTTAGCACAGATGGATCTATATTGACACATCATTATCACCCAGAGTCCATCGTTTACATTAGGGTTCACTCTTGGTGTTGTACGTTCTATGGGTTTGGATAAATGTATAATGACATGTATCCATTATTATAGTATCATACAGAAGTTTCCATTGCTCTAAAAATCCTTTGTGTTACGCCTATTCATCTCTCCTCACCATCTAACCTGTGAAAACTGCTGATCTTTTTATGGGCCCCATAGTTTTGGTTTTTTTTTTTCCAGAATATCATATATTTAGAATTATAGAGTATGTAACCTTTAGAATGGTTTCTTCCACTTAGTAATATGCATTACTAAGCCATATCTTTTATGGTTTATTTCTTTTCAGTAATTAACCATAGTCTATTGTCTGGATATGCACCTACTGAAGGACATGTTTGTTGCTTCCAATTTTTGGAAATTATGAATATAGTTGCTATAAACATCTCTGTACATGTTTTTGTGTGGACATAGTGTTCAACTCCTTTGGGTAAAAACCTAGGAGCATGATTGCTGGAGCATGATTGTATAGTAAAAGTATGCTTAGTTTTGTAAGAAGCTGCCATATTGTTTTTCAAAATGGCTGCACCAGTTTTCATTCCCAGCAGTAGTGATTGAGAATGCCTGTTGTCCCACATCTTCACTAGTATTTGGTGTTGTCAATGTTTTGGATATTTGCCATTCTTATAAGTGTAGCAACTATAGTCTACAGATGATTATTTTAATTTTTAAATTTGCATTTCTCTGATGACATATGATGTGGTGCATCTTTTCACATGCTTGTCATCTGTATCTCTTTTTTAATGAGGTGTCTTTTAAGGTCTTTGGCACCATTCTAATTTTTGAAATTAGACATTCTAATTGCTGTTGATGTATAGAAATGCATTCGTCTTTCACATATTAAACTTACATGTAGAGATTTTGCTAAATTCTCTAGTTATTCTAATATGTTTCTCTGTAGACTCTGTTGAGTTTTCTAGGCAGACAATTATATGTAAATAGTGACAGTTTGTTCCTTTCCACTTGGTTTATGTTTGTATCTCTCTCTTTTCCTGCTGTGCTGGTAGAGCCTCCAACAAAATATTGAAGAGAAACAGTCATCCTGGTATTATTTCTCATAGAAAAGAGAATGATTTTAATATTTCACTATTGCATGTGATATTTATGGGAAATACATTCTGTCAGATTAGGGAAGTTTCCTTCTCTTTCTACTTTCATATTTCTCTCATGAATGAATGTTAATTTTTGACTGCTTTTTCTGGGTCTACTGAGATCATATTTTCTTCTTAAAAAAACAAACTTTTAATATGGTACACTGCAATAGCAACTTGTATAATATCAATTCTAACCAAATTTCTGGAATAAATCAGTTCAGCCACAATGTATATTATCTTATCTATAAATTGCACAATTCAGCTTGATACTATTTTAGTTAGAATTTTATGTTGCTCTTCGTGAGTGAAACTGGCTTATCATTGTCCTCTCCTATAAGTGTCTATGTCTTGTTCTGATATCGAGTGTTAACATTCAAGAATATATATGTTTATGAAAGATACACACTGACTGTTGACAGTGATTATGAAATTTAATTAAATCAAAGGTGAGTTTTGTCTTTGCAATTTTCTGCAATTTCTACTTTTCTACAATGAGAAAAGATTATATACAATCACAAATCATGCAAACACAAACTTTATCACCATTACACATGTAGAGCTTAACACAGAGTTTGACTGTTGATACTAAGACACTGGATTGTCCTCATTTTGTCCTGGATTTTAGGGTTTTCTTTGGTGTGGAGGATAAGGAGTGGCAGACAAAGTCCTTTGAGAATCCTTGAAAGTACCGTGGAATGCTCAGATGTGCTATAGTGAAATGCAGAGGACTTGGCGGCTCAGGTTTGAATATATAGTTGACAAGCTCTGTGACCATGGGCTAACCCATCTGAGTCCTTTGAACTTTAATTTTCTCCCTTATAGAATAAAGAAGACAATTCATACTCACATTTACCTCATAAGATTGTTGGCATTTTGTTAGTAGAGTGAATATGAAAGTGCTTTATAACTTAATCTTAATTTGTCTTCATATATATCATATGGATATGTGTGTGTACATACTGTGTGCAGAGATAAAGTCAAAAGAAAATGATTTAGGGAACTCAAATAAAGGTCGGTAGTGCTTTGTCTAGTGGATTCCTTGATTCAGGGAGCACCCAAACACCTGGTGACTCGCCATTGGAAGCAGGGTCAAGCAAAGTTGATTAACAAGGTTGAGAATTAGCAACGTTGAGTCCCTAGTTCAGTTTTGCCATTTTGGCTAAGGCAGCAATTTGCAACTTCAACCAAAACTCAGGGTTGGGAGTCATTCCCATTTTGTGCTCCTTCTTAATAACCACCAGAACAATATTTCCAAAGACCTGTTTATGCAAGTCTTGCAGTTTATTGGCTAATCAAAATTCATAAGGTAGAAGTGGTAGCTGGCAAAAAGGAAGAAAAGATGGGGAAGGTTGAAGTAACAAGTAACAAGGAACTCTCTTGTTCATTTAGTCCTTTTTCAATAGATAGACAGACATAGGTAAACACAGATGGATAGATGCGTAGAGCAAGACAAGAGCAGAGTTGTTAATCTCGAAGTCAGTATTCACTAGACCCAGAGATGATAAACACTCTTAGTAGACTGTACCAAGAAAAAGGCAGGAGTAGGGGGGAGAGATACAAGTTATGGGGACTGAAAGTAGGAGAGTTCTGAGGGGTGGGAAGTGACAAGTGGGGGAAAAATTGGGGGGAACAGCATAGTTGCCTGCAAGTGATACTGAGAAGGCAGAGAGATGGGGAGAGAAAATTGTAAAAATGCTTTTCTGTGCAAAAGTTTAATAGACTCGGCAACGATTTGAAGTGTTTGAGTTACTTTTTGTCTGGTATATAGAAACAACCAAGTGTTTCTTTTAATAAGACACCATCACAAGACTGGCTCACATGAGGCCCCAGTTCAATTTAAGTTCTTCACGAAAAAATTTGCTTTGGGAGTAGAAGGCTTAAACAAAACACGTTGTATCAATTTACTGATTTTTCTTTTCTTACCTGAGACATTAGGCAGATATTGGTCTGTGGTATAAGGAGACAAGCAGAAACAAGTCTCACTGCATCATTCCCATTAGTCATTATTGTTAATCAAAGCAGTTATTTAGTACAAATATAAGACAAGAATTTCCCCCTGAAGTCCCATCCATTCTGTAGGAACCCTCCCCTGTGACCTAAATCTCATCAAAATAATTCTTATCCAGGTTTTTTAATATCACTACACGCTCAACTATTCTTTTACTCACCACGTCCAAACTCTCTTCCCTTTACAGAAGAAAGGACGTCGAACTTTAGTAAGCTGGGAGAAGGAGAGAAAGACATGAAGAGAATTTGGAAATCCTGAGCAAATAAAAAAATGGAATGGTGCAGTGGGCTTTGTCTGTGTCCTTCCTGTATGACCTTGGCACCATTCTAGGACATTCCTACAACCTCCTACTGGAAGCTAGCAACTCTGCACGTGAGGGCATTCTCTTAGCCTCAAATGGGGAGGCCAGAAGAGCTGAGCTGTTAACACCTCTGGGAACAGCCCAGTCCATGCTGGGTGGTGGATAGTCGATGAATACCCGGGTTTCCTTCCTCCTTGCTGGGGAACTCAACAGTTCTATACTTGGGGTGCCTGGGTGGCTCAGTGGGTTAAGCTTCTGCCTTCAGCTCAGGTCATGATCTCAGGGTCCTGGGATCAAGCCCCGCATCGGGCTCTCTGTCAGCAGGGAGCCTGCTTCCCCCCCTCCCACCCCCTCCTGCCTCTCTGTCTACTTGTGTTCTCTCTTTATCAAATAAATAAGTAAAATCTTTATTAAAAAAAAAGTTCTACACTCTTTATAAGGGTCCTCACTAGGTTGAGCTTTGGTGGTCCTGGTGCTAATTTGCCTAATAATATTCCCTTTCTTTTTGCTCTATTCCCTTCACAGAGCTTTTGGGATCACCTCCTGAATAAACTACTTGTACTGATACTCTGGTCTCATGGTCTGCTTTTGGGCGCAGCCATCTTGAGACAGGCGGGTACGGAAAGCATTTGAAAGAACAGTAAGGATGCCAAGGGCACATCGTTCTTACTGCTTCATTGTGCCTCAGCTCAGCCCTTCTCATTCTTCCATATTTCTTTTCCATGGTGAGCTTTTACAAGCTGCTGTCCTGCTGTTTTGTACAGGAAAGTGGAAATAAAGAGAATAACTACGAGACGAGCACCTCATGGAGGAGATGTCATGTTGAAAAAGACAAAGGCTTAGACAGAAGTTTTTGCTTTCTGTAGCACTCTGAGAATAAAAATTCATCGCTAATTGATTTCTTTCTTAACATTCCACCCTCTCCCTGCTTCCGTACACCCCTCTTGAATAATCTGGGCAGTTATCTACCTCGGGTTTCAGACAATGTGCCTTTGACCTGGATTGTCTTCCAGAAAACCTTGACAGGAGATGCAGCTTTAAACATTTTGCACCGTGTCAGCACTCTCTTTGGTTTTCCAGTAGTCTGTAAGAGATTCTTCTAGAATATTAAAGGTAACACTCAGAAAGTGAACAGTTTGGAGGCTGCCCATGACAAGGTCCAATACTCTCAGACCCCAGAGATAGTAAAGAATGGTTCCTCCTGATGACTGGAAATTCAGACATGATTACTGGAAGTTAGTAGGTTGTCTTCATATGTATAATGATAATTGGTATCCTTTTAAATTTTATTTTCTTATTCTTTAAATTGAAGTAGAGTTGACACACCAAGTTGCATTGGTTTTAGACGTATGACACGGCGATTCGACAACTCTGTACGTTCTGCTACGCTCACCGCAAGCGTCGTTACTGTCTGTCACCATGCGATGTTATTATGATACCATTGACTATATTCCCTGTGCTGTAAAAAATGGAATCCTTTTGAACATGGCTGATTTTGACTGTGCGGTTTTTTAGAGTTACCTTGGGGCTAAATTTGACTTCCTTGCATTTTCTAAACATATTTTAAAAGGAATATGCATAGCCAGATTTCAGAATGATCAATCTGAACATAACCTCTGTGTCCAGGTGGGATTTAACAGTGGTACCATAATAATCATTGTCTGAGGATACCTACAGGCGCCCCCTTAGCACTGGTCTCTCTCTACCAGTCCCATCATCATTCCCCTGGACTCTTCATTTCTGTATCTGTCTCCTCCTTTAAATCGTAGACTCTTCTAAGGACATGACTCTATGACAATCATCCTGCATACATTTCAGACAATTACTACATGGTCTGTGTTCAATAAAGGGTTGTTGAGTTGAATTTTCAAGACTCTCACTCACCCATCTGAAAGCAAAGAATTGGTAGGCTAATTTCAAATGATCTTGACCTTTTTGTGAGAGCAACTGGCTGTCAGACTTGGGTTTTCCAAATTTTATTAATGTTTTATTTGCGTAGTTGATATAAAGAAGTGCAGTCCTTCAGTTCCTAGTAATTATTTTATAATTTGGACTTGTCATTATTTCATCTTGTCCTTTCTCTATCTCTTCTCATATTTAAGGTTATTTTACTGTATTTAAAAAAATGTTTGAAAGGCCAAAAGGAATTAAAGTGGGGGATAAAGGGATGAATAAAAGTACAAAAGAAGAGGGTTTTAAGGACACCCTAATGTATGTTTGTGAGAATATGCATGAATTCAGTTCTATTTAGTTAACATGAATTTAGCACTTACTGTTTGCCAAGAACAAGTATTCTAAGGGACTAAAACTTAGCTCTCAAGAAGCAACTAAAAACTAAAAGGTGACCATCTTCACATAGCACAATGATTGATGGGGGCGGGTGGGACAGGTTTTGGGGAATACTATATTTAAAAAATGATATTATATTTGGAAAAATATAATTTACATGTATGTATGTGATGTAAAAAGAAGATAGGCAAAGAGAAGCTTAGGAAGACCCCAGAACTGGGAGGTGGGATAGGGAAGAAAGTTTACTTTCTATGTTGTATCTTTCCCTTTGATACCATTACAGTGCACAAGCATACTTTTTCTGTGCATGTATTATTTTTACAGTAAAAAACGTTTAAAAAATTTCAACAACTCCCTAGTCCTCAGGAAACTTAAAATGATCTCAAAATATATTAATGCCTGATACATACTGTGGTAGATCACTTCCAAAGATGGCTGCCATTAATTTTTTCTCTTCATGTACATCTATGCCATCAAGAGATGGATCAAGAGAATACATCTGAAAACTTCTCATCACAAGAAAAAAAATTTGTAGCTATGTGTGGTGATGGATATTAACTAGACTTCATGTGGTGACCATTTCACAATATATACAAATACCTAATCATTATGTTGTAAACCTGAAACCAGTATTTCTCAATTATATGTTAAAAAAAAAAAAAAGAAAAAGAAAGAAAAGAAGAGAAAAGAAAAGAAAAAAAATACAGTTGATATCTCCTACACTTGGGATTTGCAATGAGTATCACGCTATGTGAGATGCCCAGCACTAACAGGGGCTTAGTGAACATGAATTCTCATCCTCTCCTTGGTTCCTGTGTTATTGGGAAGAGTAGCCTTCCTACTCATGCCAAGAAACAGTATTACTATAAAGAAGAAAGAGAAAGAGCTGGTAAGAGAGGAGACTTAGGTGAGCTTGGGAAACCTCAAACCAGACAATAAACCAGTGAATCTGGGCCCTGTGTAAGAACATAGACATGCAGGTCCCCTTAGACTCTGGGCATATTCTGAGGCACCTGGATGGCTCATATGACTCTTGAGCTCAGCTCAGGCCTTGATCTTGGGGTCTGGAGTTCAAATCCTACCCAGCTTGGAGCCTACCTAAAGAAAAAAAAAAATGGGGGCATATCTCCCCGTACTTCTGCCCAGATCTTATTTTTTCTCAGACTGCGGATACATACTATCCTCCTTGCTCACCACCCCTCACTTTCGTCTCTCCCTCTTCGATTCATTTCATGTCCCTTCCCAGCCACTGAAAATGTGAAGGGAAATGAGAAGCAGCCCGCTGCATGGATCTGTGTGCCTGCCTGCGTTCTAAGGCCTGTGGTTGGAGGCTCAAATGCCAGAATTCCTGCTTTATTTAGTTTTTTGGGGCGTGAGGGAGAGATTCTTGTGTAAGAAAGGTTTTTTTTTTTTTTTTTTTTTTTTTTTTTTTTTTTTTTCCGGGGTACAGCTAACAAACATAAGGATCTGTGAATTTCCTAGTACTTGCCCTTCATTGGGGAGACCTTGTGCATTGTCTCCACTGAGTCATGACCCAAGGGATTCATGCTCATGAGGACAATCTGTTTATTCTGACTAGAGATGCAGTACATCGCCACTCATTTATAGAGATATTGCTCAGAGACCAAAGCAAAAAGTATAATCCTTCTTGGCTTGTGACACTCAGCGACAGCTGGTTTAGAATCCTGGATCAATGCTTTGGAAGCTGTACAACCTCGTTCTAAATATTTGATTTGTGAACTTCGGTTTTCTCGTCTGTAGAATGGGGATAACATTACCACACAGTGCTGCTTTGAGTATTAAATTTGGGAAAATGTATGGAAAGGGTCCGGCCCAACATAAGTGCTCTACAAGTATTTGTAAGAAAAAGAAATGGCATGTGGGTGATATCCAGTGAATACTGTCCCCCACCCACCCACTTTGAGGGAGGACAGAGAGCAGGGAGAGGAAGGGAAGAGGAAGATGTATTTCTATCAATATTCATTCAGGCTCCACGCGTGAGGGTGAGGTCTACCCTCAAAAGTCTGTAGGATCCAAGTAGATCAAGTAAGTGATACTCAAGTTCTGTGCACATCTCACAGTGAGGGGGGAGTCTGTGCCCCTTCACCATGACTCCAGATGAGCTTATGACTGCGTCAGCCAACAGAATGACTTCTGAAGCTAGGTTGTAAAGACCATGCAGCTCTGCCTGGTTCTCTAGGTCAGGAAGATGGGAGAAGTCCCACTCCCCTCAGTTGCCCTGTTGCAGAGACCACCTATGGGTCCTCCAAGCTACAGTCCTAGCTGGGTCTCCAGGAAACATCACCTGCATCCACAGTAGCCCTGGGAGTGGCCATTTTGGGCCTCCAGCCCAATCAAACCTTCAGATTACTGTTGCCTGGCCAACACCTAGCTGTAACTCCAAAATCAGGAGTAAAAGTAAATGGTTGTCTTGAACAACTGATTTTAGAGAGGCAATTTTCACTCAGCAATAGAGTCCCCAGAACAGCCAGGCATCTGGGGCCTTGTTGAATTGGAGAGCGTGCCTTAACTCAAGGAGGCAGTTACGACTAGGCTTATGCAAATGTTGTGACGGATTCAGGTCTTGGCTGGCCATCTGTGTCACAAAGGGATGTCAGACCCAGATTTTTGTGAAGCCTCCAAATACTTGAGGTATCTGGTACCAATAAAAAATTTTCTGGAAATACCACGTGCATCCCACCAAAGCTGTGTCGATGTGTCAGCAAGGCCTGTGAGCAGCTAGTCTGTAGAAGTGAGGACAGTCTGCTCACCCTACCCTAGCCAACGCCTTCTTGAAAACTGGGTCTGTCAGCTCTAGTCAGTGGCCTCCAGCCCAGCAGGAATGCTCCCCTATAACATATTAGCATATGAAAACCGGTGCTTAGACAAGCGTTTGTACATTCCCAGATCTGAGCCAAACACACTGCCTCTTGTTTCACTAGTGATTGGAGTTTTGACCCATTTAGGCCTGACAGCAAAATAGCGATTAGCAGGGGGTGTCGTTAGTGGTGTTTTGATTGGGAGGGCATGAAAGAAGTTGGAGAGAGAAGCATGGGGGAGGAGGGGCAATAGAGAAAAACTTCCTGGAGGACAAAAGTTCACCAGTTTTCCCTTGAAATTAGTTTAAGGGCAATAGAATGACATCAACAAAAATCTCAGTGAATTGTGAAGTGTTTTTAAGAACACAGCTCTTGTTATTGTTTTTGGCTCTTGCTGAGTATATTTTGTTCTGGGCCCTTAAGGAATTCACCTTTAACTGCGGAGGAAAGAATTGCATATTCCTTGGCAACTTCTCTTGTACTTTCTTCAGGACGTGAGTGAGGCAGAAGACGGAGCCATTGAGCTAACACGGACATGGCCACTGCCAAGGACAGGAGGCCTTTGAGGTTTATGGATGGGGGGACCTCATTGGTGGGAACAGGTGACCATTGCAAAGCCAAAGCATGTGCAGCCATGGAGACAGAAGGGCAGCACCAAGCTGAGGACAGCTTTACAAAGAGCGACAGAAGTGTCCCTGTTCCCAAAGCAGGCATGAGGTGTGTCCGTGGCCTCAGTCTTCATCAACAGAACGAATAAATATGTGAACATTTCCTGAGATGTACTTATATCAAAAAAACTGTTCTGTAGTATATTAAAAAACTATTGATATTTTCATCTTTTATACTGAACTTATTTTAGAAATGGTACAAAGAGCAAATCTTGAAATATCACTCTTCCACCCCAATATCTTCATATTACATTATACCCCCACTTAATCCGTAAAATCTAGTGTTTGTATATTTTTCTAGAGATACTTATGCATATACACAGGACATAAATTCTTTCATACTCAAGTGGAAGCACATTATATCTAGCATCCTACGCTAATCCATTTTCATGTGACAAAAATGCTGAAGAGCTTTCCATTTTTCCATGGCTGTTCATGTGTGTGCCCCCATTCTTTCCTAGAGCTGAACAGTATTTTGTTTTAGAGTTACATCATAATTTATTAAACCAGTCTCCTCTTGACAGACAAGTGTGTTGTTTCTATGGTAATTTTCTTTTGAAATAATTTAGAGTAGATATATGCAATGTGTGTGAGTGAAATCCGATCTGTGACTTGGAAGACTGGCCAGCATTAGAAGTAGCCTGCCTAACAACACTTCAAGGATGGTTAGCGCTTTAAATATCCTTATTGAAATCTGCACCAGAGGGTGTATTAATTAATATAAGAGAAGAAATGATTAGAGTTTAAAATAGGTGGTTGGTGAGGAAGATTAGGTATTCCACATGGACTGACTGACTGACTGACTGATTGCCTGTCTGATGTGCTGATTGGCTGAACGACTGACTGAATGAGTGACTGAATGTCTGTTTGAAAGTCTGACTGACTGGCTTGCTGAATACTCGACTTAATGATGGGTTGGCTGACTGGTCTGGGTCACCACAGAAGGAATAAGTTGTCTAGGGAGGTGAGGCATCTGATGGGGTGATGGGGGCTGGAGTCTCTCTTCCAGCTCTTTTTTTTTCCCTTTTTTTCCCCCAATTTGAAGCAAACCAGTGCCGTGAACAATAAACACCACCAAAAGAAAAGTAGTTTACAAATCATTGCAACAGATTTATGGTACTTGCAGAAGTCTGATCAGAACAAACCAAAACAATGATTTGAAAGCCCAAAATGTCCCTAAACCAAACTTAAGAGCTCAGTCAGCTTCTGTTACCCCCTCCCAGCTGCCAACAGGCCTCTCAGGCACAACTGTGACATAAAACTTCTTTTCCGTGAGCTTTCCCTCTGGTGGTGACCTTTGATCTCCTTTTAGCTGACCAGTGATTTGCCCCCTTCACCTTTTCCCTCTTTTGCACAAAAAAGATCTGATAACCAGTCACTGACACTTGTTGACTGGTTGATTGTATTTTGACTGGAACTCATATTCATCAACACCTTGTCTGAAATAAGCCTGTGAAATTTAAGCCTTTTAGCTGTAATTATGGGATGAAAAGTGTTCCACTCAAGTTTAAAAGAATTTCAAGCATCAGCAAACAGGAAGGGAGAGGGTGAAGGTCAATTCAGTTACCTTGGAATGTGGTCCTGATTTGTCTTTTTGGGGGGATTCCCCCCCCCCCCCAAGAAACCTCTGGCGACATTGTGCTTTGAATAATGCAGGGGCTGGCAGACATAAAGCTGCTGGAGGCCTGGGCCAAGGATTGTTTTGGTCTGTGGCTTCTTCTAGAACCTTCTAGATCTTACACCCACCTTCCCTGCTTCACTATACACAGATCTCATTCCTTACCACCTCAGCCAAATTTCTGACCTTAGTCCATCTGTTCCAAGCCTCTAAGGCACACGATTTTCCAGTTCTGGGCAGTTAGATAGTTTAGCGATTACTTAACGTTTTATTTTCCTGCTTAAGCCCTGTGTCTGTCAGTTTGACAGCATTTGGCCAACCATAACTCTACTTTAGGTTAGGAAGCTTCTCACAACCACACAAAATGTGTCGTTAATATATAGTTTATTTCTTAATTAGGGTTTAAGAGGATGGTTAAGGAAGCTTGGGTTTCAGTGTCTCTTTGTGATTTGTATGTTTGAAGGAAGGGGAATCTTTTGAATCCTCATAACAAAAGGTGCATATTACCCTCATCTTACCTGTTAGGAAATGCATACTCAGCTCTGTCTAGGAGTTTCTGCCCAAGAATATCCAGTTGGTAGTTGTGGAGCCAATATTTGAACCCAGTCTGACTTTGAACTGAACCCATGCTCTTTGAAAAAGAGCATGAACCCAATCATGCTCTTTTCTTACAACTCAGTAGGAAGGAATGGCTTTATTTCCTGAGACTTCAGTGTCTTCAGCTACACCAATAGAGTCATTTCTGACATGAGGCTGAAATCTACAGGACTTGTTTAAAGGTAGACGACAAATGTCACCATTTTTAATATTTCACTATTCTCTTCCAGTTTTTTTCACAGTGCAAAATTTCCTAAGAGAAGGATTTTTAATAATTTCCTGATTATAAGGATCCTTACTCTTGTCAGAGGCTGGCAAAAACAAATGCAACGTGGACAGACTAGGTTGTGTTAATTTTAAAACAGTAATAATTAATGTAAAAACAAGTGAGGGAGAATTCTTTTACGAAACAAAAGCTGTGAACTCTTGTCTCAGCTTTGGTGGACATACATCTTAGAGAGTAGGTTAAAAGTTTACCATAATACACTTGGGTTATCTGTTCAATTTCAAATCCAGGATCGATAAGGCTTATCAGGGAATTTTTATGACTTCAGGGAGGTTATCACTATCTTAATACAGTGATGAAGACAAAAGCCAGACCTCACTTGAGGTCAGAACTGAGCAATCAAATTTACATCTGTTAGGAATGACTTGGTCCAGTCTTCAAGGTCAACATATTCACAGATGTCAAAGTGTCTGAATGGAGAGATGATAATCATTGACCTCGAAACTCTCTGGGGCCTTGGCAGGCAGCTAAGGGGGAGATAAGGAGCTTTCTGTTGAGATAGCAAATACATGTTTGAATATATACTTCCTTATTTTCTTTTTGTGAATAAGAGGAAATGCCAAAAACCCTGTCTCCATTAACTATGGCCCTGTTGGGTGGAGATAAAGGAGTTCATTGAGGTCCTCCTTTCCCACAACCATTTTCTCCAGAATTATAACTCAGAGTTCTTGACAGATATTAATCCCATGCGTTCTTTCACTTCTTAACCCTGAATAGGAAGTAGATAGGGGTAGGCAGCCAGTAAAAGAAAGAAGAAAGAGGAGAGATTAAGTATGGCTAATTGATAGAGAGATAAGTCCAATTTGCAAGGAAAAGCTCTAAATCTCATATAGCTTTAGTGTGCCGTCATTCACTAGGTAAGCTCTGAACAAGATTTATATTGAAGGATGTTCCCACTTCAGGTCAGAAATTGAGTTCCTAACTATAAATGTAGACCTGAACTTGAATTTATTAAACAAACAAACCTTGAAAGAATTGACAACTGTGTCCTTTACAGCCTACAACTGTGAGGTCTAAATTAATATTATCTCCTGATGTATAAACTCTTGTGGAGAGGAACTTTATCTGTTTTGTTTCCCAGTAGCTGTCCAATGCCTAGAGAGGTGGAGAGGAATGCTGTCTCTGCAGCCATCTTAAAGTCCTTTGGTACATTTTTTTCTCACAAAGTGAAGCAAACCAGTCAACGAGTGGGATAAACCCTTTTGAGTTTGCCTACTACAGCAAGCGAGATAAACTGGATTACAGGCTCTGGTCCTCAGGGTGGCTCCTTTAAGGAAGTTCTGACTTACAGGGTGTGAAAGTCAGAGCCCTACGAAACCATTTTTTGTAGAAGAATCAATGAATACTTGACTCATTTGTGAAATGTTGGTGCCGGTCAAGACTGACATGTAACTTGATTTTGTAGCAATTAAGACTGATTTAACTGACGGCAATTATGACTTGACTTTTAACTGTGATGCATGACCAGTCATTATGTAGTGATGGGCCTAGCTTCACACTGGCCACAAAATGATGAGAATTGCAGAATACAATTAGAATACATAGCCCGGGGCGCCTGGGTGGCTCAGTGGGTTAAAGCCTCTGCCTTTGGCTCGGGTCATGATCCCAGCGTCCTGGGATCAAGCCCCATATCGGGCTCTCTGCTCCTCAGGGAGCCTGCTTCCTCCTCTCTCTCTCTCTGCCTGCTTCTCTGCCTACTTGTGATCTCTGTCTGCCAAATAAATAAAGAAAATATTTTTAAAAATAGGATACGTAGCTCAGCTATGTGGCTGATAGCAAAAATTCTCACTGTTGCCTGGGTATTAAAATGACCCACAATAAAGCAGAAGACATTATGATAACCAGTAAGCAGTAACTGGTTATGCCCATGAGACTTAGTCAGAGTCTTGCTGGTCTACCTGGGAAAGATAGCAGGAAGTAGTAGAAAGACTGCTAGGATTGAGTCTGGTGGGGGTTCTGGATTCAGGTGCTAACTCTGTCACTTACTGTGTTACCCTGGGGAACTTAACCACCTAGAATCTCTAGTTACTTATTTCTAAAACATGATCATCAGGCATCCTATAGGGATTCAAAAGATCCCCTATAGGGATTCTTTGGAATGATTGTTGTCGTTCAAAATAAGACTTTCATGAAAAAGATACTTGGGTCATGTCTCAGTTAGTGTCCTATAAATTATCTGTGAGGTAGATTTCCTACCTTACTTTTCAGTCTTAAGTTGGCTTCTCCTGCGGCTGCTGCTGCGACACTTCCAAGAAAGCTCCCCCTGCCAAATAGCCAGTATGTTTATGGGAATAAACAGTTAGCTGACTTCTCATGCTCTCAGTCTTAGAGAAGAAAAAGCACACCTTCTAAACTGTATGGGGTGAAACCCACCCAGAGGCTCTTATCTTATCCTGAGGTTAGGCATTCCTGGTCCTACAAAAATCCATTAAAGACCTCCTTCTGCCAGTGTATATCATCACAGTCTACAATAATAATGAGGGTAATGATAGCAATGTTAATAATAACATTGTCATTAGTGTGACATGGCCTCTGGCCCTCCAGCAAACCCAGAGTTTTGGCTTTATGGGGACATACTGGCTTCTTTTCACCCCATTTTTCAAGATTGCGTAAAAAAAATTGGCTGTCATATTGATGAGATGTATGCTTCTTTCATGTGGGGGTTAGGAGCTGGCTTAAGTTTAGATAAAAGTGAGTAATGTCCTTAGCAAACATGCTTATCAAGAAATGTCTCTGTAAACTTTCACTTAAAAAATACCACAATTCTTTTTTCTTTTTAAGATTTTATTTATTTATTTGACACAGAAAGAGAGAGAGGGAACACAAGCAGAGGGAGTGGGAGTGGGAGAGGGAGAAGCAGGCTTCCCACTGAGCGGGGAGCCAGATGCAGAGCTGGATCTCAGGACCCTGGAATCATAACCTGAGCCAAAGGCAGACGCTTAACGATTGAGCTACCCAGGCGACCCCCAACATACCGCGATTCTTGATATACATGCCTCTCGTTAATTAGAAACCTAAGATTTTTCTTAAGCTGTTGAATTAAAAATAAGAATTGGATAGAATCATATTGGTGTCATACTCAAGAAATGGTAGTGTTTGATTATATTTTCCTCTCTACTCTGCTTTTCCCATCGTGCACGTCCCCACTTTTATTTCACTGGGCATCACGAGAGAATGGCTTCATTTGTGCAGATTCCCTCTTACAACAGCTACTGTGCTGTGTGCAATAGCAGAGTGAAGAAGGGACTAATCTATTGAATACTGACCATATGCCAGGTTCTTTGGTGTGCAGATTGATGTCACCTGCAAAATATCTCAGGATAATATGCATTTTTGGGTTAGCGTGAACGTTAATTAAGACCATATAATGAATCTATTAGATTTGTAAGTCAAGACCATTCTAAGGCTGAACCCTTTCTTCCTGAACCACTCCCAGGTCTGTGAATTGCCTCATGCGCCCAAGGTCTTTCCTTTTGTTTAAGATCAAACTATGCTGTTAAGGAGCTACATAAATCCTTTTTCACTCTCTGATAAATGACTCATAGTCTCTGAAAGTGAATTATCTTAGGAAGATTCATATTTGGCTGGAATGGTAGATCTAAGAATGATACATAAACATGGTGATTTCAGGACTGAGACACCTCCTAGGGACAGGTTCCTTTTTGGGGGGGAATAGAAGAGTGGGCAAAGTTAGCTTCTATTGACAGCCCACCATGATCTTCTGCATCTGTGGAGAAGGAGGCCAGTGGCTGAGAGATGGTGTGTGTTGTGTTAGGTGTCTTGGAGAAAAGTAGGCTGTGCGGTTCCTTTGAAGTTGCTTCACAGCTCATCCATGAGAGGGCACTGGTGCTCCAGATAGCCCATGCTTGGAGTCTCGTCTGAAGAGAGACGTTCATCCCGTAACTTCAGAAGGAGGGGTTAGCCACTTGTACCACATCTGTGGCTATGTTTGATAGAAGATTATATCTTCATATCTCTATATCTATCTATCTACCTATTTATCTATATTTATATACACATAGATATAGAGAGAAATGGAGAACATTAGCAATTCTGCCCTCTTGCCCAGCTTAGTGTACGTGTGGTCTTCAGTCTCTGGCTGCCAAGTGTTACCTTTTACCCATGTGTGGAAGAGCTGATCACTGGGTGCAATGGGTATTTTTAGAAATAAAGGTCACAAGTCTGTAATCAGGATTATACTGGAAAAAAGCACCAAGACTTCCTGGAAGGCCCTCCCAAAGAAGGAAAAGAATCTCTCTCAGCGGAAGAAATGGAAGAAGGGAGGAAGAAAAGAAGGGATGGGGGGAGGGAGGGAGGGAGGGGAAAAAAGAGAAGAGAGCAGGAAATTTCCAATAAAACGGATAATGTCCTGCAACCCTAACCCTGACAGGAGAAAGGTCTTTTAACATGGTGGTTGGGGGGCTGGTGGCAAGAAGAGATACATTGTTTTTCAGATGGGAGCAAGCAGCATATCACAACTCAAAACATCACCTGGTGACATTTCCCTCATTCCTCCCAGTCACTGTCTTTCATATCATCCTGTTTCATTCTATTTAAAGTACTTGACACTATTTGAAATAATCTTCACCATTTACTTGGGTGTTTACTTATTGCCTGTCATGTTTACTAGAGTATAAACCCTCTGAGGGCTGGAACCTTGCCGGTTTTGTTCACTGTTGTAACCTCACCTCCTGAGACAGTGGGCACCAATGAACATCAGATGAGTGAATGAAAATGCCCAAAGGTGTTAAAATTTCACAAAAAGGACCAAAGTGATTCTATTCAGCAAGGGCTGTGGCTTCAGGGAAACTGGAAAATGATTCGTAATACAGCATGTGGGCTTTGAATGAGAGCAAAGTGAATGGCTTGTTTCTCTGACCAAGGTCACCATGTAGTTCCCCCAGGGGTCACATACTATCTATATACATGTATGAACACACACACAGTTTATAGATTTTTATTAACATTTTAATATATAATTATGGAGAGAGTGTCTGCATGTTGACTAGTCCTAGGATTTGGAGGAGATGTATTATTCAACTGGGCAACCTTCCATAAAGCAAATTACCTGGGAAAATCCATAAAGATTTGCATGTCTAACTGTCCCACCTGTGGAAAGAAGTGATTATATGGCCAGAATCGTTTATGATATCCCCGTATGTCTTTATTTTGGAGTTCAGAGGATTTGACCACTAATACATTTAAAGAAAATACTGATTTAAAAATAGAAATAAAATCTCTTAAGTCAGTCTTGATGTGAACTGTGAGTTCTGAATAACCAGATAGTGTGGTAGAGGTGAGCTTTAGGCAAGGTGTCAAATTCAGATCCAGTGTCTGACTTGGGGAGCATCCGGCCTCTAGGGACCATAAAGTGGGTTTGCCATGGCCATCATGAATTTATGCTTCCTTAGTTTCAGTATTAAATGAAATAGAACAACTCAGAAAATGAACGAAGTGGCACATTTTGAGTAACCACATACTTTGTACTAGGCTAAGGCCACAGGGGAACATTCAACATTATCCTCCCTTTGAAAAGGTGAAATTGTACTGATGAAACATGGCACACTTGAATCAGTTAGAATTGCTTTACTTCCTTATCAGTCAAGATTCTCCAGAGAAACAGAACCAAGGGGATATACCTCTAACTCTGTTGCTAGCTTGCTCTCTCTCTATTCTCTACCTATTTCTCTATTTAATCTATATTATGTATGTATGTATGTATGTATGTATCTATCTATCTATCTATCTATCTATGTATCTATCTATCTATCCATCCACACATACACACATACATGCATACCTACACAAGGAGATTTATTATAGAAATTGTCTCAAGCGATTATAGAGGCCAAGAAGTCCCACGATCTGACTTCTGCAAGCTGGAGCACCAGGAAAGCTGGTTGGTAATTCAGTCTGAGTCCGGAGGCTGATGGTGTAAGTCCTGGTCCGAGTCTGAAGGCCTGAGAATCAGGAACATTGATGTCCGGTGCAGAAGATGGATATCCCAGCTCAAGCAAAAGGAACAAATTCACCCTTCCAATGCCTTCTGGGCATTGGATGATGCTTAACCTGCCCTGTGAGCCTCACAGTTCAAATGCTAATCTCTTCTGGAAACATCCTCCCGGACACACACAGAAATAATGTTTTTACTGATTACCTGAGGATCCCTTAGCCCACTCAAGCTGACAAATAAAATTAACTATCACACGCATGTAAAGAAAATTCAACTCAAAATGGCTAGTGTAAAAAATTAGGAATTTATTGTCTTATGTAACTGGGAAGTTTCAGGCTGACTCTGAGCATTTGATTTAAGACTCAAAATAAGCCACAAGGCCCCAGTATTTTTCTGTGTCTTAGCTAGGCTGTCCATCTCCCTGTGTTGGCTTCATCCTCAGGCTCCCTGGGGGTCATTTCTCCAGGGCTCCAGTCTAAAGGAACAAGCCAACATCTCTTAAGCCAAAGCCCTAAAATGAATCCTGATGGTACTAATGAGTATAACTTGCCAAAATGAGGACTGGGGGCTCTTCCCCTGGGGCTGTGGGTGACAGATCTACTGTTGACCCCAGCGTGAAGCAGTAAGTAGTAAACATCATGCAAATGATTCAGGTCAGAAATGATTTTAGGGTTTAGGGGAAGGAGAGGTTAGTGTGGTTGGAGCCATAAAGATACATCCCACAGATAAAGGTGAGTTTGGTAAGGGCCTTGAAAGGCAGTTTTGGGGGCATCTTCTATTCCTACACACTTTCTGGAGGGCTCAGTATGTGTAAGATAATGCATAAGCTCTGTGGACAACAAACCAGTGACAGTCACTGTCCAACATAAAGGGCAGAGGAGAAAATCTGCCTCCTGTAAATGCCTCTAGGTGCAGAGCCATTTACTGAGCCCAAAAGTGCCTAGCTGACAAGTTTTTGCTTCACATTGATGAGGCAAGTTTCATTGCAGCTCTTGGTTTACCACTGTTTGTTTCAAGCCTTTGCCTCAGTGGCCACCGAGCCCATTGGCCACACTCTTCTTGAAACTGTGGGGCACAGGAAGCATTCACTCATTGTAGGACCCCGGCTCCTCTGCCAGATGGAAACTGCTCCCTCGGTGTGGAAAGACCCCTGTGATCCAGCCCTGGTCTGGGTGGCAGACTCCTTTGGTGGAAAATTATTTCTGAAAGGAAGTCCTCATATCTTTAGCTATTTTATTTTTATACTGCCTTTTTATTGACCCACTACATGATAAAACATTGATGAAAGCATTCATTAGTAAACAGGATTTCTCTGTATCATGGTGGTTCTTGTTTTAGGAATTGCCAGTAGAAAAAAAATACATGGTTTGTTGTGTTGTCAGACTTGGATATAAAGCATCTTTATCCTGTCTTTTGGAGGTCAGCAACAGCATAGGTCAATACTGACCTGGGATCTAGGACTCCATGTCCGGTTTATCTGGAAAGTGTGAAATCTGGGTTCTCACTCAAGTTTTCAATAGGCTGAAAATGTGTTTCTGGACAACAGTTAAAAAAATAATCAGAAAACAGGGGATATATATATATATATATATATATATATATATATATATATTCCTACAGGCTGGAAAGACTGATTAATTGGACTCCATGAAATAGTGTAGGGTTCTAAATATGTGTGGACTACTTTCTGCTTTTTCTTCCTGAGTATGCCGTGTATTATTTAAACCTCAGAGTAGTTCTCAAGAAGATCTGAATATCTTTTTTTAGAAAGCTTTCTTTTCTCCCCATATTTTAGGACACATTTTTATTGGCACATATTAAAGTTTTAGACTATTTTACATATGATTACCATATCGTCAATCACACTAAAAGTCCAGTGACTAAATGCAAGTTAAAGATTTATAGATGAGAATTCTATTTTTAATCAGAGGGGATGCTTAACAAATAATTTATCCATCTGATACTTATCGAGAATATTTACAGGTCAACAACTCTGATTAAATATTACTTATATTATTATTAGTGTAAAACATCTCTGTGTCTGAATTTAAAAGCATTTACATTTGACAATATTGACTAATTCTCTATTCCAGATGTGAAAATACTCTGGACCTATGCATATGGGTATATATGTATATAAAAACACACATACATACACATACACAGAAATTTATAGTTAGAAAAGATCAAGTCCATTATCACTTGCTGGAAAAATTCCTACTGATTTTAAAGAAGGTAGATGATTTTAGATAATGAACTTGTTGCAAGAAAGGAAAAATGTTGAAAACAAAAGACTGTGAAATATTAATTGCTAAGGAAAAACTAAAAGATAACAAAGGTTTTAATTTTTAAAGAGTTAGGATTATCCTATAATCACATTTTGATTGCTGCTAACTTTTATGCTTAAACCACATGCCAGCTGACCTTCTTCAGGCTTTAGATCTTTTTCTCTTGAGTGAAATCAGGTGAGAGTTTCGGGGGTCCCAGGGAGACCCTGTGACAAGTTCTGAGCTGTTAGACTTCGCTGACTACTAGCTGTTTCATCTTAGCTCGTTCAGACTCCTATTTGCAAAGGGAAGATTACACAGTTCTGATGAGCTTTCTGGGTTCTAACAGGCTTTAAGATGGATGCAAACCCAGAATGCCACTGGGAAATGCCACAGAGGAAAGGGTCCGGCTTGAACCTCAGGCCTGGTTCAAGTTGCATTACTTACTTACTAGCTCGGTCACCTTGAGCAAGCTACTTAACTTCTCAAAGCTGACTTTCCTCCTCTTCACAATGGGGTCAATGATAGCCCAAGGTGGACTGCCGCTATAACTTTGGGCATTTTCTTTCATGTCCATTCTTGGTTTTCTCATTGTCAGGTGGTGATAGTAACAGTGCTTAACTCATTGGGGTAGGAGTGGTGGGCAGATTAAATTAGCGCAGGAAGGTAATTAACACAGTGTGAGTGGATGGGAGATGGCCAACCATTGGCTGTGACCGATGGTAGTCAAATGATGGATAGTCCGCTGACGGAAGGATGGTGACATTAGTTTGTTCTCTGCTTTCCAGTTTAGGAAAGTTGAGTAAGTTAGGCTAACGGAGGCTCAGACAAATGGACGACATGGTGTCAGGAGACAGACCGGACTTGTGCCTCCTGTCTTCAGTGTTCCTCAGTGCAACCCAGGATCGCCCTGGGGGGGACTAGCTTGCTATTTATGGCCGTTAAACATTCCAGTACCCTGAAGGGATATTGGCTGAGCAGTCTACGCAACTTAAAAAGCACTTAGAGGAATGCAGATCCATTAGACCAGGCATAATGGACCCACTCTGGGCCGTGCTTTGTAAATACACGGGTAATGTCATTCTGACGTGTTTATAGGCCAGGACATACTTCCCACAGGTCAGGACCCTGGGGTGAATCTGCGGGCTCTCAGGAGCCAGGTCCCCTACCTCGCACGCCCGGGACTCCATCCCTTATTACTTGAACATAAAAATTTTCAAAAACTGGCAGTAAACAAATTACTGTTTCAAAAGACTGTGGAATGACCTTGGAGCTGCACATGTCAGACCAGCACAAGGCAATTGCCCAGAGGTGAAGGAAAGCCATTATCATACTTAGTAAGCTGGTTAATTAAAGACTATTTTTGTCATCTGCAATTTTGAGAAAGTCAAGAGAGCTACAGTCAAACTTCCACAAGAGAAATTCCTGAAATAATGGGGTAGCAGGGCTAAATAATCATCGGCTTCCTCTCTTCCAAGTAAGAGTTCAGCTTTTGTCCTTCTCACACCCTCTAGATTTTGCTTGGTGCAGTGTAAACCAAGATTTCGGGACGTTTCTTTGAAGCTTCCTGGGGTCTAAATTACCTGGAGATGATCCTACGGGAGAATCTTAGTGCTGCGGTTTATCTGATGCCTTTTTCCGTTTTGCAAGGTCACCGACGTTCCTGATGACAGAATGTGAGGGTTTCTCAATATTCTATGTTCAAGGCTCAGCGAAGTATTCCTTAGGCTTTCTCTCTTTAAATTCTTCTTTTTAAATATTATGTATGAAAAGCTCCTGGAAATGTTTCTTAGAATCAATCTTTCCCTTTAAATTCTGCAGACAAAGGACTTCGTTTTTTGAAATACACCAGTATCTCCGAACTCAGAGCAATTTTGAATTGATGCCTAATATTTTAAAGCTAGCAGCCTTCTGAAAAACCATTCTATGGATCAGTACATTTTTGGCACTCATTTGCAAGGTCAAAATAATTTGATTACAATAGAAATGCATATAATTCAAAATTCCATGGCAAAGGAAAAAGAAGCTCAAGCCAATGACTTCTGTTGTTTACAGAGCACCTCTGATTTCAGGAAGCCTGGGTACCTACTCACTTCCCCGCACTCCTTCCATAAATCCCCCTGTGAAAACACTGGATCTTCTTAGCACTAAGAAGGGTGGTCCATTGTCCTTACTCTTTGCTTCTCTTCCCATTGACAGAAAATTAGGTTTATGCACTTCAAAGTAAATAATGAACTTAATTTTCAGGTCAAGTGAAACTAGTTTACATAGCAGATGCTTACACTGAGTTTCTAAGTAGTCAATATTTGAAAATCTATCTAATTGCAGCATTGACTAGTGAAAACGACTTATGACCTTCAAATCTAAGACTCTAAGAAGGGAGCAAACCTACCAAACTGTCAAGATTCTCCACTGGAACGTGTCAGAGGAGTTGACAGTCAAGAAAAGAAAAAGGTTTCTTGATTCTTGATCCACTGAGCCCCGTGACCTTATGATCCCATGTTAGTTACCAGTCTCGGTCCTAGGATCCTGCAGTGATTTTCCAGCAGGGCCGTGGCAACCATTCCTGCTTTAGAAGAAACTGGCATATATGATGTTGGTGAGGACCGTAGGGCCAATGTAGAGTACACGTGCACACTTCCGGGCCTTTGTGCACATTGCTCTCTCAGATTGTTAAACACCATTTGAGCACCTTCGATGGCATTTCTTCTTCGTTAGCCCATGGGCCAGGCTGATTTGACCTTCCCTTTCTCTTTTTCCCATTGCATCTAACAATAATCTCTACTGTAGCCCTAAAGAGTGGAATCACATTAGAGTGGAATCCATTGTGTTCATGGATTTATCCTCAGCATCTTCCGCAGAGCTAGGCAATAGAAGAACACAGTAGAAGGCGTTTGAATGGCAGACAAAGAACCCCAGGGTCTCAGCTCTCTTCTCTCCCTTCACCTCTCTGCACGCCCTTCTTTCTAACCCTCCCATTCACGGCTCTTCTGCTCCATGCTGGAGTCCCCAGGTTCCCCATGTCAGAGGCTCGTGGCACCGTGATACCCTCTGAGAGGCAGCCCAGGAGATTGGGTTTCCTGCTCAGAGCACACCATCAATGCTAACTAAATCACACCACTATGTGTGATTCATCGCCTTGGCTCCAGGTCAGTGTTCGGGGTGCAGCGAAGATCCTGAGGCATGAAAGTCATTAATCCGGACGTTCGTGTTTGATGGATCTGGGAGTCAGTGGTGACTGAGAATGCTGTGTCTGCTCATGGTTTCAGAGAAGCCCTCTGCTTGTCGTGATGAACCGATCGTGTTTGTTTTCTTCCTCGGTCTCCGAACATCTTCCCAATCTTCACAGCATGAAGGTTGTGTCTAGTTGGCCACATTTCATGTAATTCACAATTGGCTTCTAAATCCTGACCTGTTCTCCATGTCAAAATAATGAAACCCCTGAACTGAGCCCTTGAAATCGACCATCAGGGTTTCTTCTCCATCTTGGAGCACACGCACTGTCTGGATAATGTATAGACAATTCGGGGAGGGGGCATTCTTTTGTCCCTTTGGGCAGCCAATGGATGGCTAATGTTGACAAGCCTAGAATGTTTAAACCAAGAGATATTTAAAAATATTTATTGCTCGGCTTTGAAATGTTCTATATATTTGTTAATATGCCAGTTGGTTTTTATCCGTTTTGGTGTTAAATTAATTTCTATTTAACACTGAATCATGTTGTTGTTTTCCAAATACAGTTCAGTCCTTATGGCTTTACTGTCTGGCGTGTTGTTCCCTCTGCTTAGATGCACCTTCTTGACTGCTTTTCTCTTCCCCAGCAGATACCTCTCCTTTGCCACAGCTTTTTCCTGGCATGGCAAACTTCTCTGTGTCTTTGACCCTCAAAGGTCACCTTCTCTGATTGCAATAACTAGGGAGAGCGGCTTCCTACTCCAGGCCTGTAGCCTGGCTGTGACAGGCGGAAGTAGCTAGTTGTTCAATCTCCCCTGGGGCGTGAGCTTCTTGAGGGAACCCTCATCTACCACTCCCTTCTCCCCAAATTACAACGCTGGGGCTGATGAACAGTAACTAACATTTCTTAAGAACTTTGTGTGTACCAAATGCTTTGGTGGAGTTTGCATCATGTTATTTAACCCTCCCAGCTGGGCTGAAAGCTAGGGATGACTGGTACCCTCTTGTCCTGTCTCCGAGCGGTAACTGATTTGCTCAGTGCTTACACCTTTTGAGTGGGGTGGTTAGGATTTGGATCCAGCCAGTCTGGTTTCTGAACCCTGACTTGATGTCATCATTGCTTTTCCAGAAAGTGTGATATGTGATGTCCCAACCTACGTAGGGGAAGGAAGACCCCCCACGGACTGAGGGGCAAAATCCACTTATATGCATCCTGGGGGCTCCGTGGCCTCTACGTGATTAGTGGTCCTCCAATTTCAGATGTCCCTGACTTCTCTTATGCTTCTATGCTCTAGGTCATATTTTTCACACATGTATGTTCTCCCCAACCACCTACCTTATAACCCCTCCCATTTGAAACATCTTGTATTTTCCAAAAAATCTTAGCAGATGCTCTTGTACCTAGAAAGCATTCACTAAAGGAATAGTTATTTTTATTGATGTAGCTTATAAGTTGTTATTGATGGGTGGCCCTCATACATAAAAATGCACAGATCATAAGCGTACAGCTCAATACATTTTTGCAAGGAGAACACATCCATTTAACCAGCACCCAAGAAACCTCCCTTGCGAGGTCTCCCTGAAATCACGCCCCTTACGTAATCATTATTCTGACTTTCATCACATAAATTTGTTTTGGCTCTTTCTTGAACTTTATACAAATGAAAGTATAGAATATGTGCTTTCTATGTATGGCTTCTTCTATTCAACTTTTTTTTTTTTTCCTGGTGACATTTATCTGGGTGGAATTGAGTGGTTTATTTGCCTAGTTGTTTAATAGTCCATTGTATCAATGCACTGGCACGTATTTACTTGTGCTACTGTTGACAGACAAACAGGCTGTTTGCAGATTTTAGCTTTTGCAAGTGATGCTTTTAGGAGGTTTGGTATACAAGTTTTTGTGAGGGGACGGAGGAAAAGGATGCACACGTGTGCATTTCTGTTGTATATATATTTGGGAGTAGAATTGCTGATTCATTGGGTCCAAATATATTCAGCTTCATTAGATACTACTAAGCAGTTTTGCAAAGTAGTTGTTCAAAGTTACAGTCCCACAACAGTATATAAAAATGCCTGCTGCTTCATATAAATGCCAACATTTTGCATAGTCGTTTCTGTCCATTTCAGCAATTCTGATGGGCATGTAGCAGTATTTCACAGTGATTTTAATTTACATTCCACAGCTGATTTTTGTCTGGTGACCTGGTATCCAATAAACTTAGGAAGTACACTAAAGTCACTCTAAATTCTTTTTTTTTCCCCTCCATATACAATCATATCATCTGAAAATCATGAGAGTTTTGCTTCTTCCTTTCAATACCATATGCCTTTTATTTATTTTTCTTGCTAGAGCTGTCAGCACAATGTGGGATGAACGTGGTGATAGCTGACATCCTTGTCTCATTCCCAATCACAGAAGGAAAGCCTTCAGTATTTCACTACCAAGTATCACGTGCCCTTTTTTGTAGATATTTTTGTTGAGATTTGGAAGTTTCATTTTATTCCTGATTTCTAATTGTTTGCTTGAAATCATGAATAAATGTTAAATTTTTTCAAGTGTGTTTTTTACATCTGTGAGATGATATATGACTTTTTCTCCCTTTCTTCCCTTTCTGATGAGGTGGGAATTGTATTTTTTTTTTTTTGAATATTAATTGTCCTAGCATTCCTGGACAAAACTCATTTAGGTATGATGTATGACCTTTTATGCATTGCTGGATATGCTAGTATTTTGTTAAGCCTTTTCACATTTACGTTCATGGGAAAAACTGATCATAATTTTCCTTTCTTATAATAATCTTATCAGGTTTTGGTATCAACTTTATGCTGGCTTCTGTTTTCCTTTTGGTCTATTTTTTCCCTCTTTATTAACTTTTTAGTTATATATACTTTTACTGTCATTTAGTGGTTACCCTAGAGATTACAAAAATCTAATCTTGATTTAGTATCGTGTTGTCCTTTCCCAAATGATGCTAGAGATTTCCAATACTTTAGCTTCATTTTCTCCCCTCTTTTCCATTATTATTGTCACAAAATATGACACTATTTGTATTATATATAAGTTTTGTATTATATACAAATCTTATGGATATATTAGAAACATGATATGCACTATTATGTACATGTTATGTAATATACATATTATATATAATATATACATATTTATCACATAATACATATACATATCTTAATTCCACAAAACATTAGAGTGTTTTTACTGTCAGTATTCATTTTTATTTTCCTAAATTTTCACCTTTTCTCATGCTTCTTATTCTTGTACTATGTCCTTGTTTCCATTTGGGATCATTTTTCCTGCTGCCCAAATAATTCCCTTTTTTTGTCCTTAATGCATGTCTTTTTTTTTAATAAATAAAATATTTATTTATTTATTTAATTATGTTATGTCAGTCAGCATAAAGTACATCATTAGTTTTTTAAAAATTTTTTATTTCTTTACAGCGTAACAGTATTCATTGTTTTTGCACCACACCCAGTGCTCCATGCAATCCGTGAAGTTTTTATTTTTGTTTTTGTTTTTAAAGATTTTGTTTATTTATTTGTCAGAGAGAGACACAAGCACAGGGAAAGGCAAGCAGAGAGGGAGGCAGACTCCCCACTGAGCCAGAGGCCCAATGTGGGACTCAATCCCAGAACCCTGGGATCATGACCTGAGCTGAAGGTAGATGCCCAACTGACCGACTGAGCCACCCAGGCCTCCCCATCATTAGTTTTTGATGCAGTACAGGTCTACTGGTGATTAATACTCTCAACTTTTGTTTGCCTGAAAAATCTTTTATTCCATCTTCATTTTGAAGGATGTTTTCACTCTGTACAGCCACCTAGATAGGCAGTTATTTCTGTTAGTGCTGAAAAGGCAGTATTCCATCATCCTCTGGCTTCCATATTTTTCTGCTAAAAACTCAACTGGCAGCCTTATTACCTTATTACCTTCAGAGAAGGTAATATGTCTTTTTTTTTTTTCCTCTGTCTCCTTTCCTCATTTTTCTCTTTGCCTTTGTTTTTTGTCAGTTTTACTCCAACGTGCCTAGTTGTGATTTTCTTGTATTGATTCTGGTCCGTGAACTGTTGGCTATGTTTCAGAAGTTCTGGAACATTCTTTTTTTTTTTTAAAGATTTTATTTATTTATTTGAGACAGAAATCACAAGTAGACAGAGAGGGAGGCAGAGAGAGAGGGGAAGCAGGCTCCCCGCTGAGCAGAGAGCCCGATGCGGGGCTCGATCCCATGACCCTGGGATCATGACCTGAGCTGAAGGCAGAGGCTTTAACCCACTGAGCCACCCAGGCGCCCCAGTTCTGGAACATTCTTAACCACTGTCTATTCACATGTATTTTCTGTCCCACTTGAGCACTCCCTTCTAGGGCTCAATTACAGATGTGTCAGAACTTTTCAAAGTCTGCCGTATTTTGCTAATGATCTTTTCTGTGTTTTCTGTGTGTTTTGCTCTCTGCAGTTCAGCCTGGAGGTTTCATGCTCACCGTCTCTCACCTTCTCAGTTGTCTTGCAGGCAATCTACTGTGAAACCTATCTAGTGAGGTCTCAGTTTCAATTATCTATAGTTCTTTAGTTCCAGAATTTCTATTTGGTGCTTTTCAAAATATATTACAGTTCTCTGGTGAAATTTTCATACTGTCCTATATTTTTAGAAACATGTTGATTGTAGTCCTTTTAAAATCTGTGTCTTAATAGTTCCAATAACTGGGCCATGTGTGCATTTGTTTCTATTGTCTGTTTTTATTCTCTTGTTTCTATTTTTTTGGTATGCCTGGTGGTTTTTTTTTTTAATTTTTTCTTTATTTATCTGACAGAGATCACAAGTAGGCAGAGAGGCAGGCAGAGAGAGAGGAGGAAGCAGGCTCCCCGCAGAGCAGAAAGCCCGATGCGGGGCTCGATCCCAGGACCCTGGGATCACGACCCGAGCCGAAGGCAGAGGCCTAACCCACTGAGCCACCCAGGTGCCCCTGCCTGGTGGTTTTTGATTGAATGCCAGGCATTGTCCTTGGAAACTGTGGGGACTCAGGGTAATGTTAACTCCTTCTAGAGAGGGTTCACCATCCCTTTTGGTAGACAGCTTGAATTTGGGGGAAATTCTTAATCTAATCAGACATGGTGCTGACCCAAGGCAGGGTTTTGGATTTGGTAAGCCTCCACTTACCTTCCTCTTCATCTCTGCTCTTAGGCATGAAACATCCTGCCTAGCAGTAAACATCCTGCTGCCTACTTTCTTGGGGGGCTGCTCTTAATTTAATCAGCATATCAGATTGTTGAAACTCTGTTATGTCTTCAGCAGTTCTCTGATGGATTTTTCAGGTTTTTGCTCTTAACAGCTTGAGATACTCATCATTTGTCCTATGTTCCCTTCTCTCTAGATTCTTGGTCACTCTAATACCACTTGCCAGGCACCATCAAACCCTGGTTTTTTTCTCTCCCTGATGAAATTGCCAAACGTTCTAGTGGTTTCCTTATCTGTTAGCCATAGCTCTCTGCCCAGTTTCTCAGATTCTAACTCCTTGTAAAGATAAGACTCATCAGATGTCCTGAAGGGAAAATCAGCACACAGAAGGTCAGCTCAGCTCCTTACATTTTCCTTCTCTCTAGGTTCTTGTGCGCTCAAGTTCTGGTTACCTTAGCAGCTTTCCAATATCTTCAAGTAAATGTTGTCATATTTTATCTTACTTCCTGGTTAGTCTTGGAACTATTGCCATCATAATCTAAAGCAAATGCCAGTAGATGTGTTATTTTTTTAAAGCCTACAACTAGCACGTGGATTATATATATTTTTATGGGCATTAAAACATCTTTTGGTATGGTTGTAAAGGCAAGTGGAAAAATGGGCTTTGGAAATGGCTTTATGATGTGCACATTATATTTAATCCAAAGCAAATTAGAGAACAGTTTTTTCGGTAGCCAAATAGTGCTCATGTTCTATCCTTTGACCATGAAATAGATAAATGCCTTTAAAGTATATTTTGTGGAGTGAAATAGTTATGGCTACAGCAAGGAGTAGATTAAAGTATATTTAGCATAAGCTCATATGAGGAAGAGAAAGAAAAGTAGGCTCATAAGGAGATCAAGAGCCAAAATTCTGATCTGAGCCACTGACCTTGAAATATACTCAATAGTTATAACTTGCCAAGAGTGATAATTCTTCTAATTTTGCCTATGGACATATCACATAGTGTTACACTTCTCACATACTGCAAAATATGTATTAAATGACATCTCTCCTTGGAGATTAGTTATTTTTGCAAAAAACATGGTGTTAGGACAGTTAGATTTTTTTTTCTTTTTCTAGTTTTGAACCCCGGATGGCCCAGTGGGAGAATTCACCCAGTTGTTAAATTATTTTCTCTTTCAGAAAACTGCTTTCCATGCTTTGTGTGTGTAATGGAATGAGGAGTTAATCAGATACATAATGTGGCTTTTCTTTCTAGCGTATTAAAAAGCACTCTGTCTTCTGCAGACTCTACACTGAAGATTGTATAATAAGCCATGGACAGGTATCGGGAAATAACAAGAGGTATCTTGAACAGTTAACTCAAATTCCCTTTAACTGCCATTGCTTGTGTGTATGTGCATGTATGTGTTTGTGTGTTTGTGTGAAAAGAGGAAGCCAAGACATCAGCCTAAGAGCGGTGAAGCGATCTTTTTTTGCAAGAAAAATCTGGAAGACCAGCAACTGAATTCTGCTGGAATCAACTGCTGCTTCAGAATTGAAGGTGTAGGACAAATCCCATCAGACTCCCTGTGCCCGGGGGCATTTCTGGTGAAGTTCAGCAGTGGGAGTTTTGTCTGGAAAGGGGAGACTTCCAGAAATGGGGACCCAGGGAAGCAGTGACACTCTTTTTGATGTCATGAGAGTTAAGGGTGTGGGAAGGGTTTATGTGTCCTTTGACTTATTTTTCAACTTTGGATGGTAAGCAATTAGAAGGTGTCCCCAGATATTTAGATAACAGACGGTCCTAGAAGACGATAAAGTCCTTTTCCTAAAAGTCTTTTTAAAAAGGGTAAGAATCCCTCAGAGACCTTAGTTGTGGTCCAGACACGGCTTGTTCTGTGTCTCTGCTCTCTGCCCATGGTCAGCTTTCACCTCTAACGCTCCTTTCTCAAAGACTGGAACCCTCCAGCCTTCAAAGCCAGTTCATATCCTGCCTTCTTCACAAAGCCATCTCAGACCTGGACTTGATGCTGTGAAGAGAACGGGCAGGGCTTGTGGCTCTGGGCATCTTCTCCACAGCGTTGACGGCTAGTGCAAGGGTGGATATATTCCTCAAGGACTATGGTAGAGAAGCTGGCATTTTGAGGGAAACTGAACATTTAGGAGGCAAGGGCAGGATGCAAGCAGTCTGAGCAGGTAGGGAAAGTCTCCATCCCAAGGCGGAAATGAGCGCCAGCGGGGACCACAGCATCAAGTCCTGAGAGGTGCAGAGAATCCAGGAAGTAGCCATTACGTGTGGTCACTGTGGGGTCTCTCAAGGCTTTCTAGATATTTTTCTTGTATATTTGTGGTAGAAGTGGGATACAAAGCAGTACTTTGAAAATTAAAAGATTAAAAATTGCTCTGCTGAGTGCAGTTACAAAGTCATCATCATTATTACAGTCGTATAGAATGTTCCACATCATTTCCTTCTACGCTCATGATTTCTTTGGTTCAGAGAGGATTTCTGTGCTTCCAAGAGGACTTTGGATAAACATTTCTCCGCTTTCTTCTCTGTCTCTCTTTCTCATTAGTTGCCTCCAAAAACATCACACATGGGAGGCTGCATTCTTGAACTGTTTCCTTTTCCACCTAATTGTCATTTTCTCTCATATTGAAAACAAACTCAATCTCTGCTGCTTAAACAACATCGTATTTGGAGACTGTCAAGCTTAATTAAAGCTGAATATTTTTCCAGGTGGTATATTAAGGACCAACATAATAGATTGTATTCAGGGACCCAGCCCGGCCATTTAAGAGGTTCTTTGGGCAAGGGGGGTAAAGTTTTACTTGCGGGTGATGTATTGAGACAAACCTTCTCAGACTGATTCAGAGGAACTACTCCTTCTCCTTCCCCACTGGTCCATTAGGATCGAACACGCTTCCAGTTAGCTTTCTCGAGGAAGAGAAAGAAAAATAGATCAATAATATTTATGATTTCTTGAAAAGATGTTTCCTTGCTGCAACGTTGCCCCATTAAGGCTCTTTGCTATTAATAGAGTTGTGTTGGTTGCACTGGGAGACATTAGGTGAGATTTATTTTAACAAGAAGGATGTAAAAATGGCCTTTACTTTGTCCAAAGTAAATGCTCCGAAGCTTCATATTAACTCTGATACAAGTTTGACGTGCTAAGAATTATAATTTTGTGATGACATTCCCTTATGATAAAATGATAATAATTAAAAAATAATAAGGCCAGTAATAATACATACCTTTTATTGACTGCTTTCCGAGTAGTAGGACCTGTGCTAAGTGCATAAGTGCTTTGCATATGTAATACCATTTAATCTTCAAAGTAATCTTGTGAAGGTGGCAGTCTTGAGCCATTTCCAAATGAAGAATGTGACACATAGGCAGGTGTAAGTAACTTCCTCAAGGTCACATCGAAGGCGGAATTCTGAACCCCGATCTTCCTAACTCTATAGCTCAATTTCTCTTAACCATATTACTCTGCCTTTAATGTAGTCAGTGATTTATGAATCTGTAGCATATAATATTAATTCTACAGCATAAATTTCCCATTTAGGAATATGTACTAGTCTGCTTTTTGAAAAGTCACAAATATGATTCATTTAATATGCATGCTTAAGTATTCTATTAAGCAATTCTAACTCATATCTTTTCATGGTTTAATATGTCAGATAAAATTACCCAAAACATCTATTTTCAAGAAACTTTTCATGTTGATCTTTATAACCGCAACATTAAATCTACAAATTTACTCCACTGATAAATTAGGTTATTAATAATATTGCCTATAGCTTTTAATCTACTTTAGAACATCATAAAAATCAGTATGATACCATCAGTAATACATATTCATCTGTGCTGCTTAAACGGTTTGAAAAATGAGCCCCAGATGGCTTCATGTTTATGGATGTCCACGTGCATTTTGCAGCAGTTAATGAGGATCGGTTTTGGGCGCTTGACTATGTCTGACAGGTAGATGAGAAGCAGAACAGGTATGGCAATCTATTCTTCAGTTCGCATATGTCTCTTCACTCTGCTCCATTATTGATCACTTAATAAATGGTATCACTTTGTAACTCTGAGCTGATCATTGGGAGCTTTGCTTTGCCTCAAGATCAAGAGTAGACACATTCCTGACCTTCAAGGGTTGTCTAGTAGAGCTGGACTGATAAGAATAAGTTGTGACAAGTTCATAACCTAGGCCATATGGTAAAGACGATCATTGCCGGAGGAATTTGAAGAGGTCATGGAGAACGGTGGAGATCAGGAGAGGTATAACGGGCTCAGAGGGTGGGCACGATTTGGAGATGGAGGAGAAGAGAGATAGTATTCCAGCTGCTTAAAGGAAGAGACAGAGGTGGGAGTTAGCAAATGAGAGAGGGGACTGACGGAAGAGAGGAGGGTGGCTCCTGCTGTAGCAGGTGCCTTTTAGGGTGTGATGGGGTATAAACTTGTCCGGATAATGTGGTACCATGATGTGGAACATGTGTAGCGGGTCTGCCCAACTGAAAACAGGATGGGTGGAATTAAATAAAGAGTATCTCCTACCTTCGAGTTGAGCTGAGGAGAGATAATAGGAGAAGGATGGGGAAATATATCATAAAAGCAAGTACCTTGAAAGAAAAATCTTGTGGCGTTACTGGTGGGGAATGATGATTACTTCATGTTGAATTTCCTAATAAAGTTTCTGTCATATCCTTCACTGACATTATTTACAGGTTTATTATTAAAAACAGTATACTAACATGAAAAGATTTTATTTTAAATCTGTATTTTCACCACCATGATGTAAGAAAGGAAAAGTAGCCTTATTTTTGTGTATTCTTTCCCAATCTGGCATCACATAATTGTACTAAGAGGATAATAGAATTTTGTGTTCTGTTCTTTTCACATGACACAGTTTGCCATGATTCCACATCATGTTTTTTAATGAGCACGTAGTATTCGATTGAGTCATGTAAACAGAGTTGAAATGCTTTAGCATTCGAGTACTGTTGGACACGTTTGTGGTTTTCTAATTTTTGTCATTATAGATGACACTGCAGAGTGCGCTGGCATACGTAGAACATTTTTTGGCTTCTATTGAATTACTTCCTAAGCATGTTTTCCCAGGAGGGCTCGTATGACTGGGAACATATTGTGGTACTTTCTATATGATAGATATAATGCCAGGCTGCACTTTAAAGGCCCATCCTGATGGAAGGTGCCACCAGGAGGAAATGAGGGTGCCATTCTCACCCCAAATGTAGAAAAGGAGAAAAGCACTATCGTGGGGGTAAAATAATATTTCATTCATCGGAATTTCTGTGTAACTATGAATTTTTTGGCAACTTTTCCTTTCTAAAAATTATTTATTTATTTATCTGATTGCGCGAGAGGGAGAGTACGTTTATGCACGTGCACACACACTGGGGAGGGGCAGGAGGAGAGAGAAGGAGAAGCAGGCTTCCTGCTGAGCCAGATCCTGATGCAGGGCTTGATCCCGGGACCCTGGGATCATGACCTGAGCCAAAGGCAGACACTTAACTGAGCCACCCAGGTGCCCCAACAACATTTACTTTCTAAACACTGAGGGGAGAGAGGAGGCTGAAGTGGGTTAGAAAGAGAAGTAATTTATAGGTGATGGACAAGAAAAAGGTGAAGGAGAAGAGAGGGGGAGAGAGCAGTGGACAGGTGTGATGGAAAGGTGAGAAAAAGGGGAAACAGGAAATAGCTGCACAACTGTAGCTCAGTATGGAAGGTGCCTACTGGACCTCCTTGGGTTCTGGATGCTGTCAGCCTACCCTCTCCCACAGGCTTGACGGTGTCCAGGGGGGCCAGGTCTGAAAATTCCATCTCCTCAGCTTTGGGCACCACTTGAGTTTCTTAAACTCATTCCACCAGGGCCTTCTGACATTCTTCATGGCTCCTATCTCTCTGCAGATGGTGCTGTTGGCCAACTGGGCATGGAGGTGGGAATTCATAGGAGGGTTGGCTCTATATCCAGGGGCATCCTCCCTCCTCTCCTGCCCTTGCTTTCAGCCTCTCCTTGGGCAGGTGTTTAGGAGGGGCCTTGAGACTGGTGTCTGGCTTTGCCCTCCCATTATCTTAGATCCCCACGGATCACAGCTGTGGAGAGAGTGCACAAATATGGTTTTGATTCTTTTTTTTTTTTTGGAATGAGTTTTCAAACACATTTATCCATGCAGCACTATAAGTAGAATCTTGTCTACACTGGCTGGGAAACATTTAGGACAAGAATGTGCCGGTGTAGCAAGCCCTTCCCTGATGCCTCACACATTTTCTAGCCTCGTCACATTTTTGTCAATGTTTTATTAGCAAAAGTATAAACCTCAAGAAGTTTTTATTTAATTTTAACCATCATGGAATGTTTGAAGTGTAGAAGAAATACAGACGACAAGAAATAATTTTTTTTCTTCCTGAGTAATTCTGCAGGTCCTAAGCAACGGAGACATTTCCTCCCCCTGGAATTCTCGCCCCCAGAGAATCAATCACAAGACTTGTGCTCCTACTTCCTTTAGGTCTTTGCTCAAATGGCACTTCCTCAGAGAAGCTTCTCCAACCACCGTAGCTACGAGTCTCCCTTCCTCACAATCTGTTCTTGTAACTGCTTTATTTTTCGTCAGAACAGTTATCTGATACCATTGGTATTAACTCATCAGCCAAAGCTAACTCCTAGAAGCCTGCCTGATGCCTAGTAGGTGCTCAGAAAATATTTATGGAGCGAATGAATAAATGAATGAGACAAAGGTATTGGATCTTTTGACTCAAAATAGCAAACAAATTCTAAAAACAATCACACTTGGAACAATACTCGGGCATGTGGAAGAAATGTCTAGGTTACAATGGAGAGGGGCTAGGAAATGAAGTCTCAGAGGACCACAGCTTCCTGATACTAGAAATTCAAAGGCTCATTCAGCTCACATCCCAGCGACATGTGTGGAGCGGAGCCTCTTACCCTCCTATGTCCCTCTGGGAGCTGGCGCATAGGAGAATGTCCACACACATGGAAGCTCTAGTTCGCAGAGGTGAATGATGCTGAAGGTGGTGATGGTTCACTGCTCAGAGTCTGAGAAGAGTCAGGACATGATTCTAACCATCCGACAGGGTGGATCCGGTTTGGAGTTAGAATGAGCAGGAAGCAGATCTTGACTGTTCTGTCTCCTTTCCTTCCTACACGGTCATGCCATTCTCTTTCCCCAGAAAGTATCTGAGCTGGAAGTGGAAAGGGGTGGAGGGGGATGACCGTCCCTTCTTCCACAAGTCATGGTGACCTCAGCCACCCATGGGAACCTAACGAAGTACAGGGCCCCAGGGCCCAGGGGAGGATGTTGGGGACACGTAGCGCCATTAGGACGGTGCGTAATTGTCCATGGTTCTTAGTCTCCTCACAGCAAATGCGGCGCCCTTTTGCCCACCCTGAAGTACTCAGCACCACAAGAGAACGGGTCTTAATTATGGTTCACCATTTTATTTCGGAAGGTTACTGGTATTTGTTTTAACCCTTAGATATAAGAAGATAAGGATTCCCTGAATGAAATTTTACTCATCCCTGTGCTGACAAATGAGGTCAGGTCTCAGGAGAGAGGTTTCCTCTGGTCTTGAGAAATTCTGGATGCCTGGTGCAAAAATAAGCCTGCCTCTCCTTTATAGGCCTGCCCGTTGTAAGGTGGCTGGCAGCTCTTCCCATAGTGGGGTGCGGTCCCTTCCCCTGAGTGTAGCCAACAGGACTGTGTCCCAGCTGCAAGCCTAGGCCTCAGGAGGCTTTCAACAGAAAGCAAACCTCTGTGGCTTTGTGGTCTGAGAGGGAGAGGAGAAGGGAAAATGCACCAAGAACTTCTATTCCTCACCTTATCATTAAATCTGTTAGATTCAAAAGATGGTGGCAGAGAAGAAATGTATTTACAAGGGAAAAGAAGTCTGTTTATTTTCTTTAATATGGTTGGAAACATGGGTGTAGATCTTTGTGTTTGATTGCTGCACAAGAAACTACCCTAAAACTTTTGTTTGGAATCCTGCCACTGGCATACGAACAAGGCTAGCCTGTTGAAGAGAGGTGGGACACGTGCCTCAGTGACCACTGTCACTCCAGCTATCAGACAGTGGTGAGGTCATCCCAGGCCAGCAGCCCCCAGATGACCCTCCCGGTGACTGTAGGCACAAGAGCAAGGCTGGCCAGGATGGGTGGAGTCTGTCCCAGTCTGGCACAGACCACACAGCTAACCTGTGCACTTATGGCAAAAACAAAGGTTGTTCTAAGCTACTGTTGTGGGGAGTTTAGAACACTGCAATAGATAACAGATACTCTGAGACTCAGGGGAAGCAGATTTGGGGGTGGGGGTGTCCAACATTGGGCTGAGTTAGCGAGCCCTTACCCACTCGGCCATGCAAAGGGGAAAATGGTAGCGTGGGTATCCATACTTTAATATTCATATAACCAAAGAGCCGAAGCAGCTAACCTCTAGACGTTTCGATGGAGCTCCTCGTGTGGAACGTGTTTAAGCTCTGGCCTCAGTCGTGAGGATAAAGCCACCAGCACTGGCCCTTCGGACCCTGCCAGAATCTTGCATTGAACAGAGATAGAGAGGGGCAATCTTCTTGAGGATCAGACCTCTTAAAGATTCAGGTAGGAGGTGTTCTCAAGCTAGAGATGTTCCTTATATTCCAAACTAAGACATGGGAGAGTCTGGGTATGTGGATAAAATGATCATCTTGGTCTGCTGGTCTTAGCAACTCTTCATCTTGTATGAACCCCCACACCCTGCCAAGGGTCCTCCAAATCCATGCAGCTCCAGGTCATGAGGGAGGGTGTCCATGTTATTAAGACGGAGGAGTGACCCATACAGTGAGGAAAAGGATGGGCAAGATGGTGTAAGCCCAGCCCATGGTGGTGACTGATGATAAAGTCATAGGAAGAGACACCGGATAAGGAGCTTCTAACCTGCAATCCCCAAATTCAGTTTCAAGGTGTCCTCTTACCCCACAGCTCCCAGGTCCGCTCTCCGCAGGGATCTCATTTCTGTTTATAATCTGTCTCAAGAATTCTGGGGCTTTAGTTCAGTAGTAGAACTTCTCATGGATAAGTGCTGGAATTAGGTCTTAAATTTCCTTTAGAGATAAAGGGTCAGGACTGAAAACTCACCCTCCCCATGGCAAAGCGACTCCCTGGTCCAATTCAAAAGAAGTTCCCTGTTGGCCTGGGATGGTAGTTTTGGGAAGGTGATATGTCTGGCAATGTACCTTTCACGTTCCATAGTGTGTAGTATTTGTAGGGACTGGCTGATCCCTGGAAAATGAAAAAGATCATGGCAGGCTTCTGAAGATGGCTGTGTGGGCCGGGTGAAGCTGTCTGAAGATGGTTGTTTACAACCTTTCATGCTGGTTTTGGTTGTGTTGTGGAAGGCTCAGGGGGGTGTTGCTCGGAGCACTTTGCCACACGTGTAAAGTGTTCTTAATCGACTCCGCAGAGCTGATGCTGTCCATTCTCAGCTGCACCCTTGCCTCATCCTTTCTCCTTCTAGAAGCTTTGGTCATATCATATTTCCTCTGTGGTTTGAGTTTCAGACAAGTGTTTTTGGAAATATGGCATGGGAACAAAAATCAGTTTCTAGTAGTTAAAATTCAGACTGTAGTTTCTTCTAAACTATTAATGTTTTCTCAGGTTAAGTCACTGCATATTTACCTCTATATATTTGCTCTAGTTCTTAGAAGTTTCAAACATGGCTTAGCAGCTTTTTTCTGACTCCAAATATCAAGGAAATGAGGAAAAATTCCTAGAACAGCCATGCTCTTCCCAAGTTAGAGTGCAAAGGACTCCAACCCTGATCCTTCCCTAAGGGGGTTGTATGAAGAGCCATGCCAGAAGGAAGGAGGAATTAGGATGCTGATTCCCTCGAGGCTCCTGCTGTACCCTTGCCTGACTGGAGCTCTATGAGTGTCTGCAGTGGAGAAGGCTGGTCTTTCTTGATTCTGTATTGTTGTGCCGACTGTGATGTAGGGATGCACCTACTTAGTCGACGGGGGCCTCTGTGAGCTGTGCCCAAAGTGCAGGCAAAGTCTTTAGCTTCCTGAAGTGTCTGGGTGCTCAGGGAATGTCCCCTCACAGTCATTAATCCTCAGAGTCATTAATCCTCACTGATCTCCTGCTCCCGAGTGGAAGGGTTCCTGGCTGTATTGCCTGGAATCTTTGGCTTAAGGTCTTTTAAACCACTGCTCCTGGCTGGCTTGAGACTGTAGAGATCCAGCTGTGGGGCCAGAGCCTCCAAAGAACCTACATCCTGGAAGGATATGAGATGTCCAAGGAATGTCTGAGGGAGAGTGTCTTTCCAGGGGTAGACCAGAAGTTTCTCAGTAAATGACGGCAGAGAAGTTTCTCCAAGAGAGGCCGCTTGGCTCCTCAGGTAGACAAATGGTGCTATTTAGTTTAAATATTGCACCCTCACCCCTAAACTCCCAAATCACGTCACCATCACCTCTCTCAGTTCTGCTGTACAGACAGGTCCCAAGGAGCAAGTACACATGAGGAATATGGGATAAAGCCAGTTCCAGAATCCCCCATTGGAAACAGCACCATGTCTCACCCCTTCCGCAGCTGACACCACCTCCCTGTGAGGGCCCATCTCTTCTCCAGGGTCACCAGGACCTTCTGCACCTACCCTCCTGTCTTAATCTCAATTTCCCCCAGGCAGACCGCAAGATAAGAAATGCGCGAGATAAACATTGGTGTGGGGGGGGGATTCTAGGAAGCACAGTTGGGAAGGGAGCCAGAGAATAGAGGAAAGATATTACAATATGTATTAATAAACAAGTAACCAGTAACTGGGGCTCAACCTGACAGAGGACCCTCTGAGAAACTGAAGAGCCATCACTCAGGGACCAGGAAACTGGGATACCCAACCACCCACTAACATCCCTCAATTCTGGCCAGCCCTGCCTGTGGCAGAGGACCTCGCCATCCCCCAGTGAGAGGACACCCTCATGCAAAGAGAAGTGAGGAGCCCTTGGTATGGGTGGAGAAGTTTACAGGGATATTCCTTGAGGGCTGAGGGGATTTGGGGGGACCTGGAGAGTGTCCTCTACTCTTTGCAAGGCAGACCACACCCCAGTGTCTGCTGGTCCTTCACAGTCCCTGCTTCCTCTTCGGAGGGGCTCTATTTATCTTATCCAAAAGTAGAAAACAATTGACACACACAGGCATGCAGTTAACCCCTCCAGGAGAAGCCTACCAAGTTCAGAATAGGAATCGGCACAAATAAGACATGGAGGCATTCGATGAGAAACACCAGGGAGCTGCTCTCACCTTGAGGCAAGGGTCAGCATTTTGTAAACCCTTCCCACTGAGCCTCTGCCTGAGGACGTGGGGTAGAGGACCTCAGTGATTTCTGAAGAAGGGGCGGGGTGTTACTCCCCGCAGCTGGAAGATGGCGCACTGACAGGTAAGGAGGGGGGCAGAGTGGGAAATGACAACATCTGTGACACTCTCCTTTTTCATCACCATCCCAGCGCTTAATAGCCATTTACAAGTTTTCTTTGATTGTGGTTTAGCGCCTTTGAAGAATGTCTAATGGAATGTTGAGACCATCTGACAACGATGCAATGTTATTGTTCCTTTCCATCCTCGCCCTGTCTCTCAGTGCGGTTGCAATTAAGCCGGACTGTGCAAGTCAGAGATGAAACATTTCAGGTAGCTATGTCCCCTGTTGTGGGGCTAATCTGTTCACATGTGGCGTGGTATTGTTTTCTGCCCTGATGTGTTGCAGTGAAATAAAACTGGCTTTGCCTCATCCTCCGAGGGTTTCATATGTTCCCAAGCGGGTGGTAGCTGCTTTACGTGAGATGCCACAGGGAGAATTTGAACAACCTTTCTGGGGTTAAATAGTTGAGGATGTAGAAATAGATCCAGAATTTTGGATAGAATAAATAACCACAGAAGTTTACTGCTTCCCGTTGAGCAGAGGCAAACCTTCCACCCATGAGAATAATCTTGTAACGGCTGGGGAAGACTTTCTTGGATGTTTGGGATCCAAACAAAGGTTTTCATGGGGGCGGGAAGGGGGGGAGGAGATCAGTTGGATTTGCAACCCGCCTGAGCCAGAAACAGAATTTACTATGTGCTTCTGCTTGACCTTCAGACTGACACAAATTGAAATAGCAGAATTCATCTCCTTCTTAATTTATGACATGGCAAAGAGGGGCAACACACTCTTGCTTTTCCTGTCTCTTGGAGAAACCTTGCCCCTGATCTCCCCAGAGAGGCATTTTTGCACCCCGAAGACAATTTCCCTTGAACTGTAGCATCGACACCAGAAATCTTGGTTATCTTTCTATTTTTTTAACCTTTACAACTTAAAAAATTTATTTATTTATTTATTTTAAAGATTTTATTTATTTATTTGACAGAGAGAGATCACAAGTAGGCAGAGAGGCAGGCAGAGAGAGAGGAGGAAGCAGGCTCCCTGCCGAGCAGAGAGCCCGATGTGGGACTCGATCCGAGGCCCTGAGATCATGACCTGAGCCGAAGGCAGCGGCTTAACCCACTGAGCCACCCAGGCGCCCTTTTTAAATTTATTTTTTAAATTTATTTTCAGTGTTCCAGAATTCATTGTTTATGCACCACACCCAGCGCTCCATCTAATACGTGCCCTCCACAATACCCACCACCAGGCTCACCCAACCTCCCACTCCACTCCCCTGAAAGTATTACTACTTTTGTTAATTTGCAGAAGCAAAAAGCAAGGCTCATGGCAAACAGAAAAAATATCTGTTGTCTTATTCCTTGGAGTTGGAATGGTTGTGGGAGGAGTTAGGAGCTTCAGGAAGAAAGAATTTTTCCAGATTGGGCTTCCAGTCCCCTTTCCTGAAGTTAGAAAGAAAATGTGAGGCATCTTATAAAAGATGCCTAAGTTAACTATTGGCAGCCAGCTACCTTGACTTTGTGCTCGGAAACCTTTTTACTCCTTACCAGAGGTACAACCCCAGAAACCCAAACCTCACTTCCTTCTGTATTTGTTACTTTTGGCATAAAGAGAGTGAAATGAGAAGGGGTTTCTTTTCCGAATGTACTGATACACCAAGAAAAATGTTTACTTTGGAAGTTGGGAATGTGAGATATTTGTAAAACTGAAAATCACTATACCAATGAGAAGCACCATTATGGTTCTTGGAGACAACCTTGGACCACGCGGGAGTTGGAATGTGTGGTCAGAGTGCTGGTCCTGGTAGAAACCTTGCAACTCCTTGAACATCTGCTCTCACTGGCTTATTTAGAGTCAGGGGTAGACCCCTAAGATTAGCCCTGATTGGACTGCATTCTATAAAGAGGGCTTCCGGATCAGATTGATTCAGGATGGGCAGATGATGCTTGAGAGTTCTTTCATACCAGCAGGTCCTGGTATAGTCTAATTCCTCCTCCTCTTTGGTTTTCTGGTTGGTTCTGCTTGGCCAAAGCAGTCAAGGCTCCACAGTAAAATTGAAACACCTGTTGCTTGATTCCAAATTTAGTCACATTCATCGGATAGAATATCCTTCTAAAAGTACATTAAATAGATATATGATGAAATGATTGATAATGGTTGAGTATAATAAACTCATATCATGCCCACATTAAGCTAATATAAAATGAACCCCTCCAATTAAGCAACATGGGGAGATATTTCCATTGTATGCTGTGAAAGAATTACCCCCAGTCAAATTATATCTTGGGTCTTCAGCCTCCCAGAGGAAGGGAAGCTAGAGCCAAAGGCAGAGAGAAACACTGTAACTTATTTCTGAGGTTTTGAACACCAGTGGGTCTATGTCCTGGCGAATTCAAATATGTTGGATGGATTTTCAAAGATATTTTGAGCCACAGTTAATTTCTATGTAATGTGTAATGCACATTGTGGGAAAAATCACTGATAGCAACTAGGGTTTATTTCCATAGAAATGTGTGCCCTACATCAGCTACCTACTTTGTAGCCATTCTGTTGCATCTAGTTACACCTGCAGCTCAGGTCCCCAAGTAAACCTCAGGAAGTGTGTTTCACTGCCTTATACCAGGCAAGAAACAAGGAGTTAACCCTTCCTCACAGGGGTTCCTTGGAATCGGGCAGCTCGTACTATTATTTTGTTGTTGTTAGGTGAGAATGGCTACCGTTTATCGAGTCTTTACCACAGATACAGGTACCTCTCACGAGGAGAATTTTATTTAACCCCCAGAGCAAGTCTGTGGTGTGAGTACGATGACCATCCTTGTTTTCCAGAGAGAAAACCAAGACTCAGAGCAGTTAGGGAATGTGCCCAAGTTCTGACCACTTGTTCTTGCTGAAATTGTGATTTTAGCACAGGCCGACGTCACAGGCTAGCTTCCACACCATACTGTTGGCTTCCTTCACTCTGTGGGAAACTAAGCCTATTTTGCAGGTGGGAGACTTCAAGCCTGGACTTGTCCGGTAAGCTATTGCTAAAGCCAGAGCACAGCCCCTCTGGGCACGTGGTCCCCAAGGGTGGGCGTTTTAGTGAATCATGGTGCTTGCTGAGAAACAGGACCTAGACAACGGTTCAGCTTGTATATTACAGGAGGGGCAGTGCTGGGAAGTGGGGTGGGTTCAGAGGAGAAGGCATGAGAGGTCAGGGTAGAAGTTGTAGGCACCCAATAGTGAATGGTCTGTGGCCTATTGTGCTATGACCTCTTTTAATAAGGTGATGTCTTCATCCTCTGGGGCCAAGAGTATGGCTTGAAAGTTCGTCAAAAACTAATGAATGTGGAATGAAAGCAGACCGACCACACTAAAGTACAGTTCCTACACCTGTGAGCCACAGACCATTCACAGGACACAGCAACCCCTTAATCTATTCACTTTCCATTGGCCAACTAATTAAAAAAAATCAAGTCATCACAATGAAATCAGTGCAACAAATCTCGCTGGTCTCTTGATGGGAGAGTGGTGAGGTGTTTTCCTGGCTTTTATTTAAGACTACAGTAAAATTATGCAATCATGTCCCCCCTCCCCCACCAAATGCATAACCATTGTCACAGAAAGATAAAAATATAGGATTTTCCAGCCCCACATTACCCCTTCCACTACACTTGAGGAGCCTTGCTGCAGGACCTCTGTGCACAGCCGTTTCATGGAATGAGTGTGTGGGAGTAAAAAAATATGTTCTCCATTGTCTCAGGCATTTAATGTTTATTTTTCAGTGTGAGGAGCTGATTTTTTTTTTCTTTTAGTCTTTAGTCATTCCAAGCTTTAGTATTGTCCAACCAAATTAAAATTCATCTCAATAATTTAGATTAATGTAAGTCTTTTCAATAGAGACTGGTCTAAGTTGCATAAAAGATGAGACCATTAAAAGACTCTTCTGGCAGAGTTACATAGAAAACACAAGCGTGCAACATAATAGTAATATTAATAATATATTGTTTTATGCGTTTTTCATCCCAGAGGATTTCAAAGAGCTTTACCAACTTTGTACATAATGTTTGTGTATATAAGTAATGCATGTATGCATTAACCCTATTAGTAGATATTCCCTAATATTATTAGCCACTATCCTCCCCACTTGGGCCTTAAGATCTTTATTAGTAATCTCCATATTTGCATATTATCCACTTTCTCCTCTTATTTCTTTCTTTCTTTTTTTTTTTTTTAATTTATTTGACAGAGAGAGATCACAAGTAGGCAGAGAGGCAGGCAGAGAGAGAGAGAGAGAGAGAGGAGGAAGCAGGCTCCCTGCTGAGCAGAAAGCCCGATGCGGGACTCGATCCCAGGACCCTGAGATCATGACCTGAGCCGAAGGCAGCGGCTTAACCCACTGAGCCACCCAGGCGCCCCTCTTATTTATTTCTTTTCTTAATTTTTTAAGCACAACCAGCACCCAAATTTTTGCTTGTGTACTCCCATCAATAAAAATGTTGAGGTCTCCATTCCCGTTACACATATATACCTGTACTATGGTATTGACATATAGTGTATATTACAAAACATACTTAGAAATATAGAAGTTAAATACGATGATATAAAGATGAAATACACAAAATTTTGAAGTGTTACTACTTCCTGAAGTCTTCATGCTTTCTTTAGCTTATCTCCTAAGACCCAATAAACAATTAGAGAGAAACTTAGTGTTAATAACACTGGACATAAATATATATTGCAAATAACATTCTTGATAATTTCTTCTTCCTTTTAGCCAATGTAAAAAAATTAAAATGTTTAATTATGAAAGAATGTTTGAATATATATAAGCGGAATGAATGGTGTAATGAAACCCCACATTTTTATCATTCACCCTCAACAATTATTCACATTTCTGGTCAGCATTCTTAGATAATTTTTAACTGGTACTATAGCTAATAAACACTTCATAATAGAAGCGAGGTCTCAGCTTTGCCATTTATTTTTGCTAATTGTGCTTGCATTTTTAGAATAGCTACAGGAACTTAGCAAACCAGTCTGTTGCATGTGTGCATGCACGCGTGTGTGTGTGTCTGCTGTATGCACCAGTGTATGTATGGACTGCTAACTTCACCTTGAGCATTGTCACATGGTAGGCGTCACAAGAATAAACCCGAAATACTCTCTTGGCACAAGAGGAAGTAAGTGCCGGCAGATGAAGAGTCCACACAAAAAGCAGCCGGTAACCTCAGTAAATACTGGAAAGAGCAAAATTTCTGCAATAGATTCTCAGAGAGTGAGGGCGAAAAAAATTTTTCATATGACAAAGGGTAATTTTCAAAAATTTTAAAGGCATGACTCATTCAAACATAGGATGGACAAGTGTCAAAATGTATTGGCTCGTTACTAAGGAGACCAGGAAGATGATAAAGCTGCAAAGGACATTTATGGAACTGGAGTTTACGAAGTCCGTTAGGGAATACATACGTGGAAACGTGCACATGTGCACGTGTGTGTGTGCATGTACACACGTGTGTTCACATGTGCATGAGTTAGAGGCAAATCGGGTCACAATCCTACAGGGTGATGTAACTGTAACCTTTGGGGCATCTCTTCTACTGAGCGGAGTAATTTGCATTTCTAGCAGACACCAATGCACGAGTTAACATTTAACTTCACAGCGTCTGGGCTCTAATCAATAGTAAATAGAAATGTCAACAGAGGTGCTGTCTCCCAGAGAATTGAATAACCCCTCCAGGGCCAGAGGAGCAGTGTCTCAGTATGGCACTGAAAGTGTGCAGTCATCCTCTTGGCCTTGGTGCCAAATTTGGACACATTTTCTTAACACAAGTGATTGCTTTAATCCAATTTCCCAACAGAGGGAAACTGTTTCAGTAGCCCAGTCCCTGCCTTGCACACAGACGTATGAGGAGCTCCGGACTGCATCAGTGACATGGCCGAGGCTGGGGCTTTTGTTAGGGTGGGCGGCCCGTCATTCCTTCCCGAGCAATGCGGATGCTGGAGAATGTTCCAGACAAGTCCTCATCTTAAAAGGATTCTGAGGCCCAGAGAGGCAAAGTGACCTTCCTGGCATGCCCGTTCTTGCTTTGTCTTTTAAGGCCCAACTCAAAAACAATCTTTTTTCTAATGCCCCAATCCTACCACTATTGATAGAAGATGTGTCCTCGCTGTCAATGTGATCTCATGGTATTTTATTCATATCTTTACTATAATATGTACCACACTGTCTAACACCCATTTGTTTGTTTGCTTGTCTCTGTGGCTAGCCTTTGGATTATTCAGATGTAGGAATAAAACAAACTCATCTTGTATGTTAGTGTTGAACTCTGTACTTGACACATTATAAGCACCCAATCCATATTTATTGACTTACATTGAAACTATCTGAGATCCATCAAGTTTAGTGGCAGAGCTGGGAACAGGACCCACTTAGATCTTAGACAGCTACTTCTGTGAGGTTCCAGTGGCCCTCAAATGCATTCTTGTGTTATCATAAATGGTAGGCTAGTACCATGAATAAGAGGAAATAAATGCTGGCATTATAACAAATGGCATATGCAGGAGTATAGATGCAGGGAATCTTTCCTTCCTTGGACTTCCCTTTAGTTTCAGTACTTAAGCAAACAGCAAAAATAAATAAGTAAACAAGTAAATAAATAGAAAGACCCTTCTCCACTTCTCCCTGTCTGGACGTGAGAGGCCTTCCTGTCCTGCTAGTTTCACAGTCATGCCCGTACCTGGGAGCCCTCAGCTCTGGCTGCAGAGCTAACCATCTTCATAGGTTGGTGGCTTTTCTTCTCTCCTAAAATTGTCCTCTTTCTATAAGAATTTTACGTATTATAGTTACCTGATAAGCATGCAAATAACTTTTATTGGATATGATGTAAAAAATATTCAAGAAAATGAAAAATTAAAATTACTTACAATGTCATCATTCAAGGATTACTACTTGCAATGAGTTTGGGTACATCCTTCCAGACATTTTTCTGCACATTTATATCTGAGGAAATGTAACTTATATAACTGAGTAGTGATCATACTGCCTGTACTTTTTATATTCTGCATTTTTAAAGTTACCCATACGGTATGAGTGTCTTGCATTGTCAATAAGTATATTTGTATGTTTAATTTGTAATAGCTACATATTATGCCATTGCTTTGATGGCCGTAATTTAGATAACTGTTAAAAATATTTTTGGCCACTTTGTTTCTAATGTGTTGTAATTATGAACAGTTGCAAGGGAAATATCATTGAGGCTAAATCTCAGCACATATCCTTTCAAAGTAATATTTATTATGTAAAGTTTTTTTTTTCTATGTACAAAATTTAGGTTCTTTATTGGCGATAATTATCTAAACCTTCTTTCCTGCTTCAGTTCCTTCTACCTCAGTGTCTCATCGTTCTCTTTCCCGGGGTACTTTGAGCCAATAATGTGCCTATCTCTGCCTCCTCTCCTCCCCATTTGCTTATTCTTTTTATTTGAGAAGAAGCAACACCAAAATGAATGAGGAGAGTGGAGAGTCTCTGCCACCATTGTTTGTCCTTTCTTATTCATACTTTTCATATTCTCTTCACTTCCTTGCCTTTTCTTCAGTACAGGTCAGGGCTACTCCTTCTCATCGCCAGACACCTGGAGGACCAGCTAAGCAATATGGCGGCCATGGCCAGTGGACAGACCACCAACGCGCCATTGATCACTATCACCAACATGTTTTATCTCCATCAATGTGCTCCTTAAAGAAAAAAGAAAGGCTAAACAGTTCGGTTGTGTAAGAAAGAGCCCTGTGCTTTTAACTATTAATGAATTATTGCAAACTGTTTCCTCAACAATCTTCTGGGAGGGACATGTTTTCCACATGTGGGGTTGCCCAGTTGTCTTGGTAGCGCCTGGCATCTGGAAGAGTTGTCTAGTGATTCTGGCTACATGAGGTTTCCAACTCTTTCCTGACATCTCCAGAAGACACTCAAGTCTTGAAATGCTTGTATTTTTCTGAATTGTAATGAACAGCGTGGCAGCTGAGGGTATAGTTGGTTGGAGAGGTGATTGAAGAAGAGCTCTGCCCTGTCTGGATGCCCTGGTCTCAAGCATGATGGCAAAGTTGCCTTCTTGCCTCCTCTCCCCACTACCCCCCTCTTTTTTTTTTTTTTTTTTTTTGGTTCTTTGTCTTGCATGAAACCCTCTCCCTTTCAGAAAGCATTGATCTTCCATCATGTATGGGAATGTCAACAGGAAGTTAATGGGGCTGTGAAAGATAGTAAGTGAGAGAATGGGGGGGCGGGGGGGAGGGGGGAGACCATCACACGTGGTTAATAGTTGCCTCTTTAATATTTCAGTAAATCATGAAATGATGGTCTTGCCTGCTTTCCCTTTCTGCTGACCTTACTCAGGAGATGAGAGAGTGTGTGGGCGTGCACGTGTGCAGTGCTGGGGTTCTGTCTGAGCATTGGCTGAAGGCCCACAGCCACTGGTATCAACTCTTTCACGTTCTGGAACCTGGTGTGCTCTCAGCCTCCTAAGCCTACACTGAGGTACAGATTTAGAGACCATAGCTGACCACCCACTCCTGGTTTATAGAGAGGTTGAGAGGCCCCAGAAGAAGCTGAAGATTAGGTCAAGGATTTTCTCTGGAGAGATCTAGGCTCTGGGTCCTACTCCTGCCCCTCACAGAGGGGGAATGGGGTAAACTGAGCTTTGAGAAGCCATTGATTTGTGACCCCTCAAGTCTGAAGAATGGTGTCCCACTCCCACTATAAAAATCTGCAGGATTTCAGGCTGATGTATTACAGAACCAAAGAGAACCCACAGGGGAGAACAGGGCTTGAGAGAGAGGGCAGGGGTGCCGGGCAGGGGAGACCTGTCATCACTGTGCCGGGGGCCTGCAGGTCAGGGAGGCCTATGGAAGTGTATCCACCAAGACTCCGGCAAAGCCTGCCATGAAAGGACATCTCCCACAACTACGAACCACCACTGCAAGGTCAGGGTCCATGAAGTAAGACTTTCAGGCTCTACCTCTCTCCTTTGCAAGCCTTCCCCAGTGAGGGAAATAAAGAAGCTAATCACACCTCTCTCTCTCCCTATGACATTCTTGCCTGAAGCCAGCCTCAGCAGGTGGTCTGGGAAGCTTCTAGATGAAGTTTTGAGTTTGATTACTACCTTGGACTGGATACATGGAGAATACTGAAATGAGATAAATTGAGAGATTAAAGAGAACAGAGGTGCTTTAATTGCCCGAGGCTGGAGGCCTCCTGGGGAGTTTCTCCAGGGCAGGGGATCAAGAACCAACCAAGGAGCAGGTTTGATCACGCGGTGGGCAAAAAAACCAAAATCGCTTGTGATTTGCCAATGCTAGTACGGCTCTTTCAACATACCAGGGACCTTCCTTATTCAAAAGCAAACTTGAATCTTAAATACAAATTAAAAATAGTGCTTTTTTAAAAATTAAAAGAGAGCTGTAAGTTCTATACCTACTATGTAACTCAGACTCAAAGAATTCTACAAACTCTAATCACTATAATACCTCTTGCCAAAGTATTATATCAGTCATGATGCTATAGAAATATAAAGACACTGGTTTTAGTTTCTGGGGACATGCCCCAGGTATAAAATTAGAGTCTGCCCACTACTGAGTCGCTGGTCTAGGCCTTGCTGGAGCTTCTGTTGTTCTGTCCTCTTCCTGGGGCCAGCAGGCTGGCTGTGATGTGTTCTCGCAGTGACAACAAAGGCCCAAGTGGGCCAGGAGAAGTAGGAGACCCCTGAAAGCCTCGCTTGAAACGGGCACATTGTCACAGCTGGCCACATCCCCTTGGCCACACGTCTAAGTCCAAGGTCAAGGGGCAGAGATGAGCACTTCATCTGTAACAGGCCCAAAGCAGGGCCCCAGAGGCAGGAGGTGCTGGGGAATGGGCGCCCCCAGCATCGACCAGAGCTGGATCCTTGAGAAATAAATGTTGAAGGTCCATCATATTCTGGAGCGAGTGGGTACCTATTGTTTCTACAGTTTGTGCCATTAGTCCAGATCCGTGCTGGGTGCAGATACCTTCTTACGCTTCTGTAGCACCATGACCCAGACAAGGAGCGACAGGGAGAATGCGTGGCCAGTCTCCTGAGGGGTGAAAGTTCAATGTCCTTTCCTTTTACCACTTCAGAAGGCAGTTAGGACCAAGGAGCCAGCTTTGTCATTCTTGTCAATAGGCCTGAACATTTGCTATTTTGGGGGTGCCTGGGTGGCTCAGTCCTTAAGCGTCTGCCTTCGGCTCAGGTTGTGGTCCCCAGGGTCCTGGGATCCAGCCTCGCATCTGGCTCTCTGCTCAGCAGGAAGCCTGCTTCTCCCTCTGCCCCTCCCCCTGCTTGTGTTCCCTCTCTAGCTGTGTCTTAATCTCTCTGCCAAATGAATAAATAAAATCTTAATTTTTTTTTTCTGTTTTGGAAGTCTGTTTCTATCCCCTTATTATAATTATTAGAAAATCCTTGAAATCATAGTCCTTGAGCTCATCTTGAGGTATGTTTTAGCAGGGAGCCGAGGAAACCCTATCCTGCCCTCAAATCGATCTTCAGAGGAGACAAAGCAGAGCAGATTGAGCAGATGGTGATAGTTCTCCGGGGCAAGGAAAGCGGACTGGGTCTTGGGCCCTATGCAGTGGAAGCAAAGCCAGGGAATACTTATTTACTGCATGCCGACTACATTCCAGGGTTGATGCTAGATGGTTTTGTGGAGCATCTGACTAATCTCCACCAACAGAATGCTGTGTGGTCGTCTATAGCCTCCCCATTTAATGAATGTGGGAACCGATGCAGGAAGTGGGGAGTCGCCCGACCTAAGCTAACACCCTGGGACCCGGATGAGGTTCATGAACAAGCAGATCCATCCTGTGTCCATTGCTGCCATCAAGCCAGAGGCACGGTTCCATCGCAGAGAGAGTTCCTAGGGATCCCCAGGGTTCCAGCTCACACACGTCTGCTGCAGCCCACACTCACATCGAGACTCGGGAAAAGTGCCCAGTGGGGGTGGGGAAGGTGCCTTCTCAAGATGAGACCATGATGAGACTTGATGGGACTTGATGAGACTGTGGAACTCCTATCAGCACTTCCAGAAAAACCTAGCTACCCAGTCCTTATGAAACCTTGCCTTGACCCTCAAACAGAGGCTCCCTGTCTCCCGGAATGAACAAGTCGAATCCATATCTGGTTTATTCTTCAGCAAGAGAGTACCTGTGCCTTTCTAAGGTCCCAAGCATTCTCTCCACATGATTCCTGCCCGTGGCAGGCCCAGAGGTATGCTCCCCGTGGCCCCAGCCTTCATTAGTTCCCAAGAAATAAAAACACAGGCCCTGCATCTCACCATCATCTTTTCCTGGGCCACATGCAGGAGAGAGTTGCCATGGCAACTGCGGCAGAATTTAGGACACAGGATATTTTGGCCCTGCAGCATCTTTGACCAAAAGTTACGCCATGTCACTGTGACAGCATCATGACTGCCCATTTGGGCTGTGGATCACGTCTCCTTCTCAGAGTTACGAGCATTTCGGTTAATTATTTTCTCTTCTCATAGGCTGAACTCACTCTTGGTACTCTGTTTCGCATCCAGCTCTCCAATCAGGATACGTTGCCTGTATTCAGATGTCTGATTGCCAGGCAGGTGGCAGGGGGAAAGCATGCTTGTGGGCTCGGCTGAGCTGTGTTGACCCCTCCTCACAGCTGTCCTCAAGTGTCCCCGCACCCCACCCCCCACCCCAACACACTGAAATATCCATCCCACACAGACTGCTGAGGTCAGTGACTGAGTTGGGGGCATCTTTGGAGGATTTCTCCAAATTCTTCTTCTTCTTTTTTTTTTTAAGATTTTATTTGTTTATTTGATAGAGCGATATTACAAGTAGGCAGAGGAGGGGGTGTGAAGCAGGCTCCCCACTGAACAGAGAGCCTGTTGTGGAGCTCAATCCCAGGACCCTGAGATCATGACCTGAGCCGAAGGCAGAGGCTCAACCCACTGAGCCACCCAGGCACCCCTCAAAATTATTCTTAAAATTCACGTTACTGGATGTCTGGGATCTCTCGGTCAAATAAATAAATAATATCTTAAAAAAAATTCATGTTACTGTTCTCTTTTGGGACAACTTGGGGGAAGTTTGATTGGTTTGGATGTTTGACGTGGTGAAAATTAATTGACAAGGAAATGTGGCAGTCGTTAACAGATCTGGTAATGACATGAAGATGTTATTAAGATTCGTCTCTGATTTATGGGCATATGATGTATCTATTTTCTTGTTTTGCTTAATTTTTTTATAATATATATGTATATATATATATATATACATATATATATATATATATATGCTGCTTTTGTAAAAAGGAAAATTTGTCTTAAATTATAAAATAAGAAGCCAGTGTCCTTTTTTAAATACTACTAAGATTCCAAGACTGGCTAAAGTTTGTAACTAAAAACAAATGAAAACAGAAGACATGGCTTCTGTTTTCTTTTCATACCGCACACACAACCCCAGAAATTCTGATTTTCAACCCCTGAAGAATCACTTTTGAATATGTATAAGTAAAAATGTGAATGAGATTATGGAAATAAGTGCTTCCTGATTAATTGTAGTCACTTCCTCAATCCAGGAGCCTAAGAGCCTAAGATACTCGAAGTCCACAATGAGAAGTTTGACAGTGACCATTCTTCCTCTGAAGCATCACACCTGGGACACGTGGGTGGCTCAGTCGGTTAGGAGGCCACCTTCGGCTCAGGTCATGATCTCAGGGATCCTGGGGTCGAGGCCCACAGTGGTCTCCCTACTCAGTAAGGAGTCTGCTTCTTCCCCTCCTTCTGCCCTCCCCCTGCTTGTCATCTCTCTCTCTCTCTCTCTCAAATAAATAAATAAAATCTTAAAAAAAAAAAAAAAGTCACACCTTCCACCAGTCTGGATTATCACACAGCGAGGACCCTTTGTAAAGGGGGATATCCTACCACCTTGGCCTTGATGATGTCAACTGGGAACAAGCAGCATCAGCATCACCTGGGAGCTTGTTAGGAAAGCAGATGCTCAGATGCCCCCCTAGATTTACGGAATCCAAACTTGCATTTTGGTAAGAACACCATGAGTTTCAAATAACATTAAAATTTGAGAAGCCCTATCCCCTTTACCACCTCTGGGCCTAAGAGTGTTTCTTACCTCTCAGACAATGGGGAGCTCACTTATTCTTGGTTCTCACAGCTCGTACCCCTATCAGGTACATAGCACACCCTGTGAATGGGTCATTTTTCAACCAAATCCAGAACATAAAACAACAGATGTGGACCAACATTTGGCTCTGCTGTCCTATGGCCAACACTTGCTCCTGTTTAATTCCTCCTTGTTCTGTTACCTCTGTTACAAATGCCCCCTTGTATTAGTTACAGCAGACTTAAGCATAGTGTCTGAAAACAAGTACCTGTTATCTCACAGTTTTCTGTGGGTCAGGAAGAGCCAGTACAGCACAGCTGGCTGGTGTCTCTCTGTCAAGTTCTAGGTCATCAGATTTAGGAAATAAAAAAGCAAGGCTCCCAGTTAAATTGGAATTTCAGAGGAACAAAGGATAATTTTTTAGTACCAGTCCCATTCTATGTTTGGGACACACATTAAATACAAAAGTTATTTTTTGCAACATGGTCTAGGTCTCTTGGGAGGGAGAGCAAGCTATTGACTAGGAGAGTTACCATTCTGAAACATTACAAGGAATGGTGGGGTCATTAGTTTCATGTGTCAGCTTGTCTGGGCCAGGGGCTCACAATGCTTGCCACTTGGTCAGTTATTATCCCGGATGTTCCTGTGAAGATGTTTTTTGATGAGATTAACACCTGAATAGGTAGACTGACTAGTCTCATATGGTGGGCCTCATCCAATCAGTTAAAGGCCTAAATAGAACAGAAAGACTGACCCTCCCATAATTAAAGTGGAACGCTTCCTACCTCACTGTCTTGAGCTGGCTCAGCCGTCTTTTCCTGTCTTTAGACCTGAACTGAAACATTGGCTCCTTTTGGGTCAGTCTGCCAGATTTGGGGCTAGTAGTCAACATCATCAGCTCTCTTGGTTCTCAGGTCTTTGGACTTGGATGAGAACCACACCATTGGTTTACCTGGGTCTCCAGCTTGTTAACGGTAGATCTTGGGACTTCTTAGCCTCCATAATCGTGTGAGCTAAATCCTTATCATAAATCACACCATACACGTATATATGTATATACATACATACTTGTACACCCACACATATTGGTTCTGTGTTCCTTTAGACCCCTAATACAATCTGCTTCTGAGCACCAAACTCATATGGTGGTTTGATTCGGTCTTCACCACATGTGTCTGTCTACAGGACTGCCTCAGGCCCTGGTCCTGGGTGAGCCATCCATGAAGGAACAAGAGAGAGTATGAGTGTGGGAGCCGGTCTTCTCATAACCTAATCTTGGAAGTGATATCTCACATTCCAATACTTCTGCCACATTGGATTTGCAAATCACTAAGTCCGGCCCACATGCAAAAGGGGGAATTACATAAAGAAGTGAAAATCAGGAGACAACAAGTACTGTGGGCCATGTTAGAGGCTCCCTACTGTATTCTTGCTTCTTGAAATATGGAAATATGTATATGTATTTCCTGGAAATATGGGTTAAAAAGGAACATAGATACCAACGTGCAATTTATATTCTGGAAGCCTAGAACAGTTACAGGAAGGTAGTGAAGGCTGAGCCTTACTCATAAAGACATTGATGATCCTTCCAATGACATGAAGATGGCACAAAAGCCCTGGGAAAATGGATCTGGGAATTAAAGTGGCGGGGGGGCCCTGTAGGGTCTGAAGTCTGTGCGTGGGGATGTGCTGTATGGTAGCTCAGCCCCTGGTTCCACCACCAGGAGTTGCTGTTGGGTTTCCCTTGGAGATTCCTATATAGACACCCTAATTTTCTCAGATTTGCCAAAATTCATGCTAGGATCGAAAGAGAAATGTCCCCACAATATTTTATTTAGCCTTTTAAACACAAAGTGTCTTTAGGAGACTGAGGAAGTAGGACCAGGGATGGGAAGGAGGATATATTTTAGAAAAATCATCCAAAAGAGATTCTTATTTGAAATTACATTCCCAGCACTCATTCTTGGAGACAGAAAAGTGACTCCTTTGCTCCCTTCCATTATGCCTTTCCCTTCCCTGTGCATAGAGAGAGGAGTCACAGATGTGACTGCCCTGTAGGCCAGCCCAACTCCGAATCCAATTGTGCTCAGAGCGTTTTATGGTTGGGGAAAATGGGACCAAATATAAAGGGAAATAAAATGGCAGTGATGAAGGGCTTTGAGCCAAAAGCACCATTAAAATAAAAACATGAAATAAAATACATTTAACCATCTTAAGGTCTTTATTTATTTTTTTTTGGTGTTTTTTTTTTTTCTTAGAAACTATGCTATGCAAACATTAAGAAAATTATTTTCACAGAACTCAGCTTCATTTGAGGCAGCCATGCAGAGCCAATTCCTAATAATTACAAGGCATTCACACAAAAATAAAACTAATTCCATGGCAGCCTATCAATTTAAATGATCACAAAGCAAATGTCTTTCCAGTTTCCATTAAGCATGGGCTGACCTTGCAAGCATATATGTATTTGGCTTAAAAAAAAAAATAAGAGAATTGAAATAAGTGAAACAATTGAAATAAGTGGTTTTTACATTGAGTTCTCGGAGCATTTTGTACATCATATAACATCTGTATTCCAAAAGTAGTTGATTCATTTACATTTAATAGGATAAAATTGAAACCAGGTTCAATATGGAGATATCCCCAGTGACCTGAGAATTTTCCTTTTACTTATGTGACAAAATTTGGATAACATCCCTTGTTTAAATTTATTGCAGAAACAAGGCTTATTGCAGGCTTCCTTTCCAACTCCCTCTATTCCCTTCAGAAAGAAGGAATTTCTTGGAGGGTCTAAGAGTTACAGAGTTGGGTATGCTAAGAATACTAGCATTGGTATTTTCAAAAGGGGCTCTGGTCTTGAAAGGCAAGAAAAGAACTGGATTATTTTTTCTCACAGAACTGTGTTCCATTTATCAGGTTTTCTCTGTATCTCTCTCTCCCAGCCCCCAGCCAATTCAGCAGTTTTTAAAAAATTCATTAATTGTTCAATTCAAAATATAGCTATTGTGTTAAAGGCCATGTCCTAACAGCAGAAGAAAAAGGTGGTTATGAAGAAATTTCTGCCCTCCAGAAACTTTCTCTCTGGTAGAGGCGAAGTCCAGGCCAATGTGCCATGCACAGTCATTGTTAACTTTGTTGATGTGCACACTTATGTTTTAGGCATTATTCCTGGTGCTTTATGGGAATTTACTCATTTAATTCTTCGAACAGTCTCATGAAGGAAGTTCCATTATCATCTTCATATTATAAGTGAGGTAACCAAGGCTAATAGAGATGTTAAGAACTTTTTCCAAGGTAATACAGCTGGGCTGTAGTGTAGAGAGTGTATGAGATGAACCGTGTCTCTCCAAAATTTATATGTTGAATCTTTGACCCCTGGTACCTCAGAATAGATGACTGTGCTTGGACTTGGGGTCTTTTAACATGTAATTAGGTTAAAATGAGGCCATGAGGGTGGGCCCAAATCTCATATGACTGGTGTCCTTATAAGAAGAGGAAATGTGGACATAGGTAGAAAGGGAAGACCATGTGAAGCCACAGGAATAAGATGGCTGCCTACAAGCCAAGGAGAAAGGCCTCAGAAGAATTCAGTGTAGCCAACACCTTGATCTTGGATTTCTAGCCTCCAGTACTGTGAGAAAACACTTGTGTGGTTTGAGCCACCCACCCTATGGTACTTTGGTATGGCAGCTCTAGCAAACAAATACAGGTGGGATGCAGACCCAGACCGGCTCATGTAAGTGTTTACCCTGTTCACCACGCAGAGCTCTGTTATGTCACCTCTTTTAATTTACAAACCACATGAGAGAGGTACAAGCATGTGGCAGTAGAAAGTCAAAGGATGGAGCAGTCGACTATCTGATGGTTGGGGGAAATAAAAGGGCTCTTACTTAAAGAAGTACTTGAGATGGTCCTTGAAGGTGGGAAGGATTCGGAAAAATTCTGACAGTGGGGAGAAAGCATTTCAAGTGGAACAAACAGATGGAACAAAAGTGCTGTAGTCAGAAAATGTGGGGTAAAGTTGCCACACCCCATGCTGTCCTGGCCTGGATGGGGTGCTGGGTTTGATAAGCTAACATGGCGGTGGGGGGAGGGGGAGAAACGACTCTTCAAACTTTATTTAATTATTTTCTGGGTACCTTCTACTTCTTTGATAACATGGCCAAATATGTGCATGCATGTCTTTGTAGATTAATGTTTTAGTTGCATTAAAAATACTAAAAAAAGTTTAAAAATATTCTTCAAAATAAATATTAAAAAGTCAGATTAAGAATTAAGAAATTAATAAATTAAAAAACACATGTGCTTCTTTATGAATGCATTCAGTGAGTCGATCCAGTGGTAGGTCTAAGTGCTTAATTAACTTCCATAATTTGGAAGTGAGGATGCGCATGTGTGGCATTTTGAAATGTCTACTATATATGCAGCATGATAGGAAAGTGTCTGGAATGTCTGCTGAGAAGAGCATAGAGGCTGCAATTACTTAACATACTTTGTGAGCTTATTCACAATAAAAAAAAAAAAAGCTAGATTTCAGAGATTAGTAAAAATAAAGATCTACTTTTTCTTTTTTCCATCTAAATTCGTAGAACCCTGGCCTTGAGCAATGGTGTTTAGTCTCTCTGCGTTTCTTCACTCCTGCTAGAATCTGATGCAAGCTATAGATCTTCCTACCTCCAAATTTGAAAAACTAAAAAAAAAAAAAAAGCACATATACATGTAACCCAATTCTGCATGCAATTTGGGAAGATAAGTGGACCGCTAGCCTAGAAGGATAGCAGACTGGAAAGGCAGGTTCAGACTATATTACACAGGATCATGAATAATAAGAAGACTTTCTACTGAAATAGATAGTTAATGATAGATAATTGGAAGGTTTTCAGTAGCAAAGTCATGCAGCTAGAGATGTGCTCTCAGAAGACTTATCCTTATCATAAACTGTTTCTTGAAGAGTCAATCTCATCTTGATTGTCCCTTAATTTAGTTTTTACAAATCTATGCATCATTTACTTTTTAAATACCTCCATGATCCTAATAATGCATTTTTCATGGAATTTCTTAGTAATGCAGACTTCTTGCTTACTGACTTGTGGAGAATCGATAGTAGAAGAAGCTCCAGCAGCGTTAGCATGGAAAGCTCTGGTGACCACCATATCTCCGTGTGTGTTCATGGTCATGGCTGAACACTGGACCATTGATCACCTGCCAAGTATTCAATCCAATTTATTTGTTAAAATGGCTAGAACAACCAGACAAGTACCACTACAAATGCTTAACCACAGAGCTGGCTTAACCACTCATCCATCAATTGATTTTCTTTTTTTTTTTTTTAGCCCATATGACAGCCAAGAAACCTAAGACTAATCTCCCAACAGTTTACTCATTGGCATTCCACAGACTCAGCTGCTCAGGTGAGAGAGCACCCTTCCTTTTCTCCCTGGTGCCATCTGCAGCAGGATCGGATCATCACATTCTTGGAGGAGGGAGTAGGTCATAGTCTTTGACACAGAGTGAGGATGGGCAAGAACCTTTCAAAACTCAGTGCCCTGGGGCTCCGCCTTAGCGAGAACCCATGGTTGAAGAATACAGTCCTGGGGAAGTCAGCCAAATGCTTGACTCCACTTTGCAAAAGCCACATGTGGATCCCTGGCAACAACCACTGGAAGCCTCTGACTTCTGTTTACTGCCATCACCCCCTGCAGGGATTCTTGAGAACTGTCCCCACAGTCCTTTGCCAAACCCCTCTCCACTCCTAGTCAGGTCCTGCTTTCAACTCAAGCTTCCCCCTTTAGTGCCTTCCTTCTTCATTATGTAGATGGACCAAACCTTTCTCTAGCTGGGAGGAATCCTTCCTGTTTTAAAGGAGAGTGGAGGGAGTGGCTGGCGGTTGTAGGACTGTCTTTGAAGGGCTGCATCCTCAGGGGGCTGTGAACAATCCACAGGAATCATTTTAGTCTTTGCATCCAAAATGAAGGCAGCCTTGGAAGGCATGAATACGGATGAAGAGAGAGATGGTTTCAGACAGGTAAAGTTATTTCCCTCACTCTTTTCGCTCTAAGTGACAGAAGAACTTAAACTGGCTTGAGTCAGAAAAGGGAATACGTTGGCCTCTGCTAACTGAAAAGCCCTGGCATAGTAAGTAGAGTGTTCAGGAGTAGCTGGATCCAGGTGTTAACATGTATTTACCAAAATATCTCGTTCCATCTTTCTGTTCTCTGTTGAACTTATTCCTGGGTAGCTACTTCTGAAGTGGTAGCAGAGTTGGTCTGCAATAGCTCCATGTTATGATCCCAACAGAAAGAATGAGCTTCCCAGCCCTCATGGTTCCAGAAAAAGTTCTAGGGTAAACACTTGAGTCCAGAGGAGTCCATGCACCCAACCCTGAAGCAGCCTGTCTGACTGTGATTGACTGTGCCTAATTCTTGTTTTTGTTTCTGGAACTAGGATCCGCTAAGCATGTGTGCACTGGGGAGAGATAGATGTTTGACTGAAGAAAACAAAATGTTGTTAATAGACAAAGGGTTGAAAGGATATTTGGCAGTAAGAAAAAGAGAAAAAAAATGCCCAAAGCCTTGCAGCCTGGCTCCTGGCAGAGAGTTGCTTCCCAAACAGGATTCTGCAGGTACCCTCTGGTACAGTTAATTACTGTTCTTCTGTGAGGGCTCCTGGCAGCATGGCTGAAGTACTGAGGATTTCAGTAGAACTCCTAGGAGTAATGCTTCCAAATGCTGAACCTCTGAGTGATTCAGTTTGCCAGCCTGGCCTCTTCACTCTGGGTTTGCTGGGAACCTGGGTTCCTCTAACCCCACCTGCAGGACATGGCTAGATCATCCATCTAGGACGTACTTCCTGTCTTATTCTTTCCAGGCTGGTCTGCTACGTATTGGGTTTCACTTTTCCTGTTTTCTTGGATGTCATGCTTGCTCTGTTTGGCACTCCCCCATTCCATGCTGTGCTTCCAAAAACAATGTCTGTTGCCAGTTCTGCTTGATTGGTTTGGTTCTCCTTGTATTTCAATATCTGCTTGGAATTGGGCAAGTTTTGTTGCCCCTTTGCTTGGACTTAGGTGCAATTTGTCAAGATCTTACTGTGGTTGACATTTTTGCACCCGTATTTGCCTACATACAACTCTATCCCTAGACCTTGGGTCCTGTGCACCTTACATGTTTGGTAGAATTCATCAGTGAATCCATCTGGGCCACTCCTTTCTGTTTTGGAAGGTTATTAATTATTGATTCAATTTCTTTAATGGATATCTGCCTATTTAGATTGTGTATTCAAATCATGTTTCTAAATTAAAGAATTCATATTATCCAAATCCAGTTAGGGAATCTCATGCTATAATATAATTGCCTGCATTTGTTGAATTCCTGCTTTGTGCAAGACACTGTGCTAAGCACCATGGATACAGCAGTTAACTAGGAAGATCACAGTACCTGACCCAGGAATTGTTAAGGATATTGGAAAAAATGCGTAAGAAAATACTTATAATTAGTTAACTACAGTTCTGACAGTATAGTAGCACAACAGAAGAGCACAGAGCCCCATGAGAAGAGGATTTAAATTAGACCAAATTAAAGAAGGGCTTTCAGAAAAATTTCCTACCAGCTTGATGGGTCCTGTTCACCCAGACAGGCTTATGCCAGAAATCCTGAGCACCTAGCACCATGGGTTCTCAAAGTATCCACAAAATCGTCCCTGCTAGTACTTTCCCTCTCTTACTCATTTTTGCATTTCCAGAATAAAGTACTTGTAAATTAACATATGCCCAGACTTTGCTTTGCAACCTTGAGTTGGGAGAAAGAATGGCCCCTCTTCCAAGCTTCTGAGTTTTGAGCATCCCATCCGCTTTCTTTTGTCGCCTCAGTTCTGGGGTGATAACTGTTTCCTGATGTTTCTAATATCTGGCTAGCCCACCAACGTCTTTTTGTCTTTTGTTCTTTTAACATTGTGCAATCTATCCTTTGTATTAAATCTGCTCTCTGTAAAATAACCCAACATGATTTCTGCTTTTCTAATTTGATCCTGACTGATATAAAAGTCAACATACATGTGTTTCAATCTCAACTCAACTTGATCTCTCTATGTGAAGCAGCTGTTGTGCAAAAATGTTGCTTTGTGGGGGAGAAATGAGTTCTGGTGATAGCTCAGCCAATATTTCATAGTTTGACCTTAGGCCAACCACTTTGCCTCTGGTGGGTCTCCATTTATCCATCCACAAAATGAGTGGTTGAACTTCATCACTTGTAGGGTTTCTGCCACCTAAACATTCTACGATCCTGTGGTTTCATCATTTTAGCTTCATCTCCAGTTTTTTGTGAACAGTTTTCTAGATTTTCCAGTTCTCTTTTTGGTGGATCTCTTTATACCTCCTAATCATTTTAGAAAATTCATCATTTTTACAGGCGTCGTTTTTCCTACTGAGAACAACCTCCCTAGCTTAACTGCGGTTAAGTCATCTTTTGGCTGGACTGGTTTTGTTGAGGAGAATTTAGCCATCCTAGATAAAATTACTTCATTCTCTCTAAGACAGCCTAAGGATGACTTTACTTCACATCTTGGTTCAATGAACTCCTAAACTCTTCTCCACCCCTCTGAGTTTTATGCTAAACTACTTTCTCTCCTTAGTATGAAACTACATGTCTCAGCAATTATTGCGGGCAAGTCAGTATTCTGTCTACACACTCTTCTTGACACGGAGCAATAATAGCAATCATAAAAAGAGTAGACCAAATGTGTAACAGATGCCAAGTGCAAATTGAGGTGAATGATTGTGGATAAAGAACTGTCATCACCTACATCACAAAAATATCCAGCTGGTATCTGAGACATAATTTATATGGAAATGTAGAATACACCCTCAACCTTGAGCCCTAAAGTAAAATAAATATTGTATTATAATGTTGATGAAACCAATAAAACACTCAGGATATCCCTCACCAGTTCCAAACATATATGCCTTTTAGAACTTGGTTCATTGCTATGCCAAAGTGGCCCAGTTGTTATGCTTGAGGAACAATACCAGAATCTTGGGCCAAAATGGCTGAAATGATTGTGGGGTCCTCATCAATGGACAATGTCCTTCAATGAGGCAACATGTGACTTTCATTAGTGCCATGGCAACTCTGCTAAGTTGGAGGCTGAAGTTATTGACAAAGTTATTGCAAAGAAAAGAAAGAGAACACAGCTGTAGGCAACAGGGTTGTTTTTCTTTTTTCTAGTGTATGTGCTGCCGAAGCGAGCATGATTTTTTTTTTCTATTTCCAGGCAATCTTTCATCATTAATTTTCATTGGTTAATAACTCTGATTTCTAGGAAATAATAATGGAAGAATGTTAATTTTTCAGTGTCAAGTTTAGGTATCTCGGACTATGTTATGATGGGCTTTATCCATTGTCCTGAGAAGCAGTAGATGAGGAAATGCACATATCCAACAAGAAGGCAAATCTTTCTCATCTCTGGGTTGAGTACCAACAGTACCACTAGTCTCTTAGGGGATTCTTTTAGGGCCACTTAACCACTTTGACAGCTTACCATAGATTGGGGAAGATGTCAAAAGGAAGAGGGACTGGAATTTGGATACCACATACTGGGAGATCGTTTCTAGCTTTAGATCCATGAAGGGAGACAATGCTTCATGGTATAATGTTTACTATCATTTCAGAGCCAAAGATCTTGATTCCAATTTACACTGTCATCTTCCAATTATTTTCCTTTCAAACCTCTCAGAGACTCTTCTACATATCCAACAAGTCCTTCTACAAGATACTCTATTTGGAAAGAGTTTAGGGTTTATTGACATCAAATACTGTGAATGGCATTAAGAGTATCAGTGTCCTTGGTTTTATTAAATGGTGCTCATTTGAGTGATTGTCTGGTGATCCATGGGGTCATGGTACCCCTCAGGAAGAGACACAGTGGTATTAAGTACTGGATCCCATTCTCAAGTCCACACGATATTGTTCAGCAAATAAGGTTTATTTCTGTCTATTGGTCATCATCGTCTTTTTTTTTTCCTTTTCCCTTAAGAGTTCTCTTATCTCCTTTCCTTTTCTCTCAGCCTGGTATCCTCTTTTTCATTGTTCCTTCAAAAATCTTTCAATAATGGATCTAATAAACTCATTTACATTGAATTATGTAAGGCAGATGGGACTTAAAATGTGTCCATTATCATAATCAGTTGAGATAAAAGATAAGAAAGCATGATGGGGGAAGTACCCAGAGTAGTTCACATTTAAAAGGAACTAAACTCCTAAATGGAAGAAGTAAGTGTCTAATTGCAAAATGGAAGACATCAGTGAGTTGGTGGAAATGTTTTAAAAATTATTCTACCAAAATTATTCTACCTCCAGGACCATCTATTCATGGGTAATCTTGCCCAACTCTCGTAGTCTCAACTACAGACGTCAAAACTGACATATCCAGTTCTAGGAGTTTGGTCTTTTGGGTGTTCCTCACTCTGAATTGACATTGTGAGAATCTGCATTTCTTGTAGGGTGGAGATGGTCCAATTTACATAGAAAGTCAGTGGTCTCATTGTATACATAGCTGACATGCTAAAAGAGCATGTAGTCAAACATATTTGATTTTTTTTTTCACCTCACCTTTATTTTATTTATTTTATTTTTAAAGATTTTATTTATTTATTTCAGCAAGAGAGGGAGAGAGAGACACAGAGAGAGGGTGAGCATGTGGGCGCACAAGTGGGACAGGGGCAAAGGGAGAGAGAGAAACAGACTCCCCACTGAGTATGGAGCCTGATGCAGGGCTCTATCCCAGGACCCTGAGATCATAACCGTGAGTCAAAGTCAGAAGCTTAAGCTACCCAGACACCCCCTCCACCTCACCTTTAAAGTATATTGTATGGAGGAATCTTTTATAAGGCCTTTGGATGAAAACTTTACTGGTCCCGGACTTTTCTAGTCATTCTTATATAATAGACATCTTCATAGTAACTTCACAGCATGGAGATGGTCTCTTTGAAAAATCAGAATGTCTAGAAGACATTAATCAAAATTATGGAGCTCATTTAAAGTGAAATTATCTCTGTATCTGCAACTCTTGAGAAAATGTAGTTTTCTGAAGCTCTCTAAGTGGTCCCATGAAACCTTCCCTGGGCTTTAGGTAAAAAAGGTAATACTCCTTCCCTCACTCTCTTGGGGAATTAGAGACTCAGAGTAGCAACAGATATTTTTAAGGAGCCATCCCCATTCTCTTCACATTACGTCCAACCTTTCCAGCCTTGGCATTGCTGAAGGGTTAAGGGTATGGAACTAGTTCTCCATCATTTCTTTGAAAAATTATGTATGTGAGTATTTGTCTCACACTCACTTTGATTAACTGATTTTTATCTTAGAGATATTTTAGTTGAAATTAAGACAGGAATAGTCCCATTCTAACGATGGTCTTTTATCATTTAACTGGTCTTTCCCTTAGTGGTTTCAGTTTGTAAGTTGGAGTTTGGTAGGGTCTCCCTGATCAGAAATGTTGGGTACTCTCTATTCTGTGGCTTCAAGCATAGACCTGGTATTTTATGTCCAAACAACGGCTACATGGTTTAAGAAAGGCAGTCATAGATTAGAGACATTTGTTAGATATCACGGAGACATATTTGAAGCTAATTTAAATTTTCCTTTCTGCATTAAAGTTCCATGGGACAGTCTGTAAAGTCTTTATAATCATGGATCATGAATCTATAAGTGTTATTCTTACTCCCTGGAAAATGAAATATAAGAACTATTTTAGTTATGATTTTACAGATGGAAGGGTGAATCAGAGATACTCTTTCCACTGTGCCAATGAAAAACATACTAAAATCAGCTCTTGGTCTCATTTCACCATTGCATTGTTTCCCCAGCTACACCTCCTTACAATTCTATGCCAACACAGGCACATCACTGTTCTACTTAACTGCTGCAATGCTAGGGGTGATAGTGTTGGCTGAGGGTGAGACAATCATCACAGATTATGGTAAAAGCAAAATGGAACATAGGAACATAACTGTCATACTCCATCCCCGCAGGTCATTGGTCAACATGAGCGTTTCTCTTTCATTCCCAGCTTATGTTTTATTTTTGTAAGGGGCCATTGTCTAAAATTCTGTAAATATGTGGCATGACTCTCTGGATTCCCTAAAGTTTATGGTGGCTTTTTTGTGTTATTTCACACATCTGCTGATAAATCTTTATTTATTTATTTATTTAAAGATTTTATTTATTTATTTGACAGACAGAGATCACAAGCAGGCAGAGAGAGAGGCAGGCAGAGAGAGAGAGGGAAGCAGGCTCCCCGCTGAGCAGAGAGACTGATGCAAGGCTCCATCCCCGGACCCTGGGATCATGACCCAGCCAAAGGCAGAGGCTTCAACCCACTGAGCCATCCGGGCACCCCTGATAAATCTTTTATTAAACTTAACCTAGCGAGAATGACAAATTCAGTCAACTGTCCAAAAGGCTAGGCTTGATTGTAAAGAAACCAGCATTTATACTTATTCGGCAGAGTACTTGGTAAAGTCCTTTGTTGATTAAAAATATTCAGCTTTTTCATTGATAAATATAGCCCCCCCAATATGGTTCTATTTTTATACTTTGCTTTTATGTGTCTTCTCATTATGAGTGATATTCCTCTAGTAATGACCAAAGATCGCCATGGGCAGCGGTGAGGTGATTGGCATGAGGCCAATGCCATCAGTTAGAATTCAGAGATAAAAAAAATATAATGAACTTAATTATGAGACAGTAAATCTTTTGATTTAATGGATGCATGACTAGTGAATCCATATACTACTGGTGATGCCTTTGAACTATGTCCACAAATTCTGTGATATTCCTCCTTGCGAGAAGTGGAGTTTCATTCTCCTGCCCTTGAGAGTGGGGACATAGTTGCTCACTTCTAGTGAATAAAATATATTGAACATGATGGAATATTAACTTTGTAAAAGGCAAGGCAACTTTAGCTTGTCTCTCTTGGGTCTCTCATCCTGAAGGAAGACAGCATGATGGCATGAGAATGCATCAGTAACCATGGAGGGGCCATGTGGCAGAGAACTGAGCCTTCCTGTCCACAGCCATGTGAGTGAGTAGTCTTGGGTCCACCAGCTCCAGTAAAGTCTTCGGATTATTGTAGCCCCAGCTGATATCTTGACTGTAATGTCATGAGAGACTCAGATTCAGTATGACTTAACTAAACCTTTTTCTGAATTTCCTGACCCATAGAATCTCTGAGGTGATAGCTGTTAAAAGCCTCTATGTTTTTTAAAAAAAATTAATTCATTTTATTTTTTTTCAGTGTTCCAAGATTCATTGTTTATGCACCACACCTAGTGCTCTATGCAATACGTGCCCTCCATGATACCCACCATCGGGCTCACCCAACACCCCACTCCTCTCCCCTCCAAAACCCTCAGTTTTTTCTCAGAGTCCACAGTCTCTCGTGGTTTGTTTTCCCCTCAGATTTCCCCCAACTCACTTCTCCTCTCCATCTCGCAATGTCTTCCGTGTTATTCCTTATGGTCCACAAGTAAGTGAAACCATATGATAACTGACTCTCTCTGCTTGACTTATTTCACTCAGCATAATCGCTTCCAGTCCCATCCATGTTGATACAAAAGTTGGGTATTCATCCTTTCTGATGGAGGCATAATACTCCATTGTATATATGGACCATATCTTCTTTATCTCTTTTTCCATTGAAGGGCATCTTGGTTGTGGCCATTTCTGCTATGACTGTTGGGGTACTGATGGCCCTTCTTTTCACTACATCTGTGTATTTTGGGTAAATACCCAGTAGTGCAATTGCAGGGTCATAGTGTAGCTCTCTTTTTAATTTTTTGAGGAATCTCCACACTGTTTTCCAAAGTGGCTGCACCAACTTGCATTCCCACCAACAGTGTAAGAGCGTTCCCCTTTCTCCACATCCTCTCCAACACTTGTTTACTGTCTTCTTAAGTTGTGAGAGTACTTTGTTATGCAGCAATAGATAACTAATACACCTCTGAGTCAAGCAATACTTTTTCCATGTCTCTGAAATGGATATTCATTGAAGTCTAATTGAGTTGAAGATTCACACAGGTCCTAGTGATGAAATGGAGGAAAAGCTCATTAAGAGTTAGATGGTTTGATCTCATTAGGAAGAGAATTGGTTGGTCTGAAAGTGGAGTCTTTGGGAAAGTTGCAAATAGCAGTAAACATTATTGGAGGATTTTCTGGTAAAATTTCTAGTCACTGAAATTATTGAAGAAGGCAACTGGTAACAAGAGGTTTTTGATATTGATAGAAAAGGAGAAAATAGAACACATCTTCAAGGGCATTTTCATTTACTAAAAATAGAATCTTGGGGACATTCACACACTAGATTTGGCAGTGAACATATTCAAAATAGAAAAGCTTAATTCAAACCCCATTTGAATATCCCAACAGAATTGAGGAATGCCTATACTTGCTGTAAGAAGATTATCCTTCCCTTGTGCCCCAGGCTCCTGTGCTATCCCTTACAGTTTCCTTATGCCCTGCCTATACCTAAATGATAATGAAGGCCCAAACTTGGGCCTTTATCTCTCCTTGAACTTCTTAATTTGAGAGTATCATCTTTTTTTTTTTTTTTTTTTTTTTTTTTTTGCTGGTCCAGCCCTTGGATATTTTCCTGAAACCCACAATGTGGCCTCTTTGTCTATAGGCAGGGACTGAGCCCTATGAAAGGTAAGGCCACATCATTTTTATCTGTGGCCCAGCAGAGTGGCCAGCCCACAGTAACTAGTTAATACAAGCTTGACAAATGTGTAAAGAAACAAACTCAGAAGAGGTAGAATCAAAACATATACAAAGCAAGGGAGTGAGAGAAAACACATTCATCAAAGGAGTGTATTCTGTATGAAACTAAGAAGTAATATACTCTATGTCCCATATTACAGAACTCAGGAATAATATAGAAAGTTGTATATCTTTCAGTTCTTTTCATATAAAGCTTGACCTGTAAGGGTAAGTTTTGGGTTTAAGAGCCTTCTTTGCTCTTTCCAGTTTTCTCTTTCCACGTTTTATAAACTTAAGGCATTTAAACTTTTGTACCCTCTGTTCCTTCATCTGCAAAATGAGGATAACAAAACCTATATGTAAGTGTTGTTATAAGGGTTTAATCAGGTTATGTTTCTAAAGCATTTAGTGTAGGGTCAGACACTGGGACAGAGCTCAGTAAATAAAAACTTTTATGTTCTTTCTCTGTGTGTGTGTGTGTGTGTGTGTGTGTGTTTCAAGGCATGATGATTTCCCAGAAGACGTACTAAGTTGAAAATTAGGTCAATATAAAAGCTTAAGCCAATGTATGCTATGGATAGTATCTTTTCCTTTATTCTACATTATAAATCCTGTACTCAAAACACATTAGGCTGTCTGAGTCTGTATACTCGGGTGATTACTCAATCAAGAATTATGTGCTGGGCATTTCCATCCTGGCCTCCTTCCTGTGTCAGCTAGCCTTCTACCTTAGGACCTTTGCACTTCCTATTTTCTCTGTCTCGAAAGCTCTTCTCAGATACTAGCATGTCTCCATGATTTGCTTTTCTCAGATTACTGTGCATATGTAACCTGTAACCTTCCACTTACCAAGCTTTACTTTCCTTCATAAACCTTATTACTATCCGGTATGTAGGCATAATTACTTCTTGGTGTATTATCTGTCTTCCTAATCCCAATGTAAGACCGAGGCCTGCAGAGATTTTACTGTGTTCACTGCTGAGGCCCAGTTTGTAGAACAGTGCCTAGCACCTGATGGGTACACAATAAATACCTGAAGGATGAATGATTGAATAAAATTCTAGGAGTTACGAGGATAGTAGTGTACGATGTCACACCATAATGACAGATTATCCACCTGCCTTTGTCTGTTTCTTCCCACTCAAAATACCCAAACTCTAAATTATTAAATCCCTATTATAAACCCCATTTTAAAAAAGATTTTATTTATTTGAGAGCAAGAGGCAGCAAGCAAGTGAGAGAGAGTGAGCAGGAGCAGAGGGAAGGGGTAGAGGGAGAGGAAGAAGCAGACTCTCCACTGAACTGGGAGCCTGATGCGGGGCTCCATCCCAGGACCCTGAGATCATGACCTGAGCCAAAGGCAGACGCTTACCTGACTGAGCCACCCGGGTGCACATAAACTCCATGTTTAAGGTTGATCTTCGACTCCCAGCCCCAATTCTCAACTTTCCCCAGAAAGATTTCTTCACTCAGTGCAATTTACATTGATATATCCCTTCTTTGATATCCCTTAGGTTAGATAGATGCTGATCGACAAAGACTAATTCAACAGGAGAAGATATGTGATGGATTGTCGGTTTAGGAAGGATGGTCTCTGCTTTGGTGGAGGCAATGTCTATTGAATTGCTTCAGCCCAATAGTTTTGTGAATAAGCACAAGTTCCTATATACTCACCTGGGGTTTGCAGCTGTGTCTTCCTCTTAGAGCTTCCTATGCTGCCCCATAGGTGGGGGGGAGGGGAGGGGAAGAGAGGGGGGGATGGGCTCGTATACTACATGACTCCATTTCAAATACATTCGCTTTCTAATCAGACAAGGGAAAGAATATGTATGATGTTATAATTCTATTCCAGATCCAGGAGACCTAGAAGATAACTCAGTCATCAGGCAGAGAGGTGATGGGAACATGAGGCATTTCCTAAGATCCTGGGAGTGCATGGAAATTTGGCTCTAGGATCAGATGGTCTGGGTTCAAATTCTGCTTCTCCTTCTCCAGGAGCTCTGTTTTTTTGAGCAATTTGCTTAATTTTTTTCAAAATTCAGTTTTCTCCTCTAAAAATTGAGAATAGTATTTGGCCAATGTCCTGCATAAGGATAATCTAGGGATCCAAGGACTGGCTGTCTGAAATGCCTTCATGAGATAGATACTAAGAATTTTCTAGTAAGTGAAATTTACCTTGGTTTCGGTGCCCAGATTCTGTGATTTTTAGCAGAGCGCTCCTGCATACTGTAACCAGGCAAACACAGCGGGTGGGGGAGGGGCTTCGATAGAGCTACAAGCTGCTGAGCTTGCTTGCCAGGACCACCGTGACAGAGTACCATAGACGGGGTGGCTTAAATGACAGAAATGTATTATCTCACGGGGCTGGAGGCCAGAAGTTCTAGGTCACAGTGCTTGAAGGGTTTGTTTCTGCTGGGGGCTGTGAGGAGAATCAGTCCCATGCCTCTCTCCGAGGTTCTAGTGTTTTCCCAGAAAACATCTTTGGCATTTCTTGGCTTCAGAAACATCACCCCCATTTCTGCCTTCTTCACAGGGCATTTTTCCTTTGTGCATGTGCCACCACTCAGATTTCCCCTTTTTGATACAGACACCAGTTAAAATGGATTAGGTCCACCCTAATAACCTCTGAACTTAACTAACTGTATCTGTAACAGCCCTATTTCCAAAGATCACACTCCGAGGTACTGGGGGTTAGGACTTCAACATATGAATTTTGGGGAGACACAGTTCAACCCATAACAATTGTATACCCAGAATCCCAATGCCTGATCAGGTTACTGAGAGGCAGAGCTTTGTTTCTGACTTAATCTAACATATCTTCTCTTAGGATACATCCTCTCTCCTCTATCCATTATAATTTTGTGATAACTTTCTGCTGGTTTCCTGGACAGCAGGGGCATACCAGGGAAGAGAGAAGAGCAACCCCTTGGGAATGAATGCTCTTTCATTCCTGTTGTCTAGAACTGCTGGTATAAGGTGATTAGGCAGAGTATCTTTTCTTTTTTTACAATATTAATATTCGTATTTTAGTTATGGATTTCTTGCAGAGTAACTTTGAGTCGGTTTTACTGTTGCTGTTAAACCCTCTGCAGACAATGCACCCTCTTACTGCCAGTGCCCAGGGCCAGTTGCTCCCACTTCCCTGCTCTTGATAAACCACCACCAGACCTGCCCAGATATGTCTCAGCTCATCAGCAGGAACAGCATAAATAATCTCCCAGGACGCCCCTCGCTCCCTATGCAAATAGTTTCACCAAGACTCATCCACAAGTGAGCACACATGCCCAGGTGTGCTTGTTAAGAAAAATGATCCAGAACTTATACAAGAAAGTACACATGACCTTCCAAGGACATAGTGGGGTATGGTTTAACAAGTCCACCAAGAGACTCTTTAACTGTCTGTGAGAATGTAGCTTTTATGGCTCTGTTCTTCTATTATTAATTAAAGACTCAGACTCTGTGAAGTTACATGTTAACTCACAGGTCTTGTCTGGCAGAGATGAAATAATTCTTGTCCACTAGAAAAGATAACCCCTTTAAGAAATATACTTAGCAATATTATTCTTTTTTAAAAATTTTTTAAAAATTTATTTATTTTCAGCATAACAGCATCATTATTTTTTCACCACACCCAGTGCTCCATGCAATCCGTGCCCTCTACAATACCCACCACCTGGTACCCCGACCTCCCACCCCCCCGCCACTTCAAACCCCTCAGATTGTTTTTCAGAGTCCACAGTCTCTCATGATTCACCTCCCCTTCCAATTTACCCCAACCCCCTTCTCTCGAACTCCCCATGTCCTCCATGATATTTGTTATGCTCCACAAATAAGTGAAACCATATGATAATTGACTCTCTCTGCTTGACTTATTTCACTTAGCATAATCTCTTCCAGTCCTGTCCGTGTTGCTACAAAAGTTGGGTATTCGTCCTTTCTGATGGAGGCATAATACTCCATAGTATATATGGACCACATCTTCCTTATCCATTCATCCGTTGAAGGGCATCTTGGTTCTTTCCACAGTTTGGCGACTGTGGCCATTGCTGCTATAAACATCGGGGTACAGATGGCCCTTCTTTTCACGACATCTGTATCTTTGGGGTAAATACCCAGGAGTGCAATGGGAGGGTCACAGGGAAGTTCTATTTTTAATTTCTTGAGGAATCTCCACACTGTTCTCCAAAGAGGCTGCACCAACTTGCATTCCCACCAACAGTGTAAGAGGGTTCCCCTTTCTCCACATCCTCTCCAACACATGTTGTTTCCTGTCTTGCTAATTTTGGCCATTCTAACTGGTGTAAGGTGATATCTCAATGTAGTTTTAATTTGAATCTCTCTGATGGCAAGTGATGATGAACATTTTTTCATGTGTCTGATAGCCATTTGTATGTCTTTATTGGAGAAGTGTCTGTCCATATCTTCTGCCCATTTTTTGATATGATTGTCTGTTTTTTGTGTGTTGAGTTTGAGGAGTTCTTTATAGATCTTGGATATCAACCTTTTATCTGTACTGTCATTTGCAAATATCTTCTCCCATTCTGTGGGTTGCCTCTTCGTTTTCTTGACTATTTCCTTGGCTGTGCAGAAGCTTTTGATTTTGATGAAGTCCCAAAAGTTCATCTTCACTTTTGTTTCCTTTGCCTTTGGAGACATATCTTGAAAGAAGTTGCTGTGGCTGATATCGAAGAGATTACTGCCTATGTTCTCCTCTAGGATTCTGATGGATTCCTGTCTCACATTGAGGTCTTTTATCCATTTTGAGTTTATCTTTGTGTACGGTGTAAGAGAATGGTCAAGTTTCATTCTTCTACCTATAGCTGCCCAGTTTTCCCAGCACCATTTATTGAAGAGACTGTCTTTTTTCCACTGTATATTTTTTCCTGTTTTGTTGAAGATTATTTGACCATAGAGTTGAGGGTCCATATCTGGGCTCTCTACTCTGTTCCACTGGTCTATGTGTCTGTTTTTAATGTCAGTACCATGCTGTCTTGGTGATCACAGCTTTGTAGTAAAGCTTGAAATCAGGTAACGTGATGCCCCCCGTTTTATTTTTGTTTTACAACATTTCCTTAGCGATTCGGGGTCTCTTCTGATTCCATACAAATTTTAGGATTATTTGCTCCAGCAATTTGAAGAATACTGGTGGAATTTTGATCGGAATGGCATTAAAAGTATAGATTGCTCTAGGCAGTATAGACATTTTAACAATGTTTATTCTTCCGATCCAAGAGCATGGAATGGTCTTCCATCTTTTTGTGTCTTCTTCAGTTTCTTTCATGAGTGTTCTGTAGTTTCTTGAGTACAGATCCTTTACCTCTTCGGTTAGGTTTATTCCCAGGTATCTTACGGTTCTTGGTGCTATAGTAAATGGAATCGATTCTCTAATTTCACTTTCTGTATTTTCATTGTTAGTGTATAAGAAAGCCACTGATTTCTGTTCTAATAATTATTTTCTTTTTTTTTAAAATATTTTATTTATTTATTTGACAGACAGAGATCACAAGTAGGCAGAGAGGCAGGCAGAGAGAGAGGAGAAAGCAGGCGCCCAGCTGAGCAGGGAGCCTGATACGGGGCTCGATCTCAGGACCCTGGGATCATGACCTGAGCCGAAGGCAGAGGCTTTAACCCACTGAGCTACCGAAGCGCGCCATAATTATTCTTTCTTAAATGGCTGTAAATACCTGGTTCGTCAAAATATTCTTGCCATCAAATTCATCATCTCAGTGGGGCTGTAATGAATGAGTTAATACAAATTTGACACCAGTCAAAATGCACCGGTCAGCAGCAGAAGGATACACTCGAGCCATATCCCAGTGTTTACAGCCTGTGGCTTATTTCCGCTAGAACCGCTTAGTGTTCTGAAGTTTGGGAGCTGAAGACCCTGATGATTTCTTCTGCTGAAAAGACTTCTGCCCCTTCTTTCTTTCTCACTCCTGCCTTGTCAGTGCCTCTTCAGGTCAGTGCCTTTTCAGGTCAATGCTCCACACTCCTTTACTCAATGTGAGAAAGAGCAACAGAAGAGGGAGGGGGCGAGTTTTGTTCTGATACATGCACAAGAGCATTTAGAAGAAAACTTCTGAGGATGTGAAGGCAATCTGGCGGCAACATGCTATTTTTGCTTTTGCAGGTACTAATGTAGGTCTTTTGTAAAAGTGAAATGGTGTTAACATGAACTTTCGAAAAGCGGGGCGTTCCTGTCGAGTGAACCGTCTTGCATTTGTAAGATGAATGTTAGTTTCTGGGCAGTTGGTGCCTGAATAGAGAGAGGGGATATGAACTGTTACTGGTGGAAAATCCAGAAAGGTGACTAAATGAGGGATGAAGGGGTAGGAGAAGACACTACGTCACTGGAGATTTATTCCCTCTAGAACTTCTTCCAGGACTCCTGAGTATGCAGCTTCCTATTTTTCCAAAAACCTAACCAAATAGATTGATCGCGAAGAGAGAGGGCAAATAACTCCATTTTTTTAATAATTAAAATGCCTTTTTACAAGCTCCCAAATTGGTCATCGCTGTGTGCATTGCCAGGTTTTGGTTATAGAAGGGGATGTTAAAATGGAAGCTTTGGTAGAGACCCTTAGGCACGAAATATCAGATCTTAAAGTGAGTTGCAGCATATTCCCCTGGAGGATTTCAAAGAAGAGAACTGAAACTCAGTTACTCCCCTAACCTCCTTCAGACTATAAAAGACTCTAGATAGGAGTAGATGAAGGGAAGATTGGGTGACAAGGTTTCTTTGAAGGGAGTTGTGCTGAGCCCTACCCACCATCCCTTCCCTAAGAGAAGGGATGCTTCCTCTTTAGAGAAAAGCTGTGCTGGAACTCCTCTAAGAGCTTGTCTTGGGTCCCCTGAACTCAGAGTGCACAGGGGTTCTTCTGTGTGAAATTTTACCTGATTAGTAAAACGTAGTCCTTCCACCTTTATCTCCTTGGGTGGAGTACACCTCACCTGCCCTGTGACTTACCACTCTACGGTGTCACTTGATTTGTAATGGCATGGTAAGGGATGAGATTCGAGGAGGGGCTTGGAATAGCGCGCGTGTTTGGCCACGCCCTCCCAGAGCCTCTGTTTCTGACACCAGAGGAATACATCTGGCCGGCCCCGGCCCAGGGAGAATGAAAGTCACGTGGAACAGATCTTCTGCTCCAACCAGTCTACAGGTACAGGTACAAACTATTGTTCTTTTACCCCACCAGCATCTGGGGTAGTTCCGTATGCAGTGTCATCACGGTCCTTGCTGACTACTGCTTTGGCTGCTTAAGGAAAAGGGGGGTTGCCGCTTGCTGCGTTAGAATCATTCCCCACTCTCGGTTTGTGGGAAGACAGGCCCCGTTGTTTTCTGGGGATCAGATGTGTGCCGTGTGCTGGCAAGAGACTCAGCACATTGTGTCAGGATTGTATCAGGAAAGGCTGAGGAATTCGGCTGGTAGAGAAACCAGGATCCCTTTCTCGATTGAAGCTGTTTATTTCTCACACAGCAAGAGCAGAGTAGCAAATGTGCTAGCTTGTCTGTGTCCCTTGTTCCACCAGACGACACCAGAGCAAAAGAGGCTGGATGATTACACCAGTGATGAAGCCTTCCCGGTGCTGCTGAGCCCGTGCCCCGCTGCAGTTTTACGTTTTTATAGCCTGCGCTGTACCCGAGGTGGGAGTGGGACAGAAAGCCTCATACCTTGTTGGAATCCAGGAGGCAAGGAGAAGCTATCCCATGAGAGCCTCCTGGGAAGACCCCGTGATGAGTGAAAGATGGTTCTCGCAGCAGTTCCTTCCACTCTGTACATTATCATTAGTCTTTCAGCTCAAAAAAGTGTTTGAATGGACTGCTACCAGAAGTATTTTCAGATTCTGAAACTGCAAGCACATTTTCAAGTGCCAAGATGAAATCTACTGTAATAATAAAATATGTACTATATCCATTTATAATTACAGAGATGATCAGAGATCTTTTTAAGGCATAGCCATGGATAGAAGCAATCACAATGCAGAAAAAAAGTTTCCCTTTGCTTGTGCAGTATGTATATTTTTCTCACAAGAAGACTGGCTTGTAGGCTGCTGTGAATAAAATTCCTTCCAGATAAAAGTTCAACAATAATAGTGAATTTTGGCCACGACTCCATGGTTGAGTTGGACTTTGGGGTGTGTGTGTTTGTGTGTGTATATATATATATGTATATATATATATATATATATATATATTGCTTTTAGGGGAGATAATACAAACACAAATTTTAGTAAATATTTGGATAAAAGTGCAGACAGTACTTATTCAGGGTTGAAGCAAAGCACAGACAATTCTATGGAAGATATGTCTGTCCTGTCCATAGTTTGCAAAATGCTCTTCAAACAGCATCTAATGTCTTTTCTATTGACATCAAAATAATTGTCAGGAAATTTTTCTTGTATTTCAGGCATTTTTATTGAACTGAGCAATTAAAGGATTTTTGCGACTTTGTTGGCATTTAGTAGTCTTCAAATATTCTCACGTTCAAAAAGCCCATTGGCTCTCTTTAAGAAATCTTCAGTTTTATTTGAAGCACTGAAATCGTATTTTAATTCCGAAGAAAAGGTCCTCCAAATTCTTGTTGACTTTTTAAATAATCTATTGAATGAAGTCTACTTATTTTTTCTTACAGTTTTCAATATCTTTAGCAATAGGATTATGCAAATGGAAAGAAAAGCAAATAGCGTTACTGAAGACTCACTCCATTGCTTACAGAAACCCATTGAATGTGTTAAAGAAAGAAACAACAGAGAAATTTACCTCTTTAAGTGGCAAGGCTCTTTGTAAAAAGACAAACTTACTTGTGAACAGGAAAAGAAATTCTGACTTGAAATGGATAATTATCGCCACCATGACTTGCCATGACTATCTTTTGAAATGGATTTTATCCCCTGAAGAATCAAATTATGTTGTATGGATGTTACTGAGAACTCTTACAGCACGTGTAGTGCTGAAAAAAAAAGGGGGGGTTTAAAATGGATGACCATGATCTTCTTTTGCTTTTGTTTTTGGTCAGTGGACATTTAAAAAATTGCTGGTGAGATCCAATGCACCTGTGAAGAATGGAAAAGTAAGTTACATCGTGAAAGATGGCCTTATGTGTTGCGGGAAACCAAATTTGAGGAGCAATGCCTAGAGTTGTTAGCTTTCTGTAAGCCCGTGGTTAGTATTCGAGCCCACTGATGAATGTTTGATGGACAAAAGAGCAAAGTAAGTTGATGGGATTACTGTAGAAGCCATGTCATGGGTACAGAGTCTATAACAGCAAGAAATTTTATGAGCAGGTTCTGCAAAACAAGTAACTGGTCAGGCAAGCCAAATCGTCCAAGAAATAGAATTAAGAAAAGGAGGCAATTTAGATCCCCGTTTATCAGATAAACAACAAGTAATGCTTAAGTATAATATATCCCAGACTAGATTTTTTTCCCGCAATTCACAATGCATGAGCAATTCAGAATAATTAAAATGTATCTAGGTATTATAGATGTTTATTTGCTTAATCTGACAACTGCGGGGAGGGGTCAAATGGAGGGTGACTCAGGGCTGTCGTAAATTGTGTGATTTACTTAGCAGCCAATCTTTGGCAGAAGCAGAACATGAAACAAAGAAGTAGGCGTGCGGTGCGCCTGCGGGGGCTCAGTTGCTTAAGTGTCTGACTAGGGCTCAGGTCCTGATCCCAGGGTCCTGGTTTCCAGCCCTGCAATGAGGGGGTTCCTCGTCCCCTCCCCGTGGAGCCCCATGTCTGGCTCTGTGCTTGCTCCCTGGGTGGGGAGTCAGCTTTCCCTCTGCACCTCCCCCTACTTATGTACTCTCTCTGAAATAAATAAATAAAATCTTAAAAAAAAAAAAAAAAAGAAGTAGGTACTAGAACCCCAGAGGTTGCCTAGTCCAACAGCAGAAGAAATTCCATCACTGAGGACAGCCTTACGACCCTGTCTCAGTAGCCAACCCTGGAAAATTACAAGTTGACGGTCAGTGCGCTTGTTGTGTAAATTAATTCCTCAACACCTTATGGGCTTTATTTGAGGTCACAGGTTACATAAAATTCATTTCTGGCTCTTGCTGACTCTAGACGAAGCGGACATCGACCTCTGGAAGATGCTTCCAATTTGCTTTGAGCACCAAGGACTGTGGAATCTCGATGCTGAGGCTCGCCCATCCCTGGGGGCAGTCAGAGCCTGGGTTGCCTTTTTGGTATTTCTTAAGTAGCAGCAGCAATTCCATTAACATACTCCCTAGTTAGAAGGTAAACTTCATTCATGTAAATGTTCTCTAGGGTTTCTTGTCTTTCTAAAATGCTTCTCCTAATGGTCTCTCAAAAAAATTACATTTTCTATTCCTGTTTTAATTTTACACCAGGAAGCATGGCTGTATCCTGGCAGGAGTGTGGGGGTTAGTCCAATTCTAAAACTATTCTTCTGCCTGCAGGTTATCATTAGAAGTGATAAGGAAAAGCAAGAACAGCATCAGGTGGGACTCACCCCAGAAATAAGACAGCCCTCGGGTCGCAGAGATTCTTCCCAATGGGGAGGTCACCAAGGGAGGATGCAGAGTGCCACTGACCAGAAGCCTAGAAGGCACCTTGCACACAGCCGGAGTTAAACCTTAAGAAGTGGAAGTGAAATTCATGATACATGGGTATAGGAAGGAAGGAAAAGAAAGAGAAAGAAAGAAAGAGAGAAAGAAAGAAAGGAAAAAAGAAAAAAGAGAGAAAAAAGAAAAGGAAAAAAGAAAGAGAGAAAGGAAAGAAAGAAAGAAAAAGAAAAAAAGAGAAGAAGGAAGGAAAGAAGGCAGGCAGGTAGGCTTTGGTGGAAACAGCAGTGGACTGATGCTCTTAAACATTTGTATTGTGAGTTCAGGTTTTCGCCAGAAAAAAAATTAGCTTCTTCAAATGTGTATTTTCTTCTTTTATTTAAGAGAGAGGTGGGGCAGAGGCAGAGAGGGAGAGAGAATCTGTTTTTCTTTACTTTTCTTTTTTTTTTTTTTTAAAGATTTTATTTATTTATTTGACAGACAGAGATCACAAGGAGGCAGAGAGGCAGGTAGAGAGAGAGGAAGGGAAGCAGGCTCCCTGCTGAGCAGAGAGCCTGATGCGGGGCTCCATCCCAGGACCCTGAGCTGAAGGCAGAGGCTTTAACCCACTGAGTCATCCAGGCACCCCAGGGAGAGAGAATCTTAAGCAGATTCCCTGCTCCCAAGGCTGGGCTCCATCTCACAACCCTGAGATCTTGACTTGAGTCCAAATCAAGAGTCAGATGCTTAACTGACTGAGCCACCCAGGAGTCCCAAGTGTGTCTCTTCTTTTGGAAAAGAGATGAGGCAGGCACCTTTTTCACAAAATTGTGTGAGGATTGAACACACAACCCTCAGTAAGTGTTATTTGTCATTTGTCTTTCTTTCCATTTAATCATATCTCTATAAATTCATTCAATCGACAAATCTTTTTTGAACACCTACCTTGTGTTGGCCAAAGAAAGACAAAACTGTAAGCTGCTAAATAAAATATGTGTTTATTCGGGGTCTTAGAGATTGCAATGTGGGAGACTCAGATTCAACCTAAACAGAAAGCGAGCTCCAGAGAGACAAAAGAGGTTAGAGTTTTTACAGAGGAACACAAAATTTACATAGGTTGTTTTGAAGAAAATGTGCTGGTGTAGCTACAGCAGATTATGGAGATAATGCTAAAGATTATGCTAATCTCCATGTGATTGTTTGCCAGACGTAGTGTTCCATGGAAAGTCCATTTGTGCCCCTTTTAACGTAGTGCCCATGTCTTGGCTTTTAAAAAATAATTTATTTTTATTTATTTATTTTTAGAGAGGGAGAGAAGGAGAGAGAGAGAGACAAGGGGAGGGGAGGCAGAGGGAGAGGGAGAGAGAGAATCTTAAGCAGGTTCCATGCCCAGCACAGAGCCCAACTTGGGGCTCGGTCTTGAGATCATGATCAGAGCTGAAATCAAGACATGTGCACCTTTTAAAAATTATTTATTTATTTATTTCTAGAGTGGGGAGAGCCCATGTCTTGGCTTTAGGTGGAAGTCAGCAAAAGTGCCAAGAATTTGAGGCAGAAGATGTTCATGAACCCTATTTCTTCAGCATCCTCCTGGCTCCATTTTCAGTCACCCTCTTAGCAATGATCACTGCCCTTTATTCTGTCCTTTATCATATGTGATGGCACTCTTATAAGTGCTAGACATACAGTGAGAACCAACCTCTACACTCACCCCAAACAAAAACCTCAAACCCCACGACTCTCACCTTTTAGGGCATTTATGCTGGCTAATGAGACAGACAATGAATTAGACCTTAGACCTTGAGTATAACTGGGATGCTTGACAGGAAGGGAGAGTAGGATGCTAAGAAGATTAGGGGGTATCAGGTAAGCTTTCCTTGAGGAAGTTAAGACTGAGTGTGGATTTGGGATAAGTAGATTGCTATGCCAATAGGGACTAGTGTGTACAAAGTTGGGAGGGAGCAGGAGGCAGCCCAGGAAAGGAAAAGGGCCATAAAGGATGAAGTACATTGGAAGGTATAAAACAAAGTGGGGAGGGTTAGCAAATGGGTTGGTCTTATTGGCAAAGCTGAAGTAGCCGGTATCAGAACACTCCTATCGGCCCTAAAATTCAGTACACACAACCTCATGCTCCACCACACTGACCCTTTGTGGACTGACTCAGTGCGCAGCAATGGATTAGATTTTCCCTAATGGTCACTCAATTCAATTATTCATTGACCAAAGTAACCAGATCATAAACAATTATTTCAGTCTTCTTAATAACACATTAGCTTGATTACAGCAATAATTGCGAAAGATGACCCAGTTAATTTGTTTAGGGGAAAATGGGTTTTCCCATATATGTAGGACTTAATGTAACCTAATATGGTTTGGTTAGAATCTAGTTGGAAATGGAAAGATGTGTTCATGACAAGCTAGTTGAGGTTTTAAAATTATGTCTTTGTTTATGATCTTGTAGTACTGATCTCATACTGACCTGGCATGACCTGATATATTATGCATGGCTTCCAGGGTCCGAGGATATGTCCATATATCTGTCCAAGAGTCTTTAGTGGCAATACCAACGCTGAGTGTTTAACAGAACGAGCTACTGCGCTACATACAGTGGGAGAAGGCTAAGATCATTGCTACGCTCTTTATTTCCAGATACAGTTTGACAGCTTGAGCTTGGGATTTGGAATCACCCAGACTGGGGTTTGAATCTAACCTTGGCCATGAGCTGTGGGCCTTTGGACAAATGGCCTAGGTTGAGTGGTGCCTTAGTTCTTCATCTGCCAAATGGGGATTATAATTCTTATTTCTCAAGATTCCATGAGATGAAATACACAAAAGCAGACAGTGAATGACTATTTCTTGCTTTATCTTCTTCCTTTTGTAAGTTTACCTGAGGAGCCCAACCATCCATAGTGTGGAAGCTTCCCTGAAAGCAGAAAAGAGTGCCTCAGGGAATGAAAGCGGAGTCCAGTGGAGAGAGCCTCAAGACAGGACTCAAGGACAGAGGACAACGTTTGGGCTCAGAGGATTACATCACCTAGAGGTGGGGATGTCTATCGTGCTTGCTACTGTACCATTCGGCCTGACTGCAAAGGGGCCAGTGTGCTTGAGAAGCTGGGAATAACTTAATGTATGTGGCTAAAAAGACCAATATACAGATGGCTCCCCTTTGCTCTGAACAAAAGCATGGCTCTGAACATTTTTGTTTCTTCAGCTCTGAAGACACTGGACTAAAAAGGCCTGGGGGAACTGGTTTGCCAAATGTGGGGTCAAGTTATTCTTGTACTGACTGAGTCTACACAGGGGGCTGGCTGTCTTTGCTACCATCTTCTGTGCAAGAAACAGGGTGCATATTCTGTGGTGTTCCTAGATCCTTATGGACTCCTCAGGCCTCCAGAGAATTCTGTCTGCCCTCCCTCGGAGCTGGCTGCAATCTCCTGTTAAAATCATGATCCCATTAGCCATGGAACTATTAATCTTCTTATAGACTGTTAGACAGAAAACCACAGGCAGTGAAATAACAGCTGGTTGGGGGTGCTGAAATTTTAAAAAGGGCATGGTGGAGAGGCCCGGAGTGAAACCACACCAAAGCCCAGCCTTCGAGCAACAAACCTGATTACGATCCCCCACAGGCTGGCTGAAACACGTCCAGAGCTGGAGAGATCCACAAGGTGGGTGTGAGAAGCCTGAAATGGCCCGTTACTCATGTCACTCACTGCTTAAGCCCTGGAAGAGTCAGCCAAAAAATAAAATCTCTGAGTTCACAGAAATTCTGACCAGCTTATAACACATTTCTCTCCCTTCACTTCCCACACTTATCCTTGTCAGTAATGGCAGGGGCACTGGCGAGGTGCCTGGAGAAAGGTCTGGGTACAGGGCGGAGTGTTTCTTTTCTATTAGGACTCATATTTGCTCTCAGAGCAATTTTCTCTGTACCAACTCTGGGCTTCAGCTCTGTGCTGGCATAAAGAGCTGCATTATTTAAGCAGAATTTAGCCCTGTGACTCCCAGCACTTAAAAGGAGGATAATGGTAGCCAATCAGGTCAGCCACAGGGGGATTATCGCTTGAAGGACAAGAACCACTGCCAAATTTCTGAGCTCCCAATGGCTCCCAGTGGTCGCTAGGCCTAGATGTGTAAGTCTGATTTGGTGCAAATATAAAATTACCCAGCCTTCTTCCACGAGCCTGGCAGAATATCCATGATAAAGAGAAATTCTAATATTCAGCTGTAAATTGTGACACATGGGGCCAGAAGGCATCAGAACAAGACAAGGGTGCTCTTTGAGGAAGAGCCAGTGGAGCCCCGTGTCTTTGGGGCAGGACAGCATTTTCCTGGGTGACCTGTGAGATAGATGTGTACTGTGGTGATGACTCAAGACTTACTTTCTCTACTTTCTGGGGCTTTGCTTTTGCAGACATTTTCCTTTTATGATTTGCCAAAAGAAACCCCCATGAGGATGTGGAGCAATTGGAAGCCTCTTACCTTGCTGATAGGACAGGCACTTTGCAAAAAAGCCTGGCAGAACCTCAAAAAGTTAAACACAGAATTACTGTATGACCCAGCAATTTTACTCCTAGGTATCTACACCAGAGAACTAAAAGCACGTCCACAAGAAAATCTGCATATGAATGTTCATGATAGCATTATCTGTAATAGCCCCCACATGAAAACAACCCAAATGTCCATCAGCAGATAAATGGGTGACCAAAATGTGGTATATCCATATAATGGAATATTATTCAGCCATAAAAAAGGAACAAAGAATTGATCCATGCTCCAATATGAATGAACCTGAAAACACGCTAAGTGAGAGAAGCTGGACACAAAAGGCTACCTAGTATGTGGTTCTGTCTAAATGAAGTGTCTAAACAAAGCAAATACTTTTTGTATTTGGGAAGTAGATTAGTGGTTGCCTGGAACTGAGGTAGGTGGGAGAGGGAGTGACAGCTAACGAATATGGGGTTTCTGTTTGGGGTGAAAACTGATCAGGAGTTATTGGTGATGATTGTACATACCAAAAAACCCCCACCAAATTGCAAGGTTTAAAATGGTAGATTGCATAGTCTGTGAATACTATCTCAATTAAAAAAGAAGGAATCTCCAAAATGAACTGACAGCCCAGCAATTTATAGCTAAGAGACAGATCCTGAATTTGTGTTTGGAGATTCACTTGCTTATTTTGACTCCGGATAGACATATTTTATTTTGAGCACTTTCTGATGTCTCTAAGAGGCAGTTTTTTAAAAAAGGGTAAAATCATGAATCTCATACAAATGTAAAATAAACCCCTATCAGAGACTTTATTTAATTCATGAATTAATGAGGGAATTAGTAAGATTAACAGCAGGTTCAAAGGAGAATTCAAAGAATGAGAAATATATGAGCAATAAGGGATAATGGAATGAACCTTCAAATAATTATAAATAACTGGTCTATCCACGAGGCCATAATCAATTGTGTTTCACAGGACATAATTCATTTCCATTTCTATGGATAAGAATCATTTGCATTATTGTCGATTTTCTCCAACTTAAAAAATTGTAAAATGGCTCAAATCAATAAAAGGCGGAGGAAAAACCCCAGAAGGATGTACTAGAGAGGAGACCTAGTAATCAAAACTTTTTGCCCATTTCCAAGGTCATAATTTTCCTTGACTTGTCTAAGATACTGTAGGCGCTTTGAATGAATACTGTTGTTTTCATCATGAGTTTTCAGACTTATAGATTCCATAAAAATGACAGCCATGCCAGTCACCACCCATATGATAAATACGTATTTGGTAGCTACTGTGTTCCGGGCCAGGAGGTTACAGTGTAGCTGGGGAGAGCTGGGTGGAGGCACAAGAAACATTGAATATGAAAGTGATTAGTCTCTTAATGAGAAGCACTGAGTGTGCAAGAAAGATTCCAGAGAAAGGAGAAATCACTGTGGGCAGGAGTAATCTTTGAAAGGAGGTGGTCCTTGGAGCTGAAACTTCTGCACAACAAATATTTAATAACCTGTCACTAAAGGCAACAGACAAACCTATATGCTCAGGTTCGGGAGACAGCCAACCTGACTGCATCCCAGCTTGACTATCTGTGTAAACTTGGACAACTACGTAACCTTCCTGCACATGAGTTTTCTCATTTTCAAAATGAGGCTAATAAATGGAATTTATCTCAGGGGTTTCTTGTGAGGCTTAAATGAGATAGGAAATGTAACAGCCCCCTGCACATAGTAAACCATCAGTAAGTAATATGTATGTCCATCAAACTGCTACTGAGGTCCATTCCTTGCCCTGTAATAGTTCAAAGTCATGCAGAGGAAAAGGGCACTGATTTATTAACATGTCTGTGCAGTGAATACCCCACTTGACTCTTGTATATATGGCATCTCCCCTAGTTCTTACAACAATTCTTACACAATTCTCCACTGTGAGTTAAATAGCATCATACCCTTCTTAGAGGTTAGGAAAAGCAAACCCACCTTGGGCTGGGAATCAGGGTTTGGCACATGTATGCACTGGGCTCCAGGCAGGGATATATGAGCATTGTGCTCAGCGAACACAGAGGAGGACTCTTTCCTTCTCGGGAGAGATACTGTGGCAGGAGGACAGCCTTCCATGTTGGGAAATGGCTGAACAGAGGTGCAAAAGCAAATGAGAAATGGGGGTGGGGGGCAGTTCTAGAGATGATGACAATGGACACTCGCAGCAATGACAAGACAAATGGAAAGACATGACATCTTCATATTTGGATGTAAATGCACAGGGAGAAGTATACAAGCCTGAGAATGAGGTCAGAAGGAGGGTGTAGGCTACCTTTATCTCCTTTTGGCCTTACCATTTTCCCTGGCTCAGCGTTGTCGAGCATTTCATGGTGGCATCAGCATCCTTTTGTTCGAGCATAACCTTAAAGAGGTCAGTTACAGATGGCCTGTGATGGAGGCTGAAGCTGGAGGCAGACGTAGAGTCTTGCCCACCTGGCTTTCTCTGCCTCCAAGGACAGAATTTGAGGAAAATATTTGAGGCCACAGGGTTTCTCAGGATTCCCTGGTTCGTGGAACATTGTGCAAGAGCAGCTGAGTTAGGTAGAAATGATTATCAGTCAAAGCAACCTAGAATCCGATAGGCACAGGTCAGGAGTCTGGGGTCAGAGACCAGATGTCAGTGGTAGAGACGGTGATGAGGAGAGAGTGAGGCAACTCACAAGAACCAAAATCTGGATCCAATCCACAAAACCAAGGTAGTGGGCTGGAACTCTATAGTGTCAAGTCCCAGTCATGGGTTAGAAGTCCCTGAGGGGGAGACATCACTCCGAGCATCTTTGGGATGTTAGATATTTGTGGATTTCTGATGACTTTATACCACTGAGAGCTTGACCCTGTGAAACTCTGAATGTGAATTCTCTGAGAATCTCCATTGAACATATACTCCACTGTCATGTCAAAGACAGAGTCACATCTTGGAGTTGGCCACAGTGTGGCGATGTAGCAGGAGGTTTTCAACCCCAAGACGTTCATCATGTCCAACTGAAAGGGTGGTTGAAGCTTGAAAATTTGGGCCAAGCCCTCCTCATCACTTGAAACATTCTGTTTCAAGGGTCTTGGAGGTCTCTGAACTCAAAAACCTTGATGGTAAACACTATTGGCTAAAAGGCATGAGGTGTCTGAGGGCTTCAACTTAACACTAATCAGTAGAAACTTACCAATATTTTTGATGGGTCTTGTCTTTGGATCGAAGCCCAGATGATTTCAGGGTCACACTCCTCCTGGTTTTTAATTTCAAATTTTCCTTAATGAAGAACCTTTAGAAAAATCAATAAAAAATGTTCTAGCCAGACTGCTGATGAGAGGAATGGCCTTTCACTAGTTAAAGGAAAAAATATATTAGGCTTCCCCATGGTGAAGAAGAGAAGAAGTTACGGAATTTTCTTTGCAAATTGTGAATGTCTTTGTATACAGTAGTTTGTATAATATTTGCTAAGGGTTATTCGAATCTGATAAGCTTCTTTGTTGCTTATGAACAGACCATGCATGCTGAGAGTAACAATCTAATTATCCAAACTGCTGGTATCCAAGATACTGTCTCTCAAGATTAATGTGTTTGCATTATGAGTTTGCCTCTGAGTGAGAGACAGTGGTCCTAAATAAATTGCACTGAAACGCTGTAACAAACAATAAAAATAAATCAACTTCTTGTGTCAATTCTAGACTAGGGTGATTTCCACTATGGCTAGATCAAGGCCAGTCTTGTGTGCTAGAATTAAAACAAAGTAATTTTGTGGACCGTGAAGAACCAGGGCAATCCTTCTTGGCTAACGAACTTACTTGCTGCCCTTCTGAAAGCACTTTCCACCACAGTTGTCCTTTTTAATTATTCCTTCTGCAGATGTTTGTTTCGTCTTGTGGCTTTTGAACCTGCCCAGAGACATTGTCCTAGTCCTGCAGGCTGTCCCACCTGTGGCTGAGAGGTCCCACATGTCGGGATTGGCTCTAATATAGTGATTAAAAAGTGACCCTGGATCCACATGGTTCAGGTTCAAATTCTACTTCTCGATTTACCGTGCACCCTTGCAAAGCACTTAAGATGTGCTTCGGTTTCATTGTCTGTAAATGGGGACGATATTGCAGAGATATTTTATTTTGCTTTTTATGAGGATAAAATGAGGTCTGGATGTAGGTCTTTAATAACGCTTGTTATCATGATCTTTGCTGTCACTACAAAGTGTGATGGACAGGGTCCCAGAAGCAGTCAAAATCGCTGGGTCCAAACCTTAGTTTTGCTGTCAGCGTTCCAGGTCTTTGAATTTGGGAGATGTTATATCAACTCTGAAGTCTGTTTTCCATCTATAAATGGCAGTGGCATCTACCTTCTAGAGTTTCTGAGAGGGTGAAGCAGGAAAACATGTGCAAGCAGGGGCAGAGCGACATGGTGATCTGGGGTGTAGATTCTAGCACTACAATGACCTGGGCACACATCTCAGCCAGCTGTGCGGTCCCAGGAAATTATTTTTTCCTTTCCGAACCTTACATTGATCATCTGTAAGATGGGAACAGTGATGCTCTTTAGACTGCAAGGGTCCAGTGGTTTAGTGCAGTTTCTGTCCCTGGGTTCCACTGAGCAGTCAATACAGTGGTGAACCATATGGTCAAGAAAGCAATCCACCAACGCCTGGCTCCCAGTGGGCACTCAGGGGTCCTATTTTCTACCTCCAGTCTCTCTCTTTCCCCACGTACCCCTCAAGAGCAGCCAGTAGCCTCCTCCCTGTGCACCTAGTTAGTATCTACTGCTGAGGCTGGTCACCATTCTCAGAGCCCTTCCCCCCAGTGTGAATGATACCTCTTCCCAGGAGAAGCTGACCATGAGGTATGAGCAAGTAAGATCCTGTCCTGGACCTCCTGGGAGTGAAGGGCCAGAGCAGGGTGGGGAGGAGGGGAGAGGTGTCTTCCACGGGAGGGGCCTGACCTGAGTCCTGGTTTCCTTCTGTGGCTGCCCTTGTTCCCGCTGGCCAGATAGCAGGTGCGTTTCTGAATGGCTCTCAGCCAAGGTTTTTTTCAGTGGCTTTGGTGAGATCAGGCTTACCAAACACTGGTGGAGATTTTTATTTCTGAGGCCTCAGCTCATGGAAGTGACTATTTCTTCTTACTCATGCTAACTTGGGGAATAACACTTCACACTTTTCGTAATGCTCTGTGCTTCCCGACAATACAATTCTATGAGATAGGGATGTTTCTCAGCATTAGATCAAGGGAGTATGGGCCACAAGTCACATTTACTGCAGGTTTAGGATGCATCAGACACTCATGAAGTAGACTTCCTATACCAGGTTTGAGGTTGAGGAAGCTGAAATGTGGAGAGATGGGCGGGTTTGCTCACCATACCGCAGCTCCAGATCCAGGGATGATACTCAACCAAGGGTCTTCTTGATTGACAACCCTTGGGGCTTAAATGCAAATCACAGAAACAACCAGGGGCTTGCCATTGATTCTTGCCAGCAACTCAGAATCCATGAAATCCATTTGTATAACAGAGAAAAGTGTCCACATGACTGTAGCATACAGTAATTCTGAAATAAACTTTCAGTAAAATCTAAACCTGTTTTGCACAATATGGTAGCTACTGGCCATATGCGAATATTTATATTTAAGCTTAAATCAACTAAAATTAAATACAGCTAATGCAATTAATGCGATGCTCTCTGGGTCTCCTGCCTGCGCTGTCCAGGTCAAGAGCTGGGGGGAACTGTGCCCTGTAGACACCTAGCAGGGGCTACACCAGCCTGGAAGAGAAGTGAAAGGGAAACTCTCCCAGAGACAAAAGGGAAACCACCGTAGAACTGGAAAGGGAAGCGTTTTGTCTTCCAGACCCTTTTCTAGAAAATTCAGAGGGGCATGAGGTAACTTTTGTGATATGGAAATATTCTCTGTGTTTATTGTGGCAGTGGTTTTATGGGTGCTCACATCTGTCAAAGCTCATCGAAATGTATAATTTAGGTGGGTATAGTTTTTTATACATAAGTTGTACCTCAATGAAATTGTTTTAAAAGAAATACACGATAAACACTAAAGAGACACACCAACACACATGACTTCAGGATGGCTAAAATGAAAAAGAAAATGCCAAGTTTTTGTAGTGATGTGAGACATTAGGAACTTTTATGGTCCTTGCTAGAAAAATAAAAGGTAAAATGTTGGAAATCATTCTTCTTTTGAAGGAACTTTTGAAACTGATTTGGGCATATCTTTGATCCAAGAATTCCAATAATTAAGAGAGGTGCAAACCTGTGTTCACCAGAAAGATGTTCAGTTGGACGTTTCAGTCCATGGTCTCAAATGGGAAAGCATTCAAGTGGTCATATAGAAGAGTGGGTTAATCCATTGTCATGTGTTAATACAGTGGAATATTAAATGTCGATACCAATGAACCAACTATGACCACATAACTATGTGGGTGAACCTCACTGATACCATGTTGAATGTAAGAAGACCAACACAACAGAATAGAGTATGATTCCTTTTATTTAAAAATTTTAAGGGCAAAAAATTATGGTTAGAAGTCAGGGCGGTGGTTAGTCCTTTGGGCGATAGTGACAAGAAAGGAGAAAGTGAAGAGATTCTGGGTTGTCGGTCCCGCATTCCTTCTTGGTGCGGTGATAGTCATGTGGGCGCGTCCGGTGTGTGGAGATTCCCTGTGCTGTGCCCTTAGGGTTGATGCCCTTTCCTATATGGATGTCGTACTCCAATTAAAAATGGACTTTGAGAAACAAAACAGATGAATGTAGGGGAAGAGAAGGAGAGATAAGATAAGATGAAAACAGAGCGGGAGACAAACCATAAAAGACTAACTCTAGGGAACAAACTGAGGGTCGCTGGAGGGGAGAGGGGTGGGGGGATGGGGTAACTGCGTGATGGGCATTAAGGAGGGCATGTGACGTGATAAGCACTGGATATTATATAAGGCTGACGAATCCCTGAGCTCTGCCTCTGAAATTAATAATGCACTCTATGTTAATTAAATTGAATTTAAATAAAAATTTTAAAAAAAGGTTTACTTTGAAAAATCTCAGCACTGCTTAGTATGCTCAGAACTCACTCATAGCCAGTTGGGTTTGACTGTATCTTAGGGGAAGTTGTGCTTCTTCAGAAGGAATGAGCTATTCCCATTTTCATATTTTGTGAATCTGTTCACCTTGAGTGTACCCCAGGTGCCATTTGCAAGAACATATGGGGCCATCACAGGCAGGCAGGACAATTAAGGTGCTCTTCAACTCTGTTGCACCAGACTCTGCAGGAAGAGCCTTCCGGTCCAAGGCTGAGAAGCCCTGGGATGGAAGCAGGTGAGCCTCCTTCACTTGGTAGAAGTTTAAAGGAGCAGTCGCGAGTTTTTTGGTTTTAGGTTTTTTGTTTTGTTTTTACTTTACCTGGTTAGCTGGCTGTCTTTCTAACTCGTGCTTCTAGGCAAGGGGAATTGAAGATATGCCAGTACCATTGGTGTGAGTCTGGATGCTGATTGGTGGAAAGGCATCCTGCATGGCAGAGGGAGCTCAAGGTTTGCGGACAGTCAGGACCCGGACTTGAGCTCTGAGTCACCACTTGGTGTATCAGGACGAGCTTGGAGAAAGTGAAACCACCTAAAACTGAAGAAATGCATCCCAAGAATGCTTTATTAACATCAAAGGTCAGAATTTTACATATTTATTTTTTAAATGTTTTATTTATTTATTTATTTGAGAAAGAGAGAGAGAGAGAGAGAGCATGTGCAAGCAAGAGAAGAGTCAGAGGGAGAAGGAAAGGGAGAAAATCTCAAGCAGACTCCCCTATGAGCACAGAGCCCAAGGCAGGGCTCCAACTCATGACCCTGAGATCAGGACCCAAGTCTAAATCAAGAGTAAGATGCTTAACTGACCGAGCCACCCAGGAGCCCCCAGTTTTATTTTATTTTTTAAATAAAAGGTGCCAGTTGTAACCATCTAGATCTATTTCATCACCTATTAATAAACCATTGCCCAACAGTCTGGAAAACATCAGTGCACAGCCCCCAGTGCAAGGCACACGATTGTCAGGCATGGTCAAGATCACTGTAAAGACTGGATCAGGTCATTTCTTTAAAATTCCATCAGATGAACATCTGCTGTTCACTAGCAAAACTGGGTCTTTCCAAAGCAAAAACGCCCCAAAAGAGCAGTTCCTCATCAGACTCCTTACTTTAGGAAATGGTTTTCAACCATCAGAACCATTATATTAGAATCACTTCTTGTACTCTAAAATTATGAGAATCACTTCTATCTTAGAATATTAGATCTATATTAGAATCACCTCTTGTACTCTAAAAACTCTCCAGGCCCAGATCACACCCCAGGCTAATTAAATTACAATTCCTGAAGCAAGACACCTCCCCCCCGCCCCACACCAGTGACTCCTGCAGGTCCCCCATTGGTGCCAGTGGACAACCAAGGCTGTGAACCACTGGACTCATGGGCCCTGTGAACAGTCTGTCCTTATTCCAACCCACTTCTCTTCCTCTCAGGAGTCAGAGACAACTGGACACTCAGCTGTCCATTTTGCCCAGGCCTCAAATGCCCATCAAGAGCATTACCAATGCCCCAGTGATAATACCTTGATACCCATTATTGGAAAATGGGTAGAGGAGAACTCACTTTCTCTGGCCCCTAAGCAGTGACTACATCTGCAACGATCCCTGAACTCACCTGACATGGCACCAACGGGAGCCTGCCAGCCTCCTAGGGCTCCTGCGGGGATTAGCAGGCTAACGTTGGTAAAGCAAGTTGAGGTCCCCAGACCAAGTGACTGAGAGATTATACAAAAAATATGTTATATTTCATTTTTACTATTGAGCAGATATGAAAATGAGACAGCATCTCCCTTTGGGATATGCCCAAACCACACACTCTGCGGTTTTCCTTCAGTTTGCAAAATGTCTCAGCATGGGATATGCAGACATTTAGCTCAATGGGAGACTTTACCTTTTTACCTGCATTCTGAAAGACACTTTGGACCCAAACATGTCATGGTCTGTAAGATGCTTTTCCAGTCACCTCAGAGCCTAACTGCAAAGATGCCCTACATTTCCAATCCGATTGTAGGACTTTGTCCTATGAGAAATCTCCTGCTTCTAAAGAAAATGTGGCTGAAAAGGGATACAACAGATTTGCTCAGTGTGCTTTCTTCTCCTGATTTTTACAGATCCCCGGGGTTTAGCCTCTTGCAAATAAACATTTACAAGCAAAGATTTATTTGCTTGTTTACTTCTGGTATAAAGATATATTTCCATGGAACGTACTTTAGCCATTCTGAACCACAAGGGAGGAGGGAGAGGGGATTGAGAGAGAACAGAGAACATCTATCTCTTGGCTGCAGCTCTGATCAACCACTGCATTTATCACAAGATACCAGGCACGTGGGTTATTGCATTATGGGGCTTATCGAGCTCAGATCTCTGAGACCCCATCTCCTTTTCCAGAAGTATGCGCTCTGATTAATAATGGATGGTTAGCCACATAGTTAAGTAGAATGACTGGCACCTTTTATTGGTTGTCTTTAAAACTAATTTAATGAAGCGGGCTGACCAGAGAGCAGAGGTTTGTTGCTCAGCGGGCTAACAGATATGCCGCATGTTTCTAAACCAGAGGAGCCCTCTTTCCAGAGATCAAGCTCTTGGTGCCCCCTCTGAATGTCTGCTCCATCGCCTGGGGCGCTCAAAGCCTTTTGGAGATGATGGCCCCCAAGACTTCCCTTCTTTTTTGGATAAGGAGATTTCACCCCTTTGGGACCCGGCAAAAGCTGGTGCTGACACTTGTATCCCTCCAAGCAGGTGACATAATTGGGAGGTAACTTCCGCTTTGGTGCACACCAAAAGGGGATCATGAGCCTGGTAAACTTTGCAAGGACAGGCTGAAGTTGGGTGGCTAAAAACTCCATGAAAGAATGTGCAGGGCAGTGCAGCCAAAACCTCAAAATTGAAAACTTGAAAATCTAAAGCCTGACGTGCCCTGAGCGTTATGTGCATGTGTGCGTGTGTATGTTGAGATCTCTGTTGAGCGTGGGGCACGGACTGGGGCTGCAGAGTTCTGGGTTTCTCTGTGAAGGCTGCGGGGGTGGAGGTTCCCTGCTCTCCTATCATGTTCAAGACCGTGACCTCACACACTGACTTGTTCCATGCTCATACTGATGTTTCTTGGGCTTCTTCTGCTTTACCTCCTGGCTCCCAACCCAGACCCACTCTTACCTTGTTCCATGTTTCCAGGAAGCTGGTCTGGAGCAAAGGAGTCAACAGGCTCTCTGTCCACTTGAGTGTGACCAATAGTTTAGTACTGACAGAGATGGAAGCAGGAGAAAAGCAGTTAATTTACTCTTCTGGGAGTAAATTAATTTTAATAATTTTAATAAATAAATAAATAAATAATTTTTAATAAATTTACTCAGAGTAATTTACTCTTCTGGGAAGTTGCCAAGGGTTGGCTGCATCTCTTAGGCAAAGATGAGCCTGTCTGTCAAGTTAGCTGTCCGGGTTCTGATGACCATTCTTCTCCCAGCCCTGAGTCTAAGACGGGTAGTGGCCCTCCACTGCTCATGTAGTCCCTCTACCAGCTCTTGCTGGTTTCCCCAAACCCTGTAAATAATCCCTTCATTGAGGTTGTCCCCAGTCATCCAGCTTGAGTGGGCCCTCTGATCCTTGCTTGGGCAGGCCTTGCTTGGGCCCTGCCCAAGCCTCCCCAGCACTAGAGATGAGGCATCGGAAGCTCAGATTGCATATATAACTTGGTTGAGGTCTTGCAAAGAATAATGGGTGAAATTTTGTTGTCTTTTATGAGCACAGAGCAAAGTATCCTCAGACATGGCAGTAATGGAGAACATGGCTAGAGCTGAGCTTTCTCAAATGGGATTGGATGGCGACTCAGGTGGGCATATGAAACCAGGTGAGGAGGGTGGGCACGCCAGCCAACTCTTCTCATGCTTTCCAGTGTCAGTCACCCCTTGGGCTGCGACAGGATCATAAACGGGGGAGTGCAGGCCTCAGCACATCTTTGCATGATACAGTAATGTGGATACCAAGATCATCTAGAGGCCAAATGGAACTCCTCAGGGACAGGAAACCACTGTCTGACATTTTCCTTTGTTCTCTTAGTTATCTGGCAACTCACCAAAGGATTCCTACTTTCCTCTAGCACTTCTTTAAACTCTTGCGGTCCAGTGGGAATTACAGATTAACAGGAATGCTGTATAGCAAATCTGTTATGCTGGGGGGAGCTCCTTGCCCCATTAAAAAATAATAATATAATTAATATTTACTGAGTGGCTTTAGTGCACTAGACATTGATCATAACTGTGCCCACTAAAGTACTCACTTCTGCCAAAAACCCATGAGGTACATCCTAATAATGTTTCCATCTTACAGATGAAGACTTTGGGTTGTAGAGAGACCCAGAAACTTGCCTGAAGACTTAGAGCTCATCATTGGTCAAAGGTACACTGAAATCCACATCTGTTTGTTACCAATATTCTGGCTTTGAACCATACACTGCATGGGTATTTAGGTAGTTATATGGGCATTCTTCTTTACCTTGTTATTTCTTTTCTAAAATTGGCAATACAGTGATAATTATCTACCCATTATGATGCCCTCTTCACCTCCTCTTTAATATACATTTTCTCTTACTTCTTCCCGAGCACCCCAAAACTGTCCTCTCCATGATCAGAGAGCTCCTTTCTCCTTGTTTAGTCAAGACACCAACTTTGATCTTTCACAGCTATGAAATTATTGACTCTTGATATTGTCCAAACTCTCTCGCCCATTCTTGAAGTGGAGAGAGCCAGTTTGTACTACATGTTAAAAGTAATGGACCAATATTTAAAAAGAACTAAGAGGTCTTCCACTCTATGTTTTCCCAGAACATAGAAGTATTTCCAGTTACGCTGCTTTTCTTCAAAGCTTGAATCAACAAATGAATAACAGATGTCAACTTCCATGGGAGGAACACTCACCGAATGCTGGCTGTTCTTCCTTATTAGAAAGCCTTTAGCCTGGGTGCTTTGTGTTTCCATTACCATGACAATATTTGGCCCCTTCCCGTGTTTTCTTTTTCCAGATTTGAGGCACACTTCACATGAGTGAACTTAGCATTACAAGCATTACTTGCCACATACGGTAACAGTCTTAAGTAGGACTGGTATGTTGTCCTGTATCAGGTTCATGTTGTACATATGATCCCTTTGGTTTGTCAAGTTACAGCATTTAGCACAATTGATATTTCCACCGTTTATGCTTCAACTTTTAGCTCAAAGGTCGCTTACGATGAACTGCTTTCCTGACTCTGCCAGACTGTGCTGGACGGTTACGTTCCCTGCGTGACCTCTTTCATTGCATTTCCCACAATTGGTGTAGTTTTACTTAAAAAAAAATGGAAAAGATTTATTTTTGAGCAGTTTCAAGTTCACAGAAAAATTGAACAGAAAACAGAGAGAATTTCTATAGACCTGCTGCCCTGACACCTGCATAGCCTTCCCAACTATCACACCCAGCTCCACAATGATACATTTGTTATAATCGATGGACCTACATTGATTGAAACATCACTCTGCCCCCAAGCCTATGGTTTACTTAGGGTTTTTCCTCAGTGTTTACATTCTGTGGGTTTTAACAAATGTGTAATGACATGCATCTGCCATTATGATGTCACACAGGGTAGTTTCACTGTCCTAAATATTACTCTGTGCTCTGCCTGTTCATCCCTCCCTCCCTACCAATCTCTGAAAACCACTGATGTTTTTCACTGTCTCCATGGTTTTGCCTTTCCCCAAGTGTGACCTAGTTAAAATAATACACTATGTAGCCTTTTCAAATTGGCTTTTTTTTTGACTTATTAATATTCATTTAAATTTTCTTCATATCTTTTCATGGCTTAATAGCACCTTCCTTTTCAGTGCTAAGTAATATTCCAGAAGGTGGAGGTAACAGTTTCCATATCCATCCCCCTAAGGAAGAACATCTTGGTTGCTTCTGAGTTTGGGTGTTTATGAATAAAGAGTGTTATACACATCTTGATGCAGGTTTTTGTGTGGATATCTATTCTCTATTTATTTGAGTAAATACAAAAGAGCATGATCGTTTGACTACATGGTAAGAATATGTTTATTTTTGTAGGAAACCACCAAAATCTCTCCCATAGTGGCTGTGCCATTTTACATTCCACCAGCTTCTGAGAGTTCTTGTTGCTTCACATCTTGCCAGAATTTGGTGCGGTCAGTATTTTGGATTTTGGCTGTTCTAATAGGTGTATTATGTTTTAACATATGATGTTGGACATTGTTTCATATGTTTATTTGCCATCTGTTCATCTTCTTTGGTGCAGTGTATGTTGATGTTCTTAGTCTATTTTGTAAAATAAGGTGGTTCCTTTTCTGATTGTTTAATGCTTATGCTCCCTGAAGGAAGATGAAGTCCTTGAAGGCTGGACCTGTGACGTTTTTTCTTATAGCTGTATTCTCAGCACCTTATCCAGTGCCTACAGGGGTATAAAAAATCTTAGTTTAAGTAGAGAGTGAGGTTGTTTGTGAACTTGAACTGTGTTCCAGTAATAAATGAAGCAGTCAGTCTGGTATCATGGATCTCCATATTGGCCAGTGTGCTTACTTTGTGGCCCCGAGTGATTTAGTCTGTTTCCTCATCTCTAAAGTAAAGATAACTGTGAAACCAACATTTCTGAGAGTTGTGAACACTATATGGAATAATAAACTTGAAAACACTTGTGAACTTATTTTTTATATTTATAAAATATTACTTATGATAAAGTCAAACAAACTTACTTTTTATATTCTTAAGATATTCATAGGATATCACTTACAAGAGAGTCAAGCAAACTGGGCCTTAAATAAACATTTCAGAAGAACTCTAGGTGCAGGATTAATTGTTATCAACTTCAACACTTATAACCTAGTTACAGAAGAGCTGAATAATAGCTCCTGTTAAATGAGCATGTTCTATATGCCAAGTGCTTGCTCCACATGACTTGGAATCATTACAACAACCCTGTCCTGAAAGTGTCATTTTCTTTCTCACAGATGACAGACCTGAGGTTCAAAGAATTTCAACAACTTGCTCAGGATCACGGTGACTGAGCATGAACCTGAACCCTGGCAGGGGGTCTGACGGCAGACACAGAATAATTTCTTCCTGCCCTGAATGGATGCTGACAACAAAACCAAATCAGCCCAAATAAAAATGGTTAATATTTTTAGAATTTTCTGGAAGAATAACAGTCGATGCAAGAGAAAATTGAGAAACTGGAGAATCTTATCACATGCTTTGGGTCATCGTTGTGAGAGTATCCTGCCACAGGCTCCTTTCCTTTGATCTGTGTATGTTGGGTCAATGGGAGTCTGAAGATGGAGGCCCTCATGTATAGGCTGGAAATGGGCTCAAGCAGAGACTGTGGTGAGTCCTGCCTTGGCCTTGCTGTAAAGCCAGCTTCTTCAGGCCAGAAGGACAGCAGTGTATCCCCAGATGGAACTGCATGTTGGAGCCTGAGGCCCAGATAGGAAGGCACGGATATACTTGCTCCTGATGCATGGACACAACGTTAATCCAAAGATCAGACTTAACTTGCTGAAATGGTCCTTATTACCTATAGCAGGATTGTCCATTCATATGTTCCTAGTAACTAAGATATTGGATTATGGAGAGTTGCTCTCACGGAGAGTCTTCTTGCCATCTTGCTACAACCATAAAATGCTGGCAGAGAAGGATCAGGAGGTTACCTGGAAACAGAACACCTCGAGAAGGGAGTTCAGAGCTGCATCTATTCCTGTAGTCACAACACAGCAGATACAGATCTAAAGGAGTCTGTTAGAACCAGTCCTGGGCACATTTTAAGAGCTTGACAATTGGATTTCTATTTCAGTCCAGAGTCTGAAAATGTGTTTAGTGCTAATTCTGCAGCCTAGGTACAGTATTCTCCCAAAGAATGCTGGTTCTTGCCCTAGATTTTTCTTTTCTAAAATGCTCTCCAAGGCAGAAATATTTCTCTTCTCTATATTGCTGCAGATTTCTTCTTCTATCACTTCAACTATGATAAAACTTAAAGATGCTAAGTGCTCTATCATTAAAGGGCCACACACAGAAATGGCCTTTCTTTCCCACTTTCTACCCCTGGCCTGGCCATCATCCCCATCTGAAGGCATCTGACAAGGTCTTTCAGGAACTGCCAGTGTGAAAGGGTGTCCCCACCACCGAGTCTGACTTCTGCTCTGCGTCAATGCATTTTATTACCCTTATCTGCTTATGGGATTACCATTAGCTACTTATCTTGACAAATGCACAACCATAAATATAATTTACTGGATTTTGAAGCTGCAAGCCATGACTTGTTTATATCATTCTTTGTTTCCAGGCAGGAGTTTGTAGTACATACATTTTATTAAGGAATCTTTCCTCTGCTCCACTCCAAGCAAGGGACTGTATTTCCCAGCTCTTTTGTTTCCCTGCCAAAGAGGCCCACATAGAAACTGCTGCTTGGTTTATATCCTTTAAAATTTCTTTTTCCTGGAATAGAAGAACATGGCGTTTGAGCAAAATATGGCACTTCCTTCACAGAAAGTTGTATGTTCGTGATGATCATGAGCCAAAGAAGAATTCAAAAATATTCCTGACACCTATGTCTCATATATGTGCCAGTGAAGTTTTAGACAGGAATTCATGAAGCAAAGAATCTTTTCATATTTTATCCTTAATGAGTGCATGCCTTTCTTCATCTGAGCAGCGTGTAACTTACTCAGAGCTAAAGCACCTACAAACTGGGTCCCAGCTGCCAGGCATGGAATCTTCCATCAGCAAAACACTACCCTGCCTCAGTGTCAGCTCTGGAAATTCTTTGAAATGACTCTTTTACTTGTTCTAAAACCACTGAGAACACCTTACCCTTTTTGGCCTGTGCATGCTTTCCCCCTAGTTAACTGATATTCCTCTCTGAAACACTTTCCTAGAATTTGGCATGGGAAACTCTGGGCCAGGGCATGAACACGTGGGTTGAACATTTTTACTTGGCGTTGAAGGCAAATCCAGAAATAGATTTCAGTGGTTTGGGCATGGAAAAATTTCAAGAGTCTGCAGACTCTGCTAATGGACTCAGCAGTCACTGCTTTTTAGGCCTCTTATCAAGTTATTCATAAATAAGCAGGGAAGATCTGTCCTTTGCCTGTGCACTGAACAGATGCTCTCCTTATTTCAAGTCTCAGAACCCTCAAAGGAATCTCAAGGCTTCCTTCTGGCCTCTAAAGCTCCTGGGTTGTCACAATATACCTTTCAGAGTTGGGAGAAGTATAACTCATTCACTCACACAGGCAGATGCAAGGAAAAAGCATTTGTAAGTGATTTTAATTATTTTTTACCAAGTGCACTTGTGAAAACAAAATACTTTCCTCAAAAGACCCTCGAATTTGCTGCCCAAGTGTTTCAGACTTCCGGGGGTGGCCTTTTATCTTAGTGTGACACAGTAAGACTCAAACACCTATCCTACCCTCCATGGGATACTCCTCCTAACATCCCAGGTGATTTCTGGGAGGCTCTTGGTCTTCTGGTAAGTCTACAGAGCAACCAGTTTGGCAATATGGCTTTAGGTTTTATCTTGTTGGTTTCTTCATCCCATGCTGGAAATCACTCCAAAAGCTTTCTTCCTTCACTGTACTACCAAGTCTTTTATGTATAGTAAAATTTACAGAAAGTTTGAACTAACAGATTACTTCAGGCAACTTCACCTTAGATGTGAGACATCACTCTCCAAAGATTCTGTCAACCATTCCTGACCAACAGGCAAGTTATCAGTAGTCAAGCTGTCTTGGGCGCCATCTTGTCTTGATCTTTTGGGGCCTCCTTCTCTTTCTATAGCCTCTCTTCCTTTCTGCTTGTGTCTCCAAAACACAAGTTTCTTATGTTCCAGTCCAGATTTTGACTTTCTGCCTCACATTAATTTATAAGGCTACTTTTGCATAGCCAAAAACTTAACTGAGGTCTTCTCAAAAACAAAGACTGATTGACTCCATCCAGTATCCCATTTTACTGGCAGAAAACCAGGAGGAATACTAAAATATTCAACAACTGGCACAGCATAACTACGGCAACCAAGTACCCATCATAAATTTCCACATGGCCTTACTATGTGTACAATTAAAAAAAATCAGCTATGGGGCAGAAAACTTGAATAGAAAACTTTTCCTAAGGAGGAGATCTTTGTTCATCAAAATCTGCAAGTAAGAAAGGAGTAGTTTAAGGAAGTACTCTCCCACTGCCCAGGGCAAGTCACTTGTTTTCTTTTCTCCTTCCATTTGTACTGATATTACTTATTAGTACATGGAATATCTAGAAAAGGGTAGTGAATATTCATTAGATTCCTGCTGTGGGCTGGGTGCCAGACATAAATTATTTAAACCTCATACACTGATGCTTGGAGCCAGGTAACATAATCTATTTAATGAAGGAAGAATGGGAGTTTCAGAGGCTTGAAGATGCTAGGTAACTTGCCCAAGGTCAAGGTAAGTGGTAGACATGGGATTTGATCCAAGGTCTGGCTAGTTTTTTGGTCCATGCTTTCCCCTGCACACACAAGAGTCAGTTCCCTAGAGAAGCTTCTTCCAGTCCTACACCCTGACCTTTTGGGTAGATAGGGAGGTTAGTACAGGCAGCTAAACAACCTAGAAAGCTTCAGCTCCTGTCTTCTGTCTTCTAAACATACATCGAACTCCTTGGAGAAAAACTCTTATGTTCCCCAAACTTTCATGGCTGTGTGGAACACACTCTACCCTCCTCCACAAGCCTTGCAATAGAACATTCACTCTGCAGAAAGGCTTGGGCTTCATCTACAAATATCCATTGTGTTTTCTCTTGAAAACCCATTGACACAAGGCATTAATATACTCCTGCTGTTAATATTGTAGGAGAAATTATAATAAATAAAATGACCTAGAATGTAGAAATGTTCTCATTTCTCCATTCAAGTAGAAGTTTAAAAATCTCTTTTCTCAGGGCACCTGAGTGGATCAGCTGGTTAGGTGTCTGCCTTCTGCTCAGGTCAGGATCCGAGGGTCCTGAGATCAAGCCCCGCCATCAGGCTCTGTGCTCGGCAGGGAGTCTGCTTCTCCCTCTCTCTCCCCACTGTCCACCCTGCTTGTGCTCTCTCACTCTCTTTGTCAAATAAATAAATAAAATCTTTTAAAAAAAGAATCTCTTTTCTCATGTTCTCCCATTTCCTACACTGAAGGCCCCCAACATTAGTGATTTGTCCACTTGTTTGGGATTATGACAATGTTATGGCAATGTTGATGGTGATGGAGGTCAGAGATGATTCTGAGTGGCTCAGGCATCTCTTTGTTCCTGAGCTTTTCAGATTACAACTGTTTCTGCTGATGGATGCAGATCTGCTCTCTCACGCCAACAGAGAAACAAATCTTCCTATTTTTTCTTGCCGTCTTAGAGTAACTAAGTTTCTTAAGAACTTCTTCCTTGCAGGAAACACAGAAAGGATTCTCTGAGGGATCAGACCAGAATTCGTCATTTAATAAAGACAGCCTAGATTATGTCAATTGCCATTAATGGAAGGTATCCTTCTCCTGCCAATGAGCTTCAAAATTTTCAACAGAAATCCCCCAGGATATTGCTGAGACAAAATCACGATGGAGAAGCCACCATCACCTCTCGCATGGATTAGTGCACTCACCTCACCGGTCTCAGCTACTCCCACCATGTGTGGGGGACCCAAGACCACTCTCAGGTTCAGTGATTTGCCAGAAGGGCTCACAGGACTTAGAAAAGCTGTTATACTCATATCATGGTTTATCACAGTAAAGGCATGCAGATGGAAATCAGCACAGGGAAGAGGCAATGAGGCAGAGTCCAGGAGAAACCAGGCACAAGCTTCTTTGTGTGTCTTTCTAGTAGAGTTGCAGAGGACACAATCCATTCTGTTGGCAAAGATGTGTGACAATATGTATGAAGGGTTCAACCAGGGAAGGCTTGGTGTCAGGGTTTTTACTGGGGATCTATCATGTAGGCACACGGCATCTGCACAACTGACCCCAGCTACTCAGACTCCAGCCTTCTGACTTGGTCCCAGGCTTATGAGCAACAGCAAGCGGAGCATTCCAAAGGCTCAAAGACTGTGTCCAGGAGCCTAGAAAGGGCATCTCCTGAAGCAAAGCTCTTTTTCTGTTGAATATGCATGGTTTGAACAACCCAGTCCTGCCAACTTAACTGTTTCCTGTCCATACCCTCAATTCCCTTGAGTCTATTCTCTGGGCACCCGGAGAGTTCTATTTAACTCTTCCCTTAGTGATAACCTCCATGATTCCACACAACCTGCTGTCCCATCATGACTCTGTTTACCTCACTCCACTCCAGCCAGCCACACTGGCCTCCTCCGTGCTCCTCACGAGCACAGGCACATTCCTCCTTCAGGCATTTGTTCCCTCTGCCCAGAATGCTCTTCCCTCATATGGATACATGACTTCTTTTCCTGGTCACACCATCTAACATTTGGCCTCGCCCCCAGAACATTATATACTTTATTCTTGCCTATTTTTTTTTACCTCCTTATCACTTTCCACTAACTATCCTACTCTTTACTCATTACTGTTTTTCCTCCCCACCCCCCCCAATGTAAACTCCTTCAGTGTTTTATCTGTTTGTTCACTGCAGTACAAGTGCCTGGAATACACAGTAAAATTGTTGGATGAATATATAAATGAGGCAAAGATGGTTGCATCTGTCCCTACTCTCAGCAGGTAGAAACAAACCTCATCATCACCAGCATCAATAAAGCCTTACTCTTTTTTGGCCATTTACAGATTACAAAGACTTTTCATAGCCATTAACCACCTGAGCCTCTCCACCGTGTGAGACCAGTAAAATTAGTGGTGAGCACCTCTTCTGTTCTAATGTGGGCTGCGGGCGAAGGGAAGTGGGAGTAAAGCAGGGATATGCAGAGCAAAGAGTGTTGGACCCAGTGTCTTCCACGCTTTGGGTCTTCACAGATTTTCATTCTGTGGGGCTTGCATGAGTCTGTTCCTCATTTGTGGATCATTTCACTTTGTTTATAAACTAGAGAAGTTGAACTTGTATCTGATCATTTTAAATCATTCACCTCGCAGAAGCTGAGTGTAAAATTCCAGTTCGATGAGCTCCAGTGTGGTTTTTTGTTTTGTTTTGTTTTTCCAAAGAATACTATCTACCTCTCTTTCTGAGAACTGGTAGCCTGAGTCAATAGTTTTCTTAAGCCACCATGGTTATAGGTGGGGCTCTAGACCTGTCCAAAGACTCATCGAAAGTTTTCTACGGCGATCCTTGCTGTTGCAACCACCATGGGTCATTAACACCTTCTAGGTCTACCTGTTCATTCTAACCAGGAGTCTTTTGTGCTCTCAGATAGGCAACAGTGTTTTAATAAGAAGGGAGTTGGGGGAAATTGGAAGGGGAGGTGAACCATGAGAGACTATGGACTCTGAAAAACAATCTGAGGGTTTTGAAGGGGCGGGGGGTGGGAGGTTGGGGTACCAGGTGGTGGGTATTATAGAGGGCACAGATTGCATGGAGCACTGGGTGTGGTGCAAAAACAATGAATACTGTTATGCTGAAAATAAAAAATAAATTAAAAAAAAAGAATACAGCCTACAACATAGGGAGCACTTTAATACCCCCCCCCAAAAAAACCTGGAAAGATGCTTATGCTATCTTACTAGGGGTAAAAACCAGTATCTAAAGTAAATCTAAAATATTATCTTAATTATAGAAAAACATGTATAGCAAGAACCCTTGGTGGAAATATGCAAAATGTTACCTGTTTTTTCCCTCAAGTAGTTAACTTATGGTTTCCCCACCTAGCTATTCGTACATTTCTGTATTTTTCAAATATTCTAAAATAAATAAGTATTGTCAACTAATATTTATTTAATTAGAAATTTTAAAACAAAACATGAAGTATAGATAAACATAACTCACATGATGGTTTTTATTTTCCAAGATAATACTGTGAGATTCTGAACATAGCTGATAATAAAACTTTAAAGTTTGCATTTCCTCTTCTTGAGTTTCATGTCAGCACTTAAGCAATCCCGACTCATAGCCATGCTCTCCTTTTGGGGATGTAAGGTACAAAATCAGAGATTTATTTGAGGAGGATAGACATGGGAATCACAAGTCTTAATGAAACCGAAATTGCTTTCAGAGTTATCTTTTGCTCCAATTGCTACTCATCACAGTTCACTGAGAAGTAACTCAGAACCAGAAGGCTTTGCTCTTTATCTGTTCTGGGACAGATAGACCCGAGCAGGAGCAAGTTCTTATTCAAATGGACCAACCCAATGATACTGAGAGTGGTTCAGACTAATGTAGGACAGTTTCAGGGCAAAAAGTCTGTGCCTGTATGTGTGTGTGCCTGTGTGTGTGTGTGTGTGTGTGTGTGTGTGTGTGTGAGAGAGCGAGAGAGAGAGAGAGAGAGATTGATCTTGCATTCTCTTAAACTAAGCCACGTTTCAGTACTTTGTCATTGCCCCACTGTGACTGTCCCTCAGTTTAGGGAAACCATCACATACAATAACAACAAAAACAAAACCCTAAGTAAGCCATTTCCATGTGCCATTTACACACCATCATTTATATCCTGAAGTACTTGAATTTACACCCTCTCTCTGTCTCTTTTAAGTGTGCCCAAACTGATTGTAGATTCTTCTACATGAAAAGTAAACCCTGTTTTCCCAGGCATCGGGTGTTACAGGAGGCTGTCACATGGAAATATTGGTGTGTGTTTTGGGTAAACATTTCGATATCCATTATGGATGATAATTTACCCAGTTTATAACTCTGCCAGCCAGTCTCTGCCTAAATATCCAGGGGATTGGGACTCAGCTGAGATTTTGATAACACTAATTGCCTAATTGTGTTCTCTATCCCTTATGTCATCTTCCCTATAAAAAATTACAAGCTCTTAAAGATTAAGGCTGAATCTACTTTTAAAAAATTCCCATATCCCATCACACAGTGTCTTTGTAACAAGAGGTGACAGGTTGTCACTGAGACTACCTACAACTGGGCACTAAGTGGCCCATGGTTAATGGAGGCATGGGGACAAGAGAAGGCAGGGAACAAAATGCACTGAGCACCAGCCCTTGACAGTCCCTAGACTAAGTACATTATAAAAGCTCCTTTCTTCCCCATAATATATTTAAGGTGCGTATTATTAGGCTCACTCTACAGACGAGGAACAGGAGACAAGGGAGACACACGATTTATAAGTGGAAGCATTAGGGTTCAAAATCAGTTCAGCCCAAGACTTCAATTCTAAGTCTTGTGATCACCTGTTCCATGATCCCACAATGCCCTTGGCTTTGAAGTTTCCTCCTGATTATCTGACAGCACAAAAACTTCAGGATGGCAAGAACTGTCCCACCTCTCTCTTGCATTTCTATAATGTCCACTTCCCTATTTGTGAGGGGTATCCGGAGCCTGGAAAGAACTTGGGGTTCTTGAAACTTGGCTTTGAATATTAGACCTACTTATTGAAAGAGCCCACAGGGGCCAATAGCTCCAGCATTTGTAGGTTGTTTCCTGTCCAAATAGAGATCACTTTTACAGAATAACAGTTCAAGGCAATGGTCTGTCTTTTTCTCTCCTTTCCTGTATTGTTCATAGCAGATAACTCAGTCATTAATAGCATGTCAATCGAATCCTAATTACTAATTATTTAAACCTCAGGAGGGACATTTTAAAAATGCACATATAGTGTGGCACAACCCTGAATATGTTCGCTCGTGCACAGGAGAGTCTATAAATGAATCACATGTAATTGGTCCAATCCTTCACTGACTCCAGAAATGGAACATGCTGGAACAGTTCTAAAGAAAGTGTGTGTTATGCTTTATTGATCACTCTGGTGAGCCAGTTTCTCTGCCTCCTGCTCACACCATTGAAGGCAGCCAATGATCTTGGGGACAAGTCTTACGTATTTCGGGAAAGTGGGACTAGGAAGTTGTTGGAAATTATAGGAATGAGGCCCTCTGCGAGCTCCATGATGTCAAATACTGCTTGTGGGTGAAGGCAACGTTGGAAATTTAGAGGGGAAAGAGCAAGGAGTAAATAAAATGACCACTGAGTTAAGAACCCCCTCACCTTTCAGGGATCATGGGGCTCCCCTCCTAACCTTTCCTTACTCCAGCTTCCACCAAAGTTTTCTGTGCCTGTAGAGGACTTGACAAGAACCTTTGCTCATTCAAACATTACACACACCATACCTGTGCCTTATGAGCTCACCCTGAGATTTCACAAAGCTCTGGACATTACCCAAAAAGAACACGGGGGAACAGGGTGAGCAGGAGTATGCCTGCCCACGTGCAATGGAGACTTGAGAAGAAGAGCCACGCTGGACATACATGGATGGGCCAGTGCAGGGAACTCAGCCCATTCGTGCTCTGTGCTCTTCCTAAACAGGAACAGACTATGGAATTCTGTGCCCCTAGTTTCTGTCAAGTTCTTTCCTCTGAAGATTTTATATTCCTTATGCTTTTCTTGGAAGAAAAGCTGGGTTTGACTCATGGCCGGGGTGGGGGTTGTTCATCAAAAACACAATGCATACCACTATTCATTTAAAATTAGACTTTCATTCCTCTAATCCTGAGTGACCACATGAAATGAAACACCTGTGTAGACAAGGCGCAGAGGCTTGAAGAACCCTGGCCACCTGTTTCTCTTTTTCTGTGATGCAGTAGCCTTGGCTTCTGGGTTTATGGTCACGGGTGGATTGTGGGAAAAGCTCAAGGCTGTGGTGCTTCTGAAGGAACAGGCTGATAAGATCTGTCCATTATGAGCTGATTCTCTTTCCCTCACTCCCCCTCCCAAGTGCTTCCTTCATTACCAGGTAGAAGAGGAATAGATTTGTGTAGAAATAAACTTAAAATGAAGTGTTTGATTCTGTCCTTCACCTTGGCAACTTCTTCCCATTTGAGTTTCTCTGTGCCACACATCTGTGTTTTCCTACACTGTTTTAGATGTTCGCCTACTTTCAGGAACAGACAGTCTCAGACATGTTGTGAATATGTTCCTCAGCCACTTACCAGTTTGTGTTAGAAGCCAAGAGTGGGTTGTGTTTGGAGGGTGGGTTTCAAGACCAGCTCACCAGGGTCTGAGGTTCACTGTGGTCATAACCAACCCTGACCATCGAGGCTGAGTGTTGGTAAGTGAATCAACATTCTGATTCCCACTTGCTAAGGCAAGAACATGGCTGAAGTCTTACAGAAAGAGGGGGAACATCGTTACCGGGGAGGTCAGGGGAAATTGCATGTGGGGGATGGAGGAGAGATGGAAATGCAGAGGGTCTGGACTGAGAAATTGGCTTGGGGCAGAGGGACTTTGGACCCAAGCTCTTTCCTTCTGCCTGTCCTTTACTAAATACTGAAAAGAAGAAACAAGCATAAGATAAGTCAGTTCATCTATGCTCTTCTGGACAGGTGGATGTTTAAGTGACTTTCTGCACCAATTTTATTTTCTCCCCATGTCTAATACTCTCACAGGCTGGTGCCTCAAACAAGAAGCTGTAAGTCTCTGCTGGCCAGCTTTAGGCAACTTGGCTGTCAAGGGGAGATCATGTCAATTCTTATCAAGGTGTCTCCTGACTGTCCACGTGAAGGCTGGCTTAGGCAGCCCACACCAACCCCAACATGGGTCAGCCATACTGGAGGACAGGTGCTACATTAGCGAGGCAGAGATGTCCTTAGTCAGGAAGGAAACCCTAAAGAGAAGGGCTTCCTCTTACAGTGGGCATTCACACCCCATTTCCCCAGCTGCCTGCTCCCTGGAACGGCATCTCTGTATCCCAAGCCCTGGTGCTAGCCCATCACGCCTGGAGCTATACTTTGGAATGGCTTGGCATTCCGTCAGCGTGCACATCTGGGATGTGCAGCTGGATTCAGAACTTTCCAGTGACTCTGGCACTTGGTGGCGTGTTAGGCCCATTAGCGTTGACTCAGCTTGGAGGGGTTAGAGCACATCTTTCTTTGGAAGGCCCTTCTCACTCCATCAACACCTGCTGCCCAAGAGGAGCCACTGCTCCGCGCAGGCGAAGAGAGTGAGTGCACGATAAACTTTGAAGAATGAGCACAGCACACCAAGTCCAGATGTCATTTGACCAAAGAATGAGGTTTTCTGTCCAGAGTGGAGCAGTGAGAGGTGGAATGTGATGAGGGGGTCACAGAACTAACTGGCTGCTTGCCATCTCTGTGGCAGTCCTGGGCCACCTCATGGTGCTCCCAAGTCACCAGGTTGTCAACGTGAGGCCAGCAGTTGAAGCCCTTCTCACCCTTCTTCCTGCCACCCTACTTCTTTAGTGTGTTGGACTCCCGAATGACAGCAAGAACTATTTGTTGAATATTTATCGGGTGCCCAGAACTTTATATATGTTGGTTCACTTAACCTTTACAATAAGCCAGTGATGTATTATCCTCCTCAAATCTGAAGCAAAGGAAACTAAACTCAGACATATTAATTATCTTGGTCTTACAGACATAGCTAGGAAGTGGCCATGTGGGATTCGGTGTCATGTCTACGTGACCTTAAAATCCATACTCTGAGGCTATGTCGTGCTACTTCCCCAACCCCTTTAATTCTACCTCCTAAAAGTTTTGACAGGAATTGCAGCTGTAGATATAACATTGGAATGCCTGGATTACCTAGGATCCACTGTGAGTGCTGTGACAAAGACCCATGCATGGTAAGAGTAGCTTCTACAAATTCGAATTTCTCTCAGGCCAAACAAAAGCAATCCGGTACCAATGTGGCAGCTCCATGGTGTCCAGGAGATTATTATTTTTTTTCTTTGAAATTATAAATTTTATTAAAATTAAAGCAAGAGAAAAATAAAATACTAAAACAAAACAAGTCACTACTGAACTAAATATATTGGAAGGTATTTTTATTTATTTATTTATTTATTTTATTTATGTATTTATGTATTTATTTATTTATTTTTTATGTCTCTTAATATTTATTTTATCTGGATATGTACCAGTTAAGTAATGCATATTAGAAAACATCATACATGCCTACACACTCTCTTGATGATATTCCAATATTCCATCCAGAAGTGACTATTGTAAACATTTGTTATATATTTATTTAGCATAAATATGCTTAATAAAGTTTTGATGCAAGATAAAAATACAGGAATATATTCCTTTTGCTCTAAATTCTGGTCATCTATACCTCTATTTATATAATAATTTTTTGCACATTTTTTATGTGGCATTATTAACATAATTTCAAGATGACTATTCTTTTTATGATTATTTTTGTCTGATAATATCTATTGATTTTGTTATACACTATTTTTTTACAGCCTTCTCATCCCTATGCTCCAGTGTGGTTCTTCACCATGTCTGCTTCTGACTTGGCAGGATGAAGAAAAACAAGGCAAGACAGGGAACGCCTCCAAAATGGCAACATCCAGTTGGCCAAAACTTGGTTATAGAGCCATGGACAAGTAATAAGGATAGCTTGAAAATTAACCTTCATTCTGAACATGTGTGTGGATAACCAAAGTAGCATGGAAGAAAGCAAGAATGGATATTAGGACACAACTCTCAGCCTTTGCCTTATATCTTACTGGTCAATCTGGATTTTAGAAGAGAGGGGGAAAACAGCATTATACCTCTGATGCTTTACACCTCTGGGAGATCCTGGAGGGAACTGATTGAGTACAATAAGAGTCTGAGGTACAATCACATCATTCTCCTGGAGAGGGACACAAATAAGAGAGAGAGAGAGAGAGGTTTTTAAGTCACTATGGTTAAAGCTACTTCTGTTCACAGACCACTGGACAAAATTGGTAATGTGGCTCTAACCAAACTTCAAGGGAGGCTGGAAAGTGTAGTGGAGCTCCTGGATTTGGGGTGAGCACCAGCTGTCTCTACCATGGAGATTTTCACATAAAAACAAGCATTTCTACGTTTTCTTGGAAAATCAGATGTAGCAAATTCAGCGCAAGTGGAACTCCTCAGGTGCCCCTTTAATCAGAGAGATTTGTTTCCTGTGTATCTTATTAGCCACTTTTACACCCCACCTCAGGGACTGATATTGTCAGAACACAGTTTCCAGTGATTTTAGGAGCCTTTTCATAAGTTGGTCCTGACAAGCTAGGGCCATCATCTTGTAACCAGAGTTAGAATATTTTCTCTCTAAATGTATTGCCTGGTATTTTCCTCAATAGCTCTCTACACTTCCTCACTTTTTACCTTGTGAGAATTACTTTAATGTTTCCTTGTGGGGTTGATATTTTACTGTTCAAAGATCTTGGGAACCATCTAGTATGAGCTTTGTAAATACGCATAAGAAATATCATTTTGCCTTTTTTTTTTTTTTTTTTGAGAGAAAGAGCTTGTGAGAAGGAAGGGGCAGAGGGAGCAGAAGAGAAAGAACCTTAATTAAGCAGGCTCCATGGTCAGCATGGACCTGGGTGGAGGGTTCGATCTCATGACCCTGAGATAATGACTGGAGCCGAAATCAAGAGTTGGCTGTTTAACTGAAGGAGTCACCCAGAGGACTCCTCATTTTGCACATTTTAATCAAAGCTTCATGATGACCATGCTTCCTCTTTAATTCTGTTCATGGATGTTAGATAGAATTTGCAAATCTGAAGATGTAGATTAAAACTGTGGTCCTATGACTTGCTAGCTATCTGACCATGGATATATCTCTGAATCTCTTGGTGCCTTCATGAAACATTCAGTAAGGGTTTTGAGTTTGTGAAAGCATTGTAAAACCTAACAGCAATCCAGTTTCCAATCTAGTTATCTTCCAAGTTTTGTTACTTTCCATTTTTCCCCATTTTCAGTGATTCATTCTCCTCTACATTTTACTTTTTTTAAGAAGATTTTATTTATTTATTTATTTATTTATTTATTTATTTATTTATTTGATAGAGAGAATGAAAGAGAGAGCACGAGATGGCAGAATGTCAGAGGGAGAAACAGACTCCCTGCTGAGCAGGGAGCCCATGTGGGACTCAATCCTGGGACTCCAGGATAATGACCTGAGCCAAAGGCAGTCGCTTAACCAACTGAGCCACCCAGGTGCCTTCTACATTTTACTTTTTATTTTATTTTACTAAGAAAAGGAAGGCAAGAACTGAGAAACAGTTCTAAGTATCTAGAAGGGATGTTCCAGATTTGTGATTGTGTTTAGTGGCCAAAATGTACTGGTCATTCCAAAAATCAATACTCTGGGAACCTTGCTATCATTGGCAGATGTGTCGGTGAAAAATTTGAGTAACCCAATGTGCATGTTCCTAGCTGAGCTCAAAAAAGAGGCTGCTCCTATAAACATATGTCATACGATAAGACTGTAAGTTATACGATACTCATACTACAAATGAGGGTCATTTTTTGCAGGTTTTTTTTTTTTTGCATTTTTTATGCTTTTTGATGGTGCTTTCACTTAAAATGGCCCGCAAACACAGTTGTCCATTGTTCCCAACAAAACTGTGATATGCCTTATAGAGGAAGCAAGTGTGTTAGATGAGATTCATTCAAACATGTTATATTGTTGTTTGTCATGAATTCAATGTTAATGAATCATATGTATATATGCTAATGTGAATCATATATATCACATATACACACATATAAACACATACGTATATGTTTTCTTTAAATAGAAACACATCAAACATGATTAAGTACTGATGGATTGACAGAAATGTTGTGACCATAGTCCTGCAGGAACTTAACCTCTGTTCCTGTTAGGAGCAATGGTTCAGTATTAGCTAACTCTATGTTTGAGGCAACTTTGTAGAATATAATTATTGTGAATAATGAAAATCAACTGTACATTGGCAACTGTAAACCCTTCCTCATAATTAAAAAATTAAGAAAATTTTGCTTTCATTTCAAGCCCCCTCCAAGTATAATGATGCAATCAGTGCCAAGCTCTGCATCTTGGTGGGGATCCTTGATGTACCATTGATATTTTCAGGTAACTTTGGAAATACATGCTCCAGTACAGGTGGCTTTGGGTTCTGTAGGAGGGAGGCATGATCCTAAACTCAGGATTTAGGTTCTGAACTCAGAAACAAATGTACTTCATTCTTCTAGATGTCACAGTCAAAATGAGCTAAAAGTTGAGTAATTATTAGGTTTGGTTAGTGTGGCAGTAAATGAAACATTCAGATTTCTGATCTTCTTTTGAAGTAAGTTAGATAATCCAATTATTCTGCCTTTCTTCTTTCCTGGTCTTCCTCCTTTTCTTTTCTTTCATCTCTCCTTCTTTATTTTCACCCTCTTTTCCTCTCTTATGCCTTCTCCCTCATTTCTCCTTTCTGATGGCATTACGCTTTTCCTGTTGATTTGACAATTATTCATCTAATTTTATGAATACAGAGAACCCGCCCAGCAAGTCTGTCTTGAGAACTCTCAAAGTGCAAAGACCAGAAGGCAATCTGAAAGGTGCTGTGTTTTGGGATAACCTTTAAAATTCCAGTTTGTTGTTCTCATAGCTCAGGGCAAGGGAATGAAATATAATGGGAATCCATTTTAAAGAAATCCCTAAAAGTCGTGTTGTATTTATAAGAAACTTAGATACCAAAAGTGGCCTTAAAAAGCCAAAATAGATATTAACTGTGTTGAACAAAGTCTGGTAATGAAATAAAAAACTGATTTCACTTGGAGATTCAGTTAGGAATTAAGCAGAGTTGGGGTCTCCATTGCCCTTCATGAAATCTTGGCATGGTTTGCTTTTTGGGACATTAACCAGCCTGGCTGTATAAAGAGGTGTGCACGTGAGAGGTAATGTGCTTGAGCCAGATCAGACTTGCTTGGGTTCTGTCTCTTTTCTCCCTTAGATGCAGTAGTTTCAGTCCTGATCCTTCATCCCAAGAGAAGACCCGGAGAGCTTTTAGTGGAAGAGGAGCCATTTAGTGTATCTGAAGGAAGTCTCAGGGCCGCTTCTTCCGTTTGCCTGGAGTCACTTTAATGATGCAGGAGAGCACATAATGCACTTTACCCTGACATTTCATTACTTTCGGCACTAACCCATTGTCAGATCCACCATCAATATCTTATTAAATTCGTCATTATGTCCTTGACATTATTTTAATAGCACTGGCAAGTGCGTGATAGAAATAAATAAATCACGAGCCTGAATTTCTTTTATGTGACTTCCTGACTCAATCCACCACTCAGTTTCCCTTAGCTTTAAAAATCCTTAGGCAACCAGTCACTTTTTTTATTTGATGGGAGCCTAAAGATGGGAGCTGCTCATGGTTGCTTTCTATACCGTTGACTTTAACACTGCAGACTGATGCATGGAACCAAACCCTAGAACATCAAAGACAAAATGTGTTTGGTCGGCTGTGGTAAAGTAAGAATTTGGCCACAGCATTCTTCCATTCAGACACCAATTCTCGGTACCTGGTAAAAGTGTGTTCTTGAGATTCCTTCACGGAGGGAAAGTGTGGACCAAAATGCTTCCCTCAATCCTTGGTACATGGGAGCAGCGTTACTATTTTGAGCTTAACAAGCAGTCTGGGTTTCTATATTTCACAACTTGAATAAACCAAACATTTCATTCTGAGAAGTGCTCTGCCCTTTACTTTCTTTCTTTCTTTCTTGTGTGCGTGTTTTTTTTTCCCCCTAGCAACATATGAGCCTTTACACCATTTACTGATGCTAACTGTGGATTAATTTTTTTTAGAACTATGCTGTGGCTAGCTTCTTTAGGCTATAAATACTCTAGCTTGACTGTTTTAGAGACAGATAAATTATGAATTTTGTGGAAAACCTGGATAAGCTCAGGGTCCCATTAGATAATATTATGTCCAATGGGGCACAATTCCCCAAATCATACCTCTGAAGCATTCACCCTTCCATGGAATGTGCCTGAGAAGCAGATGTAACCACAGGGTGATAAGCAGTAAATAGAAGACAAAGCAACACTATTTTTAGCTCATTCCCCATCCTAATGAAGAATGGGGTGGACTGGGTCACAGGAAAGCAACTTCTCCTTCAACTTAGGCCCATGGTTCTCAAACTTGAGCCTGGATCAGAATCATCTGGAATCCTGGTTAAAATACAGATCACTGGGCTCTGCCCCCAGATTTTCTGATGTGATCCTTCTAGGGTGGGGCCTAAGAATTAGTATTTCTTACATGCTGCTGGGGGACATTACTGCTACTGCTCTGGGAACCTCACTTTGAGTACTAGTGAGTTAGACCTTCATTGCTTAAGAAAAAAAAAAAAAGGGGGGGGTCTGACCTACCTATCTTCCCTTAAAGCCCACACCCAAGTTTTTGGTCTTACCCATATGGTGCTGGGGAAGTCCCCTCAGTTCCTGGCACTAAGCACACCCCAACCCAGGACTCTGGGTGTCTAATGACATTTTAGTAGTTCTTGGCCTGCCTAATGGATGAGAGAAAGTCATACTGGCCTCTATGGGTAGATAGAGGGAAATAAGACAGAGGCCCTTCCTCATCCACTGCCCTGATCAACTCCCAGAAGCCCAGGCCTCCACATTATGCCACTAATCCATGTGTTGATAACTGACCATTCAGCCCAATCCCCCTCTGAGTGTGTCCAGAATCATTAGAAGAGAAAATTGTATCTCTGGTTCTTTCTCCAGTGGTGACCTTCCTTTGATAAACCACAGCCAGTGGTAATTTCTGAATGTCATCCTCCGCCCTTACCCTTGAGTCTTTGTATGTGCACCCCTGGGCAATGAAGGGATGTCGTAAAGTTGCACAAGTATGTTTAAAAACAGATTCAAGTTCTAAATGGGTTAGCAGAAAATATCACAGAACATAATCCTTTGATGAGGATTTCTATGAATTATGTCCTTTCTCCTTAAAGGATCCATTTTATATGTTCCCCTTCTCAAGCGTAGGGTGTGCTTTAAAGGAGACATCCACGTTTGAGTTCATTTGTTTGCCATTTATCGCTAACATTGTATTGTGGAAAATTTCAAACATGCTTTTGTTTTGCAAGTAAAACAAAACAAAGCAAAAAAACCCTCTTTGCTTGAAAAAAATGTTTTACCCAACTTTTCTGTTGTTCTAGCTTTATCTGGTGCTGAGAATGTAACTAGAAAACTCTCTAAGGAATTTACTCTAAAGATAGTATATTTCTTGTCACATAGTATTTTCTTCAGGAGGCTTCAGTGCTAGGAAAATCTATGCTTTCCTTGAGGAACTGGTACATTTGTGTTGTACAAACAACGTGAAGCTTACTCTGATCATGATTCCCTTAACTTCAGCTCAAGAACACTTAGACTAAATGTGCAATCACCTTCTAACAATTGTACAAACTCTCTGGGCACTCACTTCAGAGCACTAAAGTTGCCCTTACTTTCTTTTCTTTGTCTCTTTTTAAATTCTTATTTAAAACACTTCTGTGAGCATCACTGAAAAAAGAGGGTGAAAACAAACAGATGATTTTTTTTTTTTTGAGAAAGGCACTGTCTTCCTATTCTGAATATACACCATAGTGTGGAATCCAGGTGCCATAGAGGAAAAGTGTTTGATCTTAGAAGAAAAGTTGTGCTCAGAAGCCAACTGACAAACTAATCCCATATATATCAACGGCCATTGTAAGAAATGAATTCTTGTGGCCAACTCTCATGCCTTTTGTCATTGGGGATGGTGGAAAGCTTCCATTATTGTCATATGGAACTCATTTACTTGACTGAACTCCAGTGAATAAATGGTCTTTCCAGTTTGGTCCCTTCCAAGCTTCAAAAGGCTGTGAGTCCATCAAGTTCTACTATTTTTTGGTCATAGAAATCTTTTATATTAAGGTAAAATACACAGACAAGGTAATTGACAATATATAAAGAGCTCCTACAAGTCCATACCAAAAAGGCAAACAACCCATTAGAGAAATGTCATTGAGGCGAACAAACAATTCACAGAACTAAAAATGACCACCATGGCTGAGAAAATTCTTGGCATCTTCATTCATAATGGGGGACAGGCAAATTCTATAACCAATAAAATAATGTCTTTGGCCTGCCAGATGGGCGATATTTTAGGAAAAGTAAGAAGAAGTATGAGAAATAACTGCTATTGATTAGAGTGTAAATTGTCCTTTACTAGAAGGCAAGCTGCAAAGAATCATTAAGAGTTTAAATTCTGGGGCGCCTGATGGCTCAGTCGGTAAAGCATCTGACTCTTGGTTTGGCTGAGGTCATGATCTCAGTGTCCTGGGATTGAGCCCCACCCCAGGCTCTGTGGTCAGTGGGGATTCTGCTGAGATTCTCTCTCCCTCTCTCTCTCTGCCCCTTCCCCCTGCTCATGCTCACTTCTATGGTCTCTCTCACTCTCTCAAATCAATCAATCAATCTTTAAAAAACCAAAGTTTAAAGGCAGAGACTGCGCCAGAAATTCTTTCAGGAATTTATCTTCCACAAATACTGGCACATGTGCAAAGAGACATGCATATGTATGTCATCACCATATTAATTATAATACTGGAAAAGGGCATAGTTACACTACCTATCAATAGTTTCTATCGATGTATATGTAATTATAGAACTGCATAAACTCTGACATTGCCATACAATGGCACACTATGCAGCATTTCAGAGGGTGAGAGCTCTCCAAGCGCCAGCATGGAAAAACTCCTCAAAGCATATGGTTAAAAGGATGAAAGCAAGATACAGAACAATATGAAGAGGGTCTGAGTCCACATATGTAGTGAACAAACTACCACAGACAATATGTTTGTGTGTGTGTCTATATCAGAATGCAAACACATAAAGAAAGGGCTTTTTTTTTTTTTTATAGCTCTCCTTGCTTACGGAGGAAGATGGAGATGGGGGTGGAGAATGAGCGTAAAGAAGGACTTCTGTTGCTCTACCCTGTATAACCTATCCTCTATAGTTTTTCTTATATAGCCTATCCTATATAGCTTATCCTTCCTAGTATACCTATATAGTTCTATCCTATGGAGTCTGTCCTCTATAATTTACCCTATATAGCCTATCCTCTAGCTTATCCCATCTAGTCCTACCCTGTATAATTTTTCTCCTATAGCCTATCCTATACGGTTTGAACTTCTGCTTGTTTGCAATCCTCGCTTGTGCAATTACAAAAAAACCCTTTAAGATAATGTGAAAAACCAACATTAAAGGATGACATAGCTACATACTAAAATATAATCTAGGCAATGAGATTGTGGATAAGTTTTACTTTCTTTGAGCTGTTGTTTCCTGTTTTCCACAGTGGATATCTATTATGTTGTAAGCAGACAAAACTGTCTTCAGCTTGGTAACAGTTCACCTCTCCCTTTCCGAACACACAGAGAAGGGCTATGACAGACTGCTGGAATCTCTGTGATTTCCCCTTCTCGTTCTTTCAACCACTAGCGTCATTTGAGAGCATCTCTGATTTCCTCCCATGACTGTCCTTCCCTGCTGTGTGGATGGGGTGCCTGGGCCAGGCTCTCTGTGAACACTCCCCACACCCAAAATAAGGTTGAGTCACACTAAGCATCCGGTTTGTAGAAAAGTCTGTCAATTTCCTCTCCCTCCAGGAGGTTGTTAGGGGAAGATGCTGAACATTTTTCGAATTTGTCCTTACTGTCAGTACAGCATTATGCAAACCCAAGTCTCTGTCTCCTGTGGATTTACCTGGATACCTAGAAATTTCTTTTTTAATGGAAACATATTTTCTTCCAGCTGTGCCCTCCTGGGCAATTCCCATCTCCATTTGGTCTGGAGCTTTTGCATGCTGAATTCCTGCCAGTCTCCCTTGGATGGGCTCTAAGTCTTATTTTTTCCTGAATGTGCCATATGGACTACTTGTGGATGATTTCCCACGGCCTGCTCACCTTTTGTTATATGTGCGACATGTGCTTTTGAGAGGTGAAGAATATTTCACAGAAATAGATGTTGAGGGCTTCCCTTTCAGCACTTGCCACCTTGCTTTATCCCCTCAATGGTATCTCTTAAGGATACAAAATGTCTCCAGAGGGCAGACTTCTCAATCAGTAACATACTTGCAAATCACCTGGACATCTTGTTGAAACGCAGATCTTGCTTCATTAAGTCTGGGAGGGAGGTGGGTCCCAAGACTTGGCATTTCCATCAAGCTCCTAGGTGACGCTGATTCTTCTGATCTACAGGCCACTTTTGAGTGGTACGGTTGTCAGGGACATCAGGATGAGTAAGTCCCATTGAAGCCTTGCAAGGGTGAGCACATGGGGTTTGTTTAATCCCAGAAAGGAAATGGTCCATGCAGTAGCAAATGAGAATCAGAGATGTGGCTGAACGTGTGTGTGTAGGTTTCATTCAGATTTCCCTTCTTCAGAACAAACCAGGAGACCTACAGTTTTTCAGAAAGATGGGCTGTGAAACAGAAGATCACAGCAATGGAAGGGTAGCCCAGAGGCGTGAGGGGTTTTGGAAAGAGTTATGCAAGCAGCTGCTCTTTTCTGTGGGCTAAGGGAGAGTTGCCCACAGTGCGCTGGATTGAAAATTGCAGGGGAGGTGAGGAGGGAAAGGCAGAAGAGTTGCATTGGTATAAGAGTTTCTTGTTTATCTGAAGTGGAGCCTTGGGGAGCTTGCTGGACTGGGGAACCAGTCTCACAGCCATCACCCAGTCATCAGTGGCCCCAGGGCGAAGGTGGGGCACTCTCTTTTTGATAGGCAATAGGTATTTTTGTCCATTATTCCCACTTGGAGAGGTAAGACAATTCCGACAGCAAAGACTTCCAGAGATCGCTATAACCCCTTCACCTCTTTTGGCACCTCCCTATTCTTCCCACAGAACATACTTCAGAAGCCTGTCCCTAACCCATTTCAGGCATATTGCTCTGGCTGTCTGATGGGGCCCATTCAAATGCAGCATCAGAGAGCCCCACTCTGAGTCCCAGATCTGCGAACCTTGGCTATGTGGTCTGATTTTTTTTTTTTTTTTCCTGCTCAAACAATTTTTTAAAACTTACTTTGGCATTGTTAAATGATTCCCATGTTTCAAACAGCAAAAGTATAAAGAAGATACAATAAACATATAAAGGCCTCCCATTTGCTCCATTTCCAACCTCCACTCCAGCCATGTGAGCAATTACTGGTAGCTCCTTGCTCATTCTTCTGGATGGTGTTATGCTTATACAATTTAATCTAGATAAATATTATTTATCCATGTCACTTTTCAATGTAAATGGGAATATACTGTGTGTGTTTTAGTAGCTTGGTCTTTTCACTTAAAATATATCTTGGAGGACTTTTATTATGAATGAAAAATAGCTTCCATGTTTTCCTTTCATAGCTGCAGAGTGGCCCAATATAGAGATGAGCCATCATTTATTCATCTTCTTTAAGAATTTGGTAATATCTCTAATTTTTCGTGTCTTTCCTGGGTCCCTTAAGAGTGTTTAAACTTTCCTTAAACATCTCCCATATTTTCTGTTTAATTTATCCCTACATATTTTATCTTTCTTTGTTTCTATGATAAACTGGCTATTTTCTTCAGTTTTGATTTACAAGTGGCTATTGTTTATATATATGAAATCCACTGGCATCTCTGTAGTACATTAGTTTTCCATTGGTTTGTGGAATTGTTTGCATTGCTTATGATCAGTGTTGATAATCTTGTGTTATCCAGCTACACATTCTTTACCTCTGCAAATACATATAGTTTCTTTCCTCTTCCCAGTTTCTTTCTCTTGTCTAATTATATGGCTAGCCTTGCTAATAGAGTGAAAAACGCAATTTGGTCGCAGTGGCTGTTACAGTTAGTGCCATCCTACTACTACAGAACGAGTTCCTTCAAAATTTGCTGTCTTAAAATAGTAACTATTTGTACCTGAGCACAGACAGGGCTGCAAGCTGGCTGAGCAGCTACTCTGGTCTCATCTGGGCTCCTTTAGGCATCTGTAGTTCACTGTGGTTTGACCATCTATCAGATGGTCTAACATAGTGTTTTCTGGGAGAGGATGGATAACTCAGATCTCTTTGTGATTGTTCTTCCTCTAGAAGGCCATCTTGGGCTTCTTTTCTTGGATGGCAAGGAATCCAAGCATTTCTTGAGGCCTTAGCGGCAGTGGGAACTGACATGGTATCACTTAAATCCCATAGTTGGTCAAAGCAAGCCAAGAGGTCAGCACAGAAAATTTACATTGAAAAGGTTGTGCATAGGAAGAAGGATGAACCAGTGTAACACAGGGGATACTCTTGCCTTATTCCTGACTTCAGGAATTCAGTAAGAATGCTTCTAATATTGTCCCATTAAGAATGATGTTAGCTGGGGGTTGAATGAACAATTTTAGTATTATTTCAAAGAGGTAGCCATTGATTATCTCTTCATTCATTATGTTGAATATTATTAAATACCTTATCAGTTGGTATGGAAGACTGTGTATGTGTGTGTGTGTGTGTGTGTGTGTGTGTTTTCCCTTAGACCAATTAATGTCCTGAATTTAGTTAATTGACTTCTTTTATAAACCATCTTTTACATTTTGAAATAATTCCCCTGTGGCCATATATATATTCTTTTGTTGTGCTACTGACTTCTGTTTGTAAATATTTTAAGTTTTTCTTGTTGTTGTTGAAATTCATTGATCTTGTTCCATCTTGTCAGTTTTGGAATCATAAAAAGAATTTTAGATTTTTTATATGCTCTGGGTTATTTTAAATACTACTAAATCATTTGCTTTTTACAGATTTGGCTGGTTTGCTATGAAACTATTTGGATAGGACACTTTTTTTTTTTTTTACAGGTTACATTATTTTGTGGAAATAAGTGTGTTTAGGGGCACCTGGATGGCTCAGTAGGTTAAGCATCTGCCTTAGGCTCCGGTGATGATACGGGAGTCCTGGGATCCAGTCCCAAGTTGGGCTCCCTGCTCAGTGGGGAGTCTGTTTCCACTCTCCTTCTGGCCCTCCCCCTGCTCTTTCGCTCTTTTGCTCTATCTCAAATAAATAAATAAAACTTTTTTTTTTTTTTTTAAGATAACAGTCTGCTTAGGCTATTCTGTCTCTTCTGAGGTCAATTTTGTTTAAAGCTTTTCCTGAAAATAGCCCATTTCATGAGGTGTTAATATACTACACAGAGTTGAACAAAATTGTCTCTTAGCATTTCTTTTAACTTATTTCTTAACTTATGTGCCTGTTTCCTCTTTTCTTATTTTGTGTGTATGTAAATTTTTTTCCTTATTTCCTTATCTTGTAAGTTACCTGTTCTAGTCTTTTTTCCAAAGTACTAACTTTAAAATTTTAAAATGAATTTTAACATTTTTTTGTTTCAATGTACTTTTTATCTTTATGAATTATTCTATTTTCTTTTGGTCTATACTTTATTTTTCAAAATTTTTGAGCCAATGATTTTATTCTTGTTTATTGATGGCATTGTTTAAGGCTATGAATGGTTTTTTTCTGAGCAGATTTAGCCATATCTAGTTGTTCTGACAAATTATGTTTGAATTACAAAGCATTTTGGTTGACATTCCCATTTTGTAATTCCTAGGAAGAAAAAAAAATGTCGTGCTGCTGTTAATTTTTAATTTTATTGTATTATAATCAGAGACTATTATCCTTGCTATTTTACACTTTGGGATGTATTGATGTTTTTTCCTATGCTCTCAATTTTTATGGTCGATCATTAAAGATGCACTATAGGCACTAGGAAACAAGTTTTATCTCTATTTTCAGAGTATAGAATTTGAAATATAGCAATCTAATTGTAGTATTCACTTATGTATGCTTAATTTGTTTTTTTTGTTGTTGTTGTTGTTTCTTTTTTGTCCTTGATCTTCATCATCTGGCAGAAGTGAATTAAAATTTTGAACCACACGTGCATTTCTTTTTCTCTTGGTGTCTTTTGACTTTTTAAAAAATAATTGCTGATTTTATTTGGAGGGTATACATTCATAATTGTCATGGCAACATTACAAAATGTCCCTTTTAGCATAATAAAGTGTCCTTTATTGTCTTAATTCTGTGACCTGAATTCCACCTTCTCTAATTCTGAGTTTTTTAGTATTACCTTAAAATTGGGCATTGGAAGAGAGTGCCCGCTCACCTCACCTTAATCCCTGCTTGCTGTTCATTTGTTCCTGCAAACTAGCTTACCCTTGTATTTGCTAGCAAAAGCAGGTTGGAAACTAGAAGAAAGGAAGAAAAAACAAGATGATTCCAGAAACTAAATTAAATTGAGTTAAAAATACAGTGAAAGTCTTGAAAAACAAAGTCTGGGCAAATTCAAAGAAGATAAATCCAAAGCCAATGCCATAAAAACACGAGAGAAAAATTTTAAAAATTAAATAGATCAGAAAATCTAATATCAAACTATTAGGAATTACAGAAGATTTCCTATTTTGTTGTTGTTGTTATTTTTAAAGCAGCAACAGTGGAGAATTATTTATTAACTAGGGCATACCAGAAAATTTCTCAGACCTCAAAGACACATGTCTCCCTGTTAGAAAAGCCCAAAGAGTACCTGCCCCAATGCGTGATGGAAGATTCAAACTCTGTAACATCATTGTGAAATGTCAGCACACCAAGGATAAAAGTATATGGGGAGGAAAAGGAAAAAATAAATTGTAAAGAAAGGAATGAAGGTCACAGTGGCATCAAGTTCTTGACAGAACACTTTAAGCACAGGCTGAATGGAGCCTGTTTGCCCCTCCAAGACAGTGCTGGCTGCCTGATTGGCCTCAGGGTGAACGACCATATTATGTTTGAACATAAAAATACAATAGCATCAAATGAGATAATGGTCCCCAATTATAGTTGCAATCAAGTCTGAAATAGCCAGGGCAAGTAGAGGGTAAGCAGCTATCCATTTGAGGTGTCCAATGAGGTGTCCATTTGTCCATTTGGCACGTTGCACAATTATCCTACAGTATAAACTCTGCAGGAGTTGGGACCCACTCTGTTCACTAAGGCACCTGGGGCATTTAAAATACTGGGTGGCATAAACAGGTCTTCCATAAAAATGTATTAAATAAATAAATGAATGAACATTTATTTTTGAAGCTCATCACTTACTGACCTATGAGGAAGTCAGATACTATGGGGGGAAAAAAACATAGGTAGGTGGGAAGCAAGAGAATCCTGGCGTGGCACGAATCAGAATTGGTAAGGAGCACAGAAGCAGCCAATCTTTCAGGTATGTATTGAGAATTCAGATGTTCCTCTTTGGCCTACTTCACGGGACACACTTAGCTTTAATTAATAACAGAAACTTTAATCAAACATTTGGAAACACAGAGCTGTTCAATAATAACACAAAAATGCTTGTTATTAGAAGCCCTGGTTTCTAACTCATGCCCTCTTATTACTTTTAAGCTTTCTTTTATGTTTTCCAACAGTTTAAAATACATGTTTCTTAGAGAAGTCGGCAGGTCTATTTTCAGAGTTGGAAGAAAACATATTTTTGGCATTGATATAGTTTCTGTCTTATTTGGTGGTCTAATTTTTCTTTTCTGGTATTTGTTTTTTCCTCCTTATTTCCAATCCTTGTAATGAATGTAATCTCTTCCCATGTGCATGCCCAATCCAGTGTTATGAACCCTGGAAGGTCTCAACTAAATACTTTTTAATTATCCCGCTGCCGCTTCCATCCGGTTTCATTCGGACAAAACAAGTCCTCCTGTCTCTCAGCAGATGCTTCAGGTGCCCCACAGAAAGTCAACAGACTTGCCAAGAAACCTGAAGTCTCCTCCTTTTGACCTTCAAAAATGTCCCGACTTAAAAAGCCAGACACATCTCCTTCCCACCCCCGGGAAGAGGGAGCAAGGAAAGCTGTGTCATGTTTCTGCTTAAAATCTTGTTAATCTGATTTTCAATTATTTTCCCTCTGCTAAATGTACCAGATACGTGCATGTGATTCACTTCGGGGACCAAGACAGTCCGAGATCAGAAACAGGCTAATCATGTAAGTGATTAAAAAGTTTCCTACAGGACTAGTCCGTGCAAATTGGACTTAGCACAAAATCTGACTTCAAAGGACAAAACTGATGGTTAAGTGGAGGAAAATTATTCCCTTATGATTAAAAAGAAAATGGTCTGTTTCGTGCAGACTAGCAACACTGCTGTTAAAACTTTCTCCCGTCCTGTCTCTGCCTTCTGTGAGGAAGCAGGGAAAGAGAGAAACTAATCACACCCTTGGAGTTCTCTCTCCCTGGGGAAGCTCTGGACGAGCACTACTCTCCATGAGGTCTCCTTGACGGGCTCCATTTCTCACACTGCTGGTTCCCGTCCATGAGACAAGACTTTGCTAAGGAATATAAATCCATTCCATCTGAGCGCACTTTTTTGGTTCAGCTCAAATTTACAGTGAGGTTTTCCTGAGGAAGCAGTGCATAGATTCACATTCAGGCGTAAGCTTCTCTTATCAGTGGGACTGCGGTAACCCGGCTGCACTTCACAGCAGAGGGAAAATGGCTGAGCTGACTCCGGAAAAACCTACGGAATTACTTCCGGTGGCATCCAGCAGCTACGGAAGTACTTCAGTTGCACAGCAGCAACACATTGGAGGCAACCCGAGAAAAGCGTTTATTTTCGGGAAACAGAACTGGAACCTCGTGGAAGCCCAAGAGCTGAGATCACAGAGCTGAAAATAACGCAAGCGAGTGCTAGAGGCCAGTTCCATGCCCAGGTGCTGTAGCAAAGGCAGCAGCCAGACTGTGGATTGACATACCCGGGCTGTGAAATTAACAGGTTTTGCTTTTGCCTGCAGTTTCTTCTCCCTCCTGACCAGGTATGTCATCCTACCCTGCACTTGATAAATCGAATCTAAAGACAGTATTTGGAAGACGAATCATGAGAGACTATGGACTTCGGGGAGACAAACAGGGTTTCAGAGGGGAGGGGTGTGAGGGGTTGGGTTAGCCCGGTGATGGGTATTAAGGAGGGCACGTATTGCGTGGAGCACTGGGTGTTATACACAGACAATGAATCATGGAACACTACATAAAAAACTAATGATGTACTGTATGGTGACTAACATAATAAAAAACTTATAAAAAATAATAAAGGTCACTCTTGTCTCAATGAATGCACCAGAGGTAAAGAAAAGCTGGACTTAGTAAGCCTTTGCATGGGAATGTGGGGAAATACAAAGCCTTAAGTAATGTTTTGGCAAAATCTTTTTACCTTCCATTGGCAGCGTTTCAAAAATATGTTTGATGAAGTTGTAGTGCACAGTGCCAGTTTTCATAGATAAGAGGAAGATGAATAACAAACAGTGTTTAAAACAGACACAAACTAATTGTTTGAGGGACATATCTACCTTGCAGATATGCTGTATTTGGCCTGCATGTTGCTTTTATACATGTGCACATAAACACACGTGTTTATATGTGTATGTATCTGTATTTGAATTAATTCATGTGTATCAACCCATAATGTATTGTCAGCCCATATGAACTGGTTTCCTGTGGATGCTATAACAAATTGCCATAAACTTGGTGGCTTAAAACAGCACACATTTATTCTCTTACAGTTCTGGAGGCCAGAAGTCCAAAATCAATTTCACTGGGCTAAAATCAAGGTGTTGGCAGGGCTGTGCTCTACCCAGAGACTCTAGCTCAAGACTTGTCCCTTGTAAGTTCAGCTTCCATTAGCTGCCAGCATTCCTTGACTTGTGGCCACATCACCCCAATCTCTGGTCACATTGCCTTCACCCCTTCTGTGTGAAATCACTCTCTCCTCACATATAAGGACATTTGTGATTGCGTTTAGGGCCTATCTAAATAATCCAGGATAAAATCCTTTCTCAAGGTCCTTAACTCAATCACATTGGCAAAGACCATTTTTCCGTATAAGGTAGTTTTTGCAGGTTCCCAGGGTAATCTTGGAGACCTTTATTCAGTATTCCATGCCACATGAAATTGTGATGTGGCTGATTTTAAGCTGTAAAAGTGACTTTCATATAGTAACATTTGATAGTTGCCAGCAAATAAATCAGATTTCATATAAATACAGATCTCTCTCTCTCTGTCTTTTTCTTTATTTTGCTTTAATGGGATGTTCTGGATACACTGGAGCCAGATCCTGGACAGAAACTTGGTTGGATGTCAGTGGCATCTGCCCCTGATCATGGCTCACCTATGAGCTCCAACTCACTGCTGCTTCCATCCACAATTCTTACTTGGACACTGAATGGATCTGAGTTTATTACCCATGACTTTAAATCTAGACAGATCTTCAGCATTCACACATATACATACTGCTAATACAATGGCCAGCATTCTATAAGGCCCTGGCAGGCAACTTGGACACACAAATGATGTACAAAATGGAAAATAATTACACTTACTGATCATGAAAAGAAAATGTAGTTTCAGTTGCTTTCATCATGATTCCTAAAATCTTCATGGAGGGGTATTCTTAGCTAGTTTGGGTTTGTTTGTTTGTTTTTTGCACCCAATCGTAATAATGTTAAATTCTATTATTTTTTGAAGTTATAATTTATACTTTGCTAAAAATCTGTGGACTATCTGAAGCATGAGAGACTGTGGACTCTGAGAAACAAACTGAGGGAGGGGAGGGGAAAGGGGAATGGGTGAGCCTGGTGGTGGGTATTAAGGAAGGCACATATTGCATGGAGCATTGGGTGTGGTGCATAAACAATGAACCTTAGAACACTGAAAAAGAATTAAGATGTTAAGAAATAAAAGTTGATATTCAAAAAAAAGTAAAAAAAAATTATTATATCTGTTAAAAAATCTGTGGACTAAGTGTATTCATTCTGAAGAATTGATACACCTTAAAAATGTGTATTTTGCATTAATCACTAAAAAGTGAGTTGAACTGAGGTTAAGTTGACATTTTTGTAGCTTTTTTACTGACTCAAAGGGAAGAGGGTGGGAGTAGAGATGTGTGGTTGGTACTCCTAGGTGAGTTGGTGTCTTTGAGAAGAGTAAAATTTTGTAAATTCTTTCTTTCTTCTTTCATTCTTCTTTTCCTTCCTTCCTTTCCTCCTCTCTTCCTTCCTTTCATTCTTTCTTCTCTCCTTCCTCTCCTTCCTGCTTTGCTTTTTCTCTTCACATGTCTGAAACCAGTCTATTCCATGATTTGGGGGTAGGGTAAGAGAAGTTAAGGGGGACAAAGGCTTGATATTTTTAATTAAACTATAATCATTGAGTTTGCATAGTTAAACCTCTGATGAGACAAGATGAGCATCTCCTCCAACTCAGGATCCTGGGCAGGAAACTCAACAGTTAAAGGTTCTGGCTGTGATACAGTTAACGGTTTTCTCTTGATAACAATAATGTGGATATTGATAGTCAAGTCTGTAGGTTCTTCTCCAGGGAAGACTAAGTGAAGAGTTTAAAATATACCATTCATCAAAATCCTCATCATGGCCAGCGGCCCGTCCTACAAGGCTCTGACAGGCAAATTGGACACACAAATGATATACAAAATGGAAAGTAGTAACACTCACTGAAAATAAAAAGAAAGTGTAGTTTCAATTGCTTTCATCATGGTTCCTGAAATCCTAAATGTGATTTTGTCTCCACCTTCTCCTTTATCACATCTTAATTAGTATCTTTTAATTTTTTATTCATTAATTCAGCAAATATTTCATGAATATATACACATGCTTGGCACTGTCTAAGTTGATGGGAATGTTTTAGTGAAAAAAATAAACGAAATCCCTGAATCTTGAAGATCACACTCTAGTGGGAGGAGCAAATAACAATAAACCCAATTAAGAAGGGAATGATCTCCTACAGTAGAAACTGGTAAGACACCTTGGGGACTAAAAGGAGTATGATAAGGGGCTGGGGGGCTAGGGAGTGAGTTGTGACTTTAAATGGGGAGGCAATACGGGCCTCATTAAGAAAGAAATATTTGCTCAAAGACCTGGAGGAGGAGCGGGAGGGAGCCACATGGATATCTATAGAAAGAGGAAATGTGTATCATGCAGAAAGGACAGCCAGGACAAAGGCCCTGAAGTGGGACATAACTGGTATGTTCTGGGAGCAGTTAGGAGGCCAGTTTGCCTGGAGTGAAGGGAGCACCCGGATAACAGTGGGAAATAAGGTGAACAAGAGGGTCTTACAAACTATGAAAGGATTCTAATTTTTACTCTGAGATGGGATAATAGAGTGGGATTTTGAGCTGAGGGGTATTATTATCTGGTTTGTGTTTAACACGCTCACTCTGGCTGGTCTCTGGGGGTTAGGTTATAGTTAGTCCAGAGAGGCAGTGGAGGGATCACAGAGGAGGCTTCTGCAAAGAGCCACACAAGAGAAAATAATCTCTACGTCGGTAACAGGAGGGAAGGTAGATGTATTTTTGGAGGTAGAGTCAAGACCATGTCCTCGCAGAGATGGTATACTGATGAGAACCAAGACCATCAGAATATGATTGTGCCCCAACTGAAGATAGTGTAAGAAGGCTTCAGGGGAAGGACCATGGCATAGAAGAAAAATAAGACTCCATAGCATGCCTAAAATGTAGTAAAATGATCAAAACGTAAGTTTAAAAAACAGAAAATACTATCCCGGAGTCCCGGGATAGAGCCCAGTGTCAGGCTCCCTGCTCAGTGGGTAGTCTGCTTCTCCCTCTGCTCTTCACCTGGCTCTCATGCTCTCTTTCACTCTCTCACTCAACTAACTAACTAAAATCATTAAAAAAAAGAAAGAATAGACACACTGAGGAGTAGAACGGAAGAGAGAATTCATAAACAGGCCAGCACATAATACCATCTCCTGACCTGTGACAGTAGCATTGCAGTACATCAAGGAAAGGACAGTTTTTTTTAATAAAGGGTGTTGAGCCAAATGAATATTCATATGGAAAAAAATCTTGGCTTCTATTTTGTGTCAAAAAATTGATTCCAGTGAACTGAAGATGAAAATACGAATGATATGACAATGAAGATTTTAGAAAAATATCTTTGTGAGTATAGGCAAAGATTTCTTAAACATGGTACATAAATCTATGGTTGTCGAGGGAAAAAATTGATATATTGCATCACGTTAACATTACTAATTTCTGTGTATGGAAATATACCTTGAAAGGAACAAAAAGGCAAGCTATGGAGTAGAGTTATATTATTTGCAATATATATACTCAAGAATGGATTCATGTGCATAATAAAATATATATATTACATAATTTATCATATATTTGTAATTACAATACTGTAAATTTTATGTAACATATACATAAAGATATAATGTATAAATATTATGTGTAAATATATGAATTTTACTAATCAGTTAAAAAACAAAACAGAAAGAAGAACCAAATACTTGAACAGACACTTCCAGAAGAAGGTATCTATATGGTGAATAAACATATGCACAGAGGTTCAAGTCCATCAGCAGGGAAATGCAAAAATAAAATCACAATGCATCACTTCAACACACCCACCAGAATGATTACAATGAAAAAGGCAAAAAGCATCTAGTGTTGGTGGGACAATCATCACTTGTGTGCTGCTGGGTGGGAGCATAAATTGGCGAACCTCATTGGAAAACAGTGTGGCAATATCTGCTAAGCCTGAACCTGTGCAGACCCTGGCTTCACATTTAAATAAATGCCCAGCAGAAGGGCAAACAGATGTTCACCATGAGCACGTATGAGGATGTTCATAGGAGTCCAACTTGTAACAGTTCAACATCAGAAGTGACCAGAGTGTCCATCAAAAGCTGGCTGACCGGGGAACCTGGGTGGCTGAGTCAGTGAAGCGGCTGGCTCTTGATCTCAGCTCAGGTCTTGATCTCAGGGTTATGAGTTCAAGCTCCACGTTGGGCTCCACATTGGACATGAAACTGGCTGACCTGAAGAGGAGTCATGGTCACAAGCAGGAGTCCTACAGCAGAAACTGGCAGAGACCCTCTAGCAGGGGGCCTCTGGCGTCTGAGGGTCCGGGGGAAGGTGGCATCATAGGCTGCCTAAAGAAATGTCCCAGGCACTATTTCATCGTCTCCCTTGTTCCCCCATGACATCAGGTGAGACCACAGAAGAGAGACAAAAAAATTCTCTGTTCCTGAGCTTAAATCTAAGAATCCTGAGAATAACACTTAAGTGACTGAATTTCTTTGTAATATTTTAGATTAATCTTTTTTGATAAATTACTGTCTTGTTTCTCACACACACACTTACTATATTACCATTTTAAAATATATAGCTCAATAGCATTAAATACTTATGTATTGTGCTACCATCATCATAAGGACTCTTTTCTCCTCCCGCCAGCCCCCAGTGACCGCCATTCTACTTTCTGGCTGCAAGAATTTCACTACTCTAGGGAACCTCATGTAAATCATCCAGTATTTGTCCTTTTCAGGAAGCATAATGTCATCAAGGGTCATCCATGTTATAGCATGTGTCAGGATTTTCTTCCTTTTTAAGGCAGAATAATATTCTACTGTATGGATTTACCAATTTTGTTTGTTCATTCATCTGTTGATGGACACTTGGGTTTCTCCTGCCATTTGGTTATTCTGCTCTAAGCATGGGGTACAGATATTTCTTTGAGCTTCTGCTTTTGACTCTCTGGACTCTATCTGAAACTGCTGGGTCATGTGATGATTTTATGTTTACTTTTTAAATTAATCATGGAGCAACCACATATTGCTTTCCATAGCAGCTGCGCCATATTACATGAAATGTTTTGGATAAGCTTGTGAGTGAAAAGGAAACCCAAGACAGAAGCAAAATTCAGTTGTAGGAAAACAAAGAAAATTACATTTATTTTCCACACTGGTGTTTGTGCACTAAAGAATGGTGTATCTGGGGGGTCCGTAGGTGGCTCAGTGGGTTAAGCCTCTGCCTTCACTCGAGTCATGATCTCAGGGTCCTGGGATCAAGCCCCACGTCAGGCTCTCTGCTAAGCTGGGAGCCTGCTTCCCCCTTCTCTCTATGCCTGTCTCTCTGCCTATCTATGATTTCTGTCTGTCAAATAAATAAATAAAATATTTTAAAAAAATGGTGTTTCTGCTGTACTAGTTTGAATGAAGAATTCTGCTTTTGACCTCCTGAAGTTTGAATTTGATAACTTGCTCCTCATTTTTTTTCTAGTTTACAGACTGCCCAAAAAGATGATTTGCAAGAATTTTTCCCTTTGCATTTTGCATCTGAATATCATGGAAACATAGCCTTTCCCTTACACTTCATGGGATGAGAAACAAGCAGCAGCTCTAACTGTGGAACAGTTTTTCCTCCAGTCGTCATCCTCCTTGACATCTTTATTGGATTGGGTGTTGCAGGCCAGCCTCCTTTAAATTTTATCAGTCCTTGGTTTCTATTTCTATTTTCCTTTCTATTCCTCTTTCTGCTCTGTACCTCCCTCTGTTTCTAAAATGTCAACAAGGATATGCCCTTGGCCTTCCTCTCTGCTTGGCAGTGTCTGCTAGCTCTGTGGCCTGTGATCCGGGGGAACCCTAGGAAAGCAGGGCAGAGGCAGCAGCCTCTTGACATTGACATAGCTATCTGTGGCCAAGTTCATGGTGCGGCTGAGTGAGCAGGAAAGCCAGGGCTGAGATGACTCAGAGGTTCTTGCCTGGGCAATTGGATTGTTTCATCATCGGTAAGGATGAGCAGAGGAAAGGACAGACTCCAGAAGGGAGGTAACAACTTCAGTTTGAGACATGTTGAGTTTGAGCTGCCTTCAGGACATTCAGGTGCCATGTGCTGCTGTCCTATCTCTTGCATCGACCCCTGTTGCAGTCCCTCCTGCCAGTGCCCTCATCACCGTCACCTGGCCCAGCCCAACAGTCTCTGGCAGGCCTCTCTGTTTCCTAGTTTCTGCTTTCCCTTCTAAAGCCCCCTGTGCTGCTGGATTAATCTTCCTAGAGCACGATCTTAGTCATATCCCATGTTGTCCTGGTTGCACTTTGCATAATACACGCTACTACACATGGTCACATTATGTCCTACAGCATAACCATGTGTCACGCAGTACACACCACCACTGTCCCATCACAGGCCACCTGAGACCATGTGTCACACTAGACACTCTACACATAGTCACATCATCTACTCTGGTCACATACTACGTGCCAGAGTCCATACCACCATATCCTGCGCTATCATACATCACACTGTTTGCTATACCCTACTGCATGGTCACACTCCATGCTTCCTTACATCACACCATTTTCCAGAATATACACTGTCACATAATCCTATCATCCATGAACACTGTACGCCCTCAGAAACCTTGAAGACATGGCCAGTCCTCCTATAAATTTCCTACTCTGAAATTCCATATGTGTTCAGATATTTTTGGTTGAAAGACATAAATCTTGGGGGCACCTGGGTGGCTCAGTGGTTAAGCCTCTGCTTTCAGCTCAGGTCATGATTTCAGGGTCCTGGGATCAAGCCCCGCATTGGGTTCTCCACTCAGCAAGGAGACTGTTTCCCTTCCTCTCTCTCTGCCTACCTCTCTGCCTGCTTGTGATTCCTGTCTGTCAAATAAATAAATAAAATCTTTTTTTTTAAAGACATAAATCTTGACTTCAAATGTTTTAAGCAACAAGGACACTTAATATTTGTTATGCCCAGTTAGGTGGATAGCATAAACTCCAGCTTAGAAAGAAGAAATGAAGATCCCAAATTCTTAACTGACTCACCCAGCACAAAACAGCTAATGCATGTTTAAGTCAAGAATTAACCCCATATTCCCTGTCCCCCAAGCCCCTACTCTGTGCCCTCCGTACCCAGCCTGATTAGAGTCTGCTTTTACTTATCCATTCCTTTTTCTAAAATGTTAACATGAAGGAGATGTTGGTGGGATATCGGGATGAACATTTTTATCAATTTTGTGCCAGTAAATTGAAAAGTCCTTTTGAAGTATCTGCTGTGTCGCAGAACAGTGGGAAACATTAAAAATTGCTTGGCCTAGTTCTTGCCTTCAAGGAGCATCCAACCTGGAAAGAGAAAGAAGGCACAAAAGCACAGGTAATCTTCAGAGATCAATGACGAGGAGGGAGTGTGTAATCGCAGAGGAGAGAAGCTGACTGCTTCCTGACTGGGCCTTATAAATGGATAGGGTTTCCCTAAAGCAAGTGAGAGGGGTAATCCAGGTGAAAGCAACAGTGTGAATAAGGGCACAGGCACAGGAATTCTTGAAGGATTAATGGTCATGAAGGAAGAAATGCCCCCCAGTCTGCTACCTTTTCTGTGTACCTGCCACCACTCCTTTCCTCTCTAAGGGAAGAGGAAGGCACGGCTCAGGCTGCATCCCCCACCGCCATCCTGGAGACCTCTCTCTGATCAGTCTACCTTCTGTTTCCTCTACAGTCCCAATCTCTTTCTCCCTATGGACTCCTTCCCAGTGGTATCTACACATGGTTAAAAAAGGAGTGGTTCTGCAAACACATCTGTTTCCATCTCTCTTCTCTTCACCGCCTGCTTTCTTAGGAGAGATCTGTGCACTGTATCCAATTCTTCATTCCTCCTTCCTGGTCATCATGGTCTGCGTCCCCATTATGTCTCTTCATGTTTCCACCATGATGCCCAAAGGTGTCCTTACTCTTAAACATTGCTAAATGGCAATGGCCATTTCCAGTCATTCATGCCCCTGATCCAGCAGCAGCAGCTGGCACTGGTCATGCTCCTCTCCGGGGCTTCTCTGACCCCACCCACCCCTTATTTACCTCTCTTGCTGCTCACCCTGTTGTCATTGGAAAGATCCCCTCTCTCCCCGCCTCCACCCCCTTAAATGCTGGTGTTCCACATTGTGCTGACTTTGACTTGCATATACTGTCACATCACACTCTGTCTCAGTATTGCCTACTCCTGCCTTGACCTTGATTGCCACGAGCTCCAGTTTTACGTCTGTTGGCTAGAGCTTCTTCCTGAGATGCAGACCCTAATGGACATATCACAGTGATGTCCCCAAGAACCTCAAAGTCAACATATTCAAGACCAAACTCATTGTCTCCTTCCTCCTACCCTTCTGTCCACCCCTTTTCCTATTAGTCCTACTTCCATAAACTGCCACCCACCCAGAGCCAGAAACCTGTCCCCTGCCCTCAGTATCTCCTACCTCTCACCCTGCCGTGGCCAACCTCTCATAGATTCTAAGTATCAAACACACATCTTTCCAACCCTTCTCACCATTCCTCCTCTAACCACCCCCACTAAGCCCACCATGTCTCCCTTACCTGGGTAACTGGTGCAGCCTCCTAACAGAGCTCCCCACTTCCAACCTTCCTCCCTTATGGGTTGATCTTAGCATGGTAGGCTGAACTAACTTCCTAAAATTCATTTAGGAAGATCACTTCCTAAAATGTGGCCATGCCACCCTCTTCCTCAAAAGTTCTCAGTGGCCCTTAGGCTATCGCTTGTCACTTTGGGTGATCTGGCTCACCTCTCCTACATCACCTGTCACCATATTCCCTCACCCTCTGAGTCCTATCCATCTGGAGCTTCTTTTGTTTCCTAGAATATGCCATTCTCTCTTCTGCCTCTGGGTCTTTGTAGATGCTGCTTCCCTTTGCCTGCAACACTCCCAGCTCTGCTTCCCCAAGACTTTCCTTTATATCAGGGACCAGGAGAGGTGCTCTCCTGACGTGACTTCTCTATAGCATCCTTACTTCCCTCTCATGGTATGTATCTTATTAGCATTTACCTGCCTAATTTGGGCTAGACCATGGGCAATGTGAGGAAAGGACTGTAACAAACTCATCAGTTGCTGAGTCCCTTGGGTCTAGCATTGTGCCAAGCATAGAGCAGGCACTCAACTTTCTGTTAAATAAAGAAAACAATTGTATGAAATGACTCTGGTGGGTTTACTTTCTTTCTAGGTGAGTGGGCAGAAAAAGAGGACCAAAGATGGTGAGTTGAACGGATAAGAAGAAGATGCAACCAAGAGAAGACATTAGTATGGAGAAAGAGCTAGGCTTGGATTTAGGCTTAGAATTGGAAAGTTTCCAGTAATATCAAAGACTCTGCAGAAAGTTTGGGCTGGAAAGGCCATCAGCTGTCAGCATAGATGAGGAAACGGACATATAATTTGTCTTAATCTGCACTGGAAATAATTGAGAAACAAACTCTTTGATGCTTGGTGATGGTTATACACCATGAAGCCACAGAGCTTCTCAAGATTTCATGGCTCTTCCTACAGCTGTGGCCAGCACCGGCTCTAGTTCCAGACAAGAAGCTGGCCTGGACATGCAGAAGCCACATCTGCGCTGTGGTTCCCACAGCCTCTGCCAGTGACCACATCTCATTTCCTTCTGCAGACCTGCCCCAAACCCTGAGAACCTAGCAGACTGCTCTACTCTGAAGGAGCCTTCATGCAGCCCAGGTAAAATAAATTAACCCCCCTCACGATTTTCTGCCATTCTTTGCCATAATGACAATATGTTTATCTATCAGACTTGGGAGTCTCCGGTCTTTTTGTGCTGGAGGCTAACACCAGAATCCTTCCTCCCCTAATCTGATGCTGCTGCTAGATTTAAAAAGAAAAACAAACAAAAAAGAGTTATTTCCTGGTGCCTGTTTGTCGTTATCAGATAGTCCTTCCACAAAATGGCCAAATGGCCTTATGCACACATTTCTCTCCTAGGCACTATTCAAAGTACATAGGGCCAATAGCCAATGCTGCTCTAGGAACAGAAATTTTAGAACTCACATGACAATGAGCCTACTAGAAGTCAGATGCACACAAGAGAAAATATGCTGGGGCTGGAATCAGGACTGGGAGATTTTGGTTGACCTTCCCAGCAGAGTTTTGGAAGGTCTATAAGGGAAGGAAGAGAGAGCCTGAAGCTAGTTCTCAAGTGAGGGACGGAGTCTGTTACTTCTGTCTACCTCTTAGAAGGGTCAGAGAGGAGAGATTTATCCAGAAGGTGGACATAGCCTGTCTGCGGTGGGGGGGGGTGGCGGGTACAGGATGAAGTGAGAGATGGAGGACAGAGGGACTGGGATGGACTTTCACAAGAGAATGGAGAACCCAGATCTCAACTTACAATTCCACCTCCTGTACCAGGAGTGTAGCAGGTTGGAGAAGTGGAGAAAAGTGCAGGCCCCGAGACATCCATCTGTGGGGGCCCAGACAGGCTGCTCATCGGTAAATGGGAGGCAAGTCACAAACCCATCACCTTGCTCATGGCTCTCTGCTGCCCACTGTGAGCTGCCCTAGCGCAGAGGCCAGCAAATTCAGTCAGCCTAAAGCATTGACTTCCTGGCCTTTTCCAGAAAGAGTTTACTGACCCTAGCAGAGAGGACCTGGTCTCATAGATGACTCGAAAAACATTGCATTGATGGTATTTCCACTTATGGAATGGCCTTCAGGGCCTCCTGTGCAGGTTCCTAAAGGTCCAGGAGGGACCAGGCCCTCCTGTCTGAGACAGTGCAGCCCCTTGTATGTCCCAGCATTGCCTCATGGGAACTCAAGAACATTCTAGTGTGCATGATTGGCCTCACAAGTACTGTATAAATTCAAGGGATGTTTTTTTAAATTAAAGAGTGTTTTTCAACTGAAAGACTATATGGACATGTGATCTTTTAAAACAAGTTACGCAATGACAAGAGCCTTCCTTCCACCCTAGACTCCCAATTAAAAGTAACGTCTCTTGAGAGTTTCTCACGTATCTGTGTGTGTGTGTGTGTGTGTGTGCGCATGCGTACCCTTTTACTTTATACAAATGGAAGCTCTTGAAGTCTTGCTTTTTTTTATTTTTTAACTTAGTAATACAATGAGAAGTTCTTGTTCTTTCTACATCAGCGAATACAAATCTGGCTCCTTTTAAACAGGAGCTGTGTATTTCTTTGATGGAATCTAATGCATTTGAATGAACTACTCCCTTATTTTAAAAAAGTTGTCTCCTGGTGCACCTGGGTGGCTCAGTCAGTTAAGCATCCAACTCCTGATTTCAGCTCAGCTCTTGATCTCGGGGTCATGCGTTTGAACCCCACATTGGGCTCCATGCTGGGTGTGGAACCTACTTAAAAAAAAGAAAAAGTTGTCGCCAGTGTTTGTCTATTGCAAACAGTTCTAAATTTGTAATTCTTACACTAACTCCTTTGTGAAATGAGTGAATGTAACTGGAGCATGAATTCCTAGCTGTGGGATTGGCAAGGTGAAGAGCAATAAAGTTTTAGATTTTTAAATGTACTGACAAATAGCCCCCCAGAAAAGTCACACCAATTCATATCCTCATCAACAATACATAGGGTAACTTTTCCCCTAACAACTTCCTTAACATTAAGCCCATAATTACCAGTGTGGTAGGTGGAAATGACATTCCACTGTACCTCATTGAATACCATTGTATAAACTGTCATCTTTTATGTGTATTTGTATTGGATCTGCCAGTTCAGGCTTTTGTTCATTGAGATGTTAGAAGTTTCTCTTTTTAACACCTCCCACACCTCATTACACACACACTCCTCAATATAGAGACTTTATCCGTCTCAGTTGCCCACTGTGTATCCCCAGAGGAAAGGCTCAAACTATACCTGACATATAATATTTGTTAAATGAATGAACAACTTTAAAAAATCATTACATATTAAGATCGTTAGAACCTTCACTTGTTACTATGTGATGCAAATCATTTTTTTCACTGCCATATTTCCTTAGTTTTGCTATTTATTTATTTATTTATTTATTTGACAGACAGAGATCACAAGTATGCAGAGAGGCAGGCAGAGAGAGAGAGAGGAGGAAGCAGGCTCCCTGCTGAGCAGAGAGCCCGATTTGGGGCTCAATACCAGGACCCTGGGATCATAACTTGAGCTGAAGGTAGAGGCTTTAACCCACTGAGCCACCCAGGCACCCCTGCTATTTTTATTTTTATTTATTTATTTACTTTTGCACTGTAAAATGTTTGTGTAACTTTTCCATGATTTAGGATATTATCTTTGATTCATTTAAAATATATTTTGTCATAAGATATGTGGAAGGCCTCCAACTTATTTTTTCCTGCCTTGGTGTGTTTTTAAAGACACTTAAATGGGCTTCTTCTAGAATGCCTTCCACATGCTGGCTGATCCATTAAACCCCATTGTAAGCCCACCATGCCGTTATGTCAAGGCTCTGGTTCACATTCCTGAGAAGCAGTCTTAACATTGCGGGCTTTTATGCTTGGACACAAACAAATCCGTAAAATATTCTTATAGTAGGTTTTGCTGCAATGGAATCGTGGGACATGGTGATCAGTTTGGAACACTGGTTGGTGTGGGGAGAGCCAAAAACACAGGGAGAGAACAGCGAAAATTCCAAGGATGACTTTGCTTATTGAACGATAATTCTGGCACTAACTTGATTAGGTTATCTTTCTTTTTAAGGTATGTGTAATGTTATTTTGGATTTTGCTCATGTAACACACAGATATCAATTCTGAGCCCCCTTGTCCCTTGAGGGGGGATTGGGCAGTGTGACGCCCACTCAAACATTTTCAAGAATTCCTGGCAGTACTAAGTTCTCCTGCTTTCTCAGCCTCCTGCACTCCAGCTTATGCACCATTTTCTGTGGGATGCTTCACATGAACCCCAGTGGAGAAACAGATCCTTTTCCACCGTCTTTACCTAATCACCAACAGAACTCCTCATGCCAGATCTTTGTACCTTCAGTGGAGTTTACTGAAGACATTTTGGGTCAAACTTTCTACCATCATGGTGGCACCATACTTCTCCCACCCTAACCCCCTGCCTCTGCTCATCCGCATCTCCACGGGGTTGGCTTAAGAGCTTGCAATTTTTCTTCATCTGTTAAGACAAGTAGCACACCCCCTCCTGCTGAAATTTTGTCTAGCAGCAAAAGGAGAGAGTGGGTCACCTTCAACACAAAATGTAACACAAAACACATTTAGTACAGAATTTTCCCAACACAGATAGTTTTGTCTCCAAACAGAAACCTGGTGTTGAAACAGAAAAAACTGTTGAGAACATAAAATGTTCTCCACCTGTTGCATTTATGTTACATTTTAACAGGTTCACTATTTCTTTCTCCCATCGCCTTCCAACTGCCATCACACACAACCATCCACATGCACCCACTTCTCCCCTTGCTTCTCCTTATCCATTATAAAACAGCTTATCAACTAATGTGAAATCAAGCGAATCAAAATGATTGCTAGTCTTTGGAACATGGCTGTTTTTTCTAGTTTATTGCAGTGCAGGACTTAGACATATGAGGTCTATAACCACTCACCTCTCAGAGCAGACATTTAGTGGGATGGTGGTCCTTTGATGACTGAGGTCCTAGGAGAAAGTCCAGATTTGTAGATGAAATGCAACAGATAGAAGGGGGTAATTTAATACTTCCCCTGACATTGGCAGAGCCTAAATAGACTTAGCCACACAGAGTCCAGACGGGTGGACAGGGGCTGATGACAGTGATCCTGACAGCGAATCACACAAGAGTGTGTTAGCCTTGTGCCCAGTTGTAGGTACTTGTAAATCTACACTGCCAGTCAGGGAGCACCAGTGAAATCTGATGACAGGGAGATGACATTTGCTGTATTCCAATAGGCAGAACTTTTGGCCCTAAAAACAGGAGGCAGGAGTCTAAAAAAATGAATTGGGTATATAGTAGTCTCCTAAGACTGAAAATGGGGGAAAAAAAAAACACAACTAACTAAGGGAAGCTAAATTTTATCATGAAATCTCTGGAAGAGGGATCAGTAGACTATGGCCAACTGGTCAATCCAACCCACCACCTATTTTTATTTTTATTTTTATTTTTTTTAAAGAATTTTTATGTTTTTTTTAATTAATTTATTTATTTTCAGCATAACAGTATTCATTATTTTTTCACCACACCCAGTGCTCCATGCAATCCGTGCCCTCTCTAATACCCACCACCTGGTACCCCAACCTCCCAACCCCCGCCAGTTCAAACCCCTCAGATTGTTTTCCAGAGTCGATAGTCTATAATGAAGTTATACTGACACACGGTCATGACCATTCATCTGCATCGTGGCTAGGTCTGCTTTTGTACTCTAACAGCAGTAGTGAAAGAGAAATCACAGGACCTGTGAAGCCTAAAATATTTATTCTCTGGCTCTTCCCAGAAGAAAGTTCGCCTACCCCATGCTTTAGAATGTACGCTCCTGAGAGCAGAGAGTTTTGTTCATCTTGTCTACCTGTCTATTTCTAGCATCTACATGAATGCCTGGCACGTATTAGGTACTCAGTCATTATTTGCTAAATGAATGACTAAGCGAATAAACAAATGAAGGCCCAAATGTCAAGAATCTCGTACTTTCCAAGCTCCTTTCACCGAAGAACAGCACTGGCCATGGAGACTTCAGTGGGGTCCCTCCCAGCTGTGGAGAAAGCAAGGTCTATGGAGAACCTACCAGAACCTGAAGATCATCCTGGAGGCAAAAAGAGGTTTTTAGATGTCCCTAACTGCTATACCAGCAGAAGCCTCCCTTGTGTGTCTATTTCTAGAAATTAAGCCTAATTTTAAATCTGCAGAAGTAGCTAAGCACCCTCATAGTCACTAATGAATTCTAATGGTTAATTATGCTTAGTCTCTTAATGGTTTTCTCTCTCCATCAGGGCCCTCTGTGCTGGCTCTGCTCGGAGGGCACAAAAATGATACCTACTGATTGTATTTCTTCAAAAGAAAAAAACAAAACAAAAAACGAAAAGCTTCAAGTTCACTGCAGGTTTCTTTTCTTTTGCTTATTGATCCTCCTTGTTTTTGCTGATTACTAAGAGCTGAAAGGAAGAAAAATATAAGAAAGGCAACCAGCTACTCGGGTTCAATTTTCAGCTTTTAAATGACTGCAGTTGACTTTTCAGACCTTGGGCTGGAGTGAAGGTTGGTGTTAAAGTGACTCCCCTCCCCTCCCCCACTACACAACCACTTAAATTTCTAAGGAAGTAAAATAAAGTCCTTATTTTTAGGATCAGAAGGTGACGAGGATATCCAATCCTACCAAAGGTACCAAAACTGTTAAGCAAGAGGAACCCCACACTCTTAAACCTCCTGGGTAGCATTTATCAAAGGACATTCAGATCCTTTTCTTGGACATTTCCTTGGAGTTCTTCTTAAGGAAGAAGGGAGATTATGCCGTGACTGACGAGTCTTTAAACCCATAAATGTGACCAGCCCTCATCTTAGTCTGTTCAGGTTATAACAATACTATAGCCAAGGAAGCTTACCCAATGGAAATTTATTTCTCACAGTTCTGGAGCCTGGGAATCTCAAGATGAAGGTGCCAGCAGATTCTGTGACAGGCGAGTGCCCACTTCCTGGTTTGCAGATGGCCATTTTCTTGCTGAGCCCTCACACGGAGGAGTGAGATCATTTCTCTCTCGTGTCTCTCGTGAGAGCACTGATTCCCTTCATGAAAGATCTTCCCTCAGGCCTAATCACCTCCCAAAGACTTCACCTCCAGATGCAATCAGATGTCAACATATGCATTTTGGGAAGACACAAACATTCAGTCCAAAGCACCTGTCTTTTACCATCAAAGCACTAACATTAGTTAATGAAACACATGCTTTCCCAACTTTGCTGTCACTGTGATGGCTTTACATCCTTTGAGGTTTTTTTCAAGGTGATGGTAGGTTGTGGGTTCCAGTCATCACATAACCACTCTTCTCTCTTCTGCACTCCATGTGCACTGTTGGAAGTTAGGCACCATAGTTACCAGAAACAAGTTGTAAAACTGGGGGGAAAGAAAGGGAGGATCAGGGGAGCAAGCAAGAGATGGGCAGTCAGACCCTCTGTATCTGTGACTCTACACATCTGTTGAACAATTGGGTTTCAGCACATTCAGGTCTGGAGGGACATGAACTTGGAATGACTTCGGTCAGTGGCTTTCCCTGAATTATGGTAGAAGGCATCTAAAGAGTTGGTGTGCTTTTCCCTTCAAAAAAGTTAGTAGAGCAAGTGTTAGCATAATTTAAAGATATCATCTTGGAGGGGTTCCTGTAACTGTCCCTTTCCTCAGCTTGCCTCTTTGTGATGATATATGTTAATGACCGTGACTTCTTAGGTACTCAGTAGCTATGCACCTTAGCCCCTTGTAGACATCTTACACATGTGTGAGGAATAACCCCACTGTGAGGCGATCACTGCACTGCTGTAAAGAGAGTGTGAAGAGTAAAGCCCCCTTTTGTGGGGAAGGTATGTTTGAGATATGTGTGGTATATGCAAAATAAATAGTTTATAAGGCATATGAGAATGTCCTCCCCCACCACCAAGAAAAATACAATACAAAACAAAACAAAACAAAACAAAACAAAAACAAAACAAAAAAACTCACCACAATGATACACACCATTTAGTCAGTCTTAAACCCTAGACCCTAGAGTGTGATACTGGCCCAAGAGGTGGCCTCCCTTGACTTTGGGACTATCCAAGAGACCAGAGGGGTTTGGGAGTTGCTGAGGGCCAGCAAGCCTTGGTAGGTAGAGGAAGGAGGAGGGGGAGGGGGAGGACTTGAACTTGAGGCCACAGCATTACCCTGTCACCTCTGACAATGCAGAGTGCTCAGCTGGTATCCAGGGCAAGTGGGGTGGGGCCACTGAGTGCCCAAGTCCCCCAGTCGCATGCTACGAACTTTCTAGCAGAAGCTACTGTGCTAAATAAAGAGTCTCTACACTCAGATGTCCCCTGGGAGAAATAAGAGAGGGAGAGGATTCCGAATTGACTGGGGATTCACCCAAAGGGCACTCATTGAAACTAAAAGTTACTGCATTTAATCCAGAAGGAACTGAATGTCAAGGTTCTGTTTCTTTTTTCTTTTTTTTTTTTTTTTTTCCCCTTAGGAGAACTAGGCGTTTGGAGCTATTTCGTTGATGGCAGACAGATACCGTTCTGGTTTTGCACACTGAGTTACTTGGCTCCTGTTGGACAACGGTAACATCTGCCCTGGGCATGATTAAGAGCAAGGGCTGTGGCTAAAGACAGGGTTTCACTTCTCCGCACCCTCAGCCCACCCTTTACTAACTATAAGAGCTAACGGTGCCTTGGTTTCTTGTGTGGGGACATCTGGGTACAAGCAGAGCCTCACTTGTCACCAAGATGACTCAGTGAACTCGTCTGTGATACATGCTGGGCAGAGTCATAGAAGGCCACTGCTTACCTAACTCCGGGGGGCGCTCTTGCCTCGTGCTCTGCACAAGCTCCCCTGCGCTGGTGGTCCTGATGAGGGGGCTGGCAGGTAGCCTCAGTAATGTCAGCCATTATTATCCTAAGTATTACCACCGAGTTTGTATTTCATCACCTCCTCTGGGAAGTCCTCCCAGCCTTGCCTCCATCCTTCCTTCTACCCTGGGGGAAGGAGCTTGAGAACACCTGCGCCATCCCTGACAGCCCTGCCCTTTGCCCACCTGTCTCACCTCTGAGCTGAGCTCCTTGAAGATGAAGGTCTTCGCCCTTATTCGTCTATCCTCGGGCCAGATACGATTTAGGGAACTCACATAGTTGCTGAGTGAACACAGGTGTTACACGAGGAGTGGGCAGATGAGGCAAGGGCTTCTGATGGTAGATCTAGTGACCTCCTGATCACATGTTTTGGGGCTTCAAAAATGATGAAGAAGTAGGTACAGAGACTGGGCCAAGATAGGTAGTCTATTCATGTCCTATTGCTACTGTAACAATTACCACTGGTGGCTTAAAAAAAACCAAAAAACCAAAAACAACAAAACCAGAAATTTATCTTCTTACAGTTCTGGAAGCCACAGTCCAAATTCAGTGTCACCAGGTTGAAATAAGGATAGTGTAAGTCATGGTCCTTCTGGAGACCAGGAGAGAATCCATCCCTTGTCTCTCCCCGCTCTGGTGGTGGGAGGGCTGGTGGTGGCATTCCTTGTCTCGAGGCCTCCTCATTCCAATTTTCCAGGCCAGCATCTTCAAATATCTCCATCTTCACATGGCTTTCTCCTCCATGTGTGTCAGAAGTCCCCTTTGCTTGTCTAAGCACAGTCATGATTGCATTTAGGGCCCACCTAGATAATCCGGGATAATCTCATCTGAAACCGTTTAATTTAATCACACCTGCAAAGACCCTTTTCCCAAAAAAGATAATACTTAGAGGTTTTGGAGATTAGGACCTGGATATCTTTGGGGTCATTATTCATTCCACTATAGGTGGGTTTTTTCCATTGAATTTTCCGTAGAATTAACCTGCACTGATTTTTCCCTATTTTTTTGCAGGAAGAAAACAGTAACAGCCCAATGACCCAGAAAATGGACTGGTATCATGGCATTGTGGGGCCCTGGGGAGAAAGCCCGTGACTGTGACATTGTCCCCCGAGAAGCAGAGCCGCTGAATTGAAATCTGCTCAGTAACGCATTTATTGTGTCTTACATGTGTGTATGGCACTCACACGGATGTGTGCTGGAGATAGAAGGGAAGTGCAAATCGGATCAGAGTGCATTTTGCGGAAAAGTGAAGAGGAAGATAAAACTCAGAGGCACACGTGTAGTCACTAGTCAACAGGTGCTTGATTAAAATCCCAGGGTTATCTTAAAGACCAACCAAGTAGAAATTTAATTGAAACACAGAACCTGGTCCAATTACCAATACCACCCAAGTGTTCAGCTCTCCCCTATGAGGCTGCTGAGTACCGTTGACAAGGCAGTTGAAGTTGCCACCAGTGATCCTTGCAGAAAATCCAGGTGACAGATCTCATTGCCTCTAGACACTGTTTGTTATTTGTTTTTGCTAAACTATAGCTCAAAATAATATCTATAGTATCTGCAAAGGACTGTGAAGACATGTCAATTTCTGAATTGTCTGGATATTTGCCAGGATTGATGCGGAATTGAAAAGACCAGTAACTGATTATGGAGGATAGATATTAATATTTTTTCAGTGTCTTATTTATAACCTGCAATTTTCCTGTAATCTATTTTCAAAACGAATTTAGAATTGGTTTTGAAAATTAGTGATGCATCTGAAAACCATGCTAGCATAAGTTTTGCAGATTTAATGGAACACCATAAAATGATGAATATTACATGGAGGTTTCAAACATAAAAGCACACTCCCAAATGAGCCCCTAAGAGTATTCACTATAGAGATTTGAGTATTCGATGGGTGTGTTTGGGTCATAATCACAGAATCTTAGTTCCTAAAAATAACACTCTGAGACAATGTCTTCTATTATATAAATCTCTGTCCTTGCTCTTCCTTACCAAATTGCATTACTCAAACTGTGCCAACAGAAGCTATCCTTCACTCTACACTGTCTCTTCTCCCTTCTTCAATACCTTTCCCTGATAAATCCCCCTGTCCAAGCAGGAGAGCACAGCAATGCTTTTCAACGTGAGAAATCTGCCTTCTGAGTCTTCAGTTCACCATTAAACAACTATCAATCATGCAAGACTATTTTTCAATTTGGAGTTTCATCCAACGGACTGCTATTTGTGGGGGCAAAGGTGAAACCTTGGGATGCCGCTGGCAGGGAGAGGGGCAAGTGGGCTATTTGCACCGGCCTCCCAGGCACAAAGGACAACCTGTCGTGAAGGCACAGGAATGGGACTGAAAGCACATGTCCATCATGTGGTTTCAAACTTGTGTCCTGCCAGGAACGATGACCCATGTCTTAGAAACAAGGCAAAAGGATGGCTTGACACTCTTCGATGTCATCTCCAGGGGGATGTAACTTGGTTTTTGCACAACTGACTCAGGGCCGGACATTTGCCGTTCTGTGAAACTGATCAGATGTGATAAATTTCTTTTCTGACTCTGAAGCAAGATAGCCACAGGTTATGATTTCGTTGCAATGGGAGAGCATTCAGTATTAGGATCTAATTTAGTAACCTTATTTTGGCGTTCCTATATCTCCCATTGACCACAAAAATCTCAAGTTTTCGTATTCTCGTGAGCTAGTGCTGTCATCCTTCTATTTCCCCATTCATGAGCTGAATAAGACTTTGGCCCGTGTGTTCACTATATAATGTGCAAAACTATTTTAAGCCTTATTTTTAAATTTTTAAAAAATTTTTTTTATTTTTTTCAGCGTAACAGTATTCATTATTTTTGAACCACACCCAGTGCTCCATGCAATCGTGCCCTCTCCAATACCCACCACCTGGTTCCCCCAACCTCCCACCCCTTTTTAAAATTGTATTCTCACACCTGTTATCAGACCACACGGCCTATACTGAACTGTGACACAGCACTATTTATGAATCCTTCAGTGCCCTCTGAATGGCTCATTCATATGGCATTGTGTGTTAAAAGGTTTGGATTCTTCAATGTAAACCTTTAAAATATGGCACAATTTTTGTATCTCTGTTTTGACATTTCCTTATTTTTCATAGACCAGGAGTCTCAAAAAACTGAAAGAGGCCTCTCTTGACTTCTGAGAAGCCTGATTGATCATCACCCTCTGAAATGTGCCCAAAGATGTGAGAAGGTCTCTCCTTGTTGCCAAATTGTCAATGGAATTTTAGACTTATTGAGCATTGAGAAACATTAACACATATCTCCCCCTGCCCTTTTCTTTCCTGAAATAAGAACTTAAGGATGTCTCAGGGGGAAAGAAACCTTTCCCTTTGATTTTGTGTTTTATGTCTCCCTCACAGTCTGGGTACCATTAACACCTGACATCAAAGTCACAGACTAAAAGCGTGACCTTCCTCAAAGGAATTTGAGAGAAAATTACTTTTCAGAAATGGCCAGTTAGGATCATGGAATTTTGGGAACCTAAGGAAGAGACTAGAGGTAAGGGACCACCTTCTAGATCTGCCCTTGACAATTCTGAGCTGTGTGCTCTACTGGGAGGGGCCCTGAATGCATGCAGTACATCACTCATATATGCACCAGCTCTGGATGGGGGGGCCCACAAGAATTGAAAATCAGTCACGTCCAAAGCTGAACTCTTCATGTCCTCTTCCTTGAGTGTCCCATCTCAATCAATAGTGCTTATTTACTCATGATAAACCTTGGAGCCAATCTTAAAACACCCTTCTCTTTTGAGGCAAGCCCAGTGAGGGTACCTTCTGATAATCTCTTGAATTCATTCACAGCCCCCCACATCTTTTGCCTTCAGCTAATGAGACACCATTATCTCTCCCCTGAATGACTGGATAGTTTCTTAACTCATCTACCCACATCAATCTTCACCTTTCTCCAATTCTGATAAATGCACATTAATAGTCATTCATCAGCCTACTGCTTCCTTAGAATGAAGCCAGTGTAGATATGGCTTACAAGTTCCAGAATGACTCGTGCTCACTCATCTCTCCAAACTCATTCCAGTTCCTCTCTCCTTGGCTCTCTTATTTCTCTTATCCAGCTGCAATGGCCTTCAGTTCCTTGACTATGCCAGGCCGTATCTGCCCCAGGACCTTTTTTTTTTTAAAAGACTCCATCCACCTGAGAGAGAGAGAGCTCAAGTGAGTCCACAAGTAGGCAGAATGGCAGGCAGAGGCAGAGGGAGAGGGAGAAGCAGGCTCCTGCCGAGCTGGGAGCCTGATGTGGGTCTTGACCCCAGGACCCTGGGATCATGACCGGAGCTGAAGGCAGATGCTCAACTGACTGAGCCACCTAGGCACCCCCCCCCCACAACCTTTTTATATGCAGTTTCCTCTGCTGAGAACACTCTCTTCCCCCCTTGCCCTCTTAGAAATGACTTCCTAACTCCCTAGGTTGGGTCAGGATCTCCTGTTAAAAGATTTCCTCTTACTTGGTATTTCTCTAGCAAACAACTTACCATGAGGTAAATTGTAGTGATATCTTAAGTGTTTGACTCTATTCAATGAATCACTGATATGTAGTTTTTTTTTTTTTTTTTTTTTTTTTGGTTGCCTGGGTAGTACATTTGATTGGGCATCTGATTTCTGATTTTGGCTCAGGTCGTGGTCTTGAGGCTGTGGACTTGGGGCCATGGCCTTGGTGTTGTGGTCTTGGGATCGTGAGATCGAGCCCAGTGTCGAGCTTTGCACTCAGCACGGAATCTGTTTGGGACTCTTCCTCTCCCTCTGCGCCTCACTCCAGTGTGCTCATTCTCTCTCTAAAATACATAAATAAAGCTTAAAAAAAAAAAAAGAAAAATTTGTTTCCTTTCTAACTCTTTTTCTGTGTTTATTGTAGAATGTGTCTTTTTATCCACCCTTGATGCAAGGGCAGCTCCTTTTCCAGGTCACAATGGAAATGTACCTCCTCCCCTCTATTTTCTCCACTGCATGCAGACAAGGCAAATCTTTTTAAAGACTAAGATCATCTTACCTTCAAGAGAGGAGAAACATGTTGTCTGTTGAAAATGGTTTGGGAACAGGTCTAGTAGGGACCCAACCTTTTCCTGATGGGTGGAGTGCTATTGGAAGAGACACAGGGATTTTGAGCTTAAACATTGAGGCTGGAGCAGGGAGCTTAGGACAGCTGGGCAGGGGCAGATCTGTGATAAGAAGGAGAGACTTCTGGATCTGGGGATTCCACATGCAATCCCTGTGTGGGGCTTGATCTCTGTGAGTGGGTCTGCTGCTAGGAGGCATCTGGCAAGTGGACAGACAGGAAAGGCCACTAGGACAGCAGCAAGCCTACCCAACAGCCTTCACGCAATTGGCAATTCCAAATCACCCATCCTTGAGCTACTCTCCATCCATCTGAGGACAGCCCAGGGCATCTATAAACCTAAGGGGATCTCTGGAACCCCATTGTGGGCTAAGGGAGAGTTAGACTTCTAAAGAATCTATTCATGCACTCTGGAACATTTCCAGTCACTCTAGAGCTCAACCTTCTCAATAATTTAGAAATGCTGCCTGTAATATCTGTATGTCTTCCACTTCCACCCCTGTGGAATGTAATTTCCAAGAGAGCTAGGCTGTTTACATCCAGATCTCTGCTGTATACCCAAACTGGATGCCCCAAAAGCATGCAACCCTTGTTGAATGTCCTTACCATGGAAATAGGGAGACTGGGGCATGTATGGTTCTTATGGTGACATTAGCCTCAAAAGTGCCCCAGATTTTAAACAAATCTTAGAACCCCAAATATGAGTATCAGTTAAAATGAGGGTTCTCTGGCTGAGTCAGGATGGGCATGGGGCCCTCAGCGTCTCAGAAGACTCTAACTTTCCCTGCTCCATCCTTGAGGCATGCCCACCTGGGATCCTTGGGACATCATCCAACACCCCCAGCACTGGCTCATTATTAATGAGCCTGCTCCTCAGTTGCATAAAGCTTTCCAGTTACAACATGCTTTCCAGTACATTATTCTTACTAAATTGGTGACCTCGAAATGCATCCTGTTCTAAGAGTCTGGAATTAGTGTGGCATGTTAGGGAGCTAAGAAACTTGTAAGCCCTAAGACTCTTAAGGGTGAGGCTATTTTCTTGATGCCTGGGGCTGGATTTCCTGGCTCCCAAAACAGCTTCCTTAGCACACTGCAATGAGCTGATTCTGGTATTTCAACGAAGTAAGGAAAAGGTTGCCCATGGCTGTGGCCTGTCTCACACCAGCTGGTCAGAAAAAGTTGACTTAGCAAATTCCTGCTTTGGATGGAAAAGTCCGACTGACTTCTTTGATTATCATTTGACACCCTAGCCTCGTCTTAACTCACCAGCCTTCTTTTTACTTATTCTTGAGAATGGGTGTGGGAACCTCATTTGGCCAAGTCTGGGCTCTGTCTGCACTTTTCTCCACTGCCTTAATCACACCCACTATCAGTCACATGTGTCCAGACCCCCAAGAAAAATCCCCCTGCACACAAACAAGATCACTCTCCTGCTCTTCTTCTCTCTCCTCATCACTGGCCTTTAGACTTAAGGGACTGTCCCCACTGTGTAAAGATGATATTGTTTAGATTGCATTTTCCTAACATGCTGGGACCAGATTTTCAGCATCATGTCAGCCCCTTATGACAGACATGTGAATTAGCTTAGATCCCAGGGCCTGTGATCTGTAAGAAATTAAGGGGGATGAGAGCTAATCATGTGTTGTAGGAGAACACATTTTATGTTGAAAACATGACTCCTGGCTCGAGAGTGGGCAAGTTAGCCAACACCTTCTCTCCCACCCCAGCTGATTGAGAGCAGTGCCCGGACCCTGCTGTTATAAAATCTATAGATTCTTAGAAAGAGGCTTAAATTCTCCAAACTGTAAGGAAAACCAGCACCCACGTCTTCATAGGCAAAGGTGGTTATGATTTTAGACCTCAATTTAATATCTGACGGACCCTGAAAAATATCACTTGTGCTTTCGTAATGAAAGCCATTTATGTTGCTCTCAGTGCTCTGAAGATATGTCTGTCTGACAACAGATACATGTGATGGATGTTCATGAGAACAATTTCTATAGGCCCTAATTGCTCTGATGGAAAACAATGATGTTCAAATTCTTTTAGTGAGGGAAATATTGTCTCCATCAACCACCAGAACCTTTCCCTGACATATTGCCTGCCCCCCTTTCCCCACTCATGACTTTTCTCCAGATGAATTACCCCATTACACCAATGGGAAATTCAGGCTTATAGTTGGCAAGTTGTGAAACCAGCGATTGAACTCACATCTGCCAGTTTCCAAAGGAGATATGAGAGAGAGACCAAGCTCCTGGAATGGATTATCTATATAATCCTTTTTCCACCAAGCTTCTATCCAGTTTTATTTTTTTCTTCTCCATTTATTTCAACCTATCCACCTACTTTCCAAGCCACTTTCCACATCACCTCTGGATTAAGCCACCTTTTTCTTCTTTGTTCCTATTTCACAATGGCAGAAACAGCTGTAGAAAGAGGAAAATTGATTAGTGAGGGTTGGGATGTAAACATAACCACCTTCATTCTCCAGTAACTGCAGTAGATAGTCAATGATACCAGTAGCTTTCCAAATAAGTATCCTCATCTAAATTTGTTCATCATAAAACAATTTCCTAATTTCCTGGGGGAACATTACTCTTTTGGGGACTAATACTCCGCATTAGGTTTCTTTTACAATAAAATCTCATTAAATTTGGCTCAAGCCATTGGGAAAGTGTCATAATGTTCCTGCACTGGGAGAAATGGAGAAATGACTTTTTAAAAAGCATCAATGAAGAACTAATATGCTAAGCAAGCAATAGTGTAAACAAGGGACATGTTTGACCTACTTTAGGAACAAATATTTAAAGAACCATGGTATACGCATCGTTTAGCTTCTCGCTGGTGTCATTCAAATGAGGCACTCAAAATTTTGTTTTCTCTTGAACCACCTACATTGCTTCATGAATATTTTTCTTTATATCTGCTCTTTCGTTTTTACACAAATAAATATACATATATATTTAAGATTTTATTTGAGAGACAGAAGAGAGAAAGAGGGCACAAATATAGGGAAGTACAGAAGGAGAGGGAGAAGCAGGCTCCCTACTGAGCAAGAAGCCCAATGCAGACCTCGAACCCAGGACCCAGACATCATGACTCAAGCCAAAGGCAGACACTTAACAAACTGAGCCATCCAGGTGCCCCGCAAATAAATATATTTATAAAAGAAACTTTGTATCACCAGATAAACAGAAAACAAGACTCAGTGTATAAGTAAAAGCTATCAGTACACATTAACTCAAAGGACACCACAAATTACTAAGTTTTGGCTTGATATGGCCTGCGGAGGCTCCCAGCTGGAGACTGGCAAGGGTCACACAGTGTCAAGCAAATAAACTCCTGCATTGGGTATTCCTCCTTTAGGGAATCAGAACTTATAAAGGGAATTGCAAGTAGAGTAACTTTTTGTTATGCAATTTTGCATTATTTAAAACACTATGCCCTTCTAACTTTAGATAGTCTTTTATGGCAGGAGTGGTACGCTTTTCTCACCCTGAGAAGCCCAGGGAGTCTCACTGCCAGATTTATTCCTCACATTCTCTCTAGCATTAGGATCATCACATCTTCATGTAAATAGTTTCTATCTGGTGGATTTCTAAATGTGAATGTCACAAGATTCCATTCCTATAAAGTACTCTGTAATTCACATTCTTACTACTTTGTGGTGACCCTCTGAGACTTCTCCTTTCTCCTCAGCTCCTTTGTTCTGTGTTTCTATATAAACAACCTGAAGCTAAAAAGTTTTGGGGGCTTTCCAGACACAGTTCTGAATTGTGCTGGCCTACTCAGAAGCAAAGTGGGTGAGCTCACCAGGCAACTGTTCCTCAAGACACAAATCCTCCATCACGGAAAAATCGCAATAATAACCAAAGTCTTGAGTGATTCCCTCCTTCTGGAAGCCTCGTACTCATTTTAAAGAAGCCCGGGACACTCTCTTCTGGTGAGGTTGGATTTCTTTCGCACCCACCTACTCCTGCAAATGATGAGAAGGACAGCAACTAACTGCTGGGCAGAATCTGGAGGGTGACCTGGAGAACAATGAACAATAATTTAGGGAGGAAGGTGCATGGACAGGATTTCATTTTCACAAAGCAGAAACAAAAATCAGTCTTCACATCTGTGTGAAGTCATGGAGAATAATTAGGTAGTCACTTATATGTGCTTATTTCTGTACAAAACTGAGTCTTCCTCCTGAATCTTTAAGTGTTTAGAGTGGGAAACCTTACTTTCCAATTAATGGATTTTCTTGATACCCCAGTTTCTTCCTGTGTATAAGGCACCCTCCCCCAATTTAGCATGGTCTCTTTTGGGGGTAACTAGACTGTGAATTCAGTCAAAGTGCCCTCCTCCTCATCTCTTTCTAAGAGGGTTTCTGATGAAGTCACTTTTGGAGGCTCTGCATGGCAATGAGACACTGAACCAAGGTAGCCTGTCCAGGTGCTGTCCCTTTCCACTAGGCTCTGGGTGAGAAGCTTTGCCCCACTTGTTACTGAACATAAGCTTGCTCTCTGCCAAAGTCTCTGCTTGAAGGGAAGTTCCATGATGGCAGGGATTTTTGTCTATTTGGCTCATTTCTCCCTCTCCAGTGCCCAGAGCTGTGTCAGGCCCACCATTGGACCATGACTTCTTGAATGAAGTAGAGTATAATTGGTTCCTCCTGTCCCCCCCACCCATTACCTTGGGGGCTCATATAGAAATTTTCCTCTTCCAGAAGACTCAGACCCAGAACAATGTAGAAAAAGGGACTGTGAAGAATATATTTTCTGGCTCTTTCTATAAAGCAGAGAAGAACTCAGAAGTGCTGAGTGGTATGGGTCAGTGAGTGAAAAACAGCAAACCTTGCTTAAACATTTAGGAAAATGTTTCTCTCTTGCCAAAGACTATTGTCGTCCTGTAGGTCCAGAGATCCTATTTTTTTTAAGATTTTATGTATTTATCTGAGAGACAAAGAAAGAGTACAAGCAGGGGGAGGAGCAGAGGGAGAAGGAGAAGCAGACTTCCGCTGAGCAGGGAGCCCGATGGACATGGGGCCTGACCCCCAGACTCCAAGATTATAACCTGAGCCAAAGGCAGATGCTTAACCAACTGAGCCACCCAGGTGCCTTTCTATACTTACATGTAGGAAAAGAACACCGTTCTGGATCTTCTAGTTCTTCCTATAGGGAAGGCAATTCTCCCCAAGGCAAAGGGATGTCTCCCACAGAAGATTATGTTGGTTATGTTGTGTCCAAGGCAATGCAAGAAAGAAAGACATTATATTTCCAAACGAATTAGCTAACAACTTTTTTGTATATGGACATATATTTTTCATGAATATGGAGAAATGTTTGAGAGAATAAATACCTCGTTATTAACAGTGCTCCTGCATTGGGGGAGGGGGAGTAGAATGGTCTTAGCCTAAGGAGATGCTATTAATTATTGATCTGTGTGTATTTATTGTTTGAATGGCTATGATGAACACTATTACCTTCAAAATCAAAATCTTGATACATTGGAAAAGAATTGCAAGAGTAAAAATGATAAAACAAGCAGCTGTTTGCAACTTCAGAGTTTTATGTGTCTGTGTGTTTATGGGTTGGCTCTGAGGCAGAACGTAGAGCCCTGACCTTCATGAAGATCACCAAGGAACTGAAGAAAACAAAACAAAACAAAAAAGCAAAAAAACCCTAATAAACCCTAGGGCCCAGACCCCACCCCAGGAGAACTGACAGAGATTGTCTTGGGATGGGGCTTGGTATGATCCTTATGTGGTGTGGACACAGAGAACCACACTCCAGCATGGAAGGCAGTCACAGTGATGTCCTGTCAAGAAGTCCTCCTGCGGAGGCAAACTTGAGGGAGGCCTATGACCTTATCTGTCCGACTCCTTACCTTCAAAGTGGGGCTGCGGACACACCCTTTGGGCCAACAGTAAGCAAGACATTGCCAGCACTGTGCACATTCAGCACAAGTCATTAATGATTCCCTTCACAAACATGTATTAGATACCTCCTTGGTGTGTGGGGCACACGCATGGTATAGATCGCATAGGAATGTCTATAACAGGGCGCAGGTGGTTGTGGGGAATGGGTGAGAGCACATGCTGAGGTCTTCAAAGAGCCGGAACAATCTGCAAAAGGCCCCCAGGGAGCCTTCTGGGATGAGTTGGATGAGTTTGGAGGCACGCAAATTTGGAGCATGAGCTAGAGAGTCAGGGTGATCACAACACAATTCTGTCACCCCCTGTGTCCCGCAGCTCTTGCGGAAGGGTATGCAAGGAAAAGTGAGCCCAGGACCCAGATGCTGATATATGTGATCTCAGGAACGCCAGCACCGGCATCTTCAGTGGTAAAAGCAAATAGGGGCAGTAGCTTTGAAACTGTAAACACCCGCTGGGGCTAGCTTGTGCAGCGAGGGCTGTGGAGAACAGCCCCTCAGAGGAAATCAGCAGCTGTGCTGTTGGGGATGAGTGATTCAGCTATGGGGACCCTCCCAGTCAGCTTTGTCATCTGTGCATTGTCAGTTTCTGGTACATCCCAGGGACGGGGAGCCTGGGCGTGTTAACCTGCAGCCCACAGAGCTGATCCATGGAGGGCATGTGAGTCACTACCACGGAAACGTCTAGAAGTAATTGTCAGGAGAACAGAGCTAGAGAAGTAGTGTTTGTCATATCATTAGTCTCAATTAATAAAAATAAATAAATAAATAAACAAACAAATAAAATAGATAAATAAATAAATAAAGATAGTATGAAATACCAATCTCCCTTGACCAGTGTCATGTTCTGAGGCACAACCTGAGCACCTAGGAGAGGAGGCCAGCCTGGCTGAGAGGGGCAGGCAGGGTCTCGCTGAGGACTAGACAGGAAGTTTGCCCCCGAGGGGCCTACCATGCATAGATTTGGTGGAAGTTGTTTTGTCTCTGGCAAAACCCACCATTCCCCAGGGATATCAAGGAACCTCAGACAGAGCCTGATCTCCTGGAATTCACCAGTTAGTCTGTGTGTCTGCCTGTGCCTTGGTGAGAAAGAAAGTCTCTGCTTAGCATGTTGTCTGAGAATGTATTTGTGGTTTCATCAGAGTAGAATTTCCAGTTACCAGCTTGCACCAACAGGAAAAGAATTTGTCACCAGCTACACTCCAAACATGAGGTTCAAAGCCCCAAATATTCATGAAAAAAGTCTTCTTCTTCTATCTTCTCCTCTCTCTCTCTCTCTGTTTTTCCCCATGTCACTGTTTGGTCCTTGGTGTTTTCTTATTTGTCATGAGCCATTTCTCTCTGGTTCTATGTCTTCTATCAGCAAGGCTCAGGCCAACTTATGGGGTTTCTGTTGTAGCTTCTTTTTCTGTCAAGAAACAAAAGAAGTAAATGCAATTATGCTCAGAAGAACAAAGAATCACTCTGCTGCCTCTTTTTTGTGAGTTTTGCAATTTTATGTTTCTTTTTTTTTCTTTTTTAAAGATTTTATTTATTTATTTGACAGAGAGAGATCAGAAGTAGGCAGAGAGGCAGGCAGAGAGAGAGAGGAGGAAGCAGGATCCCCGCTGAGCAGAGAACCTGACGCGGTTCTCGATCCCAGGACCCCGAGACCATGACCTGAGCCGAAGGCAGAGGCTTAACCCACTGAGCCACCCAGGCACCCCACAATTTTATGTTTCAACCCTGCGAAAGAAAATTCAGAGCTAGAAGTAAAAGCCAAAAGTATCAACTTACCTTTTATCTTGGGATCCTTACAGCCAAAAAGAAATCAAGGCACTCTTTCCCAAAACCTGGGTTTAAATTATAAATATATTTCAATAAAATGGAGGTATGTTTAAGACATGGAAGCTATGTATTTTTGAGGCATATTTAAAAGTGAGTGAATACTAAAACAAAGTTGTCAAAACTGAAGTCCATTTTACACATTCCATTTAACAAATAAAAGTTTCAGTATGATAAAAATGTAATTATGCTATTTGCAAAAACTTTCCAGATTTTACCGAAGTATTAGTTTATCACAAAAAAAGAAACGAGGTCTGGGCATAAGACCTAAGATCAGAGTTGTATGATGAACGTCCTCTTTTATTCTGTTTTATGCTTCTTTGGGGCTCTGGTATAATTTAATTTGAGGTCTTGAGTGGGAGCATGAATGATCATCCAAATGGCTATCCGGCCCCCTTGCTCCTGGCTGGCTTCGTCTTGATCTACCACTGGGGTCAATTTTGTGCTTGTGGCCAAGGCCAAGAGAAAAGACCTCTGCTTTCCACTCAGTTTCCTCTCCCTTCTTGCAATGGCTTCAACGTGGCTGAACCATGAATCCTGCCCATGGTGCTTCCCCACTTTGGCCTCCTGCCTCTCTGGAGCCCAGGGGGCCTCAGCCAAGTGAACTTTCCAGACCTTCTTTAAAACTTATGAGAGGGAGAACTTAAAAGGATAGGGTGGAAATTCATGGCACAGTCCTTATGAGTACGGCTCTACAGTATGTGGAATGGAGCTCATATTGCCCTAATGCAGGGTGCCATTTGTCTGTTGAAAAACTTGTTGCCGTAATCCTGCCAGTTCCATGGAATCCTGCAATCTTTTAGCTGTGTTCTCCTACTTTGAGAGTCCCGAGGACATAAACCTTTAAAATTCCTTCCAAGCCTGTATGTCTTGATGGCAAGACACCACTGTCACCACTGGTCCTCATGTTCTGGGGCTGGGAGGGACAATGTGAGCGAGTTCAGTTGATCTTGCCTGTGAATGTCCCACGACCTCTCCAGCACAGGAAAACAGAAGCCTCTGGAATCCTGATGACATGGTGTTTCCAGAACATCTTGTCTGCCTGGACTCCAGCAGAAAGAAGGGGTTTCTTTCACAAAACCCGAGCATCTACTACCTACCAGGCCCAGGTAAGTGCTGGGGATCAAGAGACACCTGCTTTTGTGCAGAAGGGCCTCCTACCTAGGAGTCAGTATGGATCAGAACCCAAGCATGACTACAAATGTCCCATCAATTATCCCAGCTGGTCCTTCCTTAGTTTGTCTGGAAGCCAGTCTGCACGCTGGACTCACAGCGGGATCCGGTGTGCATGGGAAATGCTAAGCAGTGTTCCTGTCTTTCAGACTGAGAAGGTCTTAGATCCCTCAGGAGGAAATTGTTCTTTAAAAATCTTCTATCTGGAGGGGCACCTTGGTGGCTCAGTGAGTTAAAGACTCTGCCTTCAGCTCAGGTCATAATCCTAGGGTCCTGGGCTCAAGGCCCACATCGGGCTCTCTGCTCAGCGGGGAGCCCACTTCTCCCTCTCTCTCTGCCTGCCTCTCGGCCTCCTTGGGCTCTCTGTCTGTCAAATAAATAAAATCTTTAAAAAACAGAAACAAAAACAAAACAAAACAAAACAAAAAATGATCTCCTATCTGGAAATATTTTGAAACTCCTAGGAAGAGTTCTTATGTCTACTCCCCTTCTTTCTTTTTGTATCTTTTGAGAGAACTCATGTTTGATTACAGATGTCTGGCTTATGATACTATATAATAGTATCAATAGATACTCTTAACTCACAGAGATATGAAACTATGCAGGTGCTGAGTAACACTGGGTTCTAAGGAGCTGGAGTTGTGTGTGTGTGTGTGTGTGTGTGTGTTTCCACTACATCTTGAAAGTATTTTCTCTGTGTCAACTACAAATTCTAATCTTAAAAGAAAGATCTTGGTATTTGGAATATACAATGTGCAGTTCTCTCCCAGCAAGGTGTGCTATTAATCCCTTAAGTTCTCAGATACAATGGTGGAGCAGAAAGGCCCAGGCCAACTTATGGGGTTTCCCCAGAGCCTCCATGCGCACAATATGTATGTTCATCTTTTCATTTTCAGAAGTAATCACTGCATACTCCAGCTTGCAGAGATTGAGTAGCTAGGATTTCTTTCAATTGTTTTCCCAGCAAAGGAGTAAATGAAGGCATCAAGCCATCTGGTCGACCTTCAGCAATCGTTCACCATATTCTGTAGGTAAACTGTAGTAACAAGTAAAGAGCTAGCCGGAGGAATAAGAATCATGGGAAAAGTTTAAGTGTTAAACATTAAAATTTATAAAAGGAGGAAATGGGACAAGGGAATATAGCCTCCTCCCGCCTCTCTCTCTCTCCCTAATCCTCCTGTGCTTCTCCATCTGCTCTGTAGGCCTGGATATTAGTTCTGCCTGTTTATGGCAACAAGTGGTTTTTGTATGCCCCTATTCTGGAGGAAGGGTAAGGAGGGAATCAAGTCTGAGCGACCTCTCTCTAAAATCAGGCCTCTCTGAGCAGCTGCTTCCCAAATTATAAAATTTTAGACAGATACCTGGAATTCAAAATGCTGGGCTGCCAGGTCCCTAAGTCGTTATCCCTCTCCTTCAACTTTCAATCCTGGACACCTAACTGGTTACTTAAAAACACAAATCTTTATCAAATTGGAGCAAGACACACAAAACCAACAAACTAACTGGTGGGAACTAGGGCAAATGTTTGCAAAAGTGACCCAGAGTAAAATCATTCCTTCCCTGTGTGTCCTCATCTTCTCTGAAGGTGTACAGGGTCCATGTTTTCAAAGGAAATCTTATTTGTAGGCTATCAGGCAAGAGATGACATGTGATTAGTTGGTACCACTGATTCTGGACATGGACCTCTTTGGCATTTTATAATGCAATTCTCACGTCCTCAGGGGAAAGACAGAAGGATCTGAGAACTCGGTCTAAGTCTTATTTTCCAGAGTAGTTTAGCTCCAAAGCAGACTAAGCTTCCAGCCCACACACTGGACAGACAGTTGTGGAGATGGTGAATGGAACACAGCATGTTCATGGGGTAAAATAGATGGGAGGCTAACAAGGATATTCTCAATTTGTGATACTAAGAAGGTCAAGAATGGATAATAAGAAGTGACATCCCATTCACCATGATCTACTGGCTAAAAGCAAGTCACAGGTCCTGCCCACACTCAATGGGAAGAGATTATACAGAGCATGTGAGAGACCTTAGGGTCTCTCTCCCTCAGTGGGTAATCTGAAATGTTGCCAGCTTTCAGTACCCGTAACAGGAAAGGGCTTTGCAGCTGGTCTGTGGTCAGTGCAAATAGCCTGGGACACCCTATGGTATTAGGGTATTAGTTCTAGGAAGAAAGATCGTGTGGAGTTAATTAATTAAATAATTAATACTTTTGGTGTCATAATTTTGTATAATATAATAAATAATAATGCTTTATTAATGTACTATCTTGATTAGTCATATGATTTCTCTGACCCACTTTTCTACAAATTTATCAAAATGTAGTGAGTTCATTTTCAATGGTCTAATTGAAAACCATGTCAGTTGCTCTTGGCAAATGTAAGAACAACAATGATTCTTGATCTTGAGAAGGATCTTTCTGCTGATGCAACCATAACTGGAGTTAAGAGTATGTTCCAAATTTCTGATGTTATTTCAAAGTAAGTTTTCAGTACACCTAGACTAGGTTTCTAAATCTTTTTCTGAAAAGACTTAACCCTTTATACAAATCATTTTTATTTAAGTCGGAGTTTAATTTTAAACATAAATTTATACAATGGCATTTTAATGTTTCCTCTGACATTTCTTGTAACTTGTAGAGTTTATACGAAAAACAAAGGGACTTCATGATTTGTATATAATTCAAAATGCCCATTATATAGTCAATTGTTGTATCTTCAATGACAAGAAATTTTTTTTAATTTTTTACTTTATTTTTTTATAAACATATAATACATTTTTATCCCCAGGGATACAGGTCTGTGAATCGCCAGGTTTACACACTTCACAGCACTCACCATAGCACATACCCTTCCCAATGTCCACAACCCCACCCCCCTTCTCCGGACAAGAAATTTTTTTTAAAAAGTTTTAAAAATTACCTTTCCTGTTAGTAGGAATTGGTTCATTGAAAAATTCTCTTCTTTTTTGAATGGATGCAACAATTTTTAAATATAATTTCTATTTCTAAATTTACTCTCCAATCTTGTTGCAAGTTTCCAAACCAGAGACTCTAAATTCTTTGAAGAATTCTATAACTCCTGATATGCTTTATTGAAATGCCCATTGGTATGCTTTCTAAAGAGCTCTGGTGCTAACTTCATTGTGTATATGGTAGTCAGGGGATGGTTTCCCCAGACATTCAAGTAATGTTGGGGAACTAGCTGGGTGTTCCACAATTCAACTCAGTTCTGACACTCTCTACCTGGAGATAGTGTCTGATTCCACAGGTTAAGGGTTCAGTCCTATGTGACTGCCCCCCAACCCCAAACATACACAAGTCGAATGTTGCTTGCAAATCTGAATCATCACCTGGGCTTCTAATGATTGGCCGTAGATTGGAGGGCCCAATGACTCCTCTTTGGTTCAATTAATTTGCTAGAGTGGCCCTCAGACTCTGAGAAACATTTTACTTCTAGGCTACCAGTTCATTATAAAAGGGACAGCAGATAGAAGTGACATAAGACAGGAAGTGACATAGGACAGGTGTGGGGGAAAGGGTGTAGAGCTTCTGTGCCCCATCCAAATGTGCCATTTTCCCTGAATCTCCATGTTTGTGTCAATAGTACTAAACTATTCCTCCGACACTTTTTGGACTTTTAGGGAGGCTTCATTACATAGACCTGATTGTTTCAATCATTGGCCATTGGCCTTGATTCAACCTCCAGCCCCCTCCCCTTCCTGGAGGTCAGCTGGATAGAACTGAAATCATGTGGTTAGTTCTTCTGGCAACCAGCCCCCTACTCTTACGTACTTTTCAAAATTCACCTCATTGATGTTCATTGCTCTTATCCATTGGGAAATTCCAAGAGATTTTGGAGTTCTGTGTCTAAAATAAGGATGAAGACCAAATATATATATTTCTTATTATAAATCATAATATTGCACTTTCATTTTGTAACATTTTACTGAAATGTCTCCTGGCTGAACACAGGCAGTTCCCACCCTGGTGCTCAGGATAGAGAGCTCGTGTTTGTGCGGGTGCCACAGGGATAGGCTCCAGAGACAGATGGGAAAGCTGGCCTCTCCCCACAGGTCCCATCATTGAACTCTTGAGGTGTCTCTCCTTTCTTCCAGAGCTGTCACAGCCACCAGTTTCTGCTGCTGCTCTGTTGTCCAAGCTCAGGTCACCTTGGGAATCCTTAGGGCTCTGACCTGCCCCAGGTATGTCTGTATGTATCAGGTAAGTAACCAGGCTGGCTGCTCATCCTCACATGCATGCTGAGTACTGCCTGCTGTGCCTGTGGACCCAAGCCCACACATGTAGATACTATCACCTAGGTATCTCCCCTGCACACATGCATTCTTTGTTGTCCCACTGGACTTTGCATAAGTTCCAACATAAAATCATTGAGAACTTCAAGAGTATTAAACCAAGTATGCAGTTCCTTATCGCAGTGGGGTCCTGAGGGACTACACTGGTTCTATTACCCTGCTGTCAGAATCTTCTAGAAAATTGAGTGTCATGGATATCCTGCATACTGCTGGTTGCTACTCTGTCACAGGAGCAAGCAGGGAAGAGCACACAGAACCAGGAAGAGAAGCTCCTTCTTCTTTTCATGTTCCTCTTACTGTTCTTCTACTAACAAAGATTAGTCATGCCAATTAGCAAAAGAAAAAAAAAGTTTAGAGGGTCCAGCTTCTGTATCGGTGCAGGATAAAGAATGGATTTAGAGGAATAAAGCATTGAACTAAGTCACTTTGTGAACGAGTGGAGTCTGTAAGGCTAAAGGCAAAAGGAACTGTAAGTAAGCACTGTACTGTAGTTGATAGGTTTCCTTCCAAGAGGGGATGGGTGTGCAATTCTAAAACTACTATGTAAACTTAGATTGATTTATTTGAATTAAGTAAATGGTAGGAATCAGGTTTTACACTGTTGGTTTAGGAGGTTACAGCTAAGCAAAGTGGGGGGCCTGGAATGTCCATGTGGTAATAGATCAAACCTGGAGACACCAGCATGAACCCAAGTGTGGCCCAATATAGATAAACATGGTTACCTATGGAAATAGTTATAAACAGGCACACATGCCCTGGTTAGTATGCACACATATATCTCCTTGATCTGTCAACTGAGTGGGAGGACCCAGAAGCCATGACATCCCAGTTGTAACAAAGATACCCAGAACCCAGATCTATTTCTAATACTATTTCTAATACTATTCTAATTTTCTATTTATTCTAATTCTATTTTCTAATACTATTTCTCTAATAAATAGTTTCTAATACTATTTTCTAATTTCTATACTATTCTTTTTCTAATTTTCTAATACTATTTAGATTTTATTCTATTTCTAATACTATTTCTAATACTATTTTCTAGTTTCTAATACTCTTCTCTAGTAATTTATAATTTTCTATTCTTTTCTAATTTCTAATTACTAGTTTCTAATACTATTTCTAGTACTATTTCTAATACTATTTCTAATACTATTTTCTAGTAAAAGGAACCAGGGTTCCTTGGAGAAGTGGCTGATTCAGGACTGGGGCAGGAAATACACGAGATGAGCTTGGAGGATCTCTAATGCCTGAAGGTGAGAAAGTCTGCAAAAACAAAAGCAAAAACCTGCCATAGTAAGCAGAATCTGTCAAAGGGATGCAGATCCAACTAAAAGAGTTCCAAATAGTTGGAATGATGTGGTCAACAAAATAAATAATGTAGTTTTGGATTATTACTCAAAATATAATATAAATACCAATATAAATAAATGATTGAATAAATGAATGAATAGGAGAAAATAGACAAATCTCCCATACCAAAGAACTGTAGATGATTTATGGAGCCACTCCTCCACCCTCCAGGTGATAGAGCATAGCAAAGGAAGGGACAAAAAAGAGTAATTTTACGATGGAGAATCTAACAAACCTCATCTCAAGCCAGGTGATCAGAGTTAGCATCAACAGTGATAAGTCATACTGATAGCATGCACTCTTTAAATGTTGTGGTAAGGGGTTGCCTGAGTGGCTCAGTGGGTTAAGCTTCTGCCTTCGACTCAGGTCATAATCCCAGAGTCCTGGGATCGAGCCCCGCATCTGGCTCTCTGCTCAGCAGGGAGCCTGCTTCTCCCTCTCTCTCTGCCTGCCTCTCTGCCTACTTGTGATTTCTGTCACATAGATAAATAAAATCTTAAAAGAAAATAAAATAAGTGTTGTGGTAAGAATGGCCATAGCTCTATGGTTTTCCTTCCAAAAGCACATTACTACATGACAAAAACCTCAGACAAATCCCAACTGAGGAATATTCTATATGATAACTAACTTCAAAACTTTCAAAATCAGCAAAACTGGGGAAGTCCAAGAAACTGTCCCAACCAAGAGGAACCTAAGGAGAGATGATTAGTCAATGGAATGTGGAATCCTGAATGGGATCCTGGGACAGACAAGGACACTGAGGGAAAACTGAGGACATCTGAGTAAAGAATGGATGTTCATAATATATCAACATTGGGGGGGGGTCTGGGGGGGCACAGTTGATTAAATATCTGACTCTTGGTTTTGGCTTGTGTCATGATCTCAGGGTCATGGGATTTAGCCCCTCCTTCACCCCCCGCTCTATGCTCGGTGAGGAGTCTGCTTGAGACTCTCCTTCCCTCTTCCTCTGTCCCCTCCCCCTGCTTTTTCTCTCTTTCTCTCTAAAATAAATGAATAAATCTTTAAAAAATAGTCTGTCAACATTGGTTCATTAACTGTGATGAATGTACTCTGTGAACGTGGAATGTTAATAATAGGAAAACTTGGAGAGCAATGTATAGGACTGGAGAGTGTACTGTCTTCACAGTCATTCTGTAAATCTGAAACTGCTCTAAAAACAGTTGTTTAAAGAAAGAATAGGTTTGACGCTACCTGTACCCAGGTAAGTGGCTCAACATGTTAATCTCCTTTACAGAGTATTCACCTCTGAAAGAGGCACAAACCAAATGAACAAAATGCTTGGATCCACTCCCCTCTGACAGCCTCTGTCCATATTCATCCCAGTAAAGGTACAAAGAGCACATGAGTGAAATGGTCATGATGCCAAGGATAAAGGCCACACATAGGCCATCAGCATGTACTCGAATTTGCCAAGCTTGATCCAGCTGTCACCACTGATGAATGTCCAGCCTGCCCATTATGGGGGCCAATAATGAGTCCTTGACATGGCACCACCTCTCAAGAAGGCAAAGTGGCCACTTGTTGCCACATTGTCAGGTGGACTGCATTTGACCCTTTCCATATTCCCAGTCTTGCTTCCTCATCTTCCACAATTGTTCATCCCAAGGGCAGTCTTTAATAAACATCTTACATGTTGACCTCCATCCCAGTGGCTGATTCCCAGAGAAACTTACCTGTGACAATGTCTACTAAGTGTCAAGATCTATGCTAGAAGAATTACATTTGTCATCTCTGGTATTCTTCTCAACACACTGAGATGTTCTCAATGGTGGTTACCTTTGAGAATCAGGACAGGGAATCCCAGAGGTTGATTAGCTTTCCCAAGGTCTTGTCACTTTTAGGTCCAACTGTCTCCCAAGGCTGTGTCTGGGAGTCTACCATGCTAGCTACACCATTGTAGTGAAAAAGATCAAGACGCTAATAATTGTTTCCCACCATAGACCAGACATTGTGCTAGGCACTAGTATCCATGCATCACTCGATTTTCACAGCAACTCAATTATGGACTGATAGCCCCACTTTTACACATCTATAAAACCGAAACTAAGGGGCATTCCCAAGCTAAGAGACAACATTTGTTCTGGAACCCAGGCCTGTCTGACTCCAAAGACAGTGGCTTCTCCTGTCAGCTAGGTTTCTCACTCTAAGTGAAAGAGCTGTCCAGGGAGAGTATGAGATCTTGGAAGCCTTGACACATACATTTACCTACAACAGTTCAGACTATACAATATCCATGGAAATACCTACCATAAAGATGGGTATCTTTTTTCCAGAGTGAGCCTTAGAAATTTCTTCAAAATGTCTCTCACCAGCCTCTTAAACCCTGTGATTACCTGTAATAAGGGAGCTCATATAAGCTTTGATCCAAAGCATGATGCCTGAGAGTGTCATAGGACAGTAGAGGCAAACCAGAGTGGCTGTGGAAAAACAGAGAAGAATGCTTACCTTGCTACTAGGAAAGAATGTTATGCTTCTGAGGTGATACACCTTACAGTTCATATTTGGTGCCTCTAACCAAACCACACCATAGGTTGGGTCTGGGAGAGAGTGCTTCAGAGTGATTCTCTCAATGGCTCCAGCCTTAATGCATTAAGTTTTCCCTAGCAAATTCAACCACCATCCTGGCCTCTTAATCACACAGCCACTCAGTTCTGCTCTGATATAAACACTGTGCATTTCCGATTTGTGGAATTGTTTTCCTTTAATTAAATGAAGTGGGGTGGGGGGAGGTGTGGCTATTTTCAACTCTCTGTACAAATTACTACCCCGTAGGAACGAATAATATATCGTAAGTAGTACTTATTCTATTTATTGTGCCGTCTATTGATATGTGTTGGACTTGTTCTATTTTGGAGGCACTGCCATGGTAACTGGGCTCCTGACAAAGGCCTGTGTCAGAGCAGAACTTGAACATGCAGAACTTCAGATAAGTGAGGAAAATAAAGAATCAACCTCAGCAAGCTCAGAAATAACAATCTGGAGGATTTTTGCTTTGCTCCTGGGTCTATTTGTCCATGAACTTGGTTAGTTCTGAGAGACAGTCTATGGCATTTACTGGACAGCAAATTAGTCCTGAGCAAAATGGTGGAAGAAAGCCCATTTTCAAAGTCTCTCAACATCCCTGTTGATATCTGTTTTGGCCTTTGGGTCAGGCCTCCCGTTTTTAGAAAGTCCAAACTAGTATTGAGCTTTCAGAGAGTCAGGGTGGTCTTAGAGGATTGGCCTTGAGTCCACAGATCTGAGATGCTCTTAACTAGTTGAAAGTCTTCCCCAAACTGGAATTCTGTTTCCCACCTATGCACTTGGGTGCCCTTGAAAGCCTCAGAGCTCTGACCTCAGGTTCCTCTTGACACTGGTGTGAAGTGGACACAGAGAAGAGTCCTGATGGATTCATCCTTCTCTGTAGACTAAGCAGATTTCAGTGGGCATGTAAGCTCTGCTGACTTTCCATAGTCCCCCTCTATAGGGTCTGAGGACACCAAAAGGAAGCCACAGGAGCAAAGTTCCTTTTTCCAAAAGATTTTCCTTTGGATTTTGCTTAGGAACAGCAGTCTTGTCACGTCTACTCAATTTCTCACTTCATAAACCCAAGCAGGGAGTAGGTTCTGTGCTGCCTTCTTCATCACCCCCTACATCCTCCATCCATTTCTCAGAATCCTTCTGCCTATCAGCCCAGGCTTGGCGTAGCTCCTGAGCTGGGCCCAGGAGGGGGGAGGAGCTCATGTGCCCATGGGTGGCTGTAAGCCCCACCATGGGACTTGTCCTGGGATTCAGAGCTAGTGTGAGACTTGTCTTTCTTCTTTTTGTTTCGACTGGAGTTTTAGCCATTGCTCATGGCTTCATAAGCTAAATTGTTCAGCCTTGAATTCAATCTAGAAGCAAGATGGTTGCAGTCTCTCAGGAACTGTCTCAGAAGGGCTAAAAATGGACAGTCTGGCAGGGCTCCATATGGCAAGCCATGGGCACCAGAGGGGAGCCTATAGAACTGGTATCATCTGTGCAAACTTCCTGACTCCAAGAAGAGCAAACTGGGGCACAGGCAGGCAGAGGAGGGGAGGGATTTCCTTGTTTATTAGAGAAACAGACTCTTGCTTGGCCGAAATAAAATTTGTAGGATTATCTCGGAACCCTAGCTTCTCATCGTATCCATCCCAACAGGCAGTTGCAAACTTAGTACAGAATGTCAGACTAGGTGCCCCCTCCTGTTCTTTTAATCAGCACTCAGGCAACAAAGCCGTGCTTGTCCCGCCTCCTGATCCTGGATGCCCCCAACCCAACCCAGCCCCCTGAAAGCATTTCAGTCTTTGGCATTCCTATTGACCCTCACTTATCCCCAAGATTTGGCAAGAAGGTTTGACCTTCTGAAGGGTTTCCAAAGTCAAGGGGAGCCTGAGTCAGAAATAACAGATGTGGGTGCTGAATTTAGAGCAGACCCAGCTCTCCTCAGCCCCCTCACCCTTTCAGTTTCCTTTGATTGATAATGGAACTCTCCCTTCTCTCTCTGATCCTACCTCTGTTTCTCTTTCCCCAGATAGCCCTCTCCCATAAACAACAGGAACAACTGCCTTTCCACTCAACAGCCTTCTCTCTCGGGATCCTGAGTATTTCCAGTTAGGGGAGTCAGCTATCAGGCTAGCTCATACCTTCCTCCCTCATTCAATCAATTCTTACTCTAGTTTGTCAAATATTTCTTTCGTCAATGACATGTTTGCTGTGGGGGAGGGTGGAGCAGAGCTGGGTAATGGAGGCATTGGGACAACAGGTGTGGAAATCTGCTTTGGCCAGTCATTTTAGGTTAAAAAGCAAGCTGCGTAAGATGTCCAGTGATTTTGATTTTTCTAGAGGGCAGAGTTCACAATTTGCGGGGGGCAGGGAGAAGAAAGAAAGAAAGGAGTGCTTGAATGTCCACATCTGGGGTGAATATGTGTAAAGGCGAGAGATAGCATGAAGGAAATAGAAGACTGGCCAAATTCCTAATAAGCCACAGGAGGAACACCAAGATGGGGCTCTGTATTTTTAGGGGTGACGGAATACTTCCGGCCTGTGAAGGCTTGAGATGTTAATTATAGGACCTGTGGATGTCAGCAGAGATCTTTTAAAAGAATAACTTAAGTGCCTAAAATCCCCCCAAGAATACAGAGCCAGTTTTAGAAATGGCCATCAAAGACAACAAAAGCGAAATGCGCAAATGCTTTCTACGCAGGGTGGTGCTGGGCAACCAGCTCGCTTTCCAGCCTCCCCCCCAAGCTGTTGCTAGGAGACGGAAGGGCTATACTTCCATCATCTCCATACTTGCTGGGAGATTGAGTAATTGGTCTCTGGATGTGCGTGTGCTGCTTCCCAAAATATCTCTTTAAAAAGATGTGAGAGGGATGCGGAGCCAGTAGGTAGGATGATAGAGGGCAGACTGTGTCCCAGGAGGGCAGCGGGTTCCAAGAGCCAAGGGGGAAGCTGGGTGGGGGGTGGGGGTGCCCTCATGGGGGATAGAAATGGGGAGCTGTTTATAGCTTTCCTGGATTCTTTCCCATCCTCAGTCCTGTTATTTGGGACTAGTCTCCTAAGTGGACTCTGGAAATTGGTGGGGACCCCTAAAATTTAGGGAGCAACGTGGTTTGGGTTTTTGTTCTTACTGTTGAGATGCAGTAAGGCTAGAAGAAATATTTCGATTTTATTTTGTAGCTATTTAAACTGTAAATACACACCCTTCATTGTGCTCGATTGTAGGTGTTGAACCCTGTTCTTGGGGGAAGGGAATGAAGGAAGAAATGGGGACACAGGTGCACACAGGTCACTGTGATGAAGAGGAAGATACAGATGCATCAGCTCCAAGAAGCCAAAGAAATAGGACACCAAGGCCCATAGCTGTAGGGTCTCTGGAAGTTAGGAAACCTGGGGATGAGACTCAGCACTGCCATTAATGGGCGTGTGACTCTTCATGACACTGCCATGCCTCAGTGTCCTCATCTGTAAGCTGACAGGGGTAAGCAGGTGTATCCCCAAAGCATGCTCCCGATCTCCAACTTCATGGGGTCTACAACTAGTCCCACATTCTCTCCACAGCCAAAGGAAGATGTCCTATTATTTCCTCATGGAGGTCTTCAACTCTCCCCTTTAATTAATGGCGGGGGGACTGATTGATTCCTGCATTTCACATTTTTTCAAAAATCTATTCCATTGACTGATGCTGGAAGTCTTTAAGAATAGATGTAGGGATGGAGCAGCTGACTTTCAAATATTCTTATTTTCCTTTTTTTGGTCACACTTTCACACAATACATACCATGTTCAAAAATCTAATTTTTTTTAAAAGATTTTATTTACTTATTTGACAGAGATCACAAGTAGGCAGAGAGGTAGCCGGGGGGGGGGGGGCAGTGGTTGGAAGCAGACTCCCTACTGAGCAGAGAGCCCAATGTGGGGCTTGATTCCAGGACCCTGGGATCATGACCTGAGCCGAAGGCAGAGGCTTTTAACACACTGAGCCACCCAGGTGCCCCCAAAATATGATTTTTAATAGCATCACTTTTTGCAGTTTTGACCCAAGGAAGGAGGGTGGAAAGAGACAGGGGGGTTGGGGTATATTGTCATCATATCCTGATTTTATAAATGAGAACTAAGAATCTGGGAAATTTTCCTTCAAGGCACTGGCCAGAGGATTGAGTGTCATAAAATTCTATCAAGAATTAAGAAACTCCCCGTCTATAGTTCTGACTCTGTCCCTGAATCAGGAGACCATGACCAGACCCTTATCTGCAAAACGGGGGGGCGGGGGATGGGGAGGGGGAGGGAAAGCCCGTGCTCTGGTCTCACGGGGATGTTAGGAAGCAAAATGCCGTAATATATGTAAATGTACTTTGGAATGTAGAAAGGGTGTACAGAATGTTCTGCATTCTTTTCACTGCGTGCCTTAGAAATTTATTCATTTATTCAGCAAGCGTTTTCTGAGATGCTGCTGCCACCAGGCCCTCGTTAGGTATTCATTCACATGGCACGTACACATGGTCAATGTCATCCGTCGTCCACCCTGCCCCACAGTTCCAGAGAGAGTGACTCCCAGCTACTACAAACGACTGAGCTCTCCACGACCATGCCCCCTGAATACTAGACATTCTCTTAGGCTGAACCTTTGCACAGTGTGAGAAATGCTCTGGAATCACTCCCACGAGTGTCTGTCTTATTCTGTTCTCGAACACTCCCAGTGACACAAACCTCAGACACTTCACTTCCTGTGTTAATGAATGCCAGTGTCTAATCATTGTGCAAGCAGATGTTCCTTAGGAAAAACAAATAAAATTAAGGCTATCTTTAGGTTAGCAAACACCCCCACCCTTGGCTGAGCAGGCAAATAAGCAATGCCTTTCACCCTTTTTTTTTTTTTTCTATCATCAGAAACTGCAAATTTCACTGTCCCATGGGACATCCAGATTCCCTTACTTTCTTTGTTTTTACAGAATCCAGAGGAAATTTAAGATGGCTCTTAGATAATGGGCTGTGGACCTCTGTTAGTTGTGTGTTTTATCAGTGGAGAAGAGACATGCCTCACCTTTAATCTCTCTGATCCCTTAAAAAGTTACTTTCTGCTTGTGTCAAGGAGAGTTGAAGCCTAAAGAATAGGTAGGGGGAAAGGAGCTGATGGGGATTAAGAGGAACTAGGGAACTCTGGGCTGGGCATTGGCTTTACCAGGCAGAGCTGGGTTCCTTGCCCTTTCTCCTGGGTATTTGGCAAGCATTCTAGAGTTTTCTGTAGGGGGATGGATGTGGGAGGAAGAGCACAAGGGAGTTATAAAGGGATGCCAAGTAATACTGAATAAGAGTTATTCTGTGCACTCCCAGGAGATTGGAGCCCATGGGAGGCAGATGTTGGTTCCGCACCAGGAAGTGTTTGCTAAGGAAGCTTTGTAAAATGCAAATGGACTTTGGTGGGGGCACTGGAGAGGGGGGCAGGAAGATGTGTTCAAATAAATTCTCTCTCACTAGGGCTGGACCCCACCCTGACAAGGATGTCCAAAGGATTGCCCTCTGCAGCCCCTCCAACCCTGTGAACCTGTAATGCTAAGGGAGGTCCAGGACAGCCATTCTGATCCATATTCATCTCTCTACCCTAAAGCTGGAAAGGCCACTGTTTGTCTCTGAAAAAGCTCTCTCTAAACTAAGAAAGTATTACATAACTTTGCAAATGCTTTTTGTAAGTCCACTATAGAAAAGTCCCGTGGTCAGGCTGAATTGAACAAAAATAACTATCATCCTAAAGATGCCACAGAATTGCTCTAGTTCATTCTGGTTGTAGGAAATGGCCAACCAGAAAATGACAAATAAAAATTATAATACTGTCATACCAACAAGAACAAATGGCTAGATAGTGAATAGAGCAGAACTATTAGAATACTATGATTTAGGAGAAGATTCATGAGGATAAAATCAGTATCTGGTATGTGTGTTCCCAATTCAGCTATCCATCACTCTCTGGGATCGCACACAGCAATCTGGTAGGACTGAATGTAGACTCCCGAAGAGGGACCCTCACTTTGGGGCTGTTGCATGATTAAGGAAGTGTTGGCATTGCCCCTTGCAGTGATCTAGGGTTAGCATTTCATAATAATATGGCAGAACTCCAACTCTAGCAGAACCTGCGAGCTCCGTTTTCATGATCACAGGAGAGGTCCAAACCTTGTGGTTGCTCTGCATGTTATAGCAAGCTAGCAGCAGGATGGTCCTCAACAGAATCTACAGTTCCAGAACCACCAGCTGTTCTTCTGGCATAAGGGGGAGCTGGAGTCCCAGCCTTTTAGTTCATCAGGACTAGTCGATTGATTGATTGCCTTAAGCATTGGGCCATAACTGGTTTCCATGGAGTTGCGCAGGAAACTTGCTTTCGGAGAGAACATGTAGCTTACTACACAACTTCTTGGATACTGATGATTGGCTTCAAATCTATCTAGTGCTCCATCTAGCATTCTTGAACTTAAGTTCTAGACCCTTCTCTGTCTGGCCCATTCTCTACTGAGTCAATACCCATAAGTCAAGACCCACAATACCTAAGTCTGTCACCAGGTGTTTTTTTGTCTGGATGGTTGAAATTTTGGGGCCTCGCTTTTCCATCCCCCAGAAGAGTATTTCTCCACTCTAGCTGCACATTAGAGAATCTGGGATTGGGGCGGGGGGAGAATGCTTATTTCTTGCCCCATCTTGAACTCATAGAAACTAATTTTTTCAGGGTGAGGCTTTGACTTCTACATTATCCAGATATATTCAAGTGATTCTGACCCACAAAAAAAGGTGAGAAGAATTGCTCTAATATTCATCTTGCCAGAAAAATAAGACTATGTGAAAAGAACCCTTATCTCAAATTAAGGAGAAATCCTTGAGATTTCCAAGGAAGATGGAAGATTGAACAGGTGCAGGGAGCCTCCCATCTTGTTCTGAACACATACATATGCTTGATAAACTATAATAGAATGGGGGAAAAAGAAAAAAAAAATCTCTCCAAGCCAAACAAAAGTGAAAGCTAAATTAAAGTCTTGGAGGTAAAGCCTTGTGACACTTCTTAAGAGGAGATAGTCACAAAACCTAGTGGAGAAGGTATCAAGGTGGTGAGATTTCAGGGATGGCTCCAGTGTGACTGATGCCTCTCTCCTGGATTCAGACTCCCTCAACTCTGGTACCAGCACCACTGGATGGTGATGAGCAGAAAATTAAGATATTTCCTGGAAGTCAATGAGCCTTGAGATCCATGGCTTACCTGAGCAGAGGGAGACATACCTAGTAATTGTTGAGATTGATTTTGCCCCCATGCAATTTGGACTTGAGTCAAACATAATCTTATTTAAAAGAAAGAAAGAAAGTAGCATTTCTGACACTTGGGTTGGTATCTACAGATCCATATTTCCTACAGGATAAAAGGCTGTTCTTGTCCTTAAGGAGGTGGTTACCTTGTCCACATGGCGATTAACTTTAAAGTCTGTGTATAGATGTGGTGTGTGTGTTCAAGTTAAATCCAGCCTCTACACTAGAAGTGATTAGATATCGTGACATATATAATGCCATGTAGGTATCCTGTAACTGGCATAAACATGCAGTGCCCATGGGAGCAATGAATTGAGTAGTTAATTGGTATTTAAAATATTGTTACCAAAGCAAGAGGATGTATTAATTAGCATCAGGGACATTAGAGGTTTTTGTAGTTATGGAATGACTGGTTCTGAAGCACCATCCTTCCCACATGAAGGAGGCAAAAGAATCTGGCAAGCCCAGCTTTCTCATGTCAGAAAGGCTGCTTCCTAGGTCTTATGTTGTCTCTCCCTGTCCCCTGATATGGACGTAGACCAGATCTTTGTGTATCATGGCATCTGCCTTGGAGCGTAACTTCCAAGCAAGGACAGGGAGGGGGAGTTTCCTGGCCCACGTAGAAGGGCTGTGGTCTTGATGAGACATCATTGTTTGTTTGTATGAGTCTGGTCGGAAGCTTGCATTCATTGTAAAACACTATCTGCAGGTGGTGGGGTGGGGAGCGGGTGCTGGGTAGTTAGCTGTCAGATAGCCCTCACCAGGGGAGCCTATTGCAGGACATGGCATGAGAGAAATAGCCAAACGTGCAGGGATCTTGCTGCAAAAGAGGTTCTGACATCCCCTTAAGCCTCAGAACCCCATTTCGAGGTGGTTCCCTCCACCTGCAGGCTCATCCTCCCCCAGACTAATGAGTGGTTGAGGGTGGGGATTAGGAGCACTAGGAAAGTACCCCCAAAACCTTGCTGGGGATGCTCAATTAACCCTGGGTTTTGGCTTAGGGGCCAAATGCTCGCCTTGTCCCTAATGACCAAAGACCTTGCCCCCCTACACTGAACTTCCTAGAAACTCCCTAGTCTCCTTGAACCTTGAATCTTGGCATTAGCTCCCACTGGTAAGCTTGTTCCCAGAAGACTGAGCTGTTGGGTTGTTTTCTACCAGACCCTAAACACCAAGTCACAGGGCCAGCCCAAGTCCTAGAGGCAGGCCCTCCATCTGCTGGCCAGATGCCTGCATGCCTGCATTTCTGCCTATTGCCAGGTGTAGGAGCCCTTGAGCATCAGAGGCCTCTCTTCCTGGCAAGTAGGAAGGACTGCATCTACCTCATCTTATTTTGATCAAACTTCCTGGCAAGTATCTTCACTTTTACTGTCTCAGTTTCTCATCTGGATATAATAATAGTACCAAAAGAATCAATTTCCATTGTGCTAAGCCACAGAGTTTGTGGTCATTTTGTGACAGCAGCCCCAGGCCACTAACGGACCTACATAATACTGTGGCATGCCGTAAGCATCAGCGAGGTTACTCATCCCAGTTCTGCGGGAGTGTTGCTCCCACCAGGAAATTAGGCGTCTTTCAGGGTGAACCTCAAGAATGTGTTTGAGGAGGAAACAGACAAGGGCAATGGAAACCTTGACCTTGGATTTGGAATTTAAACCGATACTGTTGTAATTGTCCCAACAAAGGGACTATCAGAATATGGTCTGGAGGAAGTGTGGATCTTCAATAATCCAGATTGGTTTCTAGCTGGCCAGGTGCCAGTAAGTTTAACCTTTGTCCTTCAATCCGGTTTCTTCGAGTGGGATATCCTCTCCATCCCACAGGGACTCATGATCTTATTCGGATTTTTGGACACGTTGTTTCCCTCCCTATGCAGCTTTGAATTCCCCAAGTCCCCACTGAGTGTTAACCGGGTCTTATTTTTTTTAACTCAAGGAAAACATTATCTGGACAGTGAGAGAGGCTTTCATGAGGCAAAGTTCCTGAGGAGCTGGATTTGGGGATAATCCACTGCCAAACTTTATGTTTCTGAAGCCTCCACCAGGAATGTTGCCCAGATGTCTCCTTTCCTCTCAAAGGAGATGAAGGGGAAGAGGTCAGACCCTGGAAAACAGGACTGAGAGATCCTGAGATGTAGGAGTGTGGGTGGGCCACCTGCTGGCGAGGCAGAGACAGGCTAGAAGACCCCTGACAAGCCACCCACATATCACTCTCTACCGTTTCGGTTTAGAAAACAGCAGTTAAGGCAGAGACCTAGAGAGTGTGCCATTTTTCTTTGGGCTATTGCTCCCGAGTCATTATGATCCTCAATGATGCCGCTACCCTGGGATGCTGTGATATCCAACTTGTCTCTTGGCAGGTTTCTTAGGTCTGACTTGCTAGAAACCCAGTGATTCCTTCTCCTCACTCTGTGCTGTGCAACACGGTAGCCACGAACCACACGTGGCTATGTATGTGGGAACTTATTGAAACTAAGTAAAATCTAAAGTTCGGTTCTTTAGTCATACTGGCCACATTTCAAGTGCCAACTAGCCGCACCGGATAGAGCAGGTCGAACATTTACGTCATGGCGGAAAGTTCTGTTGGGTGGTGATGTTCTGGTTATCCAAGATAGAAGCTGAAAGTGCCAAGTAATGGAGGGGACTTCTTCCAAAGGCCACATACTCTTCTTTCCTTCAACTAATGAACAGTGCAGCCATCGGCAGTGACCCTAATTAAAATACAGACAGACGGACATGAAAAAGACAGACAGACTGCCAAAAGAGCATACATGCTGTGTGAAACGCTCTACATTTTTAAAGGAATTGTCATGTAACCTTCAGTGTCTCTTTTGGAGGATGTTATTTATTGTAAGACATCATTTTTATTAAATACACTGTAGTACAAGAGACTTTCCATGTCAGGTTGAGAGAAGCTGGTCACATGATTTACAAACAAAACTTTTTTTTTTTTTTCAAACACTGTTATTCTGGTGTCACTTTGAAATCAGCCAAGATGCAGTGGGTCTTAGTAAAGCAATGGACCTCAAAAACAGATCGCAAAACAAGAACCAGTAAGTATCAGCACAGAGACGTCACATTAAAAGGAAAATAAAGCAAATAAAAGAGAGTTCCAAATACCAGGTCACAATTTAAGGGGCGATGTATCTTCAGAGAGATATTGAAATGTGTGTGTGTGCGTGTGTGTGTGTGTGTGTGTCTGTGTGGCCTGGGTATATACAAACATCTCTCTGTGTACAGAAGCAGATGTAGAGAGTGTCCACATCTCTCGGCAGATTTGTAAGTGATGGGTAACAACCAATGAATGCAGGGAGCAATATTTCACAAGAATTTGGTCATTTGTCAAGGGATTACATATTTAAAATCCACATTTAATTCAAAGACCTCGTATTTAAAACAGTTCCAGTTGTTTTATACAGTATTAAAGCAATAGTAAGATATACAAGCTGCAAGATGTAGGTCTTTACACGTTTCATTTTCTCCGATTTTTCTTTTCCAGTCCAAACATGTGGCTATTAGCAGCTTTTGTTACGCTTGCTCCATTATGTCGAACGTTCAGCCAACCTTCACTCAGAATCATTTTTGTTAATGCACAGACCAAAGGAAAAAAGAAGAAGAAGAAGAAAAAAAAAACCAAAAAACAAAAGAAAACCACGGACCTGGCCTAGAATGCATAGACTTAAAAAATGACATCCCCATGTGTTCTCGTTTCGTCTCCTGAGACGTATGTAAAGATGGCAAAAGAGTTGCTTGGTTGCTGTTGTGAATTTCACAGTGTTTTGCCTGCAACACATACACACACATATATATATTTTTTTGCTTTGCTTTGTGTTGGTGATGAATGGAGCCAAAATATATATATATAAGTCAATGAATAAATAAATAAATACAGAAATAAATAAAGGTAGAAGGAGAAGGGGGCACAATGCAAAAACGAAGAATATTTAAGAACCTTTGACTTGAGCAGCAGTGATTCATTCCAGCCCCAACAATGAGAAAATACTCTTGCACATGCTGTCGTATCTAACTGCAAATCCCTCCCGCCCCAGATTCTTTAGAATAACATTTGCTCTCATGACCTGGGAGTCTCTACATTCCATGATTATGCCCTGTGAAGGAAGTGCTTTAGCTTCCATTGGCCATCTGAGGATTCGGTCACCAGCCATTCCCCTCACGAGATTTTCTGTGATGGACGGAACTGAGCTCAACATTGGGAATAAAAATCCTCAAATGGGAGGGAAAAAAAAGAGAGAGAGAGAGAGAGCAAGAGAATTGAGGGTGTGTGTGTGCATGGGGTCCTTTATTTAACAAGACAAACAATTTAATACTATTGGCATTATAGAAGATCCAATTTGCAAAAAGGGAAGGTTAAAAAGAAACATCTGTTTCTGACCAGGGGATCCTTTGTCATGGCTCTTTGCAAAGGACAGCACTTTATACTGTTGCTTCACATCCCCACTCAGCTATGGGAATTCCTAGACTCGCTTGCCTCGCGGTGGGGTCTTGGACTTCTCACTTTTGGCCTTTGAGACACTGGGCTCCCGACATTCCGGTTCTCTTCTGGAATGCTTGGACTCTGAACAGAAGTGTACAGGGGTCACCGTGGGACAAGGTGAGCATAACATAAATGTGCAAAAAGATGACCAAAAAAATCAATTTTCCTTTCCCGGACCTTTACATAAGGAGATCTATTTCAGTCTGCATTCTCCTTTGCAAGGAGCCAAGGAAAGGACTCAGTGTAGTGGGATGGCTTTGATTCAGTTGTTTTGGGAAGCACATTATCTTAAATATGTCTTCCACCCATGCAGTACCGCACAAAGTTGAAAAGTGCGATGTAGTCCTACCCACATGGAGAATGGAAGCACTAACCGCAAAAGGACATTAAAAAGTTTTGGTTATTCAGCAAATTTTAAGCAAATTAGTCATACTGCACCCTACTTACCATTATCTCTAGTATTGTGTGCCTATACATTTATACATAAGCCCACAAACACACTGTGTCTGTGTGTCTGCATATGTATAAATCCAGTATTTATAACACACATATAAATACATGAAAACACCACAGGTAGTGCGGATGTGAACACACGTGTATAATATGAATTCTGATAGGATCTTTTATAGCATAGTTCAAAATGTTTTCTAAAGAAGCCTGATTATGACGCTGGTTCAGTGTACAAGGATTTAGCTGAAGCTATAAGCATGATTCTATGTCACGATGTTTTAGCTCCTGGTCATCTCACGTATTTCCTTTTGTTCTTCGGACCGCGTTTGGCTTCGTGAGTTGATCAGTGTGCTTGCTTTCTTGGACCATTTGTCTGTATCCTGGAGTCTCTAGCGGGCAGAATCATGAACTTCAGAATCAGAACACTTAGAGTCAATCCCCCTGGTGCCGGAAACGAGCCTGGAGATTTCCAGCATGCCACTCAACTTCTCCGAGCCTCGATTGCCTCACTTATAAAAAATGGGGATGATTGGCTAACAGTGGCGAAAAGTGCCTGGAAAACTATGATGCGATCCGTAAATGGAAACGATGGTCAGGCTGAGTTTGGGCGAGGGAATTAGGTTCGTCCCTCCTGTGGTTGGAGTTTCTCACGAATTGGGTAGCAGGCCATATTCTGTGATCGTTACACTTCAGAACAAGGACGTCCCTTTTGTAAAAATCAAAAGAGCATGAGAAGAGGGGATGGTGGAGGAGCAGTGATGACTATTTCAAGCTATTCTCTGGTTCGTTCAATCTGGTATTCTTTCAATGCGAGACGTCTCTGAAATCACATACTCTTGAGACAACAGAGGAAAAAAATAACAATCAGCAATATAAATAACTAGAAAACTTTGCACTTGCATAGAATCTTTCATTTCAAGACCTAGAGGGACTTGTCAGAAGGGAAGGAGTTTTTGTTTGTTTGTTTTTGTTTTTGTTTTTGTTTTTGTTTTGCTTTTTTCTTTCAGAGGAAAACACATTGGAATGGTATAGAACCCTCCCATCTTCTCATTTGCCCTAAACAAATCCTTGCTTTAAAACTGCACAGCCCTTCTCGAATTTGATCCCTTCGCATATTTACCTCCTTTGCTCTCTGTTAAAATAAAACAAATCACTTGCAGCTTCTCCCCCCGCCCCCCGCCCCTGGCCCCCGCCACCCCCCTCCACCCCGCCCCCCAAGCAGCTGGCAGGTCACGCGGAATGACAAACCCGTGCAGGTGTTCAGGTCATCACGGATGGAATTTAGGAAGGTTTGGTACAAATCTGCCCCTTCGTTACTGCTTCACAGAGTGCCACAGTGTTTTAGCAGTACCGTGGTCCTTAATACGATAGATTCGTGCAGGCATATACCATGGAGATATGGCTTTCGTTATATTGTTATGTGCATTCTGGAGGGTTTTTTCACCGACAAAGAGAACGATCAGCTCAACTCCCGTGTCTCCTAGGCCAGCGTGGAACTTGAAGGAACTGTAGGGATTATCTTGTCCAACCCCCTTCACTTGACTGCTGATGCTACTGGATTTCCTTTTGTTGTCTGTTAATCGACACTTTTGATTTTTTTGAGAACGGGCTCTCAAAAACCTATAAATGGAAAATAAGGTGCTCCAGGAATTAAGGGCGCAAGCAAAACTGAAACAGAGCAATTGTACCTTCAGAAACAAATACGAAATAAAATGTCCTAAGATGAATTAAAATCACTCACTTTCAATCTGGCTTGTGTTATAAAGATGTCAAGTTAACAAAAGTCCCCTCACAGAGGGTAGCAAGTTTTCTTGAGGAACAGAAATATTTTTCTTTCTTGGTAAAACCGATCATCCAAATAACTGTAAATTTCTATTTAAATTTACAATCTCTTTTCGCAAAACTCATCACTAGACCCAGAAGCACACCTCCAAAGCTTGGTCTGGGCATAGCTTCCCATTGGCGTGCTATGCCTGATTTTTTTTTTTTTTTAATTTTTACGTCTTTTAATGGAGTGGAAAAAAAAACAAAACAGCATACTGACAATGGAGTACACTGGGAATGAAACCACTCTCCCACCCAGAGCCCAGAGCAAGGTCTCAGCCTGTGCACACTGAACATCAATGTAAGTGATGCCCCCAGGGTGAGGTTTCTTTTCCCTCGGGGACTGAGTCTGCCCTTCCCACAGTCCCACAGTCCGTTCCACGTGGATGAGAACATCCAGGCTTCAGGGTCCATCTCCACTAAAACCCATCACCGTCATATGACGCAGAGACATTGATACTCAGCTAATGAGCTCCATTAGCTTCCCCTAATTATATGTTATACCTCTTTACGGATCTGCTCTACATATCAGGGGCACGACGTCTGGAGCAGTAGTTTCTGCACACAAGGTATTAATCGACGAAGACCATGCACAATTTTGCTTGCACAGTTTAAAGGACAGGTAGGGGTGGAGGGGAGGGGTCGGAGGGAACTGCTATCTGAAAAGTTCAATATAATGCCTCCGAATTTATAACTTGTCTTATCTTTTCCAAGTCTTTGGCTTTCCCACCTGACCCTGAAACGATCTCTGGACAAGAATTCACCCATTTTCAGCTAAACTCGACAAAGGTTCAGCCGACAACACCTGGAAAGACAAACCAGGGTTGTTACCATGACGTGCAAAGACAAGACTGTCTGGGCGTGTGATGCGCCATCTTGCGTCTCATGGAAGCCATCTTTTCTCTCAACTACACCCTAGTGTTTCTGGTGATGGGAAAAGAATAGTCCATGGCACAGAGTTCAACAGTCTTTGTACTCCTCAGAAAGCTCCTCAGGGGAAGGTGCCGAATACATTCCTCCCAGCTAACAGTCGCTGGGTTTTTCCTAAGTAGGGACTGACGCCAGCTGATCCCAATGGTTGTCTTTGTTCCTCCCATACTGTGGGTTGTAATAAATCTTCTTTCTCTCTGGTTTTAATCTCCCATAGATAAAGGCTTCCCAGATTAAACACAAGTTTTCCTGTTTCATACACAGGCTTAAGCCATCCAAAAACAATAAGAACAGTAATAATAATAAATAAATAGAAGTGAATCCATAGAAACTCTCGATGTCTGTACAGCAGAAGTGACAAAGTTTAAGTCAAATATTTGTTTTCCCTTTTTTTCATCCACATCAAAGGCAGGAATACAACAAGGCATTGTTAGTTGTGGTGGGCAAACTAGAGTGTCTGCTGATATAACAAATCAGGGTTGTTAAGGCCTTTGTCTATGCAGAGTTAATAGGAATGCAGAAGCCAGATTGATTCAAAAGAAAGTGTAGGGGCTATGAAGCGAGGAAGACCAAAAAAGAAAAAAAAAAAAAAAAGACCAAAAAAAAAACCCCCCCCAAAAAAAAACCCCAAAGAAAAACCAGGGAAGAAACCAAGGGAGGTGGAAAGAGAGAAAGAGACAATGCCAAAAAGTAGTCCGTACTGTGTCTATGGATGGAGAAGTGCACATGGCTTCCCTCAGAAAGCCTCTCCATGTCTTTGTTGTTAATACTGTCGGAGTGAAGAACAGCAGATTGATGGCATCCGGCGGCAGTTAAACGACGTTCATCCTCTCGGCCCATCTGAGGAGGTGCATTGGGAAGGATCGGTCTGGGGGAAAGGGCCCTAGCCTAGAATATCCAGGTAGACCGGAGATGCCTTGGCCAAGTTCTGAAGGAGGGTGTGGATGCCCTTGATGTTCTTCCTCATATGGGGCTCTCTCTGCCAGCACCCCAGCATCAACTCGTAGACCTCCTGGGGGCACGTTCTAGGTCGCTGCAAGACTCGGCCCTGAGTGATGCATTCTATCACCTGGACGGGATGGAGATCGAAGACAGCGTCAGACAAGAGGAAAAACAAAGCCGATAACACAGATGTCTGTGAAAGGGAAAGGCTGCTCTAAAGAAACCCATTTAGCATTTGCTTTTTTTTTTTTTGAAGGAAGAGAACAATTATTGTAGAACAATTAATTTCATTGGTTTAGATCCCTTTTTCTGGGCACACTGAGGTCACCAACCTGGTGGAGAAATGTTTTCTGTCTGTGGGATGCTACCTCACTCAGGAATTCCAATGTGTTTTGGTCTTACTGGCCTATGATGGAGCCTGGAACTTTCACGTCTGGGTGTTGACTGACAAGGGGACCTCACTCGAGCTGTGGAAATGAGTGGAGTTGGGATAGAAAACAGATGCGGGCCTGAAGAGGATGTGAGGTGCCTGACCCGGAAGCTATGCCTCAAGTAGAGACAACGGTTGCAAAAGAATTGAAATAGGGAAATAAAACACAAGAATGTTCTAGTGAAATGTGAAAAAAACAAAACAACAACAACAAAAAACCAAACCTAAAACCTTATTGGAATACTACCAAAAAACCTAGCTGGCCTCTGAAGGCATGGGGTTGCCACACCTGCTACGAATTTACCAGATGAGCAGCACAAAGTGCTCCCACCACCGGTGAGTCCCAGGTGTGTGAGCAAACACCGCTTTTCTTTCTCTAGAACTTTTAAACTCAGAGAGTGACTAGACTCTGCCCATTGACGTGTAGGTCCTGAGAGGCCATGTGGGAGCTGCTGCCGCCCACAAGGCCACAGACCTCTGGCCTCTGGACCTCAGCCCTCGGGGGTCTTGCCCAGCCCACTGCGCACCTCGTTGTTGGACAGCTGGTACCAGGGCTGTTTGCCGTACGTGAAGATCTCCCACAACACGACGCCCAGGCTCCAGACATCACTTTCTGTGGTGAACTTCCTGTACATGATGCTCTCTGGAGGCATCCAGCGAATGGGCAGCATTGTGTGGCCACCGACCTGGTGGAGAAGGGGGAGAAAGGAGGCGTCAGTCACCCGAAAACCAAGTTCCCCTCATCAGGTAGGAGAAAGGTAGAATACAAATGGGAGACACTTTTGTCCTTCCTTTATTTGTATTTGTTAATTTTAATTATTTATAAAACATGAGGGAAACACAATTTCTTTATAAGAAAAAAGCAACAGAGAAGCGGGGCGAAGAACGGTCAAAGTATTTTTTTTTTAATATTTTTTACGATTTTCTCTTTCTGGTAACTAGATAGGGCAGAGACGACGTTGGGCAGGTGTTCATCCTGGATAACACACACACACACACACACACACACATGTGCTTCCTGGTATAAAGGTGACTCAGTCTTCTAATTAACAAGATCATGTTGACCAGGACACAAGCAGGAAACTGTGTCCAGAATGACCCACCAAGTGACTCTACTTTCTTGGCAAGTCCAGAGCTTCCTTCCACTCTCAGGTCTTAGGATGAGTGCACAGTGCTGCCTCAAATGCCCTCCCACAATCCAGCCATGGTCAGGGTAGAAGCGATTAGTCCCATTTCACAGATGAAGCAACTGAGGCTCTGATGGTTAAGCAGTCAAGTTTTTAGACCCCGAGCTTAGGACTTGCCTCTTAACTACAATTGACCTTATGTCCAAAAATAAATAGATACAGTTTGGGGAAAGTCCATTTTAGTGAAAACAGCACAGCTGAGGCATTAGATGGTGAGAGCATTACCATAGGCATAGGGTACTTCATTTGATAAGGACAGTTTGTTTAGGATTTCTGACTTCCTGGAGAAAAGTTAAGAATTTCACGTTTCTGTTTGTAGCGCACTGGGGCTGTCTGATGTCAAAACCATGAGCAAACTGGTGGTGGGTCCTGGTTTTCATGCTGGAAAATGCAGCACTACCAGTTCAAACATGCTGCCTGATGCCCGGACAGCAGGTGAGCACACAGAAACACAGGCATGAGACCCGATGGTCAGCCCCGTGTTCTCAGACAGATGCCACATCGAGTTTCTGCCCGATTACAATGGTCGGTGTCCATTTCTGTCTCATTAAAGGAAAGAAAGAGACAAACAGTGCCTGAAAAATGCTCCCTAACTCCTGAGCCCAAGGAGCTGAGAGTGTCCGGTCTGTTTAATATGCTTGGTGATTTCCAACAACCCTCTTAGCATCAAAGAGATCTTGAGTGTCGAAGGAGGAGAACGTTCTGTTGGGTTTTTTCTCCATTCTCTGTACAAGGACTCTAAATCTGACAAGTAGGGACACAAATTCCTGGGTCGGGGTAAGGTGCCCTCATATGTTTACTGTTCACTTTGAACACACCCACAGCTCTGACACTAAGTAGAGGTGGGTGGCCTTCCATCAGCTTTCAGTTTCATCACTCACTTCTCACCATGCAGTGATGGGCCAACAGGTTTCCATGGGCACAGATTTCCTTCATGGAGCTGCCTGGACATGCCTAAGGTGATGTCAATACTTTCCATCAGGGATGATATTCAAAACAGAAGTTGTGTGGCATAGGCAGCGATGGACCGGAAAGGACGCCATGTTGGTGCTGCTGGCCCCACTGAGGAACTGCCCGGCTCATGACCCTGGAGCCCCATGGGCCCAGAACTTTGGGAAAGGAAATGTGTGCCAATACACAAGGGGTTCCCCATGTTTCTAGACACTCCCAAGGACTCGGGACACCAAAGAGGAAAGCTCCCTTCAGGTGCTGATGACCCACAGACCTGCACCAAGAAGAAGACTTGTGGTGAGTGCGGGGAGCTACACGGTGCAGAGTCCCGTGGAATGAGAGGTCTCTGTGCAGGTTTTTAGTGGAAAAGACATATTTATTGACTTTATGGAAATATTTCAATTAGAATTCAGATTTATGATCAATATATACTTGGTCTGTGTGGGATAAAAAGAGAACTAGGACCTTATGGACAAACACATGGTAGTCTTTTGGATACTGGGCCCTCAAAAGATTAAGAGCCAGCTCCCCACAGAGGTTTCTAGGTCAGGCCACGAAAAACCCTATAACCTGTAAGTTGCCTCATTTCTGTGACAATCATGAAACACAGAGTCTTAAGGTATCTTGAGAGTTTGGCGGAAAAAAAAAGATTTGATTTTGTTTACCTTAGTGAATTAACTAATTTGCATGTGTGTTTGTGGGGAGAGGGAAAGAGACAGAGAATCACCTCCATACATCTAGAATCAGACGACTAAAATCCCACTGTGGGATGTGCTCACCTAACAAGATGCCATGCTTTCCATATTCCTGTGCATATACACTGGTAACGCCATGGGCAACACTTAGTTCGTGGTGTTGGAAGCTGGGCTCCAGGACTTTTAGTCAACGACTAGTTGCTAAACCGCTGTCCTAGTTGCTCCAACTATGAAATATGGGTAACATTTTATACCTCCCGGGGTTATGGTGAGGTAAACACTCAAACAGTCAAAAGTTTGGGAAAGTGTTTTGTAAATTCCAATGCACTGATGCATTCAAGGTGTCTTTTCCTTCCCTGTAGCCTTTACTATCTTATCTCCTCCATTCTGGAGACATTAGGAAGAGCCAGTGCACACGATTCCCCTCTGTGCCTTGCTCTGCAGGGACAGGTGCTCTGATGATAGCCCGGATTCGCCCAGTTTCTCTGTCCGATGTTGGAAATGGCCAGAGAAAAAGCTCCTGTTTCCTTTAAAGGAGGAAAAAAAGATCCCACTTTTGATTTACATGTTTTCCCATCTGATCATTTGTTTTATGTTTGAAGTCTCTTTGGGACACATTTTTCACGTTAATTCTTTCAAGAGTCCCTTCTGGGATTTCACACACGCTGTTATAAATAATGCTTTCCTTGTTCTGATGTCAAACGGGTGAGTTGTGGGAGAACCTAATAAAAGTTCAGACAGGGTTCACAAGTTTTCCAAACCCATTTAGAACATTTCTGAACATTTCTTTTGCAGGCCTTTCTCAGGATTTTGGAGCATGTCACAAAAGTAGACCAAGGGGGCGGGGGGAATAGAGTCACCGTTGTTACAAATTACTGTCACATTCCAGTCACAGCGACTGGATGGCTTTTGGACTTCACAAAGCCACATACGGCACAGCCGCAAACACAACGGGGCATTTGTTTTGCAATGTGCCACCTGGCAACTTGCCCTCACACCCTGGTTTCAATATCTGTGAGATGGAATGCCATCCCAAGTATGACACAGGGACTCAGAGAGGCTGCTTCAAGCATCAGACCTGCCAAGGGGCGGGTGGGGTGGGGTGGCGCCCTCCAGGGATCAGGCCCCTGCTCTGTGCTACACTCACCAGACTGAACTGAAGCCAGATGGGAAACCCATGTCACCAGGAAGTTGATTTGGACTTGAGATTTTTTATTTTCTTCAACCCAAGACCCTGGGGACCTTGTTCCTGCTGTGCCATTAACTAGCTTGGCTGAGTCACTTCAGGTCTGGCTTACTGGTAAAATGTGGACAGGTTAGACCAGATCTGGATTATTTTCAGCACAAACCCCTGTGGTTCTGTAATCGCTCGCCACCACTTGGTCACCATCATCGTCCACCAGCACAGAGTCATTCACCTTTCCAAAGAATTTCCACTCAAAGAATTTCCACTTGAACCCCGTAGTTACACTCAAGGGTAGACATTGGTTTGCTTTCACGTTGCAAATAATGCACCCAAATCTCAGAGAGTTGAAGGAGCTTATGTCCGTACACACAATAATGGCTGCCCACTGGATGTCTTGTACTTGTTCTCATGGGTCGTTCTGAGTGTTTGGCTTTTGCGATCTCTAATGCAGAGATTCAGTATTCCCTGTGTTCAGCCTCTACGGCCCGTCATGTGGTGCTTTGCCCAGGTCAATCCTACTCATGCCTCTTGGTAGTTTGATCCCTTTTCCTTTCTACCCACTCCCCAACAAGCTCCTGAAGATGAGCTCAAATTGCACCATTTCAAGGAACTCTCAGTCCTGTGGCAGCTCAGTGAGTTGCCCAAAGACAGTCCGGTGCCTCTCAGCACAGCTCTGGCACCATGGCAAGCATCCCTTTCTTCTCTTTCTTCTGCTAACAGATCACATGCCTCAAGAAAGATGGCTGCATCTCAGTCATGTCTGGCGGGCATGAGGGGGTTGGTTGGTAAGCATATAATGTCTTCGAGTAGCCTTCTTATGAGTGCTAATATTTGGAGAGGAATTCTCAAATGTTCTTAAAAAGAGATCAGTGTTCACTACTCTCCTATCTAACCTCCAGTAACTCCCTGGATTCATGTCAGAACCATCTTAAATTAAATGGATGGAAACTGGCTTATTTATTCAGTGCGACAAATAAGAACTGTTTAGTGAAATTCATAACTTTTTAGAATTCAACCAAAAATTCTGGAGTCCACATGGAGTCTGAGAGCTCCCTGAGTTGTGTGGGGGAACCTATTCCTTTCTTGATTTGTCATCTGTGCAATAGAGGGGAAGTCTATGGTACTGACCTGAAACTATTTGATCTTGGGGGGAAGTCTAGAATGATGTCATAATCATAAGATGGAGGATATAAGGGGAGAGGTGCAATGGGAGGCTATCTATTATTTTTCTACATCTTGTGATCAGCATCTCACATCTTCTGAAGCTGGAGAAAAAGGACAAACTAAAGAAGAAAGTTAAAGTGGGGCACCTGGGTGGCTCAGTCAGTTGAGTGTCTGACACTCGGTTTCAGCTCAGGTCATGATCTCCTGAATCCTGGGATGGAACCCTGGGTGAGACTTTGTGCTCAATGGGAAGTCTGCTTGAGATTTTTGCCCTCTGACCCTCCCCCCACTTGCTCTCTCTCTTTCCCTCCCTCTCTCTCTCTAAAATAAATACATAAATCTTTTTTTTTTTTTTTTTTAAAGAAGAGCATTAAAGAGTGAAAACAGGAGGACTGATGACCATCTTGGCCTTTTATAATGGCAACTTGCTTAAGTCAGCAAAGCGAATCTGAGGCCTATGGTCAAAAAGGAATTCCATAGTGTCTAAAATAGATGAAATTATGGAAAATAATGGATCTTGTTTTTAAAGTATATCAAGAAAAGGACTGTTCAGTTATCTCTTACTGTTTGTTTCCCTGACACATCATAATTTTGATGGTGACATGTATAGAATGATCAGATTAATCAAAAATAACCACTGTGCTCTAGTTAAAATACCTATACCTGAGCATCCTTTAAATATAACTGTGTGAAAGGTGTTTAAGACAATAAATCCTGAAGAAAATATTAAAAGACCATGGGTAAAATTGTAATCAATGACTGTACTATGTTTAAGTCAAATTGGACACATCCAATCAGTTCAACAACATTTCTTACCAAAGGAGCATTCTTTGGGTATACACTCTTGGTCATAAGGTTGTAAATTGTGAAAATTTCCCCTTGACCTAACAAACAATATGCTTTATTTTTCCATGTTGGAAAACTAGGATTAGGGAACTCTTGGTGCTTGCCACTTTGAAACCACTCTTCACACCAGGAGCCTCGCTAGGTTCTTTCTCATTTTTACAAATATACAAAGAATATTTATTGCTGGTACAAGTTAATGAGGAAGGCACAATCTCTTTTCCTGGTGTGCTGGGAGATGAGAGAGGAGGCGACAAGCTTAGCTCTCCTCCTTCCACTGCAATGACCACACAATGCATCTACCATCCTCCTTGTTCCCTCGTCATCTTTCTAACCCCTCCCCACCTCCCTTCCCTTCCTTTCACTTCTCCTATTGCCTCCATTCTGCTCAGTGTGGTCCCTTCCAGGTCCATTCCTGCTCCCTTTCCTTGAATTTCCTCTCAAATATCACTCACTCGTCCAGTTCCATTCCAAAATCCCATGTTGCGTTTTGTCTTATTCAATTCTTTCATCTCCCCCTAATGATCATGGCTGACCCCTCCACAACTCATTCTCCGGCTGCCATGATGTCTGGTTTCCCATCTATGTTTCGGAGAGGCATAATGGGAGAGGTGCAATGGGAGGCTATCTCCAGATCTGAAGCAAGTGCTTAGGTGGCTTTGAAACCACTGGTGATTTAAAGGTGAGTAATGCTAATCTGGGACCTTCTACACTCAACTAGCAAAGACCAATGATGCCTGGGAGGCCACTTTCAGCTTGTGGTGTTTAGTCAATGAGTGAGTGATAACTTGTTTGGAGGCCAAACATTTTACTCCCTTAGAAACACAAAGGCCAAAGGGCAAGTCCCATTAAGAGATGATTAGCTGTCAGAGGCTTTGGGGCACATGAAATATTGAAGAGGCTCCTAGACCTTCTTGTCATACCCTCTACCCAACGGCTTTGCTTCAGCAGTTTCTCCTGGCCTGTTCCTTAAAAATTCATGAAAGCTGTAAATTTTAAGAAATAGCTGGACCTTATTTACTTATTTGTTATGTGTTGCATCTGTAATATGAAGCTTAAAAAAGGAGAGAGAAACAGTTTATGCAAAATATTCTCATTGGAGAAGTGGAACTATTGTGGTCAGACTGTGGGCACTCTATGACCACATCCAGGAAGATCATAATCCTTCTATTAAGAAGAGTGATGGGATGCTTCCATGGCGTGTGGCTACTGAACCAGGGGATACTTCATGGGAAGAAATTCAGCCCTTCTTACTCTGCCTAGAAGCCCAAAATGAACCCAGATCAGGCTGAGTCAAGCGGAGCCCTGGTGACAGCCTGATCATCATCTCCTTTACAGTGGGAACTGATTATTGCTATGCTGGAAACCACTGTTATTCATAGCTCTGAAATCTCTCAGTATCTTTTTCTATTACCAGTGTGGTCAGGGATTATGAAGTAGTAACTTCAAGCCAAGTATTTTTGAATTAGTCAAAGAGAGGATGTGCTGGGCCCTATTGCTAACCATATATATATTTTTTAACATATGATGTTATTATTTGCTTCAGTGGTACAGTCTGTGAATGCTCAGTCTTACACAATTCACTGCACTCACCATAGAACATACCTTCCCCAGTGTCCATAACCCAGCCACTCTATCCCTCCCCCACTACCACCTAGCAACCCTCAGTTTGTTTCCTGAGATTAAGAATCTCTTATGGTTTGTGTCCCTCCCTGGTCCCATATTGTTTCATTTTTTTCCCCTTACTTCCCCACAGCCTCCCGCCCTGTCTCTTAAATTCCTCATGTCAGAGAAGTCATATGATAATTGTCTTTCTCTGATTGACCTATTTCGCTTAGCATAATACCCTCTAGTTCCATCCACATCGTTGCAAATGGCAAGATTTTGGGTTTTTTGATGGCTGCATAGTATTCTATTGTGTGTATATGTATATATATACACACCACATCTTCTTTATCCATTCATCTGTTGATGGACATCTAGATTCTTTCCATAGTTTGGCTATTGTGGACATTGTTTCTACAGTAACGATATTTTTGCAAATACTTTTTTTCCCCACAATTAAATCTCTGCTGTCAGAATAAGGCAATTGATCATGTTTTGAAGGTAAAGGACATAGCTAAAATTGCTCTCTCTGGAAACTTGGATTCTAGGTTAGTAGATAAGGTAAATTGAATATAAAATTTCCACCAAAAATTGATTTTGCTTTATTCTACCATGAAATAGTAATAAAAATGATGAAAATAACAATAATAACACCTCATGTTTATCTAATACTTTTTTGATTTTTCTTATCATTTCATATCTATTCATCTTATCATTATTGTACCTACCCCAAAATATGTTTATGAAGATGAGATGATCAATTATTTAATCACTTAAATTATTATGTGATTAATTGATTTAATGGATTCATTAAATCAATTAATCAACGGATCAATTAAAGATTAAATTTTTGTATTAGAAAATCTCTGTGGTGCCATTGTGTGATGCCATTTATATGACTTTCTTGAAAAGGCAAAATTATAGGTCTAGAGAACCCATGTTTGTCAGGGAGTGGGAATTGGTTGGAGGGGGCTTACTTTATGGGGACACAAAAGAATTTTGGGGGATGATAGCAATGTCCCACAACTCCATTATGGTGGCAGTTAAGTGACTGTGTTTGCCCAGACTCAGAACTTTACACTAGAGAAGGTGAATTTCACTATATTTTATCTCAGTAAACCTGACTTCAAAATCAATCAGTCAATCAATTTATTAGAGTAGTGCTCAGTATATAGTAAATGTGCAAACAATACTAGCTGTTGTCTTATTATTCTAAGTATTTGATTCTTCCTTCTCCAGTAATCCTGTGGGACTACTTAGACATGATCTTTTATCCCAACTTAAGAGCTGAGGAATCTTTAGGCCCAGAATTAAAGTGATCTACCCAAGGCAACACAGCTAAGTCATGGTAGAGTCTATAGCAGGACCTAGCTCTCAAATTCATGGCACCCTTCCCATTCTGTCTCAAGTCTGACATGGAGTCAGATTCAGAGCTAGGAAAGTCTCTCTGCATTAGACTGCTTGGGGTGTCATAACAAAATACCATAGATTGGGTGGCTAAGACAACATTTATTTTCTTGCATTTCTGGAGGCTAGAAGTCCAAGATCAAGGTTCCAGTGAGTTCAGTTTCTGGTGGAAGCTCTCTTTCTAAACAGAGCTTGTATGTGTGCAGAGAGAAAGTGATCCTCCAATGTCTTTTTTTTTTTTTTTATAAGAATACCAATCCTATTGGATCAAGACCTCATCCCATGACCTCATTTAACCTTAATTACTTCTTTACAGGCTCCATCTCCAAATATCCTCACACTGGGGGCTAGGGCCTCGACATATGAATTTGGGGGGTTGGGGGAACACAGACATTTAGTTCATAATACTCTCCTTGCCAATGTTCCCCCTTCTGGCTCCAGTACATTCTGGGGAAGCAAGAATAGCTCTATGTACTAGGAGCTGTGTAATTCTGGCCCAGAATGCAATTCTGAGGTTCTTTGTCAGCATCTTCATGTCCCCAACTCAAGATTTGAGCCCATTGTTCCTTTCCCTCCTGGGTAACTCTTGATTATTACCAACTAATTCTAAATCTTATCAAACAGTTTAAACTGCTGTTGTCCCACAGAAGATTCAGTTCATTTCCATTGCAAACCTTAGGGCAATCTCAATCCAAACCCTATTTCTCTATCCCCTCCTCCACCTGGGGTTCCCTGGGGGGTGGCTAAGGGAGAGCAGGCAGACTCGGGACTCCCTAGTGATGTGTAGATAAAGGCAGAGGGCTTCCCGGACTCTGTGTTGCCGTAAGCAACATCCCTCACGGGTCCTGTTGTCTCCTGCTTGTGCACTATATACAATTCAAAAAACAAAGAACCCAGTCTCAGCAGTGACTATAGTTTCATCTTATTTTACATCTGGCTCTAATCAGAAGCATATTAAGTCATCTCTCAGTGAAGCATAAAACTACAGTTGCGCGGACGTTTAAGAATCACATTTGGATCTAGAAACACAGATTTCCATCTTAATCATTGAGTGAAACTAGAAGTAGCAGCACGTGTCCCCCTGCCTCTGACTGCTGTCCCCAGCCTCATCCCACTAACTCTTATCAACCTGGATGGGAAGTTTCCTGAGGGGATCAAGGGGAGGATGACACTTTGGAAAGCACTAATACAGCAAGCTGGCTGGAGTGTTGCACACTCTAATCATAGACATTTCATCAAGCTGCCATTTTTTAAGTGTTCAGTGTTCCTGAGCCTTTTACGGCCTCCTAAGCATTACGGGTAAACCCATGAGACCATCTGACTCTTTTAACATTTGAGACCAAATCACTGCATCCTTTCATGGTGAAAAGCCACCAGGGACAGACATGCCCTGAGCAAAGGCAGTCAGAAAAAAGCAGGACCAATGTATGCTTGTGTCATTGTCTACATTAAGGTGGTTTTAGTGTGTTGGTTCGGCACCAAAATTCCAATATGAAATCGTTTCTACGGAAATAATTCCGAAAAGCTGCTATTCCAGCTAGCTTTTACAAAGGAAGAAATCAGTGATTTGTCAACAGAGTAGGAAAACACAACACAAAAAGCTTCTCTGTAATAGAACGAGCTCTCCCATCATCAGCAGTGATTACGGTGGTTACTGCTGCCCTGGGTGCATCAAGTCCAGTAAATGGAGAGATCAGGTTTCTGGGTGGACACCATCCATCTGTCCCCCCATTAACCCCAGCCTGTTAGTTAACACTGAAGACCCTGCCAGCATGTACATTCCACCATTAGCCTGAGATGAAGACTTAATACACCAGAGCCAGTTTCAGATGAAAAAAGTCTTCTTTCCACCCAGCTGCAGACAGGGAAACTGATGTCTTGTGTCCAAGGGAATGTAACGATAATGAGAAAGTTGCTTCCTCCAGGGAGCTCTGAATGCCTACCTGGGCATCATTATGGTCCTTTTCTGCAATGTCTGTGATACATGTAATGCCTAGAGATTGTGACCTTGGTTACAAAAGATCTGTGGTTCTTATGATGATCATGAGACCTAAGAAATAATATATATATATATATGTACATATATATGTACCAAAAAGTTTTAAATGTAAGCTAATTAAAGCTAAATGAAAGGCAATGTCTTTAACACAGAGCCTTGCACAGAATAGGTAACCGAGAGTTAATTTTATATATATATTGTACATATATACAAATATATATATTGTACCTATGTTAAAATATATATAAATATATATAGTACACACATATATATATATTATATGTACAATATATATAGTACATATATATAAATATATTGTATGTACAGAGTGTACTTTGTGTGTACTTTTTATATTGTCCATATATATATATATATATAAAATTAACTCTCAGTTACCTATTCTTTGCAAGACTCTGTGTTAAAGTCATTGCCTTTCATTTAGCTTTAATTAGCTTACATTTAAATTCATTGATCTCCCATCTCTCCAGACATACCCACGGACAAAATATACCCATAGAAAGCGCACATATTATGAGAACTGGAGCTCTCTTTCCTGTCCAATGATAGCGGCAGCTCAGTGTTATGGAAAACCAGCGTGGTGTCACCGGGTGCTTCTCAAACTTTCCCCCAAAGCACCCCAAAACACAGAAAGAAGTAAATGATCAGGAATGCAGGGGAATAACTGGGACCATGTCTGTGGGTCACCAGCCCAAGGTGCTGATGGCAAGTGTGGAATTTCTTCAAAGTTCTATGTTTCATCTTTAACATCTGATGTAATTGATGCATTAGACTCCATGATGCATTATACAAAAGCAATGATTTGTCTCCAAATCATTTATGAAAATTGATGCTTTGGAAATATGGGCCATGTTCATTTTGTGGCTTCATGGGTTTCTGGTCTTAACACAACATCCTATGTTCAAAGGCTACCCAGACTCCTGGTTAAGAGGCATTGGTGCAGAAACACAAGATGGCAAGACCACACTGGAGACCCATGAAGCAACAGAATGAACACAGGTTTGGAAGTCAACAGACCTGGTTTCCTGTTTTAGCTTAGCCACTTTCTAACTAGATGAACATAAATTAGTTTATGCCTTAGAGTCTGTCTTTTGCATTGCAATAGGAATAAAACCTATAAGCCAAATATAACAAGTCTGTGTGAGGATTCTGTACAGCCCTGCCCACTAATGCCTATTCTTGAGGGGTACCCTTCACTCTCTGGCCTGCATAAATGCCCCCTCCTGGAGTCGTCCAACATGGCAACCTGCACCAGAAGCCCAGAGCTCTATTCTGGTGCTTGTATGACTCTCCATGTGACTTTGGTAAGTCATGGCCTTCCATAAAGCCATCAGTTTTTCCTTTATGGACTAGAGATGACTCTACTTACTGCATCACATCTGGGAGGCTCAGTGAGGCTGTTGACACAAAGCATGGTATAAGTGGTAACACCCAACCCACATGCAATTCCTCATTAATCTTGCTTATTTTCGTTGTACCTTTCTCAGAGTATATTTCAACAAATCTGTATTTGGCAAGTGCCATGTCCACTGTGGGGAAACAACATTGGAGGAGCGTCCCTGTCCTATGGAGCTTTAATTAGCTTACACAATGCCAGGCTGAGGACTGACGCCATGGTGGGAATGTGAACAACTGGTTATGCATCATGATACTGGTGCAGTCTGGCCAACAGCTTAATCTACCAATGCTTTCCACTCCCTTCCACTAGGGCGTGTGTATTTAGATGGCTGAGCACTTGTCACCTGTCCAAAGGATCACAGGAGGAAGATGACTGGGAAATAGCAAGATGGGGAGTTTTCAAAGAGGACTGATGAGCTGATCCTCCCTGAAGCTCCTCAGAAGAAGTTGGCGGCAGAGCCCCAAAGACGCTGTGATGGCGGAGTTGTGTTCAGCTTTGTGGATGACGTTTAACATCTAGCTACCATTTGTTGCAGGCCTACCCTCAGCAAGTCATGGCCATGAACTTCACACACATTACTTCAGTGAGCTGTGTTGAACTATAAACCAAGCCAATGCAGGAGCGAAGAGGGCACGTCAGGTAGGGATTGCCTGTGACTGCGTGTCCCTGAGACCGTGGCATACCCACGGAGGGCATTCACTTTTCTCACTTACGGGAAACCCCAGAGTATGCAGTCAAGGGCTGGAGGGATACTCTAAGATGTCCTGCAGGGATGCCTGGGTGGCTCAGTTGGTTAAGTGTCTCGTTCTTGATTTCAGTTCAGGTCACGATCCCGGGGTCTGGGGTCAAGCCCCCCCCCCCACCACTGGACTCCGAGCTCAGTGTGGAGTCTGCTTGAAATTCTCTCTCTCCCTTTCCCTCTGCCCCCTTCCCTCGCTGCTCATGCACACATACTCTCTCTCTAAATAAATAAATAAATCTAAAAAAAAAAAAAAAAAAAAGGCTTCCCAAGGACCTTCCACTTCTTTCTACCTCCATTTTGATCTCCCGGCTCTTGGTCCCACTGTCTCCTCCCTGGGCCACTGCGACCACCTGCTAACTAGTCCACCCACCTCCCTTCTGATCTACCATCTGCACACTAGCCGGATAATAGTCTTAGAGTTTTAGTCGTATCAAACCGTTTCATTTTCTGCTATAAATTCTTTAATGACTTCCCATTGCCCTTAGGATAAAATGAAAAGACATTAAAGTGACTGCTAGAACCCCTGTTGGTCTCAGTGTCTTTTCCCCCAGTCTGCTCCCAGTGCTTGACTCCCCTTCCTCACACTGACCCTTCCACTTTGGTCTTCCCTCTTTCTTAAGCATCCCTAGCGCTCTCTCGCCTCAGATCTTTCACACATACAGCTCCTTGAGTTTTTCCTGACTTACACTTGTCCCTTGGGACTTGAATACCATATTCTTAGACATCAAAAGCAAGTGAAACTATCAGGTAGCATGACTTACTTTCCCCTCAGCACCGATCTGCTTTAACGATGTGCTTGTTTGTGTGGCTACGTGTTTGCGATCTAACCTCGGCCTCTAGACTCCAAGTTTCATGAAGGGTGCCCTCTTCTGTGCTTGGAGGCTCAAGAGATATTTGTCAAATGAGAGGATTGCATCTGGCTGCCTCGGGGAATGGCCCTGGCAGCCAGACACTACAGTATGGGATAAATACGAAAAGAGAACCAGGGGCTAAGGCCAAAAAGGCAGCTTCCTGTCAGCCCCACTCAGGGTTGTCAGCACAGACCCCTCGGAGTTGAGGGGGGTATCTAGAGGGGAAAAGGAAAACATAGACAGTAGCTGGTTTGCTTTAGAGAGTGACACCCGTTTCTAATTTAAACTGTAAATAAGGAATGGAACAGGCATATGCAGTACACCGAGTAAGAAACATATGGGACAAGTTACCAAGAAAAGCTGTAGAAGCTGAAGATTAATGGGGCTGAAGTGACCCATTGGTAGAGGAGAGGGTGTGGGTGCTGTGGAAAGTCAGAGAGAATGGAAGGGCTGAGTGCCCTGTTCCACAGGTTCCCTTTCCTTTGCTTGTCTCTTGGGATGCCCTCTTGGCCACTCCAACTTCATTCTCTGAAGCGACCCCACTTACGGATGCTACCCCTTGGTCCCACTGGAATTTTCCCAGGGAAGCCTCCCACAGGAAGAATGTTGCTTGAAGGTGGGAGAGGCTTGTCCTTGAGTGGCTTTGGCGTGGCACCATACCTGTTCACTCTCGCCAGCTGGAGAGAACAACGTGGCAGAGGGGAATTAAGGAAAGGGCTTCTGCAGCAACCCAACCTCCCCTCAGCACTCCCACTGCCTCCTTACAACCTGCCCTCTGCCTCTCACCTCCCACCCCAACTCCACAACCCTTGATCATGACCAGTGTACTAACAACTGCAGTTCAACTAAAAGCCACACCTCCATCCCTCAAGGGGCTATCCACTTCCGTCACGGCGGATAATATTAAGCAATCTATTATAACATTATTTGGATTCTCAAACCCTCATTGCTCAGAGTTTAGATTAACATTTTTAACTGTTGAATTTAGCATCATTGCTTGTCTTGGTATCATTCACTCACTCAGCAGAATTATCATTATCACTATAATTTTTTTATTTACTTTTTATTTATTTTCAGCATAATAGTATTCATTATTTTTGCACCACACACAGTGCTCCATGCAATCCGTGCCCTCTATAATACCCATCACCTGGTACCCCGACCTCCCACTCCCCGCCCCTTCAAAACCCTCAGGTTGTTTTTCAGAGTCCATAGTCTCTCATGGTTCACCTCCCCTTCCTTTTTCCCCCAACTCCCTTCTCCTCTCCATCTCCCCATATCCTCCATGCTATTTGTTATGCTCTACTAATAAGTGAAACCATATGATAATTGACTCTCTCTGCTTGAATTATTTCACTCCACAGAATTATTTTTGAGCTACCTTCAGTATTCTGGGCATTGTCCTAGACCCTGGGGATATGGATGTGAACCAGTTCCATGTTCTCATGAAGGTTTCATTTTAGTGGGACATAAACAGATGTCTATGCATCATGAAGTCAGGTGGTGATAAATACTGTGGAGAAAAGGAAGTAGTAAATAGATGCAAAGGCTAGAAAGGCATACTAATTTAAATAGAAAAGTTCATCAAACACTCTTCTGAGCAGGTGATAACTAAGCAGGAACCAGAATAATAAGACATGCAAACATCAGGAAGAAGTGCATTCTAGGCATTGGGGTCAGGAAGTGCAAAGGCCCTGAGGTAGGAAAAGCCTTGAAATGCTTAAAAAATAAAGGGTCCAGTGTGTTAGGAGTGACTATGGCAAGAAGGTGAGTATAGGAAAAGAGGTGGACTGTTTATCTGGGCATCTTGGGTGTGTGTGTGTGTGTGTGTGTGTGTGTGTGTATGTGCACATGTCTGTGTTATCCATATCTGTAACCATATTAATATCTTTACTTTTATATATAAATAATATGCTACATCCAGATAGTATTTTAAGGCAAGCCACTTAATACTATTTTACGATAAACACATAGTCTATGACATAGCTACCATTACCATTTACTGAGCAGGGAAACTAAGACATAGGAACCCAAGACCATAGTCAGAGTCAGGGTCTGAGCTGGCAATGGAAGACAGATGTTTCAAATCCACTGAGCTTGCCTCTCTCTCTTTGACTTTTGCTCTAGGTTTGCACCACTTGCCCTAACCCACCTGGTGGCATGGCCAGCTTTGTAAGCCACCTACAGAAATCATTAGTCACTTTCCCTGAGCCCTGGTCATGAGGAAATCCCTTCTTCTCTGATCCAGAGAGGTCGACAAGGACCTAACTGCACTACCACTTGGATTTAGGAATGGAAGTAAGGTCGGACTCTGTGGGTCTTCCACACCTTCCTTTCAGTGCAAGGAGGACGAGGTAGTAGAGGCCCTGTTATTTCTATGCTCTTCAGTAGCTCAGATGCATTCCTGAGTTTTTCAGAGCTTGGAATCTTTAAGATGCTTAGTTATAGCCCCCTTGACATTCAGCCTTAAGACGGACACTGATGGCCCCTGCATGTTTGTCTCTGTCAATACATGAGCAGGGCACGCCTCTATATTACCTTGTTTTTCCTGATTATTTCCCCAATATTCCACCAGCCATATGGCCACATCACTGCTGAGGCACCTTTGACCCCTGAAACAACCTGAATTTCCTTTAAGGAAGAAAGATGCCCTGGGGTATCCCAGGGGAGAAGAGAAAAGATTTCATAAACCTGAACTCCTTAATGATGGTCCCTTAGCATTCTTTGTGCATCTCCCTTCCTGCCTCTAGCTCTTCATCAACCCCTACAACCATTTTTTCCCTGAAAATTCCCTCCCAAGTTCTCTCTCTCCAGATATTACATGCTTTTTTTGATACCAGAACATTTATTTAGGTACAGATCATTGGCATTTAGAATACTGTATTTACTGGTTAATATCTACTTGAATCCACTTACAGAAATAGCTTCATGAAACATATAAAGTTCTTTAAGCACTACTATCTACTCTATAAATGCAGACTCGGGGAAAACAATTCTCTCCAGCCCAGATTTGTCTTTTGAGATGAAGACAAGAACACTCCAGAGAAGGGCAAGGTTTATACAGAACAAAGAAGCCACTACAAATTAACTCAAGACTGTCAGGAAAGACAGGTGATTCCCAACTCCAGGAACTTTTAAGCGATCTGCCCCTTTCCAATGCTGCTGTGTCCTCTGCTTCTCCAAGGGTTCAATGTCCTCAGATTCCCCACCCCACATTTGGACCCCTGTTCTCCCCATCATTGAATCCCCCTAAATGGCACCACCATCCCCATGAAACATCACTATTTTTGTTCAAAGCTAAAAACCTAAGAGTCATCATGGATTTCTTATTTCCCTTTGTCCTCTGCATCCAAGTCACCACCAGGTTTTTTCACCTGTGACTGCAAAATACACCCTGAATATACTGCCCTGCTTGTTTCCACCCCTGCTCATAGTTTTACGCCATTGCATGCTTTCACCAAAGCCTCCTCTGAGCGCTGGGCTCTACCCCCAAGAGCTGTCCCAGCTCAGCTGGGAACCTACCCGAACTCCTCTCATTCTAGCCTGGCCTGCCTCATGTTGAGGGCATCACCTGAAGACAGCCTAACCCTGTCCCCGCAAACTCCACGGTCTCCGTAGCCTGTCCCTGTTGTTGCTTCTGCCCCACAGGAGCAATTCACGGGATGAACTACCTCTTTGCTCCAGGGGCCAGATTTTACCTTTTCCTTTCACTGTAACTAGATTTGAATGAAATTTAATGCTGGAATGGGTCAAATAACAACAACAACAAAAAAGTATATGTCCAGGGGGCTACTTCTTTATGGCCCATACTTGGTAAAACTTCCAGAATACAGGAATCTAGATTTTTTTTTTTTTAGAAATGTGTGAAAAGCTTTTTACCCATTTACTAAACACTTTAATGGTCACTTCATTGTTTCTCTAAATTAAATCACTGAAGTTGCACCATTATTGTAAAGCGGGAAAAGTGTTACCCCTGGAGGGAAAAATTAGGTTCAGCAGAAGAGGAACCCAGAGTGATCTTTATAAAGTAAAGCACAGTGGAGAGACAAAGGCAACTAATAGCATGTGGGAAGCCCTGCACACCCACACATCTGAGCCTCACACCAGACATGAACCGTGGAGCCTCACGGGTCAGACTCTTAACGATCTCTACTAATGAAAACTCAACCAATCAGAACTGGCCTCATTTTGATAGTTATCCTCTTGGGGTCTTCAGAAATTACAATCAGGCTTGCTTTGCATTTATATCACCCAAGTCCTGGTCAGGAAAACTGGGAGCTGGGCAGTGGGGAGGGGGAGGAGTTTATTTCCTTGAAGGGGAACAGGTTAAGATGTGGTCTGACACCATGTTCAAGGGATGAGGCCGTGTCACCAGGGAAATAATGCTTGGCTGCTCATCACCAAGGGCAGGTCAAGAAAAGGTGAAGGTGAATTGTGGCCTAAGGTATAATTGCTTTTTGACATTAATGGCCAATAGGTCATTAACTGCTTGAATGCTCAGATGGGGATAGCTATGACGTCGCCTTCTCTCTATACCTCTGATGTCTTATATTAAGATCCCCAGGGAGCTTTTCCAGGTGTCCCTCTGATTTAAAACTTGGGCCTTAAGCTGAGGGAAAAGGAGATTTGGGTGCCCTAGCACCACATCTCACAGCAGGATTAGAGTCTTGCTCTAATAAGAGAACATGCCCTACAATAACCACCACAAACCCAGGTCCCTCTCCTCTTTGGTCTACGGGGGGAGAATATGGGGGAAGGGAGTGAGCAAGAGCAGTGGGACCACTGGCCTAGGGGCCATTGGAAAGTTCTTAAAGAGGGGTCACCTCCTTCCTTTCTCTTCTCTCTGCTCTCCCCATCCTTAGCCTGAACACAAGGGAAAGACTTCAAGAGAATTCCTCATCAAGACTGGAGGCACCTTAGGAAGGGAGGACTGAGACCTCCTTCTGCATTTGGGCCTCTGTTTGGGCAGCAGACTGTGTGCATGACAAAAGAAAAGGGGAAAGACAGTAGAGCTGAAAGGGGTGGCAGGAGAACCTACTCCCCCAGCACCAAGGAGGGCAAAGATGTGTGGGTGTCTCAGGAGTCAGCAGGAACAATGGGAAGTATCTATGTTTGAGACTTCTGGTCTGTACCCTGGCTGCTTCCTGGGTGACACCTGACCCCTGGAAGTGTTATCAGAGAAGCAGTGATGATAAAGCAGAGGCTGACAGCAGAGGTGTAAAGAGAGGTTGTCCTTTATCTTCAATCCCTCCTCTCACACCCCAAGCTTGTAAGAACTGGAGATAAGATGAGAAGGGAGAAGGCTAGCCTGTGGTGCCGGATGGAGCAGCTTTGAATCTGTTAGGAGGACAGGACAAACTGGATGCAACTGGTTTCATAGATGAAAGTGAACAGAAAGTCTTGGAATCTATCCAAGATGCTCTCTTTTTAAAAAGAGTTTATTTTTTGGGGGGGAGAGAGAGAAAGAGAGAGAGAGTAGGGCAGGGAGGAGCAGAGAGAGCTAGAGAAGCAGGCTCCCCACTGAGCTAGGAGCCTCCCCCAGGGCTCCATCCCAGGACTCCAGGATCATGACCTGAGTTGAAGGTAGACACTTAGCCCACTGAGCCACCCAGGCACCGCTATCCAAGATGCTCTCACTGCTGGCCTCAAAAGCGTTGTGATGCACACCACTCCATACCTATTAGGATGGTGAAAATCTGTAATCCTGACAACACCAAATGTTGGCACAGATGTGGAGCAACAGGACCACTCCTTCATTGCTGGAAGAGATGCAGAATGGTACAGCTATGTAGCAATACAGTTCAGTTCTTACAAAACTGAACATGCTCTTCCCATATGATCCAGCAATTATGGTGTTTGGTATTTAGCAAATGAGTTGAAAACATGTCCACATGAGACTCTGCATCTGGATGTTCACAGATGTATTCATAACTGCCAAAACTTGAAAGTGACTTGAAGATGTCCTTCAGTAGGTGAATGGGTAAACCACCTGTGGTCCATCCAGGCCTCGGAACATTATTCAGCATTATAAAGAAACAAGCCACCAAGCCATAAAAAGACATGGAGGAACTTTAAATGTATATTAGTGGGTGAAAGAAGCCAGCCTGTAAAGGTTACATGCTATATGACTTCACCTGTATGACAGTCTGGAGAAAGCAAAACTATGGATGTAATAAAAGATGGAGAGTCTAGGTCACAAGCGGCTCAGGGGAAGGAAGGAGGAGCAGACACAGCAGAGAGGATTTCTGGGACATGGAGCTACTCTGTATTGTAACGGCGGCTACATGTTATTACACACTTACCAATACACATCACCAAGAGTGAGCCTTGAGTGGACTTCGGGTGACAATGAATCAACATAAGCTCATGATTAGAACAAATCCCATTCTGATGGGATATGATAGTGGGTAGGCTGTGCATGGGGGGGATTCTAGGGGGTATGTGGGAATTCTCTACTTTCTGCTCTGTTATGCTGTGAACCTAAAGTTCCTCTAAAACATAAAGTCTGTTTTTTTTTTTTTTTCCTTTAAGTATTGCATTGAGGACATGGGCTGTGGTAGTGACCAAGGCTCCATCGCATGGTTTCCATCCATGCCATTCAAAAGTTCAGGAAAGGAGGTTTCCAGTCCTATCCCGTCCTCACGGAGATCCCCTGGCATTCATGGGACAATGGACATTGATCTGTAGAAACCTAGAAGCTGAGAAGCAGGTGCAGGAGTGTGGCTTGGAGGAAAGGGACAGAGAAAACAGCTGGATGGACTCCGGCATGGGGTAGCCTGTGTGCCCGTACCCCAGGGAGACAGTCAGTGTGGCCAGAAGTCCCCTCTCCACAGGAAACAGAGAACAGTGCGCCTCAGGATTCTGGGAAATGGGGACATAGTGAGGGCTTGGGAAGGAGGCCAAGAGATTATGGGACCCAACCCTTCTGACCAAGATAAAATTAAGTTTACTGTGGAATGTACGTGCTATTTCTTCCACATAGGACTTCAAAAACTTTTTTTGTTTTAATTTTGGGAACTTGATAGCTACACTTGCCAGGAGGATTACAAGGATGTTGGGCATATCAGGATAGCCATGGTGCTGAGCTGGGATAAAGAAAGATGAGGAAGAAGTAAAGGATATTAATGAGAAGAATCTTTAATTCTTATGATTTGTGTCTTAATGGGCCGATAATGTTGGTTGTACCACAGCTAAAGATATTAGGATGATTTTAGTCATAATAGTTCTCTCCTAAGGATAGACTCTTAAAAGGCCATTGAAAAGAGCTTTTCAAGCTTCCTGATGGGGATGGTTCACAACTGAGAATAGTGAATGTCTAATGACCATTCTGATAATCTTCTATAGGCTTGGGCACTTGTAGAAGTTGAGTGATCAGAAGGGTGTTCAGTTAAAGAGGGGGAAAAAACCAAAAGGCTAAAATGGACTTCATGGCTGTCTGGGTGGTCAACCCTGTCCATTGGACACATATAAGTGGCTGGGTTTTCTTTCTTCCTTCCTTCCTTCCTTCCTTCCTTTCTTTCTTTCTTTCTTTCTTGAAGATTTTATTTATTTATTTGGCAGAGAGAGAGAGAGAGACAAAGGTCACAAGTAGGCAGAGAGGCAGTCAGAGAGGGGGGCGGGAAGCAGGCTCCCTGCTGAGCAGAAAGCCCGATGTGGGGCTCGATCCCAGGACCCTGGGATCATGAGCCGAAGGCAGAGGCTTAACCCACTGAGCCACCCAGGCGCCCCTTAAGTGGCTGGGTTTTCTTATGTGAATCACGAAGAGGGTCCCCTGGAGGCACTTGAGAAAAGCGTGTGGAAGATAGGCTGAAAAGGTCAGAATATGAGAGGAAAGAGTTTCTTTGGCTGAAAGAAAGGAAAGGCTGTTTGGAGTTTCAAGAAAAGGGACTGATAACTTCCACTACAGATGAGGGTCACTTTGGGACAAACTTCCACATGTTGGGGCTTCACTAAAATGACACTACGTGTCTGGATAACAGAACTATGGTGAGTGACACCATGGTGGTATCATGTATAAATGAGATGTTTCCAGTAGCAAATTCCTTCTCTTTCTGGAATGGATTCACCTTAAATCAAATTCCAAGAAATAAGAATGGCGGCAAATGGGAGGTTTTCTCTGTGCAGCAGAGCCTGAGGACAAGTCTTCTATTTTCTCAGGAAGCTCCATGTGACGAACGTCTTGCTCACAGGCTCCTTCCGGGAGCCTACAGGAAGTACTGGGTCTCAGGAGAGTCTGACTAAAGAGAAGAATAGGGAATAGCTTTTCTACAGTTGCCTTTCCCCTGTTGTTCAAGGATGCCAGCACTGAGTGTTGGCTTCTCTGTCCTTCCCAGTCAAGCAGACACGGGTATCAGAAGGAGTCTAACAGAGTTTTGTACCTTAGCATCAACAGGCAGGCACTAGGCCATTATGTTTGAGGTACATAACGTGGGCAAGATGGAGGTGCTGTGTGGCCAGTTGGGAAACCACACAGGAGCTGGAGCAGAACAGACAGCCAGTGGTCCCAAAGACAGGCAAAGTCAAGAATATCTGAAGCAGTGCCTGACAGCTATGTGCCCCAGGAAGGGGATTAGGCAGCAAGACCCTTGTACCCTTCCTTTCTTCTGCCATTCCATTAGGGCTGGATCCAAATTTCCCTGTCCACATCTTCAGACCCATCATTATGTAAGCAGCCTCAGTTTTCCTCAACCCCCTTCCCCAAATTGCTTTGCTGAATATAGAATCAACCTCCATGTCAGGCTGATCTGGTGTCCCTTTGCTGACCACCCAGCCCCCACCTTATGCCTACAGTACCTCTTCTTTGCCTCCTGCCCCAGGGGTGGCAGGCAGCTGGCCACCATGAACCTCCAGCTCACAGCACTGGAGCCTCTCCACACAGTCCTTTTTCTCGCACAGGGATTCTGCTTGATCTCCATTCTAGTTATCACTCTGGTTGCCTTATTTGTCCCCCAGGCTTCCAGAGATATGTGGATCTGTGTCTCTAAACACAAGCTCAGTCCTTGGGATCCTATCCCACAGGATAAATATTTTTGGAGCCGATTCTTACTTGATAGGATTTGGGGACATCTGTGTATAAAACTCCTCATTTCTGGGTCCATCCTCTTCAAGATGCTTTCTCTTGACCCTCTAGCCTGAACTGGAGACTTCTTTGCATCTTAGACACTAGTTTTGCCCCTGGGTTACTTTCCTACAATTCACTGGACATAGTGTCCAAGCCTAAAACCTGGCACCTGGCTGCCCTACACCCACCCTGCCTGGCTGCTACTTCTTCTCTGTGAATCCTGTACTAGGATCAATCACAGGTCCACATCTGATAGAAACTTCATCCTTAGTTGGCTTCCTGCAACTGTTCGAGCCTCTTCCTATGCACACACTCTCACCTTTACAGCCAGATAGAGTCAGGGATACAGATATGAGCTACTAATTGCTGGACTGAATGTGGACAAAGTCCCCGTGGATTCTACACGTGGGCAAAACTGGGTTCCCCAGACTGGAAAGAGCCACATAGAAGAAGGGGGTTAATCAGTAGGGGCACTAGAAAATCAGTCAGATCACAAAGCACCAGCTGTCATCTGGCACACTCCGGGTAGGGGACAGGCTATTGTCTGGTTCTCTCTCTCTCTCTCTCGACCTCTTCTCTACTCTGAATTTCTTTCTGTTTTCTCTTCCATATAATACCATGATTTTCATGACAGTTTTGGTATTTAAAGAACTGCCAATGATAGCAGTTGCTGACCTAGAATAGAGCCCTAGTTCTCTGACTCGGAATCCAGGGCTGGCTACCCTCCACCGTGTGGTTTCCCGGCAGCAGCCTGTGTCCTCTCCTGGAAACCACACAGGGAGGGCAGAGTCTGGGGTCCCAGAGCAAGGTCTCTCTCCCTCAGCCAGGTGTGGTCAGGAGATAGGCTGACAGGGAAAGGGTTCTACTTCCCTGCTACAAAGCTGAGCTTTAAATAACTTGCCTCTGGGCATCTGGGTCTGCCCACTAGCCCACAGACACCTGGGGCAGAACTGCTATCTTGCTTTAGCTATTCCTCTGGCGAGACTCCCTAAAGCTTTCTTTGGCAAGGTTGCTGGAGTGAGAAACCAAGATGATGGGTCATTGCTGAGTCTCATCACGGCAACGTCTTTCACGCTGCATTAGTAAATTTTGAGTGCTTAATAAGTGACATAAATGGGAAGGGGTTTACATCTTTAGAAATGCTTTTTTTCCCAAGGTTAATATTTCATGCTAAATCTATTCACTCTTTTGACATTTTAATGACCTGTGTACAGCAGTCTCATATGTTCGCAATAATGTCCAAATTGAAAGAGTATGATGATCACTTCACTGCTCTTTGTTAAGTCAATTTTAAGCATCTTGTTCCATTTGGGACTTGTGTCCAATCAGATATTTTCCTTTTAAAACTCTGCCTCCCTTATTTTCCCAGGATTGTAATATTTGGAAAGACAAGAAAGAAACTGTTGACTTTTCTGGGGATCTCAAGTGTCCATGTGTTTCTTGTCCCCTCTTAAAGTCTAATTACTGTTAGACAAGTGAATGTGATTTATTCAATTAAAAAACTTGACGAGTCTGGAATGGTTACCCTAAATTTGGACCTGGTCTCGAGTTTTTTGTTTTTTGTTTTTTGTTTTTTTTGTTATTGGCTCGATAAAGGGGGTAGGTCCCAGGGTTGGAAGCATAACGAACACATGTTCCAGGCCACATACTGGTTCTTTACATACATTAATTTAGTTAGTTTCTTGCAACAATCCAGCAAGCGAGGCTTTACAGTGCCTAAATCTCAGATAAAGAACCTGGGGACTCAGAGAGGAAAAATGACCGTCCCAGTGTGTGGCCAAGTCAGTCCTGCAGTGCCTTGCCCCTCAAGCCAGAATGAACTCCAATTTGCTGGGATTATCATCATGTTTTGGATTCAGTTAAGGACCTACAGAAGTCAAACATGCTCTTTACTTGAGCACTTGGGATTCCAAGATTCATAAACTACTTCATGAAAAAAAAAAAATGGGGGCCAAAAAGGGTCTTTCCTTAAATTCCACCAAAACTGTTATTATTCTGGGGGGGGGGAGAAACCCCAATAACAAAGGTATGTGTCATTCTTCTTAGAAATGTGCTTCTATATAATGGGATTCTTTCTGAAGCCCAGCGGGCTTTTCTGCAGGGCATCCTGGCCTGAGACCCCCAACAGCTTGCCTTCCGATAGGAATCTAACTTTTCCAAGACTTGTCTGTTTCTGAGGACTCACATGGAGTTTATAGTTCACTTTGCTATTTTTAAAACAGTCTAAGGATTACCCTCTAAAACCCTGAGTACAATATGGCCATTTCTTAGGGAATAGCCTACCCAACTCCGTCTTGGAGTTGGGGCAGATCCGTCCTTGCTGCCCATTAGTGACTCGTCTGGGTCTAATTTAGGCCACAACACACACCGAGCAGGAACTCTGTAATTCCATGTTCTCTTCAATGTTCAGCAGATTTTGTTCACTCAACAAATGTTAAATGCCAGTAATAACTAACACCTTCTCTCTCTAAATAAAGCACTATTTTGAGACGGCATATACATGACCATTCTGATTTCATCTTTTATTTAGAGAGCAGGAAAAAAAAAAAAAGAAAGAAAGAAAGAAAAGAAAAAAAAAGAAAAAGCCACACACAGATTCTGTCGGCAGCGCCTGTATTTCAAAGTCTAAAAGTGGGTCATGGAGATGGGCTGGAGACTAAGGGAGGCTGAAGGGCCTGGAAGCCCTGGGAGGACCCGGGGATGGTAGTCATCAAAAGTATCTTCTGCAAGCCTTCAAGGCAGAGACAGAGCAGGAGGCTGGAAAGAGCACTGGTTAGCAACTTGCCGCCGAGGGGTGGTCTGGGCTTGGCCACTGCTGTTGACACCAGGGCAGGTGACATTCAGGAGTCAGAGCAGAGGCTGCTTGAGAAACGTCTGTTGATTCACTTGATTCACTTAAACTATTCATTTGCTGAGCACATATTTCTCTGGGGCCTTCTCTGTAGGCCACACGGGGAAAGTCATGGAGAACGTGGCCCTTGCTCTCATGGAGTTTGGCAGGGAAGATATTAAATCAAACCATCTCAAAATAAATATGGAATTTCAGTGCAATACATGCTGTGGGCAAGCAAGAGGTTCATGATGCAGAGAATTAGAGAGAAATTCAAAACAGCTCACAGGCCCTGACCCACTGCCTCTACGTAGGTCTTGGGGCCTGAAGGCTCCACGCTGTGCCTGGCGGCCACTTTTAGTCACTGAAGGAAGCAGACGCAGGGTGGTGGCTGTCTACCAACTTGTGTGGAAATCTTTCAAGTTTTGCAACCAGTGTTCTGGCTGAACACTGGCATTGCATAAGAGCTTATAATAGAGGGATTTGCTCTGGGCTGGAAGGCTGGTAAAAGGTTTCATGTAGGGGTAATATGTGAGCCAAGACCCAAAGAATAAGTAAGAATTAACTAGGTGAAGACAGAACTGATTGTGGGCGCCGTGAGCGGAGAGCCTTCAAAGGCCCAGTGGCAGGAGGGAACAAAATGTGTTTGAGAAGCTTCAAGTCCAGCGTGACTAGAGTGCATGAAGCAATGGCTGTGTAATGGGGTGGGGGAGGGTGTTTCATGTGAACCAGAACACGCAGGATAGTGCAGGTCGGTGAAAGGATTTCACTTATTTCCTTACGAACAATGGGAAGCCATTGAAGATTTTCGGCCCAGAAAAGCATGGCCAGATCTGTGGTTTACAAAGCACCCTCAGGCTGCTGGGGGGGCATCTGGAAGGCCGCTGCATCCATTCTGTGAAGAGGCTGGTGGCTCAGACCAGGACTAGGGACAAAGGGGAAGAGAATCTATTGCTTCTTGGTTGCTAAATTGCTTAATGACGGCCATTTGCTGAGCTAGGACACACTTGAGTAGGCCTGGGACGTGTTGGGGTTGGGAGCCAAGAAAGAGACTCTTGGAAGACAAGGAGGCTGAATGTGCTGTCACGGGGGAGACACTGTAGCATCCTGCAGGAAACCAGGGTGCAGGGGAAGGTTCTAGAATGGAGGTGTGCATTTGCGAGTTATGTCTGCACCAGTGGCCGCTGACCCCCAGACTGGGAGGAGGCAGACTGGGGAAGAGCAGGGCACTAGGTGGGGCCTTGAGAAATTCTAGCAGTTAATGGTCATCAGTCCTGAGAAGGGGGGTAAGAAAGCATCACGGGAACGAACAGGGAAGACCAGGCCTGGTATCAAAGAAGCCAAGGAAAGAGAGCACTTCAAGAAAGAGGCAGTAGACAATTGTCAGATGAAATGAAGACTGAAAATGCCCTTTGGCTTGATCACCACAGAGATTTCCCCGAGGGGTTCGTGAGGGTAGCTGTATTTTCCATCCAACTCTTCTCTTCACTTTGAACGAATTACGGGCTCACAAGTGATTGTATGGTAGAGAGCGTTCCCCCAATACATCACCCTGCTTCCCCCAGGGGTAAATATCTCACACAGCCATCATGTCACAGCCAGGACCCTGACACTGGCTCGGGCCGGAAGAATCCACTGCGGACCTCCGTGAGGTAACCATACGACGAGATGAGGCAACAGGATCAGAAGTCAAACCAGAGTCGATGGGAAAGAAGAGACAGGCGCCGCGGAGACAGTAAACACTGCATTCTGCTCGGCCCTAGGCACCACGTCAGGTACTGGTGTGGAGTGGGGAGCCCTGCGGAAACCTTCACAGCCACAGGATTGGGACAAGAAACAAGGGCAATAGGAAGCTGAGGGTAGGAATCTCTCTCTGGCTGTGGGCACCAACAGGAGAGGCCGCAGTGGGCCTGGGAGCAGGATCTCTAGTGGGGAGTCCTTGGGAACACCCCTCTGGTGGTGGCCGAAGGAAGCTCACCCAGGCTGTTCCTTCAGGACAGATTTTCTGGGCAGTCTGTCATCCCAGGGTCTCTCAGGTTTTACAAACTGGTAAGAGCAGAGGATCCTTCCACACCTGAGTCTCAGACATTTTATAGCTATTTCATTTTCTAATGGCGCATTAGAAGGCACGTTAGCTGGTGGATTTGAGGGAAGAATTCCTAACAAGCCCATTTCACAGATGAACACACTGAACCCCAGGCTCCAGGGGAACTCCCATCACCCAACCACGTAGGCCAGAGTCCTCCCCGGGTCTCAGAATTCTGGTTTTTGATGTTTCTTTTTCTTTCTTTCTTTCTTTCTTTTTTTTTTTTTAAGATTTTATTTATTTATTTGACAGAGAGAGATCATAAGTAGATGGAGAGGCAGGCAGAGAGAGAGAGGGAAGCAGGCTCCCTGCTGAACAGAGAGCCCGATGCAGGACTCGATCCCAGGATCCTGAGATCATGACCTGAGCCGAAGGCAGCGGTTTAACCCACTGAGCCACCCAGGTGCCCTGGTTTTTGATGTTTCTATTCCATTGCCTCTCAGAGTACCTTACTTCACGGGCTGCTCTGGGTCTCCAGAAACATATTCTTTTGAGTCGTGCAATTAATTAGCCACGGCTTTCTATGAAAGTTTGATCATTTTCTTCTCCCTGATATCACCCGACTTGGCCATCCTCAGATATCCAAAACTCAAAAACATCATGGGAGGATGTGTTTTGTCCTCATCTCATTCTAACTGATGGATGGCCAAGAAACAGAAAAATAATTAAGTATTAGAAACCTTGAGGGTAGATTTGACGATCGTCACACATTCCAACTCCTGTCCCACTAGGGTCATTCCTGAAGCTCTGTTTTTAAAAGGGAGGCCAAGGAGAGTGGGTCAAAGGAGGAGAAGCAGGTGGAAGCTGGCCGCAGGGCCCAGGTCCCCATGGGGCTGGGGCTCGTTTGGGCTCATTCCGATGGGTGCGCAGGGAGGTTCCTCTCATCCGCCTCACTCCATCTCCACGGGAAGACAGAGAGCCCGGCACTGGCTGCTCCTGTGGGAGAAGCTGTAAGAAAACTCTGGTCCTGCATACTAATTGGCCTACTTTAATGACTCTTCATCCCCTGCCTCCGACTGCAACAAAAATCCCCTCTTCCGAAATCGCCTGCTCCTAGCGGAGGAGGCTCGCTGCCATGGCAACCAAGCCTTCCAATGCTGGGAAAACTCACCATAGCGATGCGGGGAGAAAACTTCCACTGGTGCATTTCCAAAGAAGAAGGGCTTGGGGGGGGGGGGGCGGAGCAAGGGATTTGGGGAATGATGTGGCTGGAGAAGGGGACCCTCCCTGGCGGAGGGCAAGGGGGAACACGACACAAAAACGTGCTTGCAGACCCGAAAGCCCACGGAGAGTGGACTGGTGGAGCCTGGCACTGGGAGATCCCTCCACACATGCTGAGGTTCGTGTCACCTCATCCACGGGCTGCCCCGCACCGGAGAGGGAGGCCAGGAACAGGCCCGCAAAGGTCTGTCTGCCCCGAGTCAGTGACATGCAGTACCGAGGCCGAGTGTGCTCTCATCCACGTGTGAACCTGGTCACTGGGGTCTCCCATTAGTGCTCTGACTCTGCTAGAAAATCATGTTTGAGGCACAATTATATCTCCTTTGAAAAGAGAGAAAACATGGCCAACACAAGGAGTGTGCCTCCCTACCGAGCGGCTGCAGGAGAGGAAGTTTTCACCGAGGTGTGTTTGCTCGGATGCGGCTGCTCCCACCGGATGCAATACGGGGCTTCTGGGGACAGACACTGGGGACATACACCGGGCCAACAGCGCTTGGTGCCTCCATGTCCTCTTTAGTGTGATGCCAAAGCAGCAGATGGGGTGTTTGGGGGATCCCCTCTAATTCTGGGGCACCCCTTGGCATTGTCGGAAGCGCTGTCCCCTCTGAAGTGCTCTAATTCACCCGCCTCTGTTGTTGGGAGCGCCCCCCTTCAGAGCCCTTTTCTTCCTCTTTCTAAAGCAAGGCAGTGCCTTTTGCGTCCTGAGCCCAGAGCCTCGTTTCTGAAACACCCCAGTGTTAAGTAGCTGGCACACATTAACGTCAAAAAGGGGTGTTTAGTTCCCCAAACCAAAGCAAACACACACACAAATGTTCTCTTTGGGACCAATGTGGAGAGAGAGTTTCTAAAGGCCGACCACAAGCTGATTGTGTTTCTGACAGCCCCCTTCTCTCAAAGGAATGAGCAAAGCCTGCCATGCCTTTATCTGGGCCTGACAACTCCCAGAAGCAAGCCAGGACGGGGAGCTCGCCTCCGATCCAAGTCAGGAAAGCCTGAGAGCAGGAGGCGGCCGGCACTTGGAGGAGGCAGCCTCCCCAACCACACAGCACTGGGAGGCCCTTCATTCCCAGTCCAGCAAATGACGCTGAGGAAAGCCTTATTTGGTTGCATTTAAATAAGATACACCCGGCCGGTCACACTCACCTTTGTCCCTCTGATGTCATTTTGGACACAAAGACTTTGTAACATGCTTGACTCCCAAGCCCCGGCTTTTCAATGTGACATTAGACGAATCTTTCATTCATTTCTTTTCAACCAGTATTTCTTGAACAAACTCTGTGAGCTGCGGGGGTGGAAGGCAAAAGTGACCCCCCACCTGTCCTTCCTGAAGAGAGTGTTTGGAGAGAATGGCCCTCTCTTACATTTGCAGACACTTAGCTCCCAAAGCGCTTCACAGGCGCCGTCTAATTTAACCCTGTGCCCAGTCTGGCCGGACGGCAATCAAGTTTGTGCCTTCCAGCAAGGAACGGGGGTCAGGGGGCCATTGACAAAGGATGCCAGCAATGTTTGGGGGTGTTATCCTGGCTCTTCCCAACTCACTTTGCACCTAGGGAATTTAGGTGCTAAAACTGTATGTTCTCTGGGGACCGGGGCACAAGATGGCACTGGGTATGAATCGCCCTCAGGAGATTAAATAAGTTCGCCATCAAAGAAATCTTTGAAAGTGAGGACACTTTATTCAGAAAGAAAACTGGCTTTGCTTTCAAAGAAGACTGCAAAGGAGACATTTCAAAGCAATGGCTTAATGAGGTAGAAAAAACACTGGCCAAAGAGTTAGGAGGTTGAGAGCCTGGTGCTCTCCTGTGGCTTTCAGAAAACGAGGAAATTGGGCCAGATTATTTCTAACCTGCAGGTCAAAAATTCTGCATGGTTTACCAGGCAGGTGTGCCACCATACGTGTCGTGAGGAAGTTCCTGAAAAAGATCCAATCAAATGTGGTTTTAGAAGTTTATCCAATGGGTTATTACAGATGGGTGTGTTTATTTCATCGCCAAGACTGGTTGAATGTCAAGAGCTAAACAGCACTTTCAAGGGCTTATTATTTTGAGGTCTCCTCTCACACGTATTCTAACCTTGACAGTAGATTATAGGGATGGAAAGCAGAATGTCTGGGACAAAACAGACATTCTATAAATATTTGCTTCATAAATGAATGAAGATGTGGCTGGATAAATGAATGCAAACAGAATGAAGGAAGAGGATTTTGTAGGAGTGGAGAGGAGACGTCAAAAGAAGGTCCTTCTGAGAAGCTATCAAGGTGTCTCCTGCCAAAAACAAAAGCCATGTAGCCAAGAAACCAAATATTGTGTGAGAGGGAGGCAAAAAGGGGTGGGCAGGTACCTCTGTACAAGAGGTGAATTTTACCATACCTTAATTTTACAGCTTGAGTCCTGCTACTTTTTCCTTAAGGTAAGACTGGTGACTTGTTATAGCTAAGGAGCCACAAAGCCTGTTTTTTGATCCTAGATATTTGCACTGGGAAACTGAGGTCCTTCCTGTACCAGCTCCAAGAAAGCAAAGCTCCGTGTGGATCCAAGCATCAGACTCAAATCCAGACTCCCAGCATAGATCAAACAGATCCACCATTTCAGGTCATCTTATGTGGTCAAATAAGGCACTTGGGGGTACCCTCAACCCCTCAGCATCTTGGCCTGTGGGCTGCTCATTGATGGTGTGTCCAAGGTTCTGCCAACCCTGTCTGGTGTGCAGGTACATATTTAAGATATACATTCCTTCTAGAAACCTCTCGCCGGTGGAGCCCTGGGTCCCAGTCATGGAGGTCCGTCTGTGATGCCCCCTGTACCTCTGTTTGCCGGGGCTATGTTTCCTGGGGGAAACGTGATCTTGTTGCTTCTGGATCTTATCAACTTCTGACCATCCCTGAAGCTAAAGCTTAGCCTTCTTAGGAGCACTCTATGAAACCCCCAACACAGGGGAGCATCTAACATTTGCTCTTTCAGATGAAACCACTTCTCAGATTAAACTCTAGCGCTGTTATCACCTTACAGATATTCTTTTTCTTTCCCACTAGGTTAAAAACCCTTCTAGATTATAATCATTATAAACATATTATAATATATAAATTTATCAAAGTAACACGCCATATACCTTAAACTTATACAACGTTACCTGTCACATGCGTGGTATAAAGAGGAAAACAAATACCTCCTTGTAGACTGGGAACAGTATTTGGTACACATCTGTGCCCCCACAGTGGGGGCTGAATAAGCATTTGTTGATTGATGGCTAATAAATACATCACAGTGATTTTTCTAAGGAAGTCACTGCAGTTTTTAAGGAGTCATGAGAAAATCACAGCTTTGAAGTGTAGACAAATAGATAAGCATTACATGCAGACCAGAATCATTTAAAACATAAAATGGAAGTTCAGAAGCTTCACCATTAGAATTCTTGTTGTAAAAAGAACTTAAAATGTGTATTTTCTGCATCCTATGTGTCATTTAGTAGTGGTGAGCACAGCCATCAAGAAGAATTTATGTGAAGAGAAAAGTGGGAGCAGAATTATTTGCTCACAGGGGCCATTGCTTAGTTAATGCTTCTGCTCCGAAAAATAACTTTCACCCTGCTTGACTTGATGTTACTGATTTTTCATTCTTAATGCTTCACAGCCCTTTGATTCCTCAAAAATGAATCATGAGCTTTGAATGTGAGGCCAAGAGGGAGGGATGTAAAGAAAAGAGAAAAGGCGGGAGTTTAAGGGCTAGGAGAAAGAAAATACGTATTCTCTGATTTCTCCAAGGACTGAGCAAGAAACAGAAATCTCTGCCCAGAGTGGACAATGCAAGTAACTTAAAGAAAGAAAATGGGGTGGGGCTTCTTCTCTATTTAATGAAACTGTTTCACAGTCCATGCGCTGAGTCATCTAAAGGTAGCCCCCGGATCCTTGCCGCTTTCACACAAACTGGTTATTGACCAGATATTCATGAGAGCCTGAGCAATTTATAGCCTGGGGTTTAATTAACATAAAACAGCAGTAATGCCCTTCCAGCAGCATGCAGGGCTAGAAGGCTAAACTTCCTAATTTTTTTTTCCACCCTGAATGCAAAATTAGGGCAATTTGGGGGTCTCGAATCCTCACACTTCCATATCAGAAGATTTCAAATCTATGATCTCATATACAGGAGAAAGTGCTCACTGATTTCAGATGCCCTTAGCCCAGTATAAGCCCAATATATGATCCCTTCTAACCTCCAGGATACTTCTGCAGGGTTTTGGGATATACCTAAGAATGCTCTGAGTAGAACAGTTCCATTAAAATCACGTCTCCGGACTCAGTGAACGCCAGCAATGGGATCCCCAATTGTGGGCCCAAGTTCTCTCTCTCTTCCTCTCTCTCTATCCCTGTTTCTGTCTCTTGCCTGCTTCCTCCAACGATTTATCCAATAGTTCAGTCGATCTAAAGGAATTAAGCCTGCCAAGAAGCACGATGCATAGATGACCATGAAACTGACATGGCAAGTGGGGGAAATTCTGAGGGTGGCAAGAACGGTGGGCAGTGGTGACCACCGCATCTCTCCCAAGAATTATTGTCACACTGTCTCCACTGCGGAGGGCTCAAGAACTTTATAATTTGGCTGGAAGACTGCCTGTCAAATGGTAGTCATCTCTGGCCTTCAAAGAGCAACCAGATAATAACTGTAATTTAACCTGCTCCTGCCTTACAGACAGCAGCCACCTTTCCGGCTCTGGGGGGTCGGAGGGGGGTGGTTCTGCAAAGAACACAGAGCGCATCTCTGTGTAATTAAAGCTCCAGCTGCATGGATCCGCGCATCAGAAATTCAAAGAGTCCCGGAGACTGGTTTCTCTCTGTCTTCCTCGCCCCTCCCACATCCTCTTCTGGTTTCCTCCTCTTTCCCACCCTTTCTGGCTGTACAACTCATCTCCCAAACTGCTACAGAAAAACCGCAAAAACACTGAATAGTCCCACTTCCCAACTAAAGGGGGTGCTCCTCGAAAGCCTGTCCTATTCATCATGACAGAGAGCCTTAATAGACATTGGTGGAAGTAATGAACATTCTCTTTGCCCCCCTGCGATGCTGGCGAAAATACCACTTCTACGTAAATGACTCCATCTCCTTAAAATATTCCACCGTATCTCAACCAATTCAAAGAGGGTAGATATTATTCTTTGGGAAGATACTCCCATAACATGTACCCAGATTTATACCAAACTATTCATCTAAAGATTAATTGATTAATTAATGAGTCAGTTGCTTAGCCAAAAAGGCAGGCTACTCCCTGTTAGCTTTTTGGCAGAGGAACTGGGCAGAACTTGGGCTGTGCTGTGAATACTCTGTAGGTTCAGATCTGGGCTTACAACACTGATTGATTATGTGACTACGCAGACCTTCACCTTTCCAGGAGGGGCCTGTGTACTCACTGACTCATAGGGCAGTCTGTGAGTAGCACTTACAAGGTGCTCTGAGGGGTCCGTCCTCGGTAAGACTCAGTAAACATCAGTCGCTTCAGTCAGCTGGTCATAGCGCTTCCAAACAGAGTTACAAATTACAGAGTTTTGGGGTGCTTGGGTGGCTCAGTCAGTTATGCGTCTGACTTTGGCTCAGGTCGTGATCTCAGGGTCCTGGGATCAAGCCCAGTGCGGGGCTCCCTGCTCATCGAGGAGTCTGTTTCTCCCTCTCCCTTTGCCTCTGTGCTCTCCCTCTGCTTGTGCACTCATGTTCTCTCTCTCAAGTAAATAAATATATAAAATCTTTAGTAAATAAATATATAAAATCTTTAAAAAACATTACAGCATTTCCAAAAGGGCAACTTCCTTTTGTTTCCGTCATAGGAAAAGGACACTAAAATAACATCAAGAGTTCAGTTTATACCTGATTAGTAATTTCCTAGGTGCCTGGTTTATCTAAAAATAATATATCAGCAAAGGGCTTGGCTGTTTCTGCAAAAACCTTTGCAAGGACAGATAGGTGATTGTTTTTATCTCCTTTTCCTATGGAGAAAACTCCTTTCCTAGGGAGTTTTTACCTCCTTTTCCTCCTCTTTACCTCCTTTTCCTACGTATCCTATGGCATAAGTGTTTACCTCCTTTTCCTGTAAGTACACTGTCTTGTACTGGCGGCTTTTCTAAGGCCTGTCTCTGGCTGGCGGGCCAAAGCAGCCTCAGAGCCCAGGGGCAGCAGCTCTGCTCTCTCGGTTTCAGATACTCATACAGTTGAAAGCCTTCATAACCCATGTTCTTCCATCTGATCTCCAGCACAACCTGCTGAAAATGTAGCCAGAAGACAGCTGAAGATGAAGCGGAGAGGCTAAGAGGCTTTCCCTTGGCGATGCTCTGGGTTAGGGGCAAGAAGCCTGGAGCTTAGGTACCTTGTCTTTCAACAAGCTCCTCCCAGTTTACATGTGAACCACCCCCTCATGAACTACAGTGATTTTTAAAAATCTAAATACGTGCTGTAAACAGTCCCAGTGGTTCTCAGCGAGGGGTGGACAGACCGGCACCAGGGGCTCTACCTGAGAACTTGGAAGCGGAGTACATCCCGGGACCCCACCCCAGCCCCACTGATTCAAAACACTGGGGGATGCGGCCAGCCTTCTGTTCTACCAAGGCCCTCAGGGGACTCCCGTGTACACCAAAGTTTGAGGACCACTGCCCTAGAACAAGGAGGCCTACAATAAGTTATCTCATTTAATCCTTGCAACAACTCCAGGATACATAATACTGTTAGCTCAGTCTTGGCAGGAGGAAACAAAGGCCCTAAAGGAACAGTCAACCCTTCTAGCATCATGTGGTCAGTAAGAAAAAAACCTTATATCTGCCGACTCCTGGGGCCCAGCCTCTAAGCCTACTGTCCCACTGCCTCTCAGCAAGTGTTAACCGGCAGAGAGTTTTACTAGCAAGGGTTTATTCATCCTGTCTATAATTCCTTCCCAGATCAGGCTAGTCCTTTACTTCATGATAGATTGCTACATTTAACATGATGGCAGTTGTGGTCCTGTTCTCATCATACAATTTGGCAGATGGGCTGGTAAAATAATTAGCCCTTCACACTTGACAGTGGAAATCTGAGCTCTTCTACAAGACGATCCTATGAATGCCCAATTCCAGTGGGATCCAGGCTCACACAGCTTTGGTCACTTTTTACACACTATTCCAAATTTTAAATTGGGGAGCACTTTGATCCCTGAGATCTCCAAATCATTAGTACTTCTTTTCAAAGGAAAGAAAGAAAGGTAACTGACCTCAATTTCTCTTAAATAGAATTGGCTCAGTGGTTCAAAGAGAGTCGTTTATAGTCAAACAATTAACGTAATGGTGGAGGCCTGCGTTCCCCTGATGGAAGTCTTGACAGCCGTCCTTCAAGATATTTTTCAAAGAACAACAGGTGCTCTGTGGTTTGGTCCTGGAATCTGTGGAGGCTGATCCCCGGATGGGGCCTGTGCATAAGTGGTCGCATATGTCATTTTATGCTGCTTCTCTCTATCAGTCTGACCTCGGGGTCGTTAAGTTTTCAAGCGATCATGGGAACAGAACTGATTATAAACTTAAAGGACAGCAACTTGGCCTGAGATGCCGGTAAAGGGCGAGTAGGGAGTAATTTTTAAGACTAGAACCTCTGGGGGCGGTTAAGGGACCTTTTAATCTCAGCCCATACATCTGTGAAACAACCGCATTTCCAAGAACTAATACAGAAGGGTCAGATGAGGTATGTTTTCCCATTTCCCTACTCACCCAACCTCAGTGGCATGGATGAGGGATAGGGAGCAGAATGAGACAGGAGAAAGGAAGAATCTACCGGGGCTCTTACAAGAAAATCTATGTAATTTGCTCAACCCCTTGTTGTCTCTAACCTCTGATAATCAGTTACGTATTGCTACATTTTCTCTACATATCTTTGTGAAATGGAGGTTGATACAGGATACATTCTACCTTTGAAGTGATTTTGAGTCAAAGCGTGCAAATGACTTCCTTGAAACGGAAAGGCCTTGTGAATGTTGAACAGTAGCTATGCCATGTACCCGAGAAGTGTTGCTTTCCCAGTGTCTTAATATCCCGGGGCGTGTGCGCGAAAGGGTGATTTCTGTTATAGCTCACTGATTTGTAGGTAAGAGGGGCCAACGTGAACCTAAACGGAGAGGTGGGGACAGAGAGGAGATGGTAGCTTTCAAAAAAGCCTGAGGGTTTCTGTGATGCTGACACGGGCACGTAGAAGAGAAGGGTACTTGGCCACCACATGGATTTAGATTAGATTAGATGCCTCCTTTAATATAATGCCTCCTGATAGTTTAAGGTCAAGGTCCTGCTGAGAAAGAAGCCTGCTCCATTGTGCTTGGTTAGTCCTCAGTCAGCGAAAGCCATCCAGGGCACCTGTATGTGTCCTCTCTGTGGCAGTAGACAGGATTTTTCTAAGAGAGATTGTGGCTAAAGGTCGCCCACGCTGCTCCCTTTCTTAAACCTCCAAATGCTGACATCAAATACTAAAACTTCCTTCCATGGGGGTATCTAATTCATAATTCAACCCAACGAAGAGAAAAAAACAATACTTACTACTTGTAAGCAATAAGAAAACAGATAACATCCTTAATTAAGTAGTTTACGTTTTCATTAATTAGAATGTCTACACAATGACAAAGACACTGGATAAAAATCCAGAAATTAAACCCTTTGGTTAGCAGTTCCACATGATACCAATCAATCAACTGGATTGATATCCCCTTCCCCCACTGAATTAGCTAATTTCTTGGCTAAGCCAATTTAATTATTTTGGTCGCATAGACTTCTCTTCAGACTAATCAATAAAAACCCAGAAACTATCATTTTAAAGGTTAAGCTGCTAAATGATTCAAAACATAGGCATGTTGAAATAAGTCCTCTCTCTAAAACTCCTTCCTTTTTTATCCTGTGGATATAATGGCAGAAGTGAAATGCTATTTAAAAAGTATGGTTCTTTCACTTATGGAAAAAAGGGATGTCATGGTATCATGCTTTGTCAAGTGACTTGAGAAGACAAAGAAAAAATCAGCAAGTTCCAATATTTATACAACTTGAACTACAGGTTAAGTAAACTCTATTTCCTTTCCAAAAGAAAATGGAAAAACAATAGATTAGGAAGAAAATATTTGCTTAATTACATATACATGAGTAATCACATACACACACACCCCCACGTATTTTAAGGGATTATTCACTTAAAAAAAAAATCAGGACCTCAAAACATAAATATCAAAAGCACAAGAGGCAGAGAATCTATATAAGGAAAATAAGAATGGATTAGAAAAATTGGACGGTGGTTGATTTTGCCATTTGTCCTTTCTAGCCCTGCCAATGAAGGCATCACTGAAATGCATCTAAAAACCTGGCACATATATCTGAGGCATTTATTTCAGACTATTGGCTTTCTCGCTGTTTGACTCACTCAACCTTGTCTTTGTCCTCACAGGTCCTGCATTTACCTCCACCATGAGAGGCATTTTCAGCGTCGCATGTTTTGATGTTCGATTTTGGACACACTATCCAAGCTCAACCCCGGCACGCCCCGCCTCACATTCCTAAGGGCAAGACCCACGTTCAGTCTCTGCCCTTTGTCCTGGCAAGGTGGGGGAAGGACCTTGTCGGTTATTGACTTTCTACCTTGCCCCAAAGGAAGTAATCAACAGTCAGAGGGACAGAAAACATGCACCAATAACCAAAGAGAACTATGTTCGCACCCGGGGGATGATTTTTATTTAGGAATTTCCAGAACTTTCAGTTTAATCACCAATCGTCTCAGACGCCATCCATCCCTGAGGGCCATCCAGACCCTCAGGGATGGGGAGGGTAGTCAACAATACTCATATACTGGTGGATCCCCTGCCATTGTTTTATTTTTTTTTAATTTTAATTTTATTTATTTTATTTTATTTTATTTTATTTTATTTATTTGACAGACAGAGATCACAAGTAGGTAGAGAGGAAAGCAGGCAGAGAGAGAGGAGGAAGCAGGCTCCCTGTGGAGCAGAGAGCCCAATGTGGGGGACTCGATCCCAGGACTCTGGGATCATGACCTGAGCCGAAGGCAGAGGCTTTAATCCACTGAGCCACCCAGGTGCCCTCTGCCATTGTTTTAAAAGCAGGATGACAACATAGGTCAAGAGTCATACTAAGGCTCAGATCCTTTGATTCTGTAAGTCCACTCCTGGGAGCTTATCCTAAGTGAATAATTCAAAAGAAGAAAACAGTCCTACATACAATCATGCTCTCTGAACAGTTATTTAAAATAGTAAGGAAAGGAAAGATTTAGAAGTTCAATAGTAGAAAGTAATTAGGCTAACCTTGGTAACGCAACCATAAGGAATATTACTTAACCATCAAAAAGTGATCAAGGCACAATGATCATTGTTAACAAAAAAAAAGTTTATAATCAAAGACCAGGTAAAACTGAATGAGCATTGTAAGTTCAAGATGGTTAAAACTATATCATGTGTGTGTGCATGACATGTACACAGTATATATAATGCAGACAGAGCTTGTAAATCCCCCTGCTCTCTAAAATTTACTTGTAACCCCCAAACCAAGACTCGTGGCTCTTTCACAGTCATTCACAGACCTTTGTAGAGAAGGGACAATTTTGCATCAGATAAAAGTGAAGCTCTACCCTCTTGTTTTAGGTCTCATGCTACAAATGAGCATCCTTTTGCCATTGAATTAGTGCCACTTTTTATTTTTTTTCATTTTATGGGTTTTGTTGGCAATTTCACTGTTGAAATTGGCCTGTAAGAATAATGCTCAATGCTGTTCGGCATTCCTAAGGGCAAGAAGATATGATGTATGTTACAGAGAAAATACGTGTGTTAAATAAGCTGCCTTTAGGCAGGAGATGGAGGGCTGTTGGCTGGGAGCTCAAAGTTAGTGTCTCCACAGTGTATATTGAATAAGGTGTCTTTCAACTAATACACACATAAAACAAGATTATGTATTGATGAGCTGATGAAAAGTGTTGTCACCAGAGCTTCACAAGAACCGAACCCTGGGGACACCTGGGTGGCTCAGTCAGTTGAGCAGCTGCCATCAGACCAGGTCATGATCCCCATGTCCTGGGATCGAGTCCCAAATAGGACTCCTTGCATGGTGGGGAGCCTGATTCTCCCTCTGCCTCTCTGCCTGTCACTTTGCCTGCCTGTGTGCGCTCTCTCTGACTAATGAATAAAAATGAAATCTTAAAAAAAAAAAAAAGAACCAAATCCTGTATCTCTTCTAGGAGCAGTGGTTCAGTATGTACTAAATCAGTGTTAGTTTCTAGAGATTGGCTATCAATAATAGTGATAATCAACTGTACACACATATGTGTGAAGACATGTTTGTATGTGCATATATATATACCTACACACATACCTATAAACACTGCAAGAAAATTGTGTGTACAAATACACAGTCACGCAATTATCTGGGTTTAGGGATCCTTGAGTTTTTCTCTCAAAATTTCAAAATTGTTTTTATGACATTGCTTTTACCGTGCAAACATTTAGAATGAACAAAAACCAAAGAAACCCTGCTGACCAATAGCAGAGTTCTCTAGTTGTAAGTATAGATTGTTTTGGAATACAGTGGCCTTACTATCCCCGTCAAATGAAACAAGTTGGCCAGCATACGTCCTTCATGCTCATTCCCTGGACAGGCTGTGTAATCTTGCAATGTTTTAGTTGGCTCCACTAAGAGGTAAAGATAATATCAGGACTTGTACGAATGTGTACATTAAAATCTTTCAGTAAACTTCCCAGAGAGATCTTCTGATTCTTTTAGGGCTCTAGCACTGGGGTTTTCAGAATGTTCACCCTAAACCATTACTTGGTGCTAGGGACTGAAGTTTGTCCCCCAAAATGCATATGTTGAAACTCTCACCCATGCCCCAGGGGGTTGGTTTTAAGAGGCAGGGTCCTCATGATGGGACTAGTGCCCCTACAGAAAGAGGAGATGAGGGATCTTTCTCTCTCTGCCTACACATCCCAAATAAGGCCATGGAAAGACATAACCAAGCAGAGGGCCCTCACCAAGAACCCAACTGTGCTGCACCCTGATATCCAGATTGTGAGAAATAAATTTCTGTTGTGTGAGCACCCCCGTCTGTGGTATCACATTATAACAGCCAGAGCAGACTCTGACAAAGCTCCATCCGCTCCCCCTCCCAGTGATGATCTCAAAGATAGGTCCTTTAGGGAGCCAACTCAAGTAAAATGAGTTTCATAAGGGTGGAGTCCTGATTCAGTAGAAACAATGCCCTCAAAAGAAGAGGAAGAGACACCAGAGAGCTTGCTCTCTGTCCTCTGCCATGTGAGGACACAGTGAGAAGGTAGCCATCTTGGCCAGAGTGTGCCCACCAGAAACTAAACATGCTGACACCAAGATCTTGGACTCGCAGCCTGTAGAACGGTGAGGAAATAAATTTCTATGGTTTAAATAACCCTGTCTGTGGTATTTTGTTATGGCATCCCAAGCTGATTCATATACTTGGGTTCCATCCTCTTGCCCTCTAGCTTCCCACTGGGTTCAAAGGATGGGATATTGGATCTGGAGCCATCACTATCCAGCCTTCTATCAGTGTCACATTCTTAATGGGCAACTCTCCAGGTAATAGCCCCTCCTGGATTCAGGTAACCATTCCCCCCCCTTGTCACGTAGATGGGGTCCAAGGGCGATGGGGTTTTACATCATCCCTTGTGTATTGCCTAAAACCTACCTACACCTTTTATCAAATACATTTCTATTACTTCATGTCAGTATGCTACCTATTTTGTATCAAAACCCTGACAGGAACTAACATGACGTGAGAATTGCTAAAAAGAATATTTTTCAAAATACAATTCCGAATATCGTGTCGCTGATCGGGAGACTGAGGCCCAAGAACTCCTAATGAACTGTTGATCACATCACACACTCAGGGTCACCTGAGTCATTACCAATGGTATCACCAAAGGACAGTGGCTGCTCATTGCCCATACCGCTTGACTGGTGATAACAAGGCTGTGATGGGAAGAAAGGAAGCTCCCTTGTTCTGCCGAGAACACAACTTATTAATATTACATTTTTCTTCCCCTACTCTATAAGCCAGACCTTCCATAATCTCTGGTTCCATTTTTTTTTTTTTTTTCGCCATGTCTTTTTCTCCATCTTGGTTCCATTTGCTGAAAAGTCTCCATTGTTCTAGGGGTCAGGAAAAAGGGGCAGGGGGAGCGCTTGTTTCGAAGTGATTGCCTAGCAACCCATCTTCCTTATTCCAAGGACAGAGGCGATTTGCATATTGAGAAAGAGGGAAAAAAGCTCCCCTTCTCATGAGTCCCGGAGTAAGAATGTCTCACTGACCACTCCTCAAAGGAACCTTCCTTCCTCTGAGAACTCCCCCTGGGTGGCCTTTCTTTGCCTGCAGCTGCTTGTGTGTACTCCCTTGGGACCGGAGCTGCCTTCCGAGGTGCACCCAGAGCTGCCACAGCAGCAAGTGCCTTCCAGCCCTGCCAAGCTACAGCCCCGGGCGGGCGGCACCAGGACAGGGCTCAGAACATCCTGATCTCATTCAAGTGGACATTTCTTTCCCACACTGTTCCTTCCTTTTGGAGCTTTCTTTCCTGGAAACATGCCACACCCAGGGGATGTCTAAGCCTGCTGCTCTTAACCCCCAAACTTCCAGTGACTTCCTTGAGCTTGCTACGGGAGAGTTGAAGCCAGCAGACAGACCCATAGAGAAGAGGACACATAACCTCCCCCCGGAAGTTCTCAGCTGACCTACAGGAGGTGGGAACCAAGGGAAGAGAGGCTGTTCGTCACCTTGTTTGAGAAACTGACTGACTTGGTAGATGGAAAAAATCCTTATCGTAAACTAGAGACCTCCTACCAAAAACATCTCATTTTCCATCCTGCTCAGTCTCCATACTGAAGGAGAAAGGGTGGTTCTCTAGAAAGGCAGTGTGGGAAGGAATAAGATTGGAGCCCTCTCGGATTTATGCTTAAAAGACATAAAGAAAACTCTTGGGCTCTCTGGCTCCACGTTGGGTAAGACCTTTAACCTTCGAAGCTCTAAATTGCCATCTAGAAACCAGACCTTTAAGAATTACATTGACAGCCATTGACAGTGTTTCACTTATTTAAACTCCACCAAGTAACATGAGGAATGTGGCCTTTGTGGTTCTTATCGTTGCATAAGAACCATCTCATGATTATGTTTGCGTTTTTTCCTTTGTCTCCTTATGCTGCTAGGATATTTGTAATGAGGAGAGGCTCTGGCTATCCCCAGGTAATATTGATCTATAGCATGATAGCAGATATGTCTGTCATTAAGAAGATGTTATGGTGTTTTTTATATATTTGCATTCCATTGTCATCTTATGTATTTCCATCCATACACATACATACACCCAAGACAAAGAAACCATGGAGGTCTGCATAAGGCTAACCGATAAAAAACAAAACAAAGCAAAACTTCTTTGACTAATATAGAGATAGTCCTCTAAGAGAGAAAAATGTAGAAGATAATGCCACTGAATCCTCTTATCCATAAGGCCAGGAGATGGATACATCCAGAAAAAAATTCTAAATGACTCATGCAGTTGGTCAATGAGCAGGAAACAAAGAAATTTTTTAAAAAATACACTAAAGCAAAAAACTTGACCTCATGCAGAAGACCTCAACTGTGGCTTTGTTTTTTTATTTTTTACTTCTGCCAGATCAGTATGTTCTTTAAGAATTGATCTTCAGTCTTCTCTGTGCAGAGGATATTTTTATTTAATCCAGTGCAACTAGAAATTGAGCTTAGAATTTTAAAGCCAAAAGGATTTTAGAAATCATCTGATATAAACACTCTCCTCATTTCACAACTAAGATCCACATTCTGAGGCCCAAGGAGGTTCAAGTTTGTCCAGATGACATGCAGATTACATGGGTGGTAATACACAGATATCATTACTTAGGATACTTTGGGTTCAAGTAACCACAGGTCATTGACTTCATTCAATGATGGGAGTACCATGTTCATAAGAAAACCAACTTTGTTTCTCATTTGAAAGGGTTTTGAGGCATATGCTTTGGGAAATGAAGAACCTGGAATGTTGAGTGAGGGGCTGAAATGGGCCATCATGTTCCTGTTCATTCCTGCAGGAGGATTTGAGGACACACTCGGTGTTCTAGCACTGAGTGAGCAATGGGGAAGACTGTCATGGCCAACTGTGTCCTTGGGTGGATGTTCTATCTACTGCAAAGTTGGTGAATTTTACTGAGAGTCTGGGGAACAGTGAGGCAGTCATCTGGTGAAAAGTTTAATCAAACATTCTTTGGGTTTCCCTGAACTGCTTACCATTTCCCCTTTTTCTCTTAACTACTGCCACTTCATTATTTACAGTCAGTTGTGTTTCAAAGCCATGAACATTTGGGCATTCTCTTCCCTGTGACATGGAGAAATCATTGAGCATGGCCCTTATGCTATTTAAATAATTATGTCATAAGTATAATGAGATACTAAGCTTCAGACTTTTGAGAATAGTCCATGATTGCCTTTGAAAGCCTTGATGAAGTTTGGCAAGTCTGAAAGAAGCAAGGAGAGTGTAGAATGAGGGATTATTGGAGGGCATAGGGTGAGTGTGAACCATAGTTGATTCTGGAAGCAGAGTGTTTCATAAATTTTTCCCTGTGCCACAATCTGTTCCTATTAATTTTTTTGGGCTAACATAATTCACATAAATGAGAATATGGCACCTGATTTTAATTGTCAGAATAAAAATATCATGGAACCTTTGAGTTAGAGAGGTTTTTATAAGTTCTTCACAGCACGTACATTCTTAAAACCAAATCTCCCAAACTAAGTCGAATCAAAATGCATTGTATCACTATGAGTTTACTTCTAGAATTTCAAATTGGTAACACTTATGTATTGTGGCTCAAACCCCAAAAGCACATTAAAGTTTGGCTATTGCTAAATGTGTTAAAATTATATATACAACCTATCCAAGCATGTTGGTTTCCATTAGTTTTTGTTAATGGTTAAAATATATTTAGTACTAATAGTAATATTAATGGTTATAGTACACAATAGCAGATGGCATTTAAATAAAAAATCAGCTGTTTACAGAGCCAGTCACTGAAGCCACTCCACAAAATACTGGGGTCCACGGAACACAACTTATAAAACACTGACTCCTTTCTATGGCACAGTAGAAGACAGAAAGCCGGTGCTTACACACTTCCTCCAGGGACAAGAAGCTCATCTCTTGGAAAAGCAGTCTGTGTCACATCTCTCATTCTCAGTCAGTTCCTCTTCACTTAGTGCTAAATATGCTTCATGAAACTTCTACCCAAGGATCTCAGTTCTGGCCAGCAGAAGACAGCTAATGTGTTCACACCTGTGTCTTCCTCCCTCTTGTCCCAGTGTCCCTAGCCACCTCACTTATTCCTTCTATGGCGTGGTCTCAGACTTCTTGGTCACCCTCCTCTCAGTGTTCTCTTGCTTGTTACAGACACTCTGGAAATACAGATGGCTTAAAATGACTTCAAACTCAACATGTACCAAACTGAACCCATGGAGTCTCCTCAGCCCCTTCCAAAAAACCAGAACAGTGAATGATACCAGCGATGCAGGTCAGAAATCAATGTCACATCCTTGATTTCCTCTGCTCCACACTTTCCATGCCCAATCCACCACCAGGCCCTGCCATTTTGCCTCCTAAATAATTTAAAATCTCCTCACTTGGCTCTGTCTCCATGGACAGCACCCTTCATTGCCACACCATTGTCTTTCCTGGACTTCTGCAAGAGCCCGTGAGCCCATCTGCTTTCCATACCACATCTTGGTTAAAATTCTTAGCAGTGTGCCACTGTTCCATGATAATGAAAAATCCTTAGCATGGTTGACAAGTTCCTATGTGATTTAGCCCCTTTCTGCTTCTCCAGGTGGATTTTGCTTCTCATGCTCCGTGTCCAGCACACTGGCTCTCCTTCACCATGCTCTGCTTCTCCTGCCACTTGGCCTTCCTACCCGTGGGTACCTCTGCCTAGAGTGTATGTTCTTTTTTTGCCCTTAAACCAAGTTGCAGGACTCAGCTCAAAGATTCCCTTATACCAGGTCAAAGTCCCCTGTTTGTAGGTTCCTACAGACCTCAGGACATCTGCCTCATGACATGTATTACAGTTCTTATTTAATATATTGAGATTATCTGATCAGTGCCTGGTTCTCCAACTGGATCGTTAGCTCCCCTAGGCTAAGACGGGTCTATCTTCGTTTACTTTTTCCATCCTACTGCACAGAAGTTGTTCAAAGGTCTTTGTTGAGTGAATTGACTATGTAATTTCTATTTCAATTGTCTCTATTCCTTCAAGGGACCTGATCTTCAATCTAGAAAAGGTGGTACAAATATGGTTGAGAGAAGTCTGAAACCCAAAGGAGATGAGATTAAGTGGAAAGCTCAAGGTTGTTTTTAAAAGACTGTGTGTCTCTACGCATTGTTAATCAGTGCCCCAGCCAACTCCCTTTGGCAATATTACGTTTGGCATCCACACAGCCAGTGGGAACCAAGGAAACAAAGAAGTGAAGATAGATGACAAAGGACAGGGACAAAAGTTGATGTGATTTTCAAAAGAGAGTAAATATGTAGAATGGATAACCAAACATGACCTTTGCCCCTGAATTTTCACAGTAACTGTTTCAAGTTGGTTTGAAAGCACTTGGAAAAGGAAGTGGAGATAACTGGGAGCAAGTACAGGTTCATTAAGATGAAGTCATAGCAAAGGATCATCCAGTTCCTGTTGGGATGGGAAATGAGGGATTGCCATGGGCATGAAGTATATTGATTTCAACAAGACTCTTGGCAAAGCCGCCACAGGATCCTTGGGAGGAAGAGATGCATGTGCTGAACCCGCGCTTGTCAAGCACCAGCATGGGCAAGCCCAGCTTAACATTGCCCTGCCCATGGCTGATTCACTGTCAGACCATTTATTTCTGAGATATTCTCTTTAAATGTTCATATAGAATTAGAAGATGGTAGCTGACATGTAAAATGCCCACTGTGAAGTAGGTATTGGTTACAGTGATTGAATCGTTACACAAGCAATTTGAGAAGGTATTAAGATGATCGCTATGTAACAGTAGAAGAAATTGAATATTGTGACCTTAAGTGACTCATACAAGGTCACACAGTAAGAAGTGGAACTGGAGTTTGAACCCAGGAGGTCCAGCTCTAGATCTATGTTCTTTCCACTATCCTCTAACCCCTACCTCCATGCTTCAGATGCTCTAGAATGTTCTTGGCCGGCAGGACTTGATTGTGCCTGACGAATGAGTCTTTCTGCATCCTGTTCTACAATGGTCTAAGGTAGAACTTCACCTTTAATGCATACACCCTTCTGGGATCCATGGATAGAATGTGCCAGGTTCTGTAAACTTGGATTGCTTCTAATATTCACTAATCTCTCACAAAAAGCTAGCATTTCCTTCAGGTAAGAACATGGACAACAAACCCCAGTAGTATCAGCAGCGTGTGTGAAGTTGTCACCTGAAGAAATGAGACACTTTCATATCCCATTATTGTTGTCACAGATCTCTCAAAACATCATTTGTGTTCATCACTCTGAAATTATAGGGATTCGTAGACCCGCCACCAGATCTCATTATGTAATATTTTAACAAAACCACATGCACTATAATATCACGTTATTGGAGTATTCTAACTGTACTGCAGTGTGATTGTGTTCCTTTGTAACTCTTTGTGTTTTATGTTATACACTTAAAGCCTTATTTGGAGAAGGAGTCCCTGGGCTTCATCAGACTGCTGAAGGGCAGAGGCTGGTCCTGTGCTGTCCAAGTCAATTTAAGCGACGTGTGTGTGGTTTATGCCACGACGGTATCCCCTGATGGCATGTGTTTTATGCCCAGGCGGACAGTTATGACTCATAATGGCTGACAAGAGGTAAGTGAGTGGTAGTTCTGGACCAATCACAAAGAGACAAAGGAAGCCTATCACATAGAAATGAAAACATGCTTTCTGGAGTAGCAACTAACGTTGCCTTTAGGGGCAAAGTAGTAGGAACACAGAGTTCAGATCAGCAGGCAGGAGGGATCCGGGGACGTCTTTGACATTCTCAAAGACCTCATAACAATCATGGCTAGCATAAGAGGTTGACCAACAGTGTATGAAAAGTGACTTTTAAGTGGCTTAAGATACTCATGGGACGTAGGAAAAATTCAGGAGATATAAAGGGAAGGAAAAGGTGATGTGATTGCATGTGCCCTGAAGACAACATCCTGGGACTATTCCAGAAAGATCTGGGATAGTGCTCACATTTCTAGGAACTCATCCCAGATCCCACTATCTGGGATAGTGCTCACATTTCTAGGAACTCATCCCAGATGTTTATCCAAAGACTTATTTATTCCTCCACACATGGAAGGTAGAACCCAGCATATGCCACAGGATTCGACTTTGTATACTTTACATTTTCCATTGTGACTTCATGACAGCATCAAGTAGCAGGCAGTCTTCTTCACCATTTAACTAAGATGGGAAGTAAGGTTCAGAAAAGCATAATGAGTTGTTCGGAGCCATACACTACAAACATATTGCAAGGGAGAGTAGATCCAGGTCTGCTGTCTGTTGGTTCCATGTTCCCTGGCATATTAGTCAGATTTGGAATCTGTAAAGACTCCAGAATCCCACCTGAAGAAGGTCAGATTGGCTTCTCTGAGATCCCTCCTGATCTAAAAGGTTATGGTTCAGAAATTTAAAATATCCCTTTTTCTCCTCCAGCCAATAAAGCTTTAAGACTATCCTACACAGTGAGCCACTATCCTAGATGAACATGTTATGACTACTATGGGCAGAGCTCTGCAAATCAACCAGATGATACTTTTCCAATCACAGGGAGAAGACAGATGAGCCCGAGGGTCTTAGGGAGGCACAGAGTGAGAAGAGCTTGAATTTTTCCTTCGAGAACAGGGGTTCAGATGACAGCTCAGCCTACTCAATAAGCTGTGGCATCTCAGTAATGTGACTTCACCTCTCTGAATACGACTCTCCTCATCTGTATTGTTAAAGATGGGTGGGAAGGTTACATGTCAAGCTGGTATATAAAAGGTGGCCAATAAATGTTAGTCTTCCTTACAAGACCCAACACCAAGCCTCTAAGACATTAAGGAGAGTCTTATAAGGTTGTAATCCTTCCTACAATGAAATTTAAAGAGATTTCCGGAAGAAATTCACCTCTGCCCTTAAAAACCTTGGAGGAATTCAAGTAGCTGTAGCAGCCAAAAGAAAACATATGAATACTGGACTTAATTCACTCTGCAGTTTCCCTGTGGGGCACATATTCCCTCTGTGCCCTTAAAATGGTGCAACACTCCCTGTACACCCTTGCAAAACTCAGGAAGTTTTCTGTGCCATATGCACAGGCAAGGCATGAGCCACAAGTCCTCCTCAGCCTCTGCTGCTGCTTCCCCGTCATCAGCAACATGTGAATGAACCAAATTATCTCCAGAGCTGCGGGCGTGGGCCACAGAGCCAGGCTCCGCCGTCAAAGGAGCCCAGCGTCATGCTCCCCACCCCCTTAGGAGATGGCTGACGTTGTTGTAGGGCTGGGAGGGAGGAAGCCAGCCTGGAAATGCCATGTAGGGAAGAAACTGTTCCATTTCAGCGTTAGGATTCTAAAATAGCTGCTAATAAAAAGCCTTCATACTGTGACACTTCAATACAGACACCCACAAGCATACCTTAACAAGCTGTTTGACTCCTTACAAGCCTTTTCTTGCTGCAGGGCCCCCACCGGTCACCCACACAGATACACAACCATGCAGTGACAGAGAAGGCCAGCAGGGGTCTGCCTAGACTGTGGGCCAGCCCGGGAGACCTGGCTCCGAGGAAGCCTGGTAGGAGGAAAGCCTTCCTTGCTGCTCTGATGTTGGCTTGTCCAGGAGTATGTTGCCTCGCTTTGAACTTCCTGCTCATTCTGTCTTTCTTTCCTTATGTTGTCTTTGGCAAAACTTACCCAGAGGATGAGCCTTGCTCACCTCCTGGGGTGAGGGGTGCGGGGGTGGGGGGGTCGTCAATGAATATGTAAGTTACTAATTCAGAGATGCCCTGGTTCAAAGAATCTAGACTCTGAGGATAAGGAAGGTAGGGTATGATCTCATGATAGTGATTACAATTTAGAGTCTTTCCCATTGAAACTCCTAAGAATCCATTAATTACTATAATAGCATCTCCATCAGGAATATAATGGGTCAAGTTTGAGAAAATTTTTAATAGCACCTACTCTATTTTTGAAGCTGGATGATTTAGATCTGTCATAATGTTACCACTTGAATCTTAGCATAGATGAGACCATGTTTTATCCTTAGCTTCTTTCTGTAAATACTGCTGATTAGGACCAGTTCGATTCTTAAACTGCTATACATCAGACTTACTTAAGAAGCTTATTAAAAACACAAATTCCCAAATTCTCATCCCCCTACTCCCAGATGCTGAATGCGTATGTCTCAGGTGAGGTTCAGTAATCAAGATTTTGACAAAAGCACTCTGAACTATTGAGGTGCACTGTCAAGTTCAGAAGTCTATATAGTGGGGAGCTCTTTAGTACCAGGTGAGAGAACACTGCTATGTCCCCATTAGCATGGGAAAGATTTGCCAGTAACTTTGTGTTTAAAAATTCTCTTAGTGGAGCCACAATTAAGATGTGTTTTGATTTGGTAAGTAGAACTTTTCAATTTATATGCCTGCACCCAGTTCTAATGACCAGTAAAATAATCAGCAATGAGAAGCTGCCACAACTCTGCAGAGGGATCAGTCCTGTTGTTTTTAATGACTTCATATGTATCCATTGTTAGGTTAGATGATCGTAATGATTTCTAAGTGTTTTATGGTTTTTTATATCGGGACAAAAAGACCAAGAAGAAATGGGAAATGACTACTGGAGGGTAGAATTCTAAGTCTTATGGAGAGTTGAGAAAAGAACTGAAGTCATACTTGAAATTAGGAGGTGTTGCATCCTGAAGACCCACCATGGTGGGTAGCACTTCCAAGAAGAGTATCATAACATCTTTCTCAGAACCTCCTTTTAGGCAGTTACAATCAGTAAGAACCTAGTAATTGCCTCATACTGAGTGAGATGTTATGGAGGTCACATTTAGAAGTGAAATATTCTGCCCAAGAATCACGTGTCATCAGGTCCCTGAGTTGGTTATAACTTCAGTCACATGCGATAGTCTTTAAGTTCCAGCAATACCCTCCACCCACTATTCTTTCTTTAAGACCCTGGTCAAATCTCGTTTCCTCCAGAGAACTTTCCAGGTTTCATCCCACTTCTCAATAAAAATCAATTTAGATAGTATCAGAGTAATTTATTTATGTGTTTTCTCCCCCCAGGAGACTTGTGATCTTCTTTAGGGAACCGAAGATGTCTCGCTCAGTATCTACAAGTTGAAGAGGCATGGCTAGGAATAATACCCGCACTACCATCTTGGACTAATTCAGTTATTTATCCATCCAAGGTGTTCTGTCCCTGAGCATAGGACAAAGACTGTGGGAAAATGTAAAAACTGTGGAGCATTCTTAATAGTCAACCCACATATTTTTTTCCCGAAGCCTTCTTGAACCAATTCACAATTTGAGCCTGGGGAATCTTTCAGAGGTAACAGGGAAGCTAAGGTAATTTCTTCTTGCTTAATACTCACTGGAGATGGAGAAAATCTACTCTCGTACTTAAGTAACAATCTTGTGTAGGCAGGAAAACTTTAATTATAGAAGAAGAAGTATTAGGTTAATGTAAGTTATTGAATTAAAAAGGAAACAAAAAGCCGTTACAGGAAGTAGCTGATCTAAAGACGTGGGAGAACTTGTTTTCTTTACTGTAGCTTATAAGTGGTTTATGAATAGATTTTTGGAATGACATAATCATCACCAAGAGAGATGGCAACTGTCTTCTACTTCTATTCAAGGCAGAGTTACAGAGAAGAGATTTACCTTCTTATGTGAAACAACTAAAAAATGGATTAAATTCATATGAAACAGTTATTTTCAAGACATTAGATAACAGTGAAGGACAATGATCCCTGAGAGATGAAAAACAAATGTGTAAGTCCTATGATATATTGTTAAGCTTAATTTACTGCAAGAGACAGAGGTGGGGAAGCCCAGCACATCCCCTAAGTTGAAGAGTTGGGAGCTGGGAATCTGGGGAGATTAAAGCAGCTAGAGCAGAAAAGACAGTATTCTAGAAATGGAAGAGCTGCACACATAGGGAATTCTGCAGATCTGCAGAGGGTGCCCTCGAGTATTCAGCTGAGTGTTGGTGAATGCATGCATGTGCAGATACTATCAAGGGCTGGGAAAGAACTACCCCAGAGGATCAGTGGAAACAGTGCCCAATGTTCACACAGGATCAGAAATAGTTTTGGTTCCTATGAAGCTGGGCAAAAACCTCATGATTCATGGGAACTTGCATAGACTACCCAGTAATCTTGCCTCAGTAGAAAGGAATTATTAACTCCAAAGTAAGCACTGGCCTAGTCCTGCCTAATCTTAATAGCAACAGACAAAATGATCAAACTGTTTCAAGACAATAAAAATACATTCCAGAACAAATCTCAAAAATGTTTATAGGAATGCAAAAATATCCAGCACCAAACAAGATAAAATTCACAATGTCTGACATCCAATCTAAAATTACCAGGCATACAGAGGAACAGACAATATGACTCATAATTAGGAGAGAAATCAACCAAAGGAAATTGATCCAGGATTGGCACACGTGTTAGTCCTGCAAACAAATGTATTTAAACATTATTATAAATGGATTCCATATATTTGAAATGTTACTAGAGGCATGTAAGATGTAAGAAAAGCCATAATGAACTTCTAGAAATGAAAACTATAATGCATAAGATGAAAATATACACTGGTTGGAAATAATGGAAAAATAGACATTGAAGAAGAAAAGATTATGGAACTTGAAGATATAATAATTGAAATAATCTCAAATGAAACATACAAAGAAAAGAGAATCCAAAACCATGAAAGATTTCAGGGAGCCATGCAACAGTTTTAAATGGCTTAATATAAATGAAATTGGAGTCCCTTGGTCCTGAGTAAAAGAAAGAGAAGAACTATTTGAATAAGAATTGGCCAAAAACTTTCCCAATTGATGGAAACTGTAAGCCCACAAGTCCAAGTTATCCATTGCATCCAAGCACAAGAAATATGAACATAACTATACCAAGGCACATTAAAATCAACTTTCTCAAGACCAGTAATAAAGGCATTCTTTTAAAAGCAGCTGGGGGATGGGGGTGGGGAAAGAAACATTGCATACCGAGAACAAAGATCTCCCACTGAGAAATTCCAGTAGTTTTATTTTTTAGCAATGATTATGTGCCACTTCATTTCAGTTTTCTCAACAAACTTTAAAGGCAGGAACTCACTTCAAATAAAGAAACAGAGGCTAGGAGGGTATATAAGGTGAGTATAGCATAGTTTTCTTTACTTTCTTCAACACCATTCACTTGCTCCCTTGCTTTCTACAGTAGAATCACAGTTTTATTTAACTCTTTTACTGAGAGGTCACAAATGTTTTCCTCCCTTTTTCCTTGTAGTCGAATCCCAGTTTGTCTAGGTGTTCGGTGGCAATCTGTAACAAACCCACCTGTGACCAGGTAGGTGAAAAGAGGAGTCTGAAAAGGGGAGGTTCTGAGGAAGAATTACTTTCTGCTGAGAAGAATGCATGCAAGAAGAAAATACATGTTCCCTGAAGCTCTTCTTTCTCCTCTACGTGAAGTTCAGTTGTGTTTGGAGTTGCTGTAGCCATCTTGCAGCTACGAGGAAAAGACCGAGGATATATCAAGTGCCAGTCCATAGCTCTGACACTGAGCAGCCTGGGAGCCAACCAGCTGCCGCCACATGTGAACTCCTGGGCATGTAAGCAAAAATGACTCCCTACCTGCTTCAGCCAGTGCTAGTAACATATTGCTATCCTAGGTTAAATTCATTCTTCCTTGATAGAAGGAAATTAGGAAAGAGAAAGTAGATTCAAACCTTTGCCTTTAGGTCGTCAGTCTGACATTCTTTCCTCTTTAACCCAGCTAACTTTTGTTGCCAGCTTCCCTTCTAAGGGGCTCTGGTATGAGTGATGAAAAATATAGAATGTCATGAGTGTGAGAAGCTAAAGCTTGACTATTTTGAAAACAGGGCAGAAGGGGGAGGAAGTACCTGTTCACCTCTTAACACCTTGAGAAATCAGAGTCCCGCTGGCCCATCTGAGCTGATGAGCTATGGCCTACCTTCATTCCCAGAGTACCTAACTGCTTACTAAATTTCTGCAAGTAGTTTGTCTATGCATAGCGTGGACAGGCTAGTGTCTTAGGAATAAGGAACTCAGGAGACTGAAGAAGCAAGGGAGGTTTATTCCATGTCCTGCTAATAGCCTTCACTAGCCTTCACCAGGAAATTAATAGGACCAGGGACATGGGCAAAAATTTTCAGGCCGGCTCCTCTATGCTGGCTTTGGGCACTTTCCATACCCATTCACATGACACAATGACAGAGTAAAGGGTCTGAGGAGTTCTGCAGCAAAGAAAATGATTACTTAGCTTGGTGACCATGGATCTCTTTTACTGGCAAACACCCACTGACAACTCAGGGACATGGTTTGAGAGACGCTGTTCTACTATATAGGACTGGGGATTTGGGGATCTGTTGGGCAGATCTATTTTCATAAGCTGACAGAATGCAATCTGACATGTTTCTTTCTGGCATAAAATTTCTCAGTGGCTCCCCGCTGCCAAAAGGACCAAGTCCAAAGGCTCTGGCATGACAAACAGGTCCCTGCAAAAATCTGATAATAGCTTCAACAGCCCTACTTTGTTAGCCTGCCTGCAAAGGTTGCAGGCAGAGGGGCCGCCATTCCCTGGCCACACACCATGATGTTTACACTGCTATCTCTTTTCATAGTTCCCTCCTATGCCAAAAATGTCTCCTTCCCTGCCTGGCCGGGGCCCTCTTGTCAATAGAACAATTTGGGGTTCATATCTTATATTCCAGCTCAAATGTCACATGTCTGCGAACCCTACTCTGATTTCCCGAAGTAGTCTGGTGGCCTCCTCTTTAGGGTACATGTCTCTGTTACAGCATTTATCACCTTATCACACATGCAAGAACTCCTCGGAGTTACAGACCACATGTCTTTTGTATCTGGAGGCCTTGAGTATCCAGTATCTAGCACATAGTATCTGCTTCATACATGTGTGTCCAAAAAATGAATGAATGCATGCAAGGACACTCACCCACCCTTTTGCGACGCCAAAGCATATGTAAAAGGCTCTTAGGAAGGCTTGAATACAAATTAAGCCAATTTAGAATCTTGAAATAATTTATGCAAATCTAGTTTAATATAGAATTCGTCTGAACTCAATGTTCTGATTTCTCCCCAGCAGACAGGTTCCTCTGAACTGTGCTCTCTCTGAGTGCAGTACGAAGCATAAATTGAAGATGATTTCATGAAATAAATAAGCTCTTAAGTTTCTGGGGCCACTTTAATCAAAAGAAGTCAAATAGAAAGGTCTATAATTGTTCATGTGGACATTGAGTAATCGTGTCTTATATACGAAGGGGGAAATGAAGGAAATGATGTATGCAAAGAAGAGTTAATGACACAGAGGACATTCCTCTTTCAGGAAGGGGCTTTGCTGCCTCTGAAAATGAACAATGTGACTGGTTTCAAAGGTTCTAGGCAGAGTATACCAGAGGACGTTTTTCTACTATGGTATAAGTGCAAATCAGTTTTAGTTCCGGGATTGCAACTGAAAAAAAAATGGTTGGGAATAAGGACATCCTCATATCTCTACCTTCACTTCCTGAAGCCAGTGCTCCTAGCCTCAGGGCCAAGCCCATCTGCAAAAATCTGAGTATCAGGGCGCCTAAGTGGCTCAGTGGGTTAAGCCTCTGCCTTCAGCTCAGGTCATGATCTCAGGGTCCTGGGATCGAGCCCCGCATCGGGCTCTCTGCTCAGCAGGGAGCCTGCTTCCTCCTCTCTCTCTCTGCTTGCCTCTCTGCCTACTTGTGATCTGTCTCTGTGAAATAAATAAATAAAATCTTTAAAAAAAAATCTGAGTATCTTCTTTATTCTTCTACAGGGTTAAAAAGCAAAGGCTTTTACTGATACGTGTGCTGTTTAGCAATCATGCACTGACCGCCCAGTATGTCCTGTGCCCAGGGGCAGTCTCTACAGATATCAAGACGTGTAAGACTTGTCCTCTCCTTGCTCCCGTATTCGCGAGAAGGCACATATAGGAACAAATTTCCATGATGCAATGTGCCCTGTACTGTAACACTTATTTATTTATGTATTTATATATGAGAAGGCATTTGTGAGTGAGATGCTTTTTCAAAGATTTCATTTATTTATTTATTTATTTATCTATCTGTTTATTTATTTATTTATTTGTCAGAGATCGGGGAGCACAAGCAGGGAGAGCTGCAGGCAGAGGGAGAAGCAGGCTCCCCGCTGAGCGAGGTGTCCGATGTGGGACACCATCCCAGGACACGATCCCAGGACCCCAGGATCAAGATCTGAACCGAAGGCAGATGCTTCACCGACGGAGCCACCGGGCGTCCTCAGTGAGATGCATTTTTAAGAAATTTGAGTATAGTTGGCGCACGGTGTTTCAGGTATACGACACAGCATAATGTATAAACTTGTTGAATCACTCTGTTGTACTGCTTATTTATATGAAGTGTCGAGGCATCAAGGGTTTGTGAGCAATTACAGGGCTTGGAGGAAGTCAGGGAAGGGTTGAAACAGAAATTTCCTCCTAAGAATTAGCAGGCATTCACCAGGGATATTCAGTGCTATTCTTCATAGAAGGAATGACTTTGGCATTTTAGACAACAACCCATAGAACATTTGTGAAATGACTCATGATTAAGCTATCAATCTACCAGCTATTTATCAACTGATCTATCTAGAAGTGCTCATATTACATTAAAATAGTCCATAAAAATAAACACATTATTTTCATACCAAGATATGAAGAGTTAACTCTTAATTGTTTCTCATGTGTTTGTCTGGTTCTTAGTTTACATAAATCTTCCCATCGTCTCTGTGTGGAGGACTTTATTTTCCAGTTGGTACTAAAGTTCAAATCAGTTCTTCTTGCTGGTTGTTAACAACAGCTGATTTCAGTACCATCCATTTTCTTTTCTCTCTGCAGTAAATTAGCTGGTTTGATATTGAAGATGATTTCTTAGATGTTATCACTGGTCTCACTTTAATACCTTAGGGCTCTGACCATGGCTGTGCTTAGCCAAGGTATACTCATTTGCTTTTCTAAATGTCCACCATAAATCAATTTGCCTATTCTGCTTCCTTGGTTTTTCTTCTTAAGTGGAAGATGAATTAAAGGAACAGGGTTTCTTACCATTTCATTATGAAACTAAAGACCAAAGGGCAACAAGATTTAAAAGCTAAGATTTCATATCTTAGAGATCTTCAGATCTCTCCTCACCAACAGATCTCATTCATTTTAAGCACACATTGGACCCAAACAGTGAAAACCCCAAAGTGCACGTGGGCATCCACTGTGGTCCAGTCTTGGCCAAGCAGGCTGAGATCCTAGGTCTCCGACAGGCAGAATGTGACAGAAATCTGGTTCAGATGTTTCTGAAATGCTAGGTTTTGCCAGTGGAGGGAAGCAATAAAAGCTAAAGAAAAGACTAGTACTGCAGAGCTGCTAATTAAAACAATTCAGAGGACATAAATGCTAGAGTAATTCTGAGCCCACCATATCAGCCTGGTTTCAATGCAAATGGACTGTTCCGATTTCTCCCTTCATTGGGAGGATATAATTAGTTCAGCTGCAATAGGGTAGAAGCCTTAAGGCAGCCATCTTCTGGTGCTTCCAGCTCCCCCATGATGGAGGAACAGCTGCCACAGGCCCCTCCTGCCACAGACTGCATGGAGCTGTGGCCACCCCACAAGGCTGCCCGTAAGGCACCATGAGCAGAAGGTTCCGCTTTCCAGTGGGACTGGCTCTTGCTTAAAGATAAGGGACATGTTATTCCTCAGCCTAGCTGACTCCAGGGCCAAACACCATCTTTCCAGATTCGAGAGCCTTGGCTGACACAAAAATCCTTCCGCATTGCTGTGGCGGAAGAGATTTTTAACATTGGTGATGACAGCCTGCACCAGCTACAGCGAACAGCTCCTCACCCTGGGCTCTGACACAGGCTTTTGGAGAGGATAGGAGAATAGTGAAGGGAAGACATTCTTAAGGTGCCGGCACATGAGAAACCGAGGCTCTGAAGAAGGCACATTCCCCAGCTGCAGTGAGAGGTTGAAAAGACACCGTGATGGGAAGGGGATGAATGCAGAGCTCAGAGATGATCCAACAGGTCGGTAACTCATAGGAAAGCGAGAACGGTCTGGGGAACAGCCACTGAAAGATGACCCTGTAGTTCACGTGCAGAATCGGCAGGAGCTTCTTCTTGTCCATTGCATAAACCCAACAGAATGGAGCACGCTGATTTGCTTTGGATATTTTTCATAAGCAAAAATATTCTATAAATGGCTTCTATGTTAATCAATAGTTTCATGGAACCAAAAGGCGAACCATCATTTGTTTTCCTAGGCTACTATCGAACTGTCTGGTCTTTGTATTCGTCATCCGCGTTCCTACCCCCTCCTGCCCATCCCTCCCATAACAGAGGCCAATGTAAGGCTGGTTCTTCCTCCTCATCCTTGGTGGGAACAACCAATTAGCCAAGTGAAATACAGATCCCCCAGCTGCCACTGAGTACTCATCCTGGTGGGTGAGGGATGGGGGGTGGGGAAATGGGAAGCATTATTTCCTCCAATCAATTCAGAAAAAAGTACTTTGGGAAATGTCACCTGAGTGGTGAACTTTCCTTTTAATAAATGATAACAAAATAAAGTAGATAACAAATGACAGTACTTTCATAATATATAAATAATCCAGACTAACTTCTTACATTCATAGTAATGGTCACTATTTAGCTAGTCCTGTCCTTTTTAGACTTTTCATTTAGACATGAGATGTAATTCATATATCTTAGAGTTTTAGACTTTTTAGACTTTTTTTTTAAAGAGAGACAATCCAATTTATACACTATAATATTTACCTTTCAGTGGTATTTAGCACATTTATCAATATACTAAATAACCACCACCACTATATACTTCTAGAACATTCTCATCACCCCAAAAAGAAACTCCATAGCCAGCAGCAATCACTCCTCATTCTCCATCCTCCCAGCCATTGGCAGCCACTCTCTGTTTCCATGGATCGGCCTGTTCTGAACATTTCATATACTTGGAATCACATATGTGATCTTTTGAAGCCTGCTTCTTTCATTTACCATAAAGGTTCCATTAGGGTTCCTCTGTATTGTGGCATGTGTCAGGACTTCATTCCTTCTTACTGGTCAACAATAATAGCCCATTGTAGGGATCACCACGTCTCTTTCATCCATTCACCAGTTGACAGACACTCAAGTCGTTCCCACTTTTTAGGTAAATTTATGAATGATGCTGCTAGGAACATTCGTGTACAAGTTTTTGTGTGCAAATACGATCTCTCTTCTCTTAGCTAATATACCTAGGAGTGGAATCACTGAGTTATATGATGAGTCTGTGTTGCACATTTGGAGAAACTGCCAAACCATTTGCCAAAGCAGCTGCACCATTTTGCATCTCTACCAGCAGTGCCTGAGGGCTCCGATCGCCCCACATTCCATCAACACTTGCTGTTGTCCATCTCTATTACAGCTTCCCAGTGAGTGTAAAGTGCTCTCTTGATAGGGCTTTGGTTTACATTTCTCCAGTGACTATGGATGTTAAGCATCTTTTCATGTGCTTATTGGTCATTTGTATATCTCCTTTGGAGACAGCTCTACTTAGAAATTTTGCCTACTTTTTAATCAGGTGATTTATCTTCTTACTGTTGAGCATTTCTATCTAGCTCCTCTGATTTATTTTTTCTAGAGATTATAGGAAAGGACATTGGACCCCACCTGGCTTAGTCATGGCTTTGGGAATGAAGCATGATGTTATCCACTTGGATCACGAGAATGTTGAAAATTCTTATTGAGTACCTATTTTGTGCCAAAAATTCTAAGACCTTTATTAACTTACTGCTAAAGAGGAAGCTCTTGCTTGGGCCATATGTTTCTCCTTTCGATGCTTATCAAGATCAGCAAAGCTTTTCTTTAGGGAAGGACTCATGTGGTTCTTCATCTCTTGAGACAGGGAAACGTCCCCACCCCCACCTCCCAGCAAAGGAATAGAGCTAAAAGTGGAGATGCCTCCACCAGTAGATAGTCTCTCACCATGTTTTAGCTATCCGGAATAAACTAGTCATCAATAGACTCAGGACAAGGGCTTTGAAGCTCCATTTTGAATACTTGAAATTAAGATCATACTTGAGTTTTCTACAGACACACCCAAGAGAATCTTTCAATTTGGTCTCCACTTCTTTTTGTCCCATAGACTGTGGACAATGTTTCTCAAGGTGACAAAGGAAGAAACCCCATAAAAAAATCTACAGAAGAACATTCAGCAAAGCCCTGGATTTATTTTCTTAGACTACTTGTAGTGATGTTGACTTAACTAAAATGCAGGGGCATGAGAAATGAGTAAGGCTGCAGAGAGGGGCATAGGAAACAAACAAATTCCTCAAAACTAAACCACAAAGGGAAGAACAAAGGTTAGGAGAGTTATTGTCTCTGCCGGTCCTACCTTACAAAAGCAAGTCGAGTTACATGTTTGACCTTCTTAGGCTATGTACACCCAACACATTTATTCCTTTTCCTTCCTATTCTCTTCCTCTGTGAATGAAAATGAAGCAAAACCACAGGAAAACCTTCAATTCACTTTCAATATCATGACCTCAAGGTTTCCGGAAATGTCCTTTTCCTCTCCTACCCAAGTTCCAAGATCTATCTCAGTTAACAAATCTTGTCAAGGGGACCAGTTCCAGGTAACCCGGGGATCTGACTTGTTTCTGTAACTCTAGCCCTTAGTGTTTCTAGTAGTGGAAGTACAGACAGCCAGAGGTGGGACTCTCCAGAAAGAAGCAAGACAGAACCTCTTATACCTCACAAAGAAGGCCACCAGACAATCTGCTTCCAGCCAAGATGGTTCTGGGTGGAAACTTCCAAGGTCTATGGTGCTATTATTTATGTGAACAAGTTTGTCTTCAGCCACACCCTCAGACAAAGGCTCCAGGCAGAATTTCACAGAATCAAATATAAACTTCAAAACCCTTTAACCTCATGCCATGCAGGGATTCCTCCAAGCCCTCAGGCTTCCCTGGCAGAATCCTCATGCTGAGGGCTTTTCTCTTAGAGATATCACACACCAGTCTGGAGAACTATGGAAAGAGCAGGATGGGTTTTATGTGGTGCATTGTGTTCCCCCAAGTTTGTGCATGGAAGCCTTAACCTGCAGTATCTCACACAATAATTGTATTTGGAGATAAGTTCTTCAAAGAGGTGACTAAATGAAAATGAGGTTGTGGTAGACCTTCATCCAATCTGGCTGTTGTCCTTATAAGACAAGAGAATTTACATAGAGAGAGACACCAGGGATGTGCACACAGGAACAAGACCGTGCGAGCAACAGGACCATGTGAGCACACGGAGAAAGGCATTGTCAACAAGCCAAGAAGAGATGCTTTTGGAGAAAGCAACCCTGCCATCACCTTGACCTTGGACTTTTAGCCTTCCGAGAAAATAAATGCCTATTATTTAAAGCCCTTAGTCTGCGGTATTTTGTTATGGCAGCCCCAGCAAATGAATACAAGGGACTCCCAGGGAAAGAGGGTCCTGGGGACCCCTGGTGGGCGCAGCCACTCACCCTGTAGTAGTCAGTGCTGTACACGTCCCGGGACATCCCGAAATCCCCGATTTTCACCAGGAGGTTCTCGCCGACCAGGCAGTTGCGGGTGGCCAGATCTCGGTGCACGAAGTGCTGGGACGCCAGGTAGACCATGCCCGCGGCTATCTGCTGGGCGATGTGCAGCATCTGGGATTGTGTCAGCTCCGTCGGCGGGTTGCCTTCGGCCATCAGCACGGCATCAGGCCCGTGGGCCCTGTGGAGGGCACAGAAGCTTGCTGAAGTTCCAGCACTTTCCTCCAGGAGCGCTGTCTCCCAGCAGCGGCTAGGGCTCAAGGGGAGCCTGACTTAGTGAAAGAGCGGGGGTGGGGAGGGGGGAGATGTTTCACCCACAGATGTACCCCTAAAGCTTCAATTCCCTGGAAATCTAGAATTCTCGGGGCCAGGTGGGTCTGCATGGTACCCTCCTCGATACACACACACACACACACACACACACACACACACACACACACACAGGTCTGATTCTGGGGGATCTGGAGCTAGTCTGAGGCCAGGCACTGGCCAGAGCCCCGACCCTGAGAGGCAGTAGTGCAAAAAACCTGAACAAAAATAAAAATAAACCAAAACCAAAACGTAGGGGAAAGTTTGGCTTTCTTGGAGTGATGGTTCACCATGTCCCAATGCGAGTCCCAGCCGCCCCCTCCGAGCTACAAGCTGCAGCTGGGACACCCTCCCCCGCCCCTCTGCTGACCTGAGCCAATGCCTCCAGGGCGCCCCCACTGGGGCCAGAGTTTCCAAGCTGTCCTGGTCTTCCTCAAGCCCACCTGAGCAGAATCCCAGGGCACCCTCTGCCTGGACATTCATTTGCTGTGAAAAATGCCCACCCCTCCCCCCTCCTCCAGCTCCACCTGTGCACTGGCCACCACATGGAGATTTCTAGAATCACAACACATTGTTTCTTTTACTGCACCAAGTTTTATTTTTTATATTATGGCGGGGGGTGGGGGGAAGTATGGTATTTTATATCTTCTTTTTCTTCTATCTTGTGCCCCTAGCCCTGTGATGACTTAGGGCATCTCAACACCAGCACATGCTTCAAGGAGGGGGTATCCCAGTACCAGGATGTGCCCTCAGCCCCGTCCCCTCTCTGGAACCCTGCCAAGACTGGTGTCACAGGCCCCTAATGGCCTGAGGGGTGCTGCAGAGCAAAGAATAAAGGGTCCCTCTCTTCCAGAAGCCGTGGCCAAGTGGTCAAAGGGTTGCTCCTCCCAGAGGCAAATAAGGGAGAAGATTTCCTTCGGGACAGCTGGAAGCACTCAAAATCAATACAGAAGATTTTGAGCGGATTTTGAAGTAGATGATCCCACCTGCAAGGGTGTGAAGCTGCAGGAGTATTTGAGGGTTGGAGTCGTCCCAGAACACCCTGCTCCTTCTGCCTCTCCCCGCACTGGCCAGCCCCATGTCAGTTGGCCCATTTCCCGCTGCAGGTATATGCTCCTTCTTCCTGGCTCCAGCCCCCAGTGATTTCCCCCTTGCTGGATTTCCAAATCCATCATTCTTGTATTCTCGGAGAAAAAACACTGGACAAGGAGGAGGGGAGTTTTCTGCCATCAGGACTTGGGAAGACTTTTAACTTGTCCAGTCGGTGATTTCCCCATCAGTCAAACAGAGGGATGTTAGGCTAAGTGATCATGTAGGTCCCTTGTATCCCTAAATACCCGGATTGAACCGTTCCCAGGGAGGAGCTTCCTGTTTTTGTGCCAGGAGGTCCTAGCACGGTTCACCTCTATAAAGTGTGGGTACCCACTGCACCCTCCTAAGCTCTCTTACGGGAGTAGTAACTGAGACTGGGCATGAACAGAGCTTTGTGGTCTTTCATGGAAAGCCAGCGTTAAAGATGATCAAAGGTTGTTCTTCCCAGCACTAAGTGCGCAGAGGAAGGGGGGACGTCTTCACTGATCACAGGAGACAAAACCCTCGCTGTGACTTCAACACCAGCAGAGAGACCTAGAAGAACACACAAACTGGGAGAAATCCTGAAACATCCAGAGCATCTAGGCCAGGATGGAATCTTCATAGATTCAAATCAAATCTGGCTCACTTGCCAGAACCTTATGTCAGCCCCAGGAATCTGGACCCTTCTAAGAATCTATGCATTGCAAAGACTCCAGAGAAGAGGAGAAGTCTTAGGGCAGGTTCCTGCATTGTAAACCAGTTGTCTCCTCTGCTTGCTTTTGAGTATTTGAACAAGACTCCTTTTAACGGGAGAAGCCTTTGAGCAGAAAGTCCTGCTGTAAAAAGAGGGCAGGCAATTCTTCTAAACAAGTTCTCAAGAGGAGTATAAATAAAGTTAACACAAAAGCCCTCTGCTTCATTCTCCAGGTTACCCTGAAGCTCCTGGAAATAAAAACATATTTTTACCTCTTCTGGAAGAACATGCCTTAAAAGGGGAAATGTGCCATTAGCACCCTGGCTGGGGAAGCAGGAGGGTTCAGTGGGCTTCTAATGAGGGAGGCTGTTCATCTTTCCTTGGCTTATTTTGTCCAAGTGTGGGTTACAGTGGGCACTTAGCTACATGGTCTGGCTCTGAATTCCACAGCATGCTACTTTCCTTCCGATTTTTTTTCACCAGCTACCTCTAGGGGAAGCAATGCTTGCTTAAAGCTCTGGGCTTTGCAGCCAGTGGCTGTGGGTTTGAATCTCAGCTCTATTACTCGGGTTTTTTTTTTTCCCCCTTTAACCATAAAATAGAAATGATTATAATAATAATTTATTAAGTTTATACAATTTAAACCATTTAAAATGCTCAATAACATTAGCTGTTGTTGCTTGCAAACTTGTTGGAAGGATTCCGGGAGAGATTCTAGAGGAAAAACTGGAATCTCTTTGCAAGCAAGAACTATGTGTTTCTCCTCACTTCCCAGTCACCCCAGCACAAGGTGTTGTGTTTGATGTATGGCTTTGGAATGAATGAAAAAGGATGAGAGGACTCTGTAGACATCTGCCTTTATAGGGCACAGCCAGTGACACTTGGGGACATGGTCATGGCATTTAGGGACTGGGTTCCCTTCCAGAAATGGAAGACGGACTGTAGTTCACAGTGCATTAGTATGCCTGAGAACCTGCTTCTTGGCATGGAAAACCTCTTGCTACCAGAGTGCAGCAGATTCTGAAATCGAGCGGGAGAGATTTCTAGTAACTCCATGCCTGTGCAAGACGCCCAGAGAGAATCAGGAGCCTGTTCCTTCTGGAAGCAGGAAGGAGAGCTAGGGAGAGATTGGCTGAGCCAAAAGTGAAAGGATCAACACACACACACATACACACACACACACACTCACTTACACACGTGCTCACACATACACATACTTGCATACATGCACAAACACAGTAGGAGCTCTCAGAAGCATTTAGTTGCATCTAGCTGAATATGTTTGGGGTATTATGCTCTGTTTTTGGAAAGCACCATTTTAAATTAGAGAAGTAGCCTAGAACGTGGGAACAAGGGGAAAACACTTCTACGAGCAACTAGACCTCCACCCAAAGTAGCTTCTTTTCCTCCTTTCACATGAGATTTGAAAGACAAAGTCTGTCATCATTCCCTCTCCTCTCTCCTGCAAGGAAAAGTGCTGACACTGAGTAAAGCATCAGGATGACCGACTCTGAGAGCCAAGAGTTGGCTACAGATTCCTAGTGTCACTGGTAGTCCCTCCCCCAACACCATCATAAGCAAGGCTGAGAAGGGGGACCCATACCAGTAAAAGACAACTAAATTACATGGGTATTCATGAGCCTCGTAAAAGTGACCCAGAAGGTACAAACCGCATAATGACATTTCTAAGCACAGCAGTAGACCGCCCCTCTCCACCATTCCCTCGGTGACAGACTTATTAAACATCACAGTTTCTGAATTTTTCAGAGGCTGCCTGGTGCCCATTCCTGCAGAAAGCCCTTTCCAGGACCTCCAGGAACTGGAAGAGGACAGAGAGATCTAGATGTCACTGTAACAGAGGTCAAACATCCCCAGGATTGCAGATCCCTCAACCATGCGGCTGTAGGGACAGTATCTATTGATCGTCTATTATCACAATCATCCTGATACTAGTCCTTGATGTGGATAGTATTACACCCTTTTCACAGTTTAGAAAACTGAGGCCAACATCTTTCCTGTTTCTCCTCAATTATGCTACCTGCCAAGACACCACAGGCTGAGAGGCAGCCATGTTTGAAAGAACACAGCGTGTTCGAGCCACAGATGACATACAGAGGGTCCTGCTCAGGCCCCTGGGAGTTGAGGCAACTGGAGACCCACCCAGGAGGACATGGCTGCTGATATAGACGAGGAAGGAGAATGCAGTCTCCCAGCCCACACTACTGGGACCATGTGTTCTTCATGCTCGTAAATGGGCAACTTCATTTTGTACCTCTGCTCAAGGCAAATAAGGGCATTGCTTGATTCCCTTCCCCAAAGAGTAAGTCAGTTCATTTTTCCTGTCCCTCATTTCTCCTGTGTCCTCCGTTCCTTTCTCTGTAGAACGTATTGGTGTTGTCACCAGAGAATGTTCCAGAGGCACCCCTGGCCCTTCTCAGGAGCTCCCTGTCCTCTCTCTCAAGCCATCTGAACAATGGAGGCCTGCTCCCTCTTCCAGCTCCTTGCCGAGACCTCCCCTCACACCCTACCTGAGGAACTTGTTGAGGTCCCCGTGCTTCATGTACTCAAAGACCATGATGAGCGGGTCGCCCTCCACGCAGACACCATAGAACTTGACGATGTGCTCGTGTTGGAGGTTGGTCAGCAGCTCCGCCTCACGGTGGAAGTCCTTGCGCGCGTTGTCACTGGCGTCCTTCAGCGTCTGGGGAGGGGGGTGGGCAGAGAGGGGAGAAAATCAACACACCTCAAACCCAGAATGTCTAAGGGAAGGTTGAGTGTGGAGAAGGAATGACTCCAGTGGGCCCTGAGGCTCCTAAATGCAAAGGAAATTCATCTCATTCATTATACAAAAGTTGGGAAATGGCCTTGTTCCCGAGGAAATACTGTCTGCATTAAAAACTGAGGAACGGCCCCTCAGGGGTCTGGAACACATTGCAGTTTATGAAGCGCTCATACAGATGTTTCCTCAGAAGTAACAGACGTGAGCTTTTCAGAGTCTTCATCCTTTTTATCCCTCTTCTCCCCCAATTATTACCACAGACTCTCTTCCATTTGATACCCGTTAAGCTTTCAAGGATGGCATGTGCCGCTCACTTCTGCTCACGTAACTTAAAAAACTTCATATTATGGAACCACTCAGTAGACAGAAGTGCGTAAGGAACCCTCACGTACCCATTTTCCAGCCTCGACCGTGATCATCGTGCCCGGTTTATTACATAACACTTTCAAAAGCCTTCTCCCCCCGTGCCCACGCACACTGCAGGCTCAGCAAATGCCCCAATCCAGTCAGTGCCAAGCAGGCCATCACGTGGCCAAGATGAAGTTGCCCGGGATCATGCCAGCCAGGCTCTGGTGCCTGTAGTTCTCTTCTCAGAGCGCTCCACCACCACAGTGTCCTAGGGCAAAGCTGGCACTTGTTGAGGTCACACACCTGTGCTCAGCTCCTGCCCTGGGTTGGTCACAGAGCCAGAGCTGTGGTGGCATCTGGAAGATGGTGACCCAAGACTTGGCCTCAGGTGCTTATGGGCAAAGAGGGAGATATGTCACCTTTATAATTAACTCTAATTCAAGCGTGGAACACACATCCTAAATGAACTAGCTCACCTGCATCTCTGTCCAGTTTGATCACTTTTCTTTTTCTTTTTTTTAAAGATTTTGTGTATTTGAGAGAGAGAGAGAGAGGGAGAGCACAGAAAAAGAGGGAGAAGTCGACTCCCCCGCCGAGCAGAGAGCCCGATGCGGGACTCGATCCCAGGATGCTGAGATCATGACCTGAGCTGAAGGCAGACTCTTCACCAGCTGAGCCTCCCAGGCACCCCAGTCTGATCACTTGATATGTCCCTTTTCCGGAACAAGTCTCCACAGCTGACCATATGACATCAGGCCAGGCCTCCCTGTCTCTGCCAGTGTTCGTCCCTCTGCCTAGAATCCTCACTCAGTCGTGGTCACTGGGGTCAGATGTTGAACAGTGACCCCATGAAGGCGTCCACATGCCAATCCCCAGAATCTATGAATGTTACCTTCCATGGCCAAAGGGACTTTGCAGAGGAGAGTAAGTTAAGGGTCTTGGTGTGGAGGGATTATCCAAGTGGGCTCCAGGTCATTCCACACAAAGGACCTAGACTGAGAAGCAGGGGTCAGGAGAGAGCAGATGTAAGGGTAGAAGCAGAGGTCAGACAGAACACAGGTGCTATGCTGCTGGCTTAGAAGAAGGGGCCACAAGCCAAAGACTGTGTGTGACCTCCAAAACCAGAAAAGGCCAGGAAATGTTTTCTGTCCTAGGGCCTCCAGAAGGAGCCAGCCCTGCTATCACCTTCCCTTTCACTTAGTAAAACTGACTTTGGGCATCTGACCACGAGAACCATGAGACAAACCGTTTGTGTTGTTAGCCCCTGAGTTTGTAGTGATTAGTGACAGCAGCCACAGTTAAGGGACAAGGAGAAGGGATGCCCACAGGACTCTTGCTGGTAAAGGTGGCATGTGAGTACATGAGCCTGTTCTCTGGAGACTCATCAGATCTGACCAGTGTTAGATGGCAAATGTGAGCATCCCTAAGTCACAAAATATTGAACCCTGGAGCGGAATGAAAGCACTGTTCTCCATCAGAAGTGTAATGAGTTTGAGACTATCCACTACGTCCAGGATCAAAGAGCACTGCCAGGCCCCTGGTGGTCCTACTGTAGCTCGCTGTCTTGACTCTGCTCTCCTGGGGGGGACACCCCACACTTGGGAAGCTTCTAGACCTTGGGATGTGCCATAAGTCAAGGTTTCCATGCTAGTGTCTGAGGAAAAGATCCTGGCATGGAAATTAGCAGCCAAGACACTTACTAGGACACACTTACTAGGACACTAGGACACACCCTTGGTATTAACACCTGCTGGGAGGGTCTGGGCAGGGCGGACAGTGAGCTATGATGCAGTCTCAAAAAGCCCTGTCCGCCCCTCCAGGAGGACCCTTTAGAGCTGCCCTGAGTAAGGGGGCTGGGCCTTCAGAGACTCATCCCAGCCCACCACTGAATGGAGACCAGCCCAGAAGGGGAGAGTGACCTTGAGTGGACTTCCTGAGTCCCCCCCACCCCTGCCCCGGGTTGCAGCCTTCTCAGCAAGCGAGGGAGCAAGTCCTTCATTCCCAAAGGGGGCAAGAAGCTCGTCATTGAGCATTGAGTCTGCCACACGATGAGCTCGCGCTATGTAACTTAGCCTGCCCAAGACCGCTCTCCACACAGGAGTGCACAGAGGAATAGGCAGGGCCTGCCTTACCTCAGTGACAAGGAAACATTAAGATGACAGAGGCAACAACAAGGTCACCAAATCTTTTCTGCTGCAACCTAGCATTTTCACAAACTGCCTTTAGCCGGATTTGAAGCTTTCTCGCCAGGGACGACCTGACCCAGAGAGACAGAAATCGTATCTAGAGTTTTCTTGAGGCTACAGGCAGTGGTGTCTTGTGCCAAATTCTGGAGATACCCATTGAAAAAAAGGGCTGGGTGGTGGGGTTCCCCACTCTCATGTTAGTATGTGGTTTTGAGAAGGGTCCCTTCAGAGCACCTGCTTTGAAAAGTGAGATGTGGTCCAGCAAATACTCAGAGAGGCTATAAAACTTTGGTAGGGTTGTTGCCGTGGAAACTACACATTTCTTCATTTAATAACAAAATGAACAGTGGCTGAGAGCCTGGGGTTTGGGGCTCTGGGCTCCCTGGAAGCTCTAGAAACAAGCTTTATACCCTCCCAAACTCAGTCCCTTCATCCCTGTTGCACAGGGAGATGTGAGGTGTTTATCTCGATGATTTGTTTAGGTTGGTTTTTAATCCAACCACTGTTTTGTTGAATTCCTAGGTAGGAAAAAAATCATAGTTAAGGCAAGCAGATAGACATGGAGGAGATGGATGTTGCCATTGGCTGGAACAAAATACACACATGGGAACGTCTCTTACCCTTGGACTTGAATTATAGTTTTGGGTAAGCGTCTATCTCCAATACTTCCTTTGACAGCAGAATCCAGAGTTGGGGAAATAAAAGAACCCTTGACCCACGAGCTCTATGTAAACTAGAGATATAAGAGCACCAGGAAGGAATGAAAAGTGAGCATTCTGGAAAGGTGGTCCGTGGGTCCAGGTACAGGCCGAGAAAGGAGGCAGGAGGATATAAGGCTGAAGAGGAGACTTCCCGAGTCACTGGCTCCTGACGGGCTGGCCAGAAATGTTTGTGCTCTCCTTCTAGTCAAAAGACAGGTCCTCACAATGGTGGTACTCAAAAAGAAGGTGCTCTAGTTTAGAGTTAAAAAAAAAAAATCTGGATTCAAATTCTGGCACTGCTCTGGACCTCTCTGAACTCTGATTTTCTCCTCTGTGGCGTGAGGGAAACAAGATCGTCGACTTCACTGGGTCACCGGGAGGACTGAGTGAGGTAGTGTAAGCTGAGATGCCTCCCAGGGTCCCTGGTAGAGAACGACATTTGAAATCAAAACCACAACGAGGTCTGCATTCGATTTGCTCACACGAAGATCCGGGGAGGCCAAAAGATGCATGGATAAGGCACGGTGATGGCCCACCATGAGAGCAGCGGGCCCTGGAGGCAGCCCCCATTCCCCTCTGAAAGCCCTTTGAAGCCTGTGGTGTCTTCTCAGAGATCAAGAGTCCTTACTCAGAGGCTGCCCTGGGTCGCTGAGATAGCTTATTTCTGGGGCCTCAGCCTGTCGTTAACAGTGAGTTAGAGAAAGCCCTTTAAGCCATCACTGCAAGACGGGAACAAATTCTGTACGTAAATTCTTTTCTTAAGTTTAGCTATGTAGCATTGATTGAAGAACACTAGACTGTGTGTCTGTGAGTGTGTGCGCAAGTGTGTGTACATGTGTGAGAGAGAGAGAGACAGAGAGAGTCAGGCGATGGGGAGAAGACAGGATTTTCTCTGGGGGGAGGACACCAAACGAAAAGAGCTAACGAGCATCTAACATTTCCATTTCCCCAAAGGAATCTACTGCAGGAAGAGACCCTTCTCCGTGTAATGTCAGAAGCTATGCTTCAGTAAAATTTTTAGATTTAAGAAAGATTTAAGAAAGATTTCACTATTCGTGGGGCGAGTGCATCTCCCAAACCCTAGCTTCATCCTATGTGCTCATCCATTTTTGCCTGTTGGGTCCTTTTTCTAAATTATGATTCAAATCTATTTTAAGAGATTCAGAAAATATGGCAGTAACAAGTTGGGCAAAATCATCTTCTGAATTTGGCACTCGAAGGACAGAATTTTTTTCTAAGGGTGGAACCATAGCCAGACAGCAATCAGAAGCTGGAAAAATCCTGCTATCAACCCTATTTATAAAAATCATCTCTGTTTTCGTACCATGGCTGATTGTCATTTTACTCAATTAAGGGAGGCTTGGCTGGTTCCCCGAGTCCTTGGCAATGGACATGAGGTGGCAGCTTCCCTCGCTGACAATCGCCTCCACTTTGACAGGCATATTTGCCCCATCATTGAGCATTGCTATTTTCTTACTCCTGGTGTCTGCTTTGTAGCTTTGTTTCTTCTTATTCCTGGTGAATTTCCTGACACTTCAGAGCTACCGTCCTTTCTGAAGACATTCTCAAGAGAGAGGTCTCATCCAGAGCTACAGTGAGTTACTGCCTTGAGCACACACAGATTCAGAGTTGGAGGAACTGAACAGCATGCGGTAAACTTCAGCACAGAACCGAGAAACTAGTGAAGGCAAAATAGAAGTCAGGGGAAAAAATGAACGGAAAATTAACATTCCTCTCAAATGCGTCCATGAAATATTAAGGCTAACTAACAGGAAGCTAGTAGGAGAGGCAAGAGAGCTTATTGGAAATGACCCGTGTGATTGAATGCTGTAGGATAGGATAAATGATCATGCATTTCAAAGTGCAGGCGGTTTAGGAGACACAAGGTTAAATAGAGATTGCGTTCTTTTTTAAAGTACTGATCTTATATTCTTTGCCTATAATTTTTATCATCAAAGAAACAAAGTTAAACTGAAGTATAAGAAAAGAAGAGATCATTATGGTAAGACCTCATCGTGCCCAGTGCCCACGACCATGCTTAAAACAGAGGCCAGTGAGTAACCCCCCATGGGAAACAACTCAGATGCATGAGAATGACTGTCAATGTGCCTAAGTTCTTCTGGGTCAGGTTCACTTAGGCAAGACCTGTCGCTAATGGAGCCTGTTGACTCTTCTGATATCTCTCAGACCTGCACTGTTCAACAGGGTAGCCAACAGTCACATGCAGCTGGTGGTCGTTTGAAATATGGCTAATCCAAATTGAGATGTGCTGTAGGTATAAAATACACACCAGATTTTGAAAACTTGCAGTGAATAAAGCATCTCGTTAATATTTTTGTATCAACAATATGTTAAAATGCTATTTTAGATATGTCGAGTTAAATAAAATGTATGAATACAGTTAGCTTCATCTGTTTCTTCTTACTTTTTTAATGTACATACTAGGAAATTTAAAAATACAAATGTGGCTCGCATTTGTGGCTCTCATTTTATTCTGTTGGACAACGCTGTTCCATAAAAGTTACCTCAATAGGCTATCAATGGGTCAACATGACTTTTGGGACTGCTGGAAAACAAGACTGGACTGAAATAGTATTAAGGCAGATTACCTTCTTGGAAGGTTCTCTTGGGCAACTATTAGCCAGGTGTTTAGAGTAATCTGTAGTCCCAGTGCTATGAGATTCTTCTAACTTATAGGGTCTCTTCTGAAGAATAGAGAGGAAGCTTTTATCAAGTTCTTACAATAGTGAACTTTGGAAGACTACGTTGTAATAAATTCAGAGACAGGATAGAAAGAAGATCCTAAAAACCAAGGAGGGCTCAGTAGGTGGCTCCCCTTCATCCTGACAAATGTAAAAATTAACAAAGTGATTATATGAAAATAAAATTGATCGCACTCAGTGCTCACTGTGTACTAGAAACCAACATTCTGTGTATATCAACTCGATCATATGTAACTGGCCTTTGCGAGGACTTTAATTATGTACCAAGTGACAGCTTCAAATACAAGATTCATAGCCAGGGTGTTGATTGCTGCTATCTTTATTTTCACAGCCACGCTAACTCTTACAGTTTGGAATCTAACGAGTCGACCATCCAATGGGAAACGCAAGGCCAAGTCCTATTTCACACGCCTTAAAATGCTTGCAATAATTTGGGTGGTGAAATTGACGGCTTCTGTGTGCATATTACATCAAGTCGCATATTATAAATGCTAAGTCTTTGGAAGACATGAAACTAATTTGTAGCAACAGAGAGATATTGACTCAAAGGAATGAAATAGAAGTTGTCCTCTAGTAAGGAGAGCTGCAGTATATTTACCGGCTTTAAATACAATTAAAAATGGGAGCTGATTTCACTAAAGCTGCTGATGGCTCATGGTAGCCTGGGACTCAATCGGGATCCGGGTTATCATGCTAAAGTCAATGAAAAAGCAGCACAGCTACTGAGAGGCCCATGTTCCAGAGATACAGAAGTGTGAAATGAAGTCTCCAGCTGTGTTCAATACCAGAGGTTCTCATTCCAGTGAAATGCACTGTTTGGGGTTTAGCATTTCTGAGAAGATGGGGATGAATTGGAGACGAGCCCGAAAATAGGGTTAATAAGACCACTTAACAAGACAAAAAACAGACTTCCCATCACAGGTTAAAAGTTGAAGTTTCTGGAAAGCGGACATTGATGGGGCAAAGTAGTTACTGGAACCTACCAGACTCAAGCACAGGAGAGGTCCTCACCAGGAAGATGTCACTCTCCCTCCTATAGCCTACATGAGTGTGCATGTATGCAAGCGTGTGTGTGTACGCACACATACACACACACACACACACGCATGCACGCACCAGGAAAAAATGGGCTTACACTAAAGTACAATAGAAATCTATTAAACAATGTCTGGGCCATAAAGACAGTGAAAGCTTTTAATGAGCCACTATTAAAAGTTGGATGATTTCTATTCCTAGAGACTTGTAAAGATGGGAGTCGATAGCATTTTCTGCAACACTGTGTCCTGTTAAGGTACACAAACTCCTTTTTTGGGACAGCACTAATGAATGTTCTCTTAAATATACTCATCTTGTCATCTTCCATTTCCATTTTGTGGGGACAAGGATTTCCCATGCCAGTATCCATGGAGAAGTGGGAAGAGAGCACAGGAAGAGGGAGGAATGGGAGGGAAACTTTGTGATTAATTAAGATGGAAGGACTGATAAGGTGACTGCCACAAAAAAATAAAAATTTAAAAAATCTTAAAATGAAAGAAAGAAAGAAAGAAAGAAAGAAAGAAAGAAAGAAAGAAAGAAAGAAAAGAGCACCCTGTCTTAGAGATAAATGTACCTTGGAATTGGTGAACTCTTGATTCCCTTTCTCGTCTATGGATTGTTTCACTGTTTCAGAACAGGAGAAAACGAGCTTTCCTTTTGGAGCCCTTATTCTGCCCTATCCATGTTCTGAGACAACTGGCTCTAGTTGCTTCTTTCCCCATAGAGGGCCTCATCTGTGCCATGTGTTGACCTTGGATGGTTGGGCCACAGGTAGGTGGCCTGGTGTGAAGATGGAGTGGAATCACTGAACACACAGTCTTTTCCTTCTTGAGCAGTCCACAGACCGGGAGGAACAGCTCTTCACCCCTTTTTTCAGGGATGGAATCTCTAATATTCCTTCAGGGAACCATGGCTACCCACATTCAGTCTCTGTGTGTCATGTAGACCTGACCTCACCTTCCATTTCCAAGGATGTGTATGTGACCCAGGCCTGGGTATTCAGATTATTATTCAGTGAGTCAGAGGACCTGGGGACCCAACTCAAGACAAGCCAGTAAGAGCTGTCCCTTGGAATTTGGTGTCATTGTTAGGGAAGAGGAGCTCTCTTTGGGGTTGCTACGATGGCAGGATCTAAGCCCAGAACCATTGCTGCCAAGTCTTTACCACAGTGGAAAGGAGAGAACCAGTCTGGGAATACAGTCAATACAGAGGAAAGCAGAGCCAGGAGATACATACACGGAGAATTGATTTTCTGGATCCAGCAGTACCTGAAGCAAGGACACTAGTAGCAAGGTTTTCCATTAGCTTCAGCAAATAAATTTCCTTTTCTGCTTAAATCAGCTTGATTGAGGTTTCCCATGAGCATGCTACAACTGTTCTTATCAAAGCTGATAATGATGTTTTGCTTATGTTCACTCCAGAATCCAGTTTTCCTTATTTCCTATTTCCTATTTCCTTATTCACCTATTTCCTTGGATTGCATTTCTACTCAGAAAAATGCCAAAGTGTCTCTCATCCTTACATACAGATGAGCACAACTAACACATTCCTTTGCATTACTTGGTAGGTGGCATCATGTTAAATTTCCTCACTTGGGGCAACCAGGGCATGTGCAAAATTCAGTAAGTAAAAAATGCGGTGCATCACAAGCATCAGACTGTTGGGGAGGCCTGATTTTTAGTCCTAGATCTGACATTAATTGCCCTTGTTCAACCTATGTGACCTTGGATGGGTCAATTGTCTTCTAAGGGTTCCCATTTCTTCGTTGGCAAAATGTGGGAGTTAAGCTAAAGAACATCAGTTAATAGCCATCCCCTCATTCATTCAACAAGCATTTATTCCACACTACTAGATATTGGACAATGTGCTGAAAATCATGGTTCCCACTCTCAAGGATATGTCACTCTAAATGGAGGAGACATGCAGTCATGCCATTGATGAAATAAGCTCGCAGACACATATAGAATTAACAACCTTGACAAATGCCATAAAAGACAAGTACAGATGCCTTAATGGATATGATGGGGAGATCTGACCTAGCTGGCAGAGCAGGCAAGGGGAGTTCTCTCCTAAGAGGAGCAACTTGAACAGAGAGTGGATGGATTAATGGCAGCTGTGTGGACAGAGGGGCTAAGGCTGGGCTCTCCAGACACAGGAATGGCAAAACATGTTAGATGCTACTTAGGGTCTGCAGAACGGCAATGTACCAGAGCACTCATCAGTCAACTCTTCCAAAACCCTTGGTGAAGAAAATCAGCATTATTTCTTCTGTTAACAAGAAGATACTCAGAATCGCGAAACGCAAAAATCCAGAAGGAAGTGCTTGTTGAAGTCAGATCTCACCACTCCTGGTCTCAAATGTTCCTGTAGGGTGCCTCTCACTCGCTTTAACTTACACCTCGAGGAAGTCACTCGACTTCCCTGGGTCTCAGATTTCTCATCTATAAAACATGAGACTTGGGTTCTATATAATTTCCAAAGTCTGTCTTGCATGCAGCATCTTTGTGTTTCTAGAAATACACCTGAGTTAGAAGAGAGGGGGAGGAGAGGTCATGAATCCGACGACGCGCACTTGTGGCTATATTTAAAAAACAAAAATCAGCGTGCAGGAAATAGTAGAGGAAAATGTTGTAGGCATTGCAGCTATCGAAATGCAGGTCGGATAGAGCCAAAAATAGTTAACACACCCACAGCTAATGCAGGGAAACTACCATGAAACGTTTCCTTGGTAATTGAGTTACTTAAAGGTAAAGTAACTCATTCTGATCAAAGACCGGTTCCTCCGCTTCTCACCCTCTTCATGGGTTCTGCAATTGTGATTCAGCGTAAGAGGAAAAAACTAGCTGTTGCATCCATTTCACTAAAAAACGAAGGTCATCCAAAAACTATCAAGAAAAGGTCACTCTGGTTGGCTCCCAAACGGGGAGATAGTCTAATGGGAGAGGGACGCTCAGCCCATGTGGGCCCCTGAGTGCCTTCAGATCACGTCCATCTTAAACCGGTTCCTGCAGATCCCTCAAGTTCTTAAAATCATTTGGGGCAGGCGATGCCACAATTTACAGGAAACTGACATCTGTCAGTCTGCGTGCAAAGCCCTGGATTTCAAACCAGTCAGCTCCTTCTAGAGAAGGAAAGAGGACAATAGCTGCTATTTCTTAGCCGCATAATCAATGCTGCAGGGGTTGCTAGGCAACAGGCAGAAAGCCTGTCAAACATCCCTGGGTACCTTCAATGGGAGAGGAGCAGCTCCAGGAGCAACTCCTCAGAGGTGACAGGCTGGGCGGGGCCCCGGAAGGGTCATTCCGTTTGTCTCCTTCCTGAAAAATTTGCTTTACTGTGGTTTGGACGGAACCATAGACATTTTCCTCCAAGGTTCAGGGGCTAGTCTTTGAACACACTTCCAGCTGGCCAGCCCCCCGGCCGGTCAGGCTGGGGAGAGCAGCTCTGTAAGGGGTCCGTATGCTATTGTGAACCAGCCGTTGTGGAGCTGGGGAAGGTCTGGCTTGTGCCTCGGGGGGGCTGCAACCTCTGAATCCCAGAAAGTGAAAATGGGCACCCTCTCTGAAGCCCGAAGTCATACAGGCAAATGTAAGCAAAGCCTCTGATAGCAACAAGACTTCACAGGCAAGGTCGTGGAGAGGAGACGTTTTAGGTGTGTGACCTTGAAGTTGAAATGAATTTTTGAGCTGCAGGCGTTTTCGTCCTCTCGGCTTGAAATAACAGTTTCATTTAAATTTCAACAAGAAGGAACGAGCCCACAAAGAGTCAGGAGTTGATAAAGGGGAAAATTCAAGTTCTTGTTGGTTTGGTTGATTTTGGTTTGGTTTGTTTCTAGCAGTCTTGCTTCACAAGCGCTCACCGTAGGTCATGAATTTGCCAACTTATTTGGCGAGAGATCCAGGTCCTGCGTCTTCGTCAAAGGTGGAATTCGGGCTGTGACTGGATTCAAACCAGGGAGAAGCCTCAGCGGTAATGGCAGTGGGAGATGAGCCTCGGGAGCGGCAGGCTGTGCGGACAGGGTAATTGTTTACACCTCACTGACCCTGTCTGGTGCTTGGCCAGGACCAGCCCAGGCCCTGAAACCCTGTCCTAGCAGGTGTTGGGTAGGAAATGCGACACATGAGTTGATGGTGACCCAAATGTAGCTGGGGAACACCCTCTCTTCAAGGGCGTTCAGAGAACAGTGAAGCAGGCGGAGAATACGGAACGACACTCAAATGAAAGGCTTTCCCCACTAAGAAATTTGGTGCCTCTCTCTTTATATCTGGCTGAGGTCCCTCAGCTACTCCTACACTGTCATCTAGGATTCCCTAATCTCCCTGAATTTTCTCACATTCCAAGATGCTCACCTTGTGACCCCAGGAATCAAGAATCTGAATTCAGAATCTGAAGGCCTGACTTAGGTCCCTAGGGGGCCTCCAGATATCAGTAGGAGGAAACATGACTCCAGAACGGGAATCCCTGGTCTTCAAAGTCCTTGCATATAACTCATGGCTAGATTAGGATCAGATTTTCCCTAAGCTGCTTCTAGCTCTCATATTTTATCAGTCTATGAATCTACAAAAATAGAGGCACCTTTTGGTCCCATTTATCCAACGTGAGGGGAAAAAGCAGCAGAGGAAGGCAAAGACTGCAGAGAGAACAGTGCCAAATGTTCTGAACATTTTGTGCTTTAAAAAATAAACTTTCTGGGTAAATGAAAGAAAAGAGGAAGCAGTCTCAACAGCAGGAATAACCACCCCTCCCCCCAACACCGCCCGAGTCATGGAGGGATTCTTATTTTACACCTTTTACCCCATTTGACCTCCCATCTTTCCAGCATCTTCCTGTCTCCTCTCCTCTGGCTCCCTCTCCCTCTCCATTTGCCTAGCTTTAGTGAGACGATGTTTACTGATATTACATTTACCCTCCCTAGAAAGTTCTGTCCTTTATTCGTTCCAAAGTGCAGCTTTTAGAAACCTTTGGTGAGCGTCTAAGAGCCTCCAGGCCACTCAGGTTGGGATGATATCCGGGAAGCAAATGCACTGTTTCTTCATTTGGATGAATTTTAACAGAAAGTGTATTTAGTCCACAGGATGAGTAAGTTCCAGAAGTTTCTCTCTCCTCAATTACCTATTATGTATACAGTAGAATACTTTGATGCAAAGTACAGCACTAATGGAATAGACAGCTGACTTTTAAACATGAAGTTTGTCCTGGTTGTAACTAGTAAATGAATGCTGCATTCTGTTTGGCAGAAACAAAGAAAACCCAATCATCTTCCATGAAGCCAGGAAGCTACATCTTATTATACTAGCCAAGCCCATATTCCTTTGCCACTTAATTCATTTTATAAATATAGGCCTCTTTTAAGTCTTTTACATATATTATTCAATACCTTGGTGAGTTGGGATTTTTTTTTAGTTTTGACAATGCATATGTAAAAGATCTGCTGAAGTCTTTTGTGCTATTTTTGTTAATTCCTATGTTTTAGAGAGCTCAGTGGAAAATTCATCCCCTCCAGTAACATTTATCTTACTGAAGACCAGGTCTCCTTTTTGAGTTTGGGGGGAGGGGGCAGTGGTGGGAATTAGGGACTTTCAGCCTCCATTATTTCTGTAAAACCGCGTGTCTCCTGGGGTGCTGGAATCCCAAGAGATGCCATCTACCGCAGGACGGAATCATGCAGCCCTGTATGCAATCCTGGGGCTCTGGGGACATTCGGGAGGGACAGGGTAAGGTGTAACAGTAGATGTCAGCAGAGCAGAGGGCTGAGAGGAAAAGCGGACTCCAGTCTCCCTCCTAGGGCCCCCACTGAGGACAAACTACAGCTGAGCTTGGCAAAAACACTGAGCCATCCCAAGGACACAGACTGAGGCTCCAATATGTGTCTGGGGGAATTCTGTCAAACCTTACTGACCTCCACTCAGTGTTTAGTTAACATTGACTTGTAAGAATAGCCCAGAGCTCTCCACAGCCCACGGACTGGTGGGTCGCCCCTGAGAAGAAGCTCCAACAGTTACATGTGCCCCAAACACCCTTCCCACTGTCCACTTAATTCCAGAAAATTCAAACACATCCACTGGAGCAGACATAATTTGCTCCTGAATTGGCCAACTATAACATGAAATAACGTTACTTCCACACGTGAGTGCAACCACGGATAATGAGACATTCTGGAGTGTTCTCTTACCTTCACTGCCACCAAGATCTTGTCCTGCTCAGGACAGAGGTTATAGCATTCAGCTAGGAAAACTTTTCCAAAGGCTCCTTCGCCTAGCTCCCTTTTCAGAACAATGTTATGTCTCTTGATGTGCTGAACAACTGTAAAACAAAGACAGAGTGGAAATTGGAATCGAGGCACACGGAGGTGACGGCGGAAGGTGGGAGTCAGGGGCCCGCCTCCTGAGCTTTTCCCCTCTGCCCCAGTAAACCGAAAGAGAGGCTCAGCACCCATCTTCACTGTGCACCCCAAATAGCTGGAAGGAGGTTACACAGCGTGCTCTCCGGAGCTCAATTATTACTTTCGCTAGAACTGAAGAAGTGACTTCCGCATTGGCTACAGAATGTCATTAATGAACTTCCCAACTTAGGAGAAGGGAGAAATGGGAAAAGATGAGATATTAACAGCAGACCTCTCACAAGCCAGATGCTTTGCATATACTTGTTTGTCATGTTTCTCGTGGGGGAAAGGCAGACAAAGAGCCAGGAATCTCTATTTCTTTGTTAAGGTGCCTCAGACTTCTAGAGGGGAGGCTCAGAGGAAACAGAGGGAAGAGGCAAGATCTGGGCATGGCAAATCAGAGCTTTGTCCTCCTGGTGAGCTGGACTTGACCAGGGTTGAGACTCTTTTCTCATTCCAGAAATGTCTAGACCATGCTGCAGCTGGTTTCCTGAGCCCTTTCTAAGATCATGCCTTAGTCTTGGCTCTCCAAAGCCAAGTAGAGACAAAAATAGATGCATGGCGGGAAGAGAAAATATTTCTCCCTCCTGTCTAGAGTGGACCCGGCCCATGTCAACTCATCTATACGCCTTCCTGAGGAATAAGGCAGGAGGCTGCCAAGGTTCTCTGGAAGCCCGTCCGTTGCAAGGAGGAGAGCAGAGCGAAGCATTGCTCAGAAGGACAGAGCCAGTGGAAAGTCCAAAAGGAGACTCTGTGGAGGACAGAGCTGTCATGGGAGCTTGTTCCTTTTTCCCCTGACTGTCAAGTGCTCAGCCCTCAGCCCAGGCTTCGACAAGGTCATTGGCCGCCATTCTTTCCAGGATGCCTCATCCTTGAATGGCAGTATTAAAGAGAGACTGGGAAGACTTCTGGAGCTTGGAACGTGTCCCTAACGGTATTCTCTCATTTTACTCCCACATCTCTAGGAAGCATCTCTGTTCGTATATTGTAAGTGGGGAAACTGAGTCTGGAGAAAATTCAGTGATTCTCAGCGTGGGAATGGAGGAGTTGAAATTTGAATTCGGGTCTGTCTGAATCCAGAGTACACACACGAAGTTGCTTTTCCATAGTAAACTGTGTTACACATGGCAAGAGAAATAGAAATATGTAAATAATAAAAAGTAAACATACTCTCCCAGCTTCCTGTTTAGTTCACCCTTCAAAGGCCAGTTCAAATTCTCACTTCCTGAGAGGGTTTCCAAGACAGCTCTGACCATCAAAGACCTCCTTCTCTGAATTCATAGTACATCACGACTTACGCTTAGTTGAATTCTTGCTTATCTCACAATTATTGCACATCTGTAAACACCCTGAGACTAAGAGCAACCCTGTCTATCTTCTATAATCACGTGTAATGCCTCAGGTGCTGAGCCCGTAGAAGATTTACTGTGGTTTAATTTGATGATCTTTCTTAAAAGCCTTTTTCCCCCTTGAATGTGAACTGAACTTTGAAAACAAAAGGAAATACTAAGCATATTTCTGTAATTTAAATAGTATAAACCTGTCATTTCACCCAAGAAACAGACTATCACCAGTATGGTGAAAGCACCACTATGCTACCATATTCTTTCTTGATGGTATCCACTTCCCTGCTCTCTTCCGGGGGTAATTACTAGACTGAATTTTGTGTTAATCATTTCCTCCATAGGTTTGTTACTAATGCTATATCCCTAATGAGATATTGTTTGACTTTGCTACGTAAATGGAAACAGACAGTGTGTATTCTTCGACATCTTGCATTTTTCACTCAACAATGTCCTTGAGATTGAGTTACACTGAGCTACAGTGTGTATAATAGCAATTCCTTTGCTTTTACTACTGTATAATATACAGAGAAAGGACTATACCACCACTTATTTGTTCATTCTATGTTGATGGATCTGCTCTGCAGTTTCTTTTTAGATACAATTTCTTAAAAAATGCAAGCAGTGATTAAGGTTTTGCTGTAATAGGATTTTTCCCCTGATAATTCATGTGGTTTGGAGCTATGATGGCTTCCATGAGCCTCTGGGAACTCAGGGTGATAAAAAATCAAAAGGTCTTTTATGAGCAACAGTATTAATGAATATAAGAACGTATATTAATTTCTCATGCTCCAGTAGCAACGGCTGAATTTAAGAGAAGAGAAATGTGTTCATTAGGTAGAGTGCCCACATAAAGAGACAAACGTAATTCTTACAGAGAATTAGCTGCCATATTTAAATCTAATATTTAACTTCATGGTTGTCACACATTCATTGAGAATTAAATTGTCACTTGATTTACTTTCTCACCAAATCAAGGCAAGTATTTAACTTTTTTTTTTTTGCTTTTGATTTACACTTTCTTTCTTTCCTTCTTTCCATTTATTTATTCATTTATTAAAATTTTTCCAAACAGGAGAAGAAGTTGGTAGAGAATAAGTTGAAGTTTATAAAGCTATGGATAAAGCCACAATTCCATCACCTTTAAAACTAAAATCGATGGGACCAGTTTTCCTATGCTGACCTTGAAAGCAGTATGTAGGCACTAAAGCAGCCTAATTCTCCGAGGTCAGGGGTGGGGACAAAAACTAACCTGAAGCTCTCACATCACTGAGCTAAGAGTTTCTTCCCAATCTCTTCTAAGAGAGCACTGGGACTCGTCCCCACCTGCCCCATCTCCTGTTTCCCTCCATCACCACTGGAAGTCCTCAGAACGTCTCAGGGCATCCCTCCTTATTCAACCTTTTACTCCAACACCACTCATCAGTGCCCATCTCTTCACCCCTCTTACAGACCCTCCCATAGGGCCCTCTAGCCTCGTTTCACCCACCAGCTCCCTATATCCCCAACTTCTCCTTAGGTCTCCCTCGACCTCCTTGACTCATACAAAATCTTGGCTATGCCCCGAAGATCTCCATGACCTCAAAGGGAGGTCACCCCCAACCTTTCCCCAGGTACGTGAGGGTCCGTGCCTGACTTCTGACAACTACCCATTTTCTTCTGCCAGAGCCCCAGCAATCTCAGAGATCTATTTTAAGGATCCAGCAGTCTATTCCACTTCTGCCCCCTCATTGCTAATTACTCCTCTTACCCATTGATCTCCCAATTTACACTATCCCTTTCCACCCTACTCATGCCATCATTCCCAGTGACCAAGGCACAAAGACGCTTAGTAACTTGCCTAAGTTGCAGAAACACTGGGCTGCATTCATTTGAGTCTTTTATTGGTGCAGCTAAGAGCCAGGTGTTGGGAGGTTTGGGTTGGTTGTCTGGATGGCATTAAGGTGACTTTCTCTGGGAGCAAGACTGTCTTACGGAAGGAAGGAATGCACTGATGCACATTCCTCACAAGCTCTTGATTTTGCTGTGAATGAGCACTGGGAATCACACTGTGTTAAAGGGCCCTGTGAACACTTAGATTCATTTGATTCAAAATATTCTCACTGAAGTGAGTCTAAAGATCCCAATGATAAATAAGCTATCAGGTAAGCACGTAAAATTTTTACATGCTTCCTTTTCTGGAATCAGTCAATTGTCTGTTCTTAGCTCCTGAGACATGAGTAAAATCATCTCAAACCCAACATGAACAACTAATAAAAAAAATATGAAAACACAAACTCTAGCATCGGTGTCTTCCTAGACTTGGAGGAAAACTCAAAACAACAGTTGATTAAAAAAAAAAAAAAGTTTTGTAGAAAAGTTTCTCTTTAAAACTTGCCTTGCCAGAAGACAAGGAGGTATCAAGGCGAGATGGAAATACACCAAAGTCATGTGCTCTGCAGACTGATCTATGTCCCCCAATACAGTCAAAACAAAGCACAGGATTAAATTACTGAACAACTCAATCTACTCTATGGAATCAGAGAGAAACTGAGGACCGGCAATGGTAATCAAGATGAGTGCCTGAAAACTATCTGGACATCCTTGCCTTTAATGGAATTTTCCAGAATGGAAATTTGGTGCCCTTGGCCATTTGCTTCCCGAGGACCAGAAAACTGAGTAGATCTCCAGTTTCATGTTAGTATCACATTACAACCCCTGACAGATGTGTTTCTTCCCAAGTACTTTCAGTAGCTCACAGAGGTGCCTGTAGGTTCAGATGGTTTAAATCAAATTCCTGGTATTGATATTCCCCAGAAGCAGATAATCTCTATAGACACACAGGCTATAGATGAAGTATTAATCTCCATCTACATCCATTACTACCAAATCTAAAACTAATGAAATAAATACATAAATAAAACTACCCACTTAAGGGTGAAATTGAAAATGTATTCTTCCAATTTCCTCAGTAATGGGGTTTCACAGAAAGCCCCTTGGCCTAGTGGACATATCCCGCTTAGCCTATGACCCTTAAATTGAGTCATTAATTGAAATCTCTAATATATGCCAAGTACTAAGTGATCTACAGTTAAAAGGAAGACTATTCTAAACTTTGAAGCAGAAAGGTAAAAAGTAGTATGTCCTAGAAGACAACATTCTACAGTAGATACGATCTCTCTGTTTCCCTACAGATCTGAATATAGGGTCAGCCTCAGCAGTTCTATCTTAAGGGACTGGGCTCTATGATAGCAAAAAGAACTTCAACCTCCTCATGTTTGGTAGTCACAAGTGAGGCTCAGAACAGTGATGCATCTTTCCCGGGGCCACACAGCTAGGAGGTGACTGCGCCCGGACTCTAACACAAGCCCCCATTTGAGACCCACCCAAGGTAGCCAGGGCCTCCTGGCATTAAAGTGGAAATAAGCATTGCATCTAGTTAATATCTCCTCTATCAGAAATACTTGAAACACTCACATGTTTCATCTGAAACGGACCAAGCCTCTCGTAAGGAGGAATTTCATCAGAAAACGGCTAACAAAATAAGACAATTACAAAAAGCGAGAAATGAAACTTAAATGCCTTGGAAAAAGCTTGAACTTGATTTTTATATAGGATGAACAAATGTCATTTACTAAATATCTTAATGTCTGTTTCACGGGCAGCCTACTGAAACAGGTAAAATCACCCACCTTGTAAAAATAAAGTTGCATGAAAGACTGGAACTATGGTTTTGAATTTCATCTACATTTTTATCAAAATACAAGGTAGTGCTAAATTGGAAATAAATGCAATTAAGACCACAGACATAACACACACCAGGACAAGATAAGGCCAAATATTCATAAATAATATTAATGATGAAAAAGAACATGGATTCATCCTGAGCTCTTCTTAAGTACATTTCAGCAAAAAATCCCAATGTGCATTAACATCAATTAATTTTCATATCTCCCCAAATGAGGTCAACAGTTACATTTATTTTACAGATGACACCGCAATTAATTGACTTACTGGTGGTCGTAGAGCAACCCACTTATCCTTTCCCAGGTGCTATTTCCAGTGAAATGAGGATACGGGGAGAGCCTAACATGCACGGATTGCTGTTATGGGGCAGAAAATGTGCTGAGGTTTACAAGAATTATCAATCTTCATAGTAATCCGGTAGGGTATCCTTACATCCATTTTCAAATTAAAGTAAAAAGAAGAGGATCGGGTGAGCTAAGTAACTCATCCAATGCTGTACAACCAATAAGGGGCAGAGTTAAAATTTACTCTACTACAATGTTCTACTTTGCCTTGGCCTTATGATAGAAAACAAAGTGAAAGAAAAGCCAGATGAACTGGACTTTTTCTATCTAGAGATATGTGGGTCGACTTTTGCCAGTTTAGTTCAGTAAGTTTTGACTAAGCACCTACTATAGCCTGGGCATTTCTCTGGGGCCCAGTGAAAAGGATGAGCAAAATAATCCCTGAGCTCATGCAACTCACAATCTCAAGGAGCAGAAAAATATGCTTATATCTATCATATCTTTTCCTAACACCTTTGCTTCATTCACAAAAGATTGTAGGTACTTGATGGGACCAATAAAAGAAAAGCAAAACACCCAAATAAAAACTCGAGTCAGGAAAAGTAGAATAGAAAGCCAAGACAAGGTGCTAAGTAGAAATGCAAATGTGCAGATTCTAGGGGTCCCATGGGGTTATGAAAATTAACTCATAATTTGGATCCGAGCTTCCTGGCAGCAGAAACCAAAGAGAAACCCAATAATTAATAAAATGTGGATGATCCAGAAGTAAAAGCTCAAAAAACCCTTATGGTAAGTGAGATTCTTCATGGCATTTAGTTTTTGAAGGAATATACCAAATGGATTTTACACAGGGGATCAGCGTCCTCAACAATGCCCACAGAGTAAATAGTGATCTTCGTAAGAAATGAACACATAGCACAATAGCCACCCTCAGAGAAAACAGTGCAAGGTATGATGGTATCCCATCAGAATGCCACAAAAACCAAGGTCTAGGGGCATGCTCAAGAATGCCTTGGGGATGTGATATCCCCACACCCGCTGCTGGGCCTAGAACACATTAGGCGATCAACACAGAGAACAAGGAGCCATGGGACCAAAATGGACTCCCGCGAAAGGCAGGAGAAAGGGCCAGGAGTGAGCCTGCTGGGGGCACAGGAGTTAAGTGAGAAGTAAATGGGAAGAAGGGAGGGAGGAAACTGATAGGATAGATTCCGGGGGAAGCCACTGGGGGCTGAGTGGGCAAAAGATGGAAACATTCTGAGACAGAGAATAGAGAGTTTGAGGGAGTCGCCTTCTCAGGGCCTCGCTCTGCTGCTCACCGCAGCATGTGGCCACGGAAGGAGGACTTCCAGGGATTCCCAAGGGGCGCATTAAGCACAGACCATCATAAGCTTTTAAGCTAAGCCTGCCCTGGGGTCCGGTGACGGGCAAGACACTCTTGCAAACAATTTTACATTCCTGGGAGGGCACCAGCTAGCTACGTGGCTGCCTCAGACAACATCCAGCGGCAGCAAAGGACCCTTCCATCCTAAACCAAATTTTAGACCCCGTGCTGAATGAGAGCAGGGCAGCTGTGGGGGAGACGAGCGGGAATGGAGATTATTGAAACTCTACGTCACAAGGGATAAAGGTGACGGGGTTATTTGAACTTAAAATCCAAAACCTTCTTCTAGAAAACATCCGGGAAGGGGGGAAAGCCCCAGAAACCATCTTTCAAGCTGTGAGACGGAAGGGAACACCACACTTCAAAATACACATACGGCACATCCTTCGCTTTGACAGCCCCTAACAGCCAAAATTATATCTGTTTTACACACTGGCAGGTGGTGGAGTTGGATTGATTTGCCCTGACAGCCCTCCCTGCTGGAACAATACTTGTCAGTCAGCCCCGGCAATGTTTATATTTTCAAGAATAATTATGCCAAGTGATTGCACGAAATCCTGGCAGGTGGGCAAGAAAGTCTTATCTGTCTACCCCTCTGACCCTGTGTCCCTGACCTCTAATGTTCCTTCTGCTCCCAGGGATGGAAAACATCCCTTTCATGACCCGCGCCCCCTCCTAAGCTGTATGCACAAGCCTCCATTTGAGGGTTCAACACTGGTGCCTGTCTTACCATCTGGGACCCTCCATTCCAGGGACCTCCCCATGCAAACTTTCCCCCCTTCAGTAACTTCAACTGGTAGCCATTACAGTTTCCTAATTGACTTCTTAAGGGATCGTTGGGTTTTTCCAACGTACACAGATGTGAATGCTCCCATCATGCAACACATCTTTAGCTATGGGTGAGGGTAATTCTGAACTCAGACTGGTGGGAATTCAGGGCTTCCCTGACCTGTGTCTAACATAAACATAGTGACTGTCTTCTTGGTGTGCACAATTTAGCACACACATTCTAGATCACAATGGGATCAATGGTGATGGGAAGGACAAGCAAAGTGCTAGGAAAGTGGGTCACTCAGGAAAGGCTTGTGGAACCATTGAGCCAACCTCAGAAATGCAGACTGGAGTCTTTTTTTTTTTTTTTAAGATTTTATTTATTTATTTAACAGAGATCATAAGTAGGCAGAGAGGCAGGCGGGGTGGGGGGTGGGGAAGCAGGCTCCCTACTGAGCAGAGAACCCAATGTGGGGCTCCATCCCAGGACCCTGAGATCATGACCTGAGCAGAAGGCAGAGGCTTAACCCACTGAGTCACCCAGGTGCTCCCAGATTGGAATGTTTATGAGGGAATCTCTATACTCAAGAGGGAGCAAGGGCTTAGCTTAAGGTACAGTGGGAGGCCAGTGGGCATTTTATGAGGTCCGGAATTCCATGCCAGCTTCTCGGGCTGCTTTCCATGGCCCTAGCCTCTTCCCCAACTCCAGGAGAGCTCATAACCAACAATATATGGCCAATATCTGAAGGAGGAGGGGTGACAGGATTTTTGGGTGCATCCCAAAAGTTTTCCATTTCTAGAGGGCTTTCTGTCCAATTAATATGCATAGCAGAGTCTGATGATATTTCCTCGTTAATATGCTTATTTTAGAACTCATATTTTGGAAGGAATACTAGTGTTTATTTTCTTCAAAGGATTTTGTGATACTTGTCGCGTCTTTCAATCCCCCCCCCCCACCTTCTCATTTTACCATTTAAGCATGTATGTGAAGAGAGCTATATTGGGTGCTGTGGAAGGCCTAAGGATGAAGAAGGAGAAGAGGTTGTCAGTGGATGCTAATTACACCTCTGCTGTGTGCTAGGCATTGTGTTAAATGCTGTACACACATTATCTTCTTGAGACTTTCTGAAGGACTTGGGGAGAGACATCATTGTCTCCTTTTAGGGAATGTAGTAACCGAGTCCTGGAGATGTTAAGTAACTTGTCCAAAGCCACACAGCTGGAAAGTGGGCAAGGCAAGCTCAGACTGGTTTCAGAACCATGCACTTTTCCCCAGGAGAATATGGCTCTTTCCCTCAAAAGATGGGCAGATATACAAATAACAGTTGTCAAAGGCAGAATATCAAAACGGCTATGACAGATGTAAGAAATACAGGGTTAAGCGTATCTAGAATAAAAAGAGTCAAATTCTTTGAGTAAATGATGTGGGGTTGGAGGATGTGCCTTGTGAGTTTTCCATTGTAAGTTGATCATCGCTTGAAATGTTGGTTGGAAAGAAGGGCCATGTTGGCCATAATTGATTATGATATTTCCCAAATGCCAGGTTGTCAAGGACTGGTTCGTCCACTGGACCTACCTGTTAAGACGTGTCCATATTAAAGTCCCAAATCTGAAAGCCATTTAGGTTGAACTAAATGAAGTTTCCATTTGTGCAGGCCCAACTGTGACAAATACCAGCTATTTCGTATGGCTTAACCTAATTTATCGCTTGGCTATTAGGTTTGCAAACAGAACTTCTGAATGTTAGAAAAGAAGCCATATCTTTTAATTTTCAAGAATATATTAAGGAAAGCAATACATGGGCAGGGTAACAAATCAAATAGTACTGAAGAACTCATGATGGAAAGAAATTGTACCCCTCTACAGGCTTCCCTATCCTCAACCCCATTCTCTTGGGTGGGGTGTCTGATTCAATCCAGTTTGAATTCTACAGATTTCTTCCATGACTATAATCAATATGTACACTTTCTTCCTGTTTTCCCAATTTCAGACACTTAGCAATTGTCCACTACTCAAGGGAAGGATTTCACTCACACTATCTCTCACCTTTTCCTAATAACTGGGAGCTGAATTATTTTCAGTTCTTCTACTGATAGTCTATCATACTCTAACCTTTTTAAAGCCATTATGCTAGACTCTTCTGTATACCATGAGCCTATTAGCCCCCTTACCTCTACCCCAGTAACTTCACATATTCTTTGAGCTTGACCTTTACTGCAACTCTGTCATGACTGTTATTATATGTGGTTCAACTTATGATATGCTACAATTTGTGTCTTATGTGACTAAAAATTGAAAAGCAATAAACAGTTTATTTCAATACAACCAGTTAAACACTGTATGCCACAAGGCTAAGTAGGTGACAGGACTTCATTTCCTTTTTGATGTGTCTAATGTCACAGAGAGAACTTCTGGGCCATTCAAAGCAGGATGTATCTAAGTATCAAAATCAAGTGCCTTTTCTCCCCTACCATCAAGATTGTCCTAGCGTCTAATTCAAATCAGTCGATTTTTCATTTATCCTGTTGGGACCTGGAAGACCTTTCAATCTGAGGCCTGCGGCTTCTTCAACGGTGGGAAATTGCCTTCTGTTTTTTTCTTTGTTAAATTTCTCTCTACCATTTTTCTGTGTTCTCATTGCTATTTGGAAATCTTAGTAGCCATTTGTCACCTCTCATGCAGTTGAACTGTATGAATTCTCTCTCATGAATTGCTTCTCTATGTCCCTTATCTTTTCTTCTCTAGCCTTGTCTCTCTGCCTTTTTGCTCTTGTTCTGGAAAATTTTCTTGAATTTTTCTCAGACCTGTGATGGAAACCTTCAGTTCAGCCATCATGTATCTAATTTTTATGAGTCCCTTCATGTTTTCTAAGATTTATTTTTCATAGCTACCTGATTTTGATTTATGTATATAAAAATCTCAAGTCAGAGAACACTTGTTTTTTTTCTAATTCTCTTCTGATTCCAAAAATACTTCTGCTTCCTCCAAGGTCAGTTTTTCTCTTTGGATCCTTTCTTTCAGTGCTTATCATCCTCATGTGTATGATGGATCTTGAATTTTATTTATATGTAAGGATGGGTAGCTAGTAAGGTTTTCTTGAGCTCTTATGTCAGTAATTCTGTTTTTAGATAGTGCTATTGCTTAGGAATTGGGTCACTGGTAGAACACATAGATAAACAGGCCTTGCTTTAGGACACATAGGCAAAAAGTGGACCATTAAGCAGGAGCATAAACATGCTAGACAAAGAGAATGTCACTCTGGGGCTTCAATATCTATACTATTAGCCCTCATCCTCTAAGGTAATCTGGCAATTTCTGCATAGATGTGCTTTCGATTTTTTTTTTTTTTTTTTGATCTGAAGATAAATAATGGGAGGCTATCTGTTTCTCTGCCACATTGGAGGGGATGGGGCATACCACTCATTCAGTTGCCCTCCCAGTATGTGTAAGCCCTTTCCCACAGATACTCACTACTCTACCTGCTGCATTTGTTGGCTCCAAGCCTGGAGAACAACAGGGCAATCCTGCCTCCACCTCAGAACCCCTACAGCATATTCTGAGATGAAGATTCTTCCACTGTGTTTCACGCATGCATATGACGACCACACACTATCTCTCTTCCAGAAATCTATTGAGAAATCTTACCCATTAAGGATTTCCACCTCTCCTTCCCTTCTCGGTATGGTTATGCTCAGCTCAACAGTCCAGATGGAATATCTTCACTACCTTTCTAAGGAAGTGCTTCTTGGAGTCTTCAAAGCAGATGGGATGTTCTCCAAGAGCTCAAATAAGACCTTAAATAACCTATCCATTTTATAAATGAGGACAGTAAGGCACAATAAAAGTGCTTATTTCCCAGAGCTGAACCAAGACCCAAAACCCATTTGCTTGTCCTTAAATACAATGCCATTTTCATTATACTCTGATCCCTCTCATTATAGACATTTATCATCCAAATATAATAAATAGCTCAAGAGAGTAAGAACAGAGGAAAGCAGGGAAGATTAAGGTGATATGAAGTCCATGGAATATTGCTATAGTCTGTCCCTGGAAGTCAAATTACCCTTCTTCCATAGCTAGTGGACTTATCTCTTTTGTCTTCTGCCTATTTACACTCTCCATCTTTGGTGAGCTGCAAAACCTTGGGTGTGAATTCATGTCAAGAAGCATGGTGATGAAGGCGGTTTATGAGCTGTGAGCAGATTTATAATGTGAGAGTCATGGTGCTTGGGTCCCTTTCCTCTCTGTCTTATGATAAAGACTTGTTCTATGGGCTTCTGTCAGCTGGAATGCTTCCAAATTTTGCAGTTAATGATATAAGCTCTGTGTTTGGACAAAGGTTGTAAGAAGTACACAACTAAATAACATTTACCTAATAACACTGCTTGAAAGAGGAGAGAACAGTTCCTACCCATTGGGTCTTGGGGTCCTGTTGGGAAACTAGAGAGGGTCAGACAAATCTAGCTCCCATTATGGTTCCATGGGTTTTATAAGGTAGTCTTTCATAGAAACTGCTATCTCCTGTGAGAGTTTCAATGCTGTTATTACAAAGGGAATGACTTATACTGAATGTGATTATAACTTCTGTTAATACAAACCACTTACATTCAGGGTTGGCGTGGTCCAAAGTACTGAAATGATATCATATATTTGGAGTAGATTATATTAAACAAATCCATTCAAGAATACGCCAAAGTTAAATTCTATGGTATGCTGAAGTTGAGGAAGGAATGAGCTGAGGACAGTTTGTCCCTGGGGCTATCACTAAAACGTATCCAGCCCTGCTTGGTAGTCTCACTGGGACCTGGGCAAACAAGACTGTAGGAAGAACCTTATTTCTCAGGAGAAATAGTGTACAGTGGGGCCTACCATGGGACTCTGGCACTAGGTGGGATCCCCCACCTAGCAATGGTTGACTGAACCAGTGATGTTGGTAAGGTACTGGAAAATATTCTTAGATTTTGTCATCTTATGCAGGGGCACGGTGATCACAAGCCTAGATGAAACCACATTAACCATCCAAGAACCCATGAAGGCCAAGGAGGAAAACGCCCATGGAGAAAGAGAAGTTGGAAACGAGGAGGAAGGTATTCCTTATGCAGGGTCCAGGATGGTTACAGGGGGCATGATGAGTGAAAATGGCCACAAATCGCAGGCAGGGAGTAATGGGCAGAAAGGAAGGCCCAGTCCAATCCCTGCTAATATCTAACTACGTGACAAGAACGATTTATTTAAATTCTCTGTCCAACTTCAGTTTCTTTCCTTTGACTGTAAAATGGGAATAAAAATGCCTGCCCCGTGCCCCCCAGGGAGAACGAAATTGTGTGGTAAGTAGCAAGTACTCTAACAAAGAAAATGTGCTATAAATGTTTCGTGGGGAGAGCACTGCTGTGTAGCAACGTCACACTCAAGATTACGAGGTGACACACATACGTTTTCGTGGTTCAAGGTAATGTTAACTATGACACACAACTACAATAATATTGGGGCCTCCTGTTCTCCAAGTACTTTCAGGCTCATAAAGTACTCTTTCATGTTGTTTTATTCGAACGTCAAAACAGCTCAGTGAAACAGGCTGTGAAAATTTCCTGAGTTCAATTCCACAGCTGAGGACACAGAGGCTCAGAGAGGCCAGGGAGTTCGTCCAAGGCTGCACAGCGGGTCCGTCCTAGAGCCAAACACCCAGTATGGCCTTTTTTATTCCAAATTCAATGTTCTTTACGCCCGAGTGGCAGAGCGGGCATTCTGGAGAGCAAGAGTAAGAAACTTCATTCCAGACATAAAACTTACAGATGAGACACTAAGATCAATGCAAGAGGCCAATGCAAAAATAGGGCCAAGCATTTGCCTATTGGAGGGATAGGAAGTCAAGAAGGAAAAGTTAATGTGGGTGGGAATTATAGGAAAACTTCACAGATTTAGAAAAAAAAAAAAAAAGAAGAAAGAAAAGAAAAAGAAAAAGGGCTGGGTTGAAATGTGAAGAATGGATCTCTTTGAATAGTTAGAGGCAAAGTTAGGCAAAACTCTTAAGAAACAAGGAGAAGCCAAGGCACGAAGGCCTGGTAGTAGGAATACACCTGCTCTGGTTAATTCAGGGTGCAGTGATGGGGGGCAGGATTAGGGTTGAAGTAGAAGTTTCCATTGGTTAAATAAGAGCAGATCATGGAGCACCTGTGGACTAGCTGAGAGATTTGATCCAATAAGTAGGTGGGAGCTATCCTAGGTTCCTGAGGGAGGGTGTGGCTTTATATAAGCAACATATTTTCTGGTAGGAATATGCAGAGTGTGTTTGAAGTGCACCCTGATGTAGAGAGAGCAGCTAGATGTTTGAATTAATAAAGGCCTAATCAAGAAGTCCTGGGCTACAGTGTGGCAATGAAAATAAAAAGAAAGCTATAAATCCCAACAGCCAACAATCTGAGCAAAGAATTATTCACTCAGCTACCATACTCCACCTGACTCTCAGAAACATGACCAGCTTTTCTCAATCACATTTCCCCTTAGCCATGCTGCCAAGGGATTCAGAGTTGCCAAAGTGAAGAGTTCATTAATAATCACTTGAATTTAGGGGGCCTGAGTGGCTCAGTTGGTTAAGCAGCTGACTCTTGATTTCGGCCAGGGTCATGATCTCAGGGTCCTGGGATGGAACCCTGTGTCAGGCTCCATGCTCAGCGTGGAGTCTGCCTGTCCCTCTCCCTCTGCTCCTTCCCCTGCTCTCTGTCTTGCTCTCTCTCTCTCTCCCTCAAACAGATAAGTAAATAAAATCTTTAAGAAATATCACATGAATTTGTCAAAAAGATTCCTATTTCATCCCTTGGTCTTCTATCAAAGGGATAGAAATTATTATTATTTCACAGAAATTCAGTCCTTGGTGAAAAAGAACTTTCGAGAGACAGATGTTCATTGAGGGTCAAAGGCACTTGAATCACGCCTGATGGTGTTCAAAAAATTGTTTGTCTCACCCGACATCATCAGACTACCCATAAGACTTCTCAGAAGTAAAACAGTTATACACACGTGCAAACACCTTCAGGCTCATCTCCAGACCTTCCCAAAGCAGTGAACTATGGATTCGTGTCATGTGAATTCCTGCATCGAAGTGTCAGAAGGTGTGGTCCAGTGTCACCCAGTGTCTCCATGTCACCTCTGAGGAGATGTAGGAGAGGATGAGGAACAGAAGCAAAAGAGAAGAGCCGCCTGTGCAAAAGGCAAGAAGGAGACGGAGAAGGGGCCGGTCACGGACAAGTCTAGCACTGGTGATTGGAGAACCTGGATCCCAATAACTCGATCATCTGGTCCAAACAGTCTCAGGGTTTTGATCCAGCATTTCCGGCACCTAGGACCTGAAGCCACACTCAGAAGCAAAACAGGTTCAGGGCTGAAATCGGTTGCCTTTTTCTGGCCTGGCAGGTGTGTTTGTAGACATGATCAGATTTGAACATAGCCACAGCCTCTGTTGTCATCAGTGAATTATAATAACGGCGTCCTTCCCCTTTAAGTTTCGATGGCTGTGTCATGCTTTCCGTTCCCTCTTCATTTCAGTGTGTGGGCATTACACACACACGCACACCCATGCTGTACCAACAGCTGCTTGCCAGTCAATGAAGTCACATTACTCTGTCATGGGGATGTGTGAAATAAGCCGCCTCACAGGAGGTGGGCAGAGGCAAGCAGGATGCAATCAGTGTAACCGGGATTCTTCTCTCTCCTGCGCCTGTTTTGTTGGCTCATTGAGCAGAGGAGTGAACAAGCTTCATTGGGTGCAGAACTGTATTTAGGAAAAACCTTTTCTTTTTATTGTCGCTACATGTGATAATAACTTCATGAGGCTGTCACCCTTAGAGTCACGCTGCCTGGAGATGCACGATGGTTGGACAAAGCAGACACCCTGCTCTCACAGAAAAATCCAACAGAATTGACCTTCTTTCCCCGTGGAAATGTCAATAGCAATTACACAACCAGCACTCCCTTGGCAAATATGCCAGAGCTGCTCTGAGGGCAGCAAGGCTGCGGACAGGCTCAGTCGCCATGAAGGTACCCATGCCACCTCGAAACATCTCTCTGGGAGCTGAGTTTTCCAATGTGCCTGACCGAACAGCTGTCACTGTGGCCAAGAGCTGCCCGTCCCCGGGGGTCTCCATTGCTGCCCACGAGTATGGGCTAGCATTCCAGCACAACAATCTCCGCCCCAGAGTCCAGCTGCCCAGAAAGGGATGGCCTGATCCAAGTACCCTAAGTTTAATTGTATTATTTCACAGAAATTCAGTCCTCGGTAAAAAAGAACTTTCAAGAGACAGATGTTCATTGAGGGTCAAAGGCACTTGAATCACGCCTGATGGTGTTCAAAAAATTGTTTGTCTCACCTGACATCATCAGACTACCCATAAGGATTTCTCTGCCGCCAAGGTCAAACCTTTATTCTAAACCAGTCAAAACAAAAAGCATTGTTTAAATAAGAAATATACAGGGAGGGGTAAGCTACAGGACACAAGGATTGGATGAGACTCGGAAGACTAATTAACAGGACCAGGAGAAGGGAGTGTGACAGACTCTCACACACAAGTGAGCTGGCAGCCCGGACTAATTAGCAACAATTAATTTTATGGTAGGAGCAAGAACACATGTATTATGTTCTCTAAAATCTTAATAGCTGTCACCATAAATCACTCCCATCTCTCCCTTGAAATTCAACTTGCAAGCAGGCTGTTTTGAAATTGTTAGGAATTAACAATATAGAGTTGCTATGTGTTGGATCTTAATACAAAAAGTCAATTGGTTTTTTTCTCTGCCTCTTGGCCCTTGAGCTATTGTAATTGAGGTTGGCATCAACAGCTCAGCTCTGAACCGATTCTGATTCAAAGAGGTGAGAAGTGAGCAGCCCCAGGCCTGCTTTGGAGGGATCTGGGATCCATCGTGCTGCTCTAGATTGAACATCCTGTGCAGCCAGAATGGGCTCCTTGCCTGAGATGGAAAACAGATTTTTTTTCATCTATGCCTTCTCCTATTGTTTGGAAGTGCCTGCATAAAGCATTGTGCTGAGAGAATTGCGGGCTTAGAAAGAGTGCCATGATCAATTAGTAATGTCTGCTGGGCACAGGGATGAAAAATACTGCTGAGTTTGTTGTTTTTTTGAAGTTTTTTATTTCTTTTTCCTTTTCAGAATTTATTTAAATTATGATAAGATACACGTAAAATGTATCATTTTTAAAGTGTACAGTTCAATAGCATGAAGTATATTCGTAATTTTGCACAACTATCACCCCAAATGGAAAACCTGTACCTATGAGGCAGTCACTCCTCATTTCCCCCCTGCCCTCAGCCCATGGCAACCACTCATCTTTTTTCTGTCCTGACGTGTTTGCCTCATCTAGATAATTCAGATAAATGGAATTATACAATGTGTCCTTTTGTGTCTGGCATCTTTCTCTGGACATAGTGCATTCAGGGTTCACCATGTTGTATCAGGAGTCAGCACTGTTATTTTTGGTCCCCTTGACTAGCCCTGTTTGTCGACAAGTGTCTCCTTCAGTTTCCTAAACAACATCTTGGATCTCTACTGAGCTAAGAACCCAACATGAAACCTAGCCAAATCTTCCTAGGCTCCTTCTTCTAATGGGTGCCCTTTATTTATGGTCCATCCTTAAGATTCCTCAACTTGATATAAAGCACCTATATAAAAAACTACATTATACTTAATGTAAATCTACCATTGTGCTCAGTGGTAAAAAGACTGAATGCATTCTCTTCAAGATCAAGAATAAGGTAAGGCTCCCACCATTCTTACTCAACACCTTAGTGGAAGTGTTAGCCAGTACAATAAGGCGAGTAAAAGAAATAACAAGTAAAAGAAAATAACAAGATGGGAAAGGAAAAAATAAACTATCTCTATTTGATGAGGCCATGACAGTCTATATAGAAATTTTTTTTTTAAATCTACAAAATTAAAAAAATTCTCTTAGAATAAATGAGTTCAGCAAGGTTGTAAGAATGCAAGTAACATGAAATAAATTGTATTTCTAAGCCTAGCAATGAACTGTGGACACCAAAATATTAAATGCAATACCATTTTAAATTACTCTTTCAAAACGAAATACTTGGGTATAAATCTAATGTAATACGTGCCCAGCTTATATACTGAAACAATCTTGATGAAAGAACTCAAGGAAGATATAAATAAATAGAGAAACATACCATGTTCATGGATTGGAAAACTCAACAGAGTAAAGATTTCCATTCTCCCCAAATTAACACAATTCCTATCAAAATCCCAGTGAAATTTTTTGTAGATATTGCAATATTGTTCTAAAATATATATGGAAATGCAATATATGGGATAACTAAAAACAGTTTTGAAAAGGAAGTAGACTGTGAAGAATCAGTATATCTGAATTCAAAACTTACAATCATAATGGCTATGTATTACTGGTGGAAGGATAGACATGTAAATTAATGGATTAGAATAGCATACCCAGATATAGACCCACACAGCTATGTCCAGCAGATCTTTAGCAAACATGAAAATGCAATTCAGCAGAAGGGAAGACAACTGTACTGGGTTGAATTGTGGCATCAAAAAGATGTCTTGCACCCTCAGAGTGTGAACCTATTTAGAATAAGAGCCTTTGTAGATATAATTAAGGTTAAGATTTCCAGATAAGGAACACAAGCATTTTCAACAGCCACTAGAAGATGGAAGAGGCAAGGAAAGATGTTCTGCTAGATCCATTAGAGAAAGCACAGCCTTGTCAACATAATTTCAGGCTTCTGAATTCCAGGAACATGAGAAAATATATTTCTGTTGTTTTAAAACCACCATGTTTGTGATAATTTCTAGGAAACTAGTAACCTTTCAGCAAATGGAGCTTGAGCAATCAGACGTCCATGGGTAAACAAAACAAAACAAAACAAAAACAAAAACAAAAAACAAAAAAACCCTGAGCCATGACCTAAGTTTCTCACCTCATACAAATACCAATTAAAAAGTGAATTATGGACTTAAATGTAAAACATAAAACCTTAGGACTTAGTGGGAAAAAAAAAAACCACTAGAAAGAAGATGATCTTCAGGATTTAGGGCAAGGCAATGATTTCCTAGATTTGACACCAAAATCATGATCCACAAAGGGAAGAATAAATAAACTGGATTTCATCAAAATAAAAAAATTTTTGCTACAGATCCTATTGTAAGAGGATGAAAAGGCCTAAAAATTTGCAAACAACATATCTGATAAGGAACTAGTGTCTAGAATACATAAAGAATGCTCAAAACTCAACTTCAAAAAACAACTCACAATTCAATTTGAAGATGGACAAAACGTATGAAGAGACATTTCATGGAGGTGGATACAGATGTCATGGTAACTAAACACATGGAAAGGTATTCAAAATAATTAGTCATTGAAGGACAGAAAGTGAAACCCCAATGAGATATCACTACACACCTCTTGCAATGGCTGAAACAAAAGAGTGATAACACTAAAGGCTGGCCAGTGTGTGGAGGAATTGAATCACTCATCATTGCTTAAAGGGATGTAAAATGGTACAGCTATTCTGGAAAATATTTTGGCAGTTTCCTTTAAAAAACTAAATATGTAACTACCATTTCATTTAGCAATCGTACTCCTGGGCATTTATTCTAGAGGAATGGAAACTTATGTTCACACAGTGTACATAAATGTTCATAGCAGCTTTATCCATAATACTCTAAAACCAGAAACAGCCTTGATACCCTCTGACAAGAGACTGGTAAGCAAACTCTGGTACATCTGTACCCTGGGACACCACTCGGAAACAAATAGAAACAAACTATTGATACACACAACAACCTGAATGAGTTTCTGGAGAATTCTGCTGGGTGAAAAGAAAAATCCAGAAGGTTCTATCTTGTATGACTCTCTATATATAACATTCTTGAACTGACAAATTTACAGAAATAGAGAACAGATTAGTGGTTGCCAAGGGGCTAGGGCTAAAAGAGAGGAGTCTGGGAGTAAACTGGGTGTAGCTACAAAAGGGCAGCATGAGGGATCCATGTGATGGAAATGCTCTGTATCTTGACTGTATTAATGTCAATATCCTAGTTGTGATACTGTACTTTAATTTTACAAGCTGTTACCATTGGGGAAAACTGTGTAATGAGAATGCTCTGTATTATACATGAGATTGCTCTATATTATTTCTTTTTTTTTAATATTTTATTTATTTATTTGACAGACAGAGATCACAAGTAGGCAGAGAGGTAGGCAGAGAGAGGGAGGGAAGCAGGTTCCCTGCTGAGCAGAGAGCCAGATGCAGGGCTTGATCCCAGGACCTTGAGACCATGACCTGAGCCGAAGGCAGAGGCCCAACGCACTGAGCCACCTAGGTACCCCGCTCTCTATTATTTCTTACATGTGAATCTACACTGATCTCAAAGCAAAAAGTTTAATTAAAAAACACATCAGAGATGTGCCTCGTGCCGTCAGATACTTTTTAATATGGACAAAGCATGTTCCTTGCTTGTGAAGAACAGTTTGCCACTGAAAGCTACCATTCATTGTTAATTATGGCTTTGGTCCCACCTGCATCATCAGTGAGCTGCCTGAAGGCCTGACTCATGTATTATTTATCCATCAACCCCCCATAGTGCCTAGCAAGCACCCTGCTATGTAATAAGTGCTCAATAAATGTTCGTTGACTTAATATTTTTATCAGTAATTCACTGAGTATGCAAGTAGGTGTATTGTGCACTGTTAAAACATCACTTGCTGCAAATGAGAAAAACATTGAAGAAATGTGTCAGGAAGTAAATTAGTGCTATCCTTAAAAAAGCAATTAGATCTTATTTATTTATTTATTTATTTATTTATTTATTTATGAGTGTTCTATTTTTTTCTTCCTTTAGTTGTATCTGGTTCCAAAAGTAATTGATACTCACTGTAGAAAAGTTTTCAAGTCTAGAAAGGTAGAAAGGCCTTTCACTGCACCTGTTCTAAGACTAGACGAGTCCCTTCTGATCTGACATGGGACGCTTCCAAAATGCTTGACCTCAGTTTTCTTGTTCATGGAGTCATCTATTCATCAGATGTATGTAAGGACCTGCCAAAGGCAGTCAAACAAATACAAAGGTAAACGGGGCTCCCTCCACTTTACAAATGAAACAGATTTCTTTGTTTGAAGGGTCCGGCCAGAGGGAGGCTGTATCTCTTGTCTGGTATCCAGTATCAGAATAACTTCAGCTTCCTGAATTTTGACCTCTTAAAGGAACAGTGCTCCCTGGTTAATGATAAACACAGCTGAGTATTTCTTTAGCAGTAAAGGTTTACAGAGAATATCTCCAGGGGCAGTCTCTTGGTCTGGCACCACAACCAACAGAGAAGGCAAGAAATAGCTAAATGGCCTTCATATAAGACACTGGGGTTTCAGAAACTATAAATTTGGGCAAGATTTTGAATGTATTCAAAAATAGAGCAAAGCAAAATACAACATAGGATGAGACGATGGGGTCCATAACCACTTTGTATTTACATCAATTTACGTTCTTGGGAAAAGTAGGAAGAGCAAAGCAGGCACTATTCTGTAAAAGAACAACAAAAAAAGGAGTATCTCCAAAGACACCCAGGCAAAATCCATTACTTTATCCACAGAAATGGATTATTTTCATTCCCTGCTACTTGTTGATGGTGTAAATTTTATCCACCAGCCTGAGCAGAAGTAGACAAAGCTCTTGGATTTTTGCCAGACAGATACAAAAATATGTGTGCCAATTTTTGTTCCATGTGTTAAAAGACAAGTTTGACTAACTCAGAGAGTGTGTTTCTGTTTCTTTACTGTTCCTGTTGATAATAATTGGGACCAGAGAAACCCAGACTTTTACCAAAATCTAAGAGGGATTCAAAATTCAACGTGTTTCTCAGCTCAATTTCTAAAAATGTTCTGTTGCTATAGAAATGACTGTACGATTTATCCAATGAAACCCCTTCTTCACAGGTGAGGACCTTCTAACTGGGTTTAACACCCTTTCTTTTCCCCTTTCATATATACCGATTTAGTTGAAACCTTCGTGGGAAAGAGTCCTGCCCACCAGAACCAGAGTTGTAGGTGTCAAGTTTACATTGGGCATCATTTATTACTAATGGTAGGTGATGCTAAATACATTTCTTTGTGGTTTGAAGGAGATACACGTATTTCAGTTCAGGGAGTATTGATTTCATACTTAGTTCAGAACTTCCAGAAACACCCTACCCTCCACCATACTTTATAGAAATGATCCAAAATTTCCCAAAAGCATACTGAACATTTTTGAACCTCATAATTTGTCAAGATTTTCTTTTCTTTCTTTTTCCTTTCCTTTTTTTTTTTTTTTTTTTTTTTTTTTTTTTTTTTAAAAAAAACCGCCATCTAAAAATTACTTTTGCAAAAGGAAAAAGCAAAGAATAATCCCAGGTTGGGCCATGGGGGTTGTGTACTGATAAGCACAACTTACAAAGGAATAACAGAAACACTGAAAGCAAAGCAGTCTGTCTACAGGCAGGGCAGACAGCTGCCCACGTGTGATCTCAAGGGCACTGGAAGACACTTCTGACTGAAAACTTCTCTCACTTATTACCTTCTCTCTTCGTGGAACTGGTTGTTAGGTAACTAGACAGAGCTCATTACCACCCACTAACCTGAGGGCTCTGAGAGAGGGACAGAGCATGGATCTGTTTGATGGAAAATATACGGTGTCTGGCAAACGTCACTGAAGTGGGGGTTGGGCAAAGGTGGGAAGAGGCAGCCAACTACAAGCGCCAAATCAAATCTCAGCCACTCTCTCTTTTGTCCCTGCCACACTCAATGCCTGAGGACCCCTCCACCAGACCACAGAGCTTTGTCCCCTCTTCTCCTGGAGGTCTGTCTGCTGATGGTGGTCTGCTGAGCTCACTCTCCATTACTGATTGTCTCCACCTCACAATTCCATCATCTGTCTTCCTCTCAGCCGCCATCTTCCTCGTCCTCTCCTGTCTTGTTATTACCATGATGCTGCTTCTCTCACTTCCTCATCTTTTTCCTCTTCTTGCTTCTCATGAAATCTCGATATTCCCAAGCCAGGAGTTCTGGAGTTAGCATCCTCTTTTTCTTCCTCTTAACACCTTCTCTCCAACTCCGACTACACACTTCTTTCAGGCCTCAAAGCTTTCCTCCATACCTATCTTTCTCCATCAACATTTCTAGCCCCATGGCTCTTCTGAGTTTGTTCTCCATTTCCAGCTTCTTTCAAGCCATTTTCTGTGGGGTGTCATTTCTGTCTCTCATCTCCACACTATCTTCCACAGTGTCCTTAAATCTCATCTCTCACTCTTCCCTCACACACCCAGATGGAAACAAAAACAGTTTTGATTTTCCCTTCTCCTCATAATCAATGGCCAACTCTCACCTACCCTGCCTCTATCATCTCCCCCATGGCTGTCTTCCTTCACTCCCTCCACTGCCATCAGCTTGCCAAGACCCTTCCACCTCTCTTCTGTATTCACTTGTAGGTGCCTATGCAGACTCCCACTATGGGAGACTCCTGATAAACCATCCTAAGGCACCCCACAAACAGCATCATTCCCTGATTTTGATTGCAAGCCAAATGAAGAAGTATGTTTTATTTTTTTTAATTTTTTTTTTAAAAGATTTAATTTATTTATTTGACAGATCACAAGTAGGCAGAGAGGCAGAGAGAGAGAGAGAGAGGAGGAAGCAGGCTCCCTGCAGAGCAGAGAGCCCGATGCGGGGCTCGATCCCAGGACCCTGGGATCATGACCTGAGCTGAAGGCAGAGGCTTTAACCCACTGAGCCACCCAGGCACCCCATGAAGAAGTATGTTTTATATTGCAACCTGGTTACACAACCTAGGTTACAACCGGCGCTCCCCTAAAATTTCGTGCAGCATGTTCAGTCTCGATAGGGTAATGCACTTTTCTAAAACACAACTTAATTCAACTTTATTTTGATTTCTCAAAAACGAACTTTAATGATCCACGAATGAGCTGACACATGCAGTTTAAAAAGCACTAGCTTACAAGACATTTTCCTCTTGCGCCACCTTATATCCTACCTTCTGTCATTCAGGAGAAACAGAGAATTACATCATTCTTTAATTATGTCCACTACATCTTTTTTTTGAAACTGTGATAGAATACACGTGAAATTTAACATCTTCACTCCTTAGAAGTACACAGTTCAATGGCACGAAGTACATTCACACTGTTACACAATCATCACACCATCCATCTCCAGAACTCTTTTCATCTTGAACAACTGAAACTTTATACCCATTAAGCAGCTCCCCCTGCTTCTCTTCCTCTAGGCCCTGGAAACCCTCATTCTACCTCTTGTCTCTATGAATTTGACCTCCTAAAGTGGAATCGTAGAGTATTTTGTCCTTTTGTGCCTGGTTTACATCCCTTAGCAAAATGTCCTCAATGTTAATATATGTTGTAACATATGTCACAACCTCCTTCCTGTTTAAGGCTAAGAGTACATTGTATGTTTGTGTCACATTTTGTTTATACATTTATCCATTGATTAATGTTGCCCACACTTTTAAAGCCCTGATCCTGTGGTGCCTGGGTGGCTCAGTGGGCCTTTGACTCAGGCCATGATCTCAGGGTCCTGGGATCAAGCCCCACATCGGGCTCTCTGCTTGGCAGGGGACCTGCTTCCCTCTCACTCTCTGCCTGCCTCTCTGCCTGCTTGTGATGTCTCTGTCAAATAAATAAATTAAATCTTTAAAAAATTAAAAAAAAAAAGCCCTGATCCTGTGCCCACATCATTTCCTTGTATGTTCCTAGTTTCACACGCTCTCTCTGTCACACACACACACACACACACACACACACACACACACACACACACACTCTAAAACCCTCCCTTGGTAGATGGGGGATGTCACCTGGTGTTTCACTGAAGGAAACGCCCCTTCCCTCAACACCTTTGCTACCTTCTTCCTTCCCCTCTGACGTACTCTCTTTCTGCCTTTCCCATTGTCTTGTAGCTTCCAGAATAAAGACAGCTCTACACCAGCAAATCCCTGCTGGCGCACGTGTGTGCGCCTTTTCTCCATGTGTGCCTTCCACTCTCACCTACTGCTCACCATCACACGAGCATCATCTCACCGTCTTCCTAACTTTTCTTCTACTTACTAAAGTAAAAAACAAATAGTTAATGCGCCTCAAGATTGACGAACAGTGTAAGCATTGGAAAATACTGGTATAAAGAAGAAAAGCCAGAGATTTCTGGACGAAAATGCAGATGTTTTGGTTGCATTCATTCACTGCAAACTAGAGATTTGGCTTTGAGTAAAATAGACTTATGTGCTAACCTCATATGATAACCACCATCTATAAAATTGTTCCTATAAGAGTAATGCTTCTAAATGCTTCTAAATGCTTCTTGTAGTCAAGAAGCATATGTAATGTGAGGGAAATAGCATCTCTCCCTTCATACAGTATACCTTACTTGAAACAATATCATTAAAGTTTTCTCTCTGATATCAGAGGAGAAACAGAATTTGAATAGAAACATTCACAAAACACTCAGATGTCTTCTGAGCAATTAACTTCTGCTCTCTTAACTACGTTTTCTTAAACGACAGTTGTTATAAGAAGACAAGAATATTACGGTGGTGGATGATGAAACCATCCACAGTGAAGGTAGGAAGAGGAGGTCAAAGCAAAGCGTGTGAGAAACCATAAATTAGAGGCCACGCTTGAAGAATGAATGGTTGCCTTGCAGAGAACTTAGCTTATTAAAATTCAAAGGTATTTATAAAGATTAAAAATTAAGGTTGGCTGGAGTTATACAGCGAGGCAAGTTCTTTGCAAATTCCATTAATAATTAAACCTTTTAGAGCATTCTATGTGATTCCTGGAGGAATGCATTAAAGACACCGCGTGTCCTCTGCCCAAGGTTAGGCAAGAAGCCAATTCAATGATGAGGATTAGAATTCATGAATTCTCAAATCGGAACACCATGCGCCCGGCATACAGGGTAGAAAAAAAATCCATCTCTAATAACTTCTGATTAAGAAAGAGAGGCTAGAGAAGAAGGTGTTTGGAGGTAAGGGCATTTCCATACTTTAGTGGGTCTTGGCACCTATCAGATTTTTTTCTCACGTCTTCTCTTTGGCATTGCAGTTGCTGTTCATTTAGGTTCCCTAATTTGGAACAGCCCGAAGCAGCTGTTAGGTAATAGCTGAAGCATCTGCTGAGTGATACTCCAGTGGGGGAGCTCTCCGGGCTCACGGGATGAAGCAGCGCCTTGACCCAGTACAAAGACCACTGCCCCCGGGCCAGGTAAATGTCTTTAATATACCCGGAAGGAAGAGAGGGAGGGAGGGAAGGAAGGAAGGAAGGAAGGAAGGGAAAGAGAAAAGAAAGAAAAATGGCATTCAAGAGAAAGAAAGGGACACTTTCCAGCCTGCTAAGGATACACTGCTTCTTCTACCTGGTCTCTTTTCACACCAAAGGAAAAAATGATTTGGGGCTCCTGGGTGGCTCAGTGAGTTCAGTGGCTGACTCTCGATTTCAGCTCAGGTCATGAACTCAGGGTTGTGAGATCAAACCCGAAGATGCCCCGTGCTGGGTGGGGAGTTTGCTTGCAATTCTCTCCCTCTCCCTCCCTCTCTGGCTCCCCTCTTCATGCATGTGCATGTGTGCTCTCTCTATATGAAATACATACATACATACATAAACACATAAATACATAAAATCTTTTAAAAACTTATTCATTGAAATCAAAGACTGTGCCCAAATTAAGACCCAGCTAGAAATTATCTTAGTTCTGCAATGATCATTAAATGGGAATGGACAGAAGGAAATTGAGAGGATACGATTAGCTACAGAGCATCTTCGAATGAGCAGCTCTGAAGCACTACCCTGCTCCATCCCATGGCTGCCACCCTCAGAGACATCTGTAGCCACAGCCATCACCCTGCAGCCGCGGCTGCCTCCCAAGGAAGTTCTACCCAGGACTTCTGGTCAATTTGTGGGCCAGAACCATGTCACACCTCTGCAAGACAGTCAGGAAGGCCAACAGATCTTTCTGCGATGATAGAAATATTCCATCCGTGCTGCTCTCTTCCATAACTATTTGAGATAAGGAACTGAAATCCTAATTTTATTTCCTTTTAATTCAAAGAGCCATCTGTATAGATTTTCAGCTGGGCAGCCACATAGACTCACACTTCCCTTATCTCTTGCTTACATGTGACCGTCACGAGGTGGAATGGGGTGTGGAGACGGATGAAGAATCATGGAGATCATTTGTTTGTACACGTGGGAAACTGAACTAGTCACTTGACTGTTGTTGTGGCGCTAGACCTCACCAAAGCTACAGCAGGCTTTACTGTACCCACCTTACAGATGAAATAACTAAGGCTCCATTTGAGTAACTTGGCTGACATCATAAAGTTAACATCAGCAGGGTCGAATTTTGAACCCAGGGCTCTCTGACAGCAGAGCCCATGCTGTCTCCACCATCACAGAGACACAGCGGAGAGGAGTCAGGGCTCCTAGATCAAGCACCTATAAGTTGGGGGGGGGCGGTTGGCAGATGTTTTTTAAGTCCAGTGGCCTTCTGTCATCTCTTTCTAGCCCCTACTAGCCCTCTGGATTCATTTGCCTACTTTCCTCCTCCTTATGATAATCTGAAATTTAAAAAAAAAATTTTTTTGGTAAAAAACAGTGTATTCTGACTGTTACAAATATTCAGATTTCTCTTACAAGTGCCCAAAATAGAAAGCAAAACAGCATCCCAAATCCCACTCCAAGACCTAAAGCTTTTCACTTCACTTCTCATTCTCTTGGCCTGCTGCGAAATAGGAGACAGAGTCACAGATTTCCCCTAAATCCCAAGTCCCTAAAGCATGCTTATGGATCCTTCGAACCATTCAAAGAAGAACACACAAGAATTGTTTAAAGTTCCTCATGGGAAAAAGACAAAGACCCTTGAAGTCAAAACCACCCAGAGTATTAATGGTAGTCTTTAGATTCAACTACCAGGAAGCAATGTTACTAAAGTAATGTGCACCCATTCTTGGAAAGGAAAGGTGAGTTTCTGGGCATTTGGAACAGTGGAGGGTAATGGTGTAGATGTGGGCTGAGCTGGGACTTTAGAGAAGAAGCTGGTGGAATGAAGGGGACCCAAGACCCAGAAGTGAGCCACCTTCTCCAGCTCCCTCCCCCAACCCTGACTCCGCATTAGACACATCCGGCATATTCAGAAAAAGCAGGGTTATAAATAAAGACACAGACAAAAATAAATATGCTCTTCGTAATAATTTGGGGCTTGTTATATAATCAGTAATTATGGTGCATTTATGCTTATTTTATAGGGCTTGGAGCAGTGTTTAAGTTTTTAAAATTTTAACAGTGCTTACGGTAATTTATATTTATCTCTTCATTTTGGGAGCTCTATCTGTGAGCTACAGGCTGGGGGAAAAAAAACCATTAAATATGCAACATAATTGTGCATTGTCCTTTAGAAAATACCATTCCATTTGCAACATCACGCCTAGTAATTTTACTTCTAGGTTGAACTGTGAAGCAAGTGTCTATGGGGGACCGTCCGTCAGCACCACCGGCTACCTATGGCCTATGACCTACTCAGCCGTCTTTACTTTTTTTTTAGGTAAGATTTTGTTTATTTATTTGACAGAAAGAGATCACAAGTAGGCAGAGAGACAGATGGAGAAAGAGGAGGAAGCAGGCTCCCCGCTGAGCAGAGAGCCCAATGCAGGGCTTGATCTCAGGACTCTGAGATCATGACTTGAGCCGAAGGCAGAGGCTCAACCCACTGAGCCACCCAGCCTCCCCTCAGTCATCTTTAGACCCATGTTCTGCTTCCTGACGTGTGCAGGAGAAAACCTTCTTGTACTCAAATTGAGAGATGTTTTCAGGTGTTGAAAACTTTTCATTGAAGACTCAGGCAAAGGCGTTCCAAACAAATCCATAAAATGGGTCCTTTGCATTTTTATTTTATCCAGACTGTCCCCTGTCCTGTCAGATGAGCCAAAGAGGCTCTTTGATGTGACTGAGGACACGGATACACCGAGAGCACAAAAAATACCCCTTCCTCAATAACTTTTAAGCCTCTGTGTACTTCTTCAGGTCTGAGTGTGTACATAGTAAGAACGAGGCCCATCTGTCCAAACAGAAATACTACTTCCCCCAAGTGCCTCGTATCCGACCATAGGCAGACGCACTTTCACAGGTCATAGTGTCGCCTGGGACACCGCAGATAGCTGGGGCTGTGGAGGCAGACTTCAGGGAAAGGGACGGCACCCCACATGCCCTCTCTGAGACCGAAGCCCACGTCCCCAAGCCCAGACACCAGACATTCTAGGGGCTTCAACGAATCTCAACAGCTGGGGTCACTTCCCACGGGGGCGGCAGAGGTGGCTCTGTCTAACCAAGCTGGTGTTCAAAGCCACCTGTCGCTATTAGAGAAAGAACGAGCAGTGGCAGAAAGGACCTTTCGACTTTGTCTTGTCTGATCGGCTCTCTTGCCTCTCGGTCTCCTTGCACGACCGAGGGAGCACTGAGCCCAGGACAGTGGGTCCGTCCGCCCCAGGGCAGGCTGTGGTTCCTCCAGCTACAGGGACGCAAACATCCCTGGGTCTTTCCAGCACAGGAATTTTCAGCCAACACTTCTGCTATCCACGGACCCCCATGTGGCAGGAGCGAGGTAGAATTCACCACCCTGCCCAACGTGAGTGGCCAACACGTGAGCCATCAAACAGAAGGGCCCCGAAGAAGTGGTTGCTGAGGGCACGGAGGGAGCAAGCACTTCCTCCTGGGTCCTTCTGGGTCCTATGGTCCCAGTCCCACATGGGTTCAGGTATTGTCCTCAGCCTCACACTGTCTGTGACCAGGGACAGGACTCGAGGGGCCAGCACCCACGGGACTCCGGTGCCAGAGCAGGCAAGTGACCATGGTGACGGGTGTCACAGGCCTTGGAGCAGAAGTCACAACCACAGCATAAATGATGCCACAGCAATGCCTACAGCACAGGGTGCTGGGGGAAACAGGGCCTGGAGGTGAAGAACCTGGGCTTAGAAGGGGACCTCTTCTACTGCTGAGCTGTCTAGCCACAAGAAGTCACAACACCCACCCCCTCAACCCCAGGCCTTGGCTGCCTCCTGTGTCAAAGGGGCACAATGACATTAACAATAACCTCATTGCTTTCTTGGAGCTGCGACAGTGACTCCAGGAACAGACCGATGAGCCATTCTACGAAAGGAAGGTGCCCCCCTACTTTGTGATGCCCACTCCTCCTGCTTCTAATTCCCAGCTACTGTCGTGGAATTCCCAAGTGCTGCCTTGACTCTCCCCTGACCCATTTACTCTCACCTGTCCTAGTGGCCATCCTCACCATCCTTCTTACCAGGAGCCACTCCGGGTTGTGAGATCGAGCCCCGAGTCTGGCTCCGCACTGGGAGTGGAGCCTGCTTAAGGTTCTCTCTCTCCCTCTCCCTCCACCCTTCTTCCACGCTTTCCCTCTCTATAAATAAATAAATCAACAAATAAAGTATGATAGGAGATACTTTACGTATACGTATAGTCAAAAGGAACAGGAGAAAAAGGCATTTTGTTGAAATGCCTATTTCTTTAACATAAACAGAACCTTTTTTTTTTTTAAGATTGTATTTATTTATTTAGCGAGACAGTGAATGAGTAGGGGAAGGGCAGAGGGAGAAGAAGAGAGAGAATCTCAAGCAGATCCCAAAAGCTCAGAGCCTGACGTGGGGCTTGATCTCATGACCCTGAGATCATGATCTGAGCGGAGATCAAGAGGCAGACACTCAAGTGACGGAGCCACCCAGGCTCCTCACAAGCAGAGTCTTTAAATGCACGTATCCTCTGGCAGTTTCCTTTCGGAGATGCGTAAAAAGGCTGCAGAGACCCGAATACCACAGGACACAACAACGCTTTAGGGACACACCATAGAGAACTAACATGAAATCTCTTCTTTCCTTCCCATTTTGAGGGATTTCACATGACATGAGAAGAGGGTTAGTCTGAGGGACAAAAATCTGTGCTTTCGAATTCCTATCACGCATGCTCCGTCCATCCGACATGTGACTGCACTCGTCTAAGACAGGCAGTGTCTGGGCACTGGGGTATGACAGTGGGTAAAGGAAACCAGTATCCCTCCCCCCGTGGAGCTTGTGCATTCTTACACGGGGCTTGGCACCAAAGAGAGCCCAACAAATAGTTGCTGAACAAATGCGCCCATGCACTTTCACCTGAATGACCAGTCAGCCACTAAATCGAAACTACTATATGATTTCTTCCAGAAGTTCAGCGGTGCGCGTAACCCAAGCTGAGTTGTTCAGAAAAAAAAAAAAAAAACAAATCAACCATCTTTGATTTGGTTCCCAGAGAACCTGTCTTAACAGAACAATAACAACCAAGAGAGAAAGAGATACAGAGACAGAGAGAGACAGAGACAGAGACAGAGAGAGGCTTACTCCAATGGCGCAGCCTAAGAATCCTAGGAAAACGCTCTGTAGAAATTGACATGGTCTTCCGCAAGAGAACAGAGCAGTGCCCTACCACATCCTTTAAGAATCTCATCCAATGAGCTAAAGATCGAAAGGCACGGTTTGTCCGTTGCTGTTGAGCGGTCAATCCCCACACGCCCTCCACCCAGCAAGGAACCCCTTTGTACTACAGTTTCTCCTCCCACGGGGTGAGTGGGAGAAGGGAGCAAAACCCAGCAAAGGCAAGCCTTAAGAGCTTTATGATCCCTTCCCTGCAACACTCTATTGATTTGCTCACACTCCCCAAAGATCTGAGACATTTTATAATCATGACTGTAATTGAATGCCATCAGGGGTTCGAAGGGGCTTCCTTCTTTAACATTTAAAGAGACGATAAGCATCAGTTTAAAAGCCCTTAAACCTTACCAAGAAGCCAAGGCAACCCCATATACAGACACTGCCTTTCTGAAAAACCTCTGCTTTCTTCTTCTTTTTTTTATTTTTTAAGATTTTTATTTATTTATTTGAGAGAGTCAGAGAGCATGATGGAGGGAGAGGCAGAGGGAGCCAGACAAGCAGACTTCCTGCTGAGCACAGAGCCCAATGTGGGACTGGATCCCAGGACCTGGAGATTATGACCCAAGCCAAAGTCAGATGCTTAATCAACTGAACCACACAGTCACCCCCCAAAACCTCTGCTTTCTTCATTGTTGCTCTGGGTGCCTGGCCATGGGCTCCAGAGACACCTGGGGAAAATTCCGCTTCCCCTCCTAGGATTCCACTATCTGGCTGCCAGGACAGGATGAAACGCAGAAGGGGAGAGCTGCTTGGGGAGAATCACTTCCAGGGAAAAGCAATTAAAAAAGCCTTTCATCAAAGATTGCTGCTGTGAACAAGACAGGGAATGGGTCAAAACTGCCAGGAACTTCCAAACCTATTCACCTCTAAAATTGTATCCAGGCAGCAAGCATCCCCAGGTTTAGGGAAAGTAGAAATCTCGGCATCAAAATAATTGCTTAAAAGTTGGGACTGGAAAGTTACAAAATAGGTCTTTAAGACTTAAAAGACATTAAAAAAAAAAAAAGAATGCAAAGTCCAATGAGCCTCCTGTCTTTATTGTTTGTCTTATCATCAATATCCTGTTGTCTTCCACCCCTTACTTGCTTCTCTTCGTCCTGAGTTTAGTAAACTGTGAAGGTATTGTCCCTACTTGCCCTGTTAGCTGAGGATTATATTTTTTCCCATTATTGCCTGGATAAGCTTGGATAATCATAGATCTATATATTTTCCTGCAATCATATTTCAGCCAAGCCAAATTGCGAACGCCTTATCTTCTCTGATGCCTGGCCAATTTCCCTCTCTCTATTAGTCTTTGCTTTAACTAATTATAGGAAAGGACTTACAGATTGTGTCCCCCATCCTGGATAGTTGTTCGAAGCCATCATCGACAATATTAAAGAAGATAAGTAGAATCTCTTGGTTTGAGATGCGTACGGCAATTTATTCATTTGATGCCTGTCATCTCTCGTGCTTCTATATATTTGTAAATGAGATTTCCTAGCAAGATTTTTGTAGACAAACTATTTTGCTTGGATGATAATTTCACCCGACCACCATATTTCCAGACTGTAAAACTTAAAGCTGCTTGCTCTGGGCCAGCCTTAAGCCAGGCACTGAAGTTCAGATAGGACTTTAAGTGGAGATGGGGTGGTAGTGGGGGCAATCCATTCTGTTACTCGCCGAGCAGAATCTGACTGGTCCGTGTAATGAGATAGAACCGAAAGTTGAGTTGGCTAGAACTGCACTAAGCCCCCCAAATTGCTCAACTTTGCCTTGGCTCAGCAGCCAGTGACCCATTAACGTACAGAGCTAAATAAAATCATCTGTTAGTGAAGATAAGCGTGATTGCTGCTGGTCTGGTTATACAAACTGTGTCCCATTAAATTAAGCATGTGAGATGCAAAACAAAGAGAACCAGCTCACAGTTGGAATGTTTTCAAGGCACTGGGGCAGCAGCTCTCTTAGATTAATGTGGGTGTGCAATGCAGACTATTAAAACCCCTCCAAGCGTGGGGTCTGAGCCGTGCATGCAATTTCTGGGCACCTGTTAGATTTTTCATTTATCCAAATAACACCAAGCGGCTCAGCCTTGGGAACATACTCGCCGCGGTCTGGTCTCCTGGATTTAACAGCCTGATGAGATCTCTCCTTGCAACACTTAGCGGGAGCAGCCTCCTGGAGTGCATTTCATATGTGTTGCCCTCTCTTTGTTACCGAATGTACCGTGTCTGTCTCGGAAAGTAGGGTGACCTGTTCCTTGTTGTCAAAATCGCTCTGCGGGTTTGGAAAAGCCTCCGAGTTAATGTCAGCGCTGGCACGCTGCTTCTCTCTTGACGCTGGAGGAAGAGCGGGCAGCATCTGTCTACTTGGCCAAGCAGCCTCACCCTGCTCCAGAGATACACACCATTCTCCCCACGGATCACACTGCGTGCTCCAAGGCAAACGATTTCCTCCTTTGTGTCATGGAACAAGCAGAATAAAATCAGTAACAGGGACGCCTGGGTGGCTCAGTTGGTTAAGCAGCTGCCTTCGGCTCAGGTCATGATCCCAGCGTCCTGGGATCGAGTCCCGCGTCTGGCTTCTTGCTCAGCAGGGAGCCTGCTTCTCCCTCTGCCTCTGCCTGCCATTCTGTCTGCCTGTGCTTGCTCTCTCTCCCTCTCTCTCTCTGACAAATAAATAAAATCTCTTAAATAAATAAATAAATAAATAAAATCAGTAACAGAGAGCCTGGCTGGTGGACGAAAGGCCAACATGATAATAAACACAGCCGCGGCTGGGATCCACGGGGTCTGGAGGGGCACGCTGTGCTTTTTGTCCCCTGCTGGTGCCAGCCTGCACATCTGCAGCCACCTTGTCAATGAGAGGCTGCTGCAGGCTCTGACATCGGGGACTGGTATCAGGACACAGGACCCTCTGCGCCCAAACTGAGAGTCATCCCACGGGATGACTCCTGGAGCCACTGTTCTTGCTTCTGTGAGGCAGCAAAAGGGGCAACACGCCTCCGAGGCCAAGGAGTTTTAAAAAGGATGGGATAAAGAAGCCTAGTTCTCATACAATACATGCTAGAGGCTTCCATTCACGTGAAACTCCAGAGCAGGCAAAATGAGTCTGTGGGTTGAAAAGAATTAGAGCGGTGACTATGTCTGATGGAGTGTGGCTGGAGGGGATTAACGGGGAGGACATAGGAGGAAACTCTGTGGGGTGATAGTATGTTCTGGATCGTGATGGGGCTTCAGGTTACATGGGAGCACGCATGTGTCGAAGGTCACGGAACAGGACATTGAAGACAAGTCTGTTTCATTGCCCATAACTTTTGTCTCAAAAACAGAAAGAGAAAGAGAGGGAGGGAAGGAAAAACAGGAGGAAGGAAGAGAAGATGGAAGGGAAGGGGGAGGGAGAAAGAGACAAAGAAAGAAACCATAAGTAAATATTGAACTCTAGCTTGTGCTCCTTGAAGTCTTCAGGATGGAAAGTCCTGTTTTCTACTGCGAAATGCTTCTGAAAACCGATGGGCTGTTAGGATAGAGAGCGATTCACTGCAGATTCCAGATGTCTCTAAGGTGTTCACTGGGCAATTCCTTTAGCTTTTCCGTGTGTTCGAAACTTTCATTATTACAATATAGGGAGGGGGTGAGGAAATTCAATTCCAGTTTTCAGAAGTCAGGTTTCCGGGTTGGTAGTGGTAGTCTGGCGGATGTACCAGATGGAGTGTGTCACCCAGACAGTTGAGGGTATGGGAGGCGGGGCGAATGCTAGCCACAGCAGGGAACACAGCGATTCCCGCACTCTGCGTGGATTCTATGCACTTGGGGGACCGCCCTCCACCCCCGCTGCTTCTCTCTGGGCTCTATTGGACTGTGATATACAGCTCTGGGTGGGCAGCAGAGCTCAGATAACTTAAGCAAGAAATATGTCTTTTGGATAATTTGCAGACTTTGACCTGAAATAAGGGCAGATACATTTAGATACATGATTTGTTTCCTGGCTGCCATGCTATTTCAAAGTATCCTTGTTATTGCTTAGGGTGAAAAACTCCCCTGCCATCAGAGAAATGAATCAGGCTGGGTTACTAAAACCATACCCTAGAGCTCCCCTAGTCTATATTCATCTTACTATCATATTGGACCAAGTTCACCTCTTAAAAAAATACTTCCAATGTTACACATGCAGGCGAAGAATCCTTTGTTTTTTTGTTTTGGTTTGGTTTGTTTGTTTTTTTTTTTCCAAGCAGAACATATTGGCTGAGCCAAACAAGTTAAGTTCCATCCCTGGACATATGATCAAACCAGGGTCCTTTTTATATTTTTGTAGCCTCTAAGTTATAACTCTCAATTCTAGGGGTTAAATGGGGAAAGCATGGACATGAACAGCATTAAAAATCATTGCTATTGGCTTTGGGATGCAGCCATAGATGTGTACTAAGCGAGAAAAATAAAGGAACCTATCGTCTGGGCCATTTCCCACTTTCCTCCCATATCAGCCCTATTGGGACCCAAGACTCAGCTGAGAAAAAAAAAAAAAAAAAAAAAAAAACTGTGAAACTTGTTTTCCCAAACATTATGACCATGGTAGTGTGCCAAGGTTAAGCAATAAAACCAGGGAATGATTATTGCCATAACTTCCATAAGAATTTATTTCACTTGACTATTTGGACAGATATATTTTTAAACTAAAATATAACAGATATATTCTGGAACAGTGCCCACAATTCCCATGTTGTAGTAGACTGATACTTCAGTGACATCCAGTGTGCCAGACCTCCCTGTTTTCATGCTCTTGTGTAAGTTCCTTCCTTCGAATTCAGGCAGGTCTATGACCTGCTTTAACCAAAGGAATGCAGGGAAAGTGGGACAAGGCTGGTTCTAGACTCTAAGCCCCTAGAAGACTTAGCAACTTTCACTCTTGTGCTTTTTATAATAAATTTGACTACCTCACGTCTTCCATGATATGAGGAAGCAAAAGTGTCCATGTGGAGAAGTACATATGGAGGGAACTAAGGCCCTTCCCAGCAAAATTCCTAGCCAGCAATCACCAACCACCTGCCTGGGCAAGAGACCACTTTGTACCTTCCTAATGTCCAAGCGGACGTTGTATGAAGTAGAAAACCACCATCGACCCATAGAATTGTGAGAAATAATAAACTGTTCTTGTTTTAACTGCCAAGATGGAGGTAGTCTGTTACACAGAACGAGATAACCAAATGACAATAAAATTTGTGACTTCAAAGAAATATTTTAATTGAAGAAAACATTTTAGAGCAACACGCTGAGACTTCTAACCAGTCAGGATACTTCAGTGAAGATGATCAAGAAGCATGTCCTGGGAATATAACTCACAAGAAGAGAATCCCCCAGATTCAGGTGTATTTCCTAGCTGTTACATGATCAAGAAGAGCTTTGTGTCCTAAACCTTTGTTAGACAATTAGAAATAAGCATTTTTAAATCACACCTGTTCCTACCAAGGTGATTGCTTATGAGATCATTTCAAGACACATTATGGATGGAGAAAGCTCATTTGTATCTGGCACTCTCTTCCAGATCCCTGAAGAATTTTTCTCCCAAATTCCTGCTCTGATCACTAAGAGCCTCCCACCATATGGCCAGCTGTGAACTAGTCCCAGAAGGATGATAATGGTCATGGTCATTAGCACTGAGCAGTCACACCCATGGACCTGTATGTCCCAGTGCCAGAGCCGGAGTGACCGGGAACCTAATGTGACCTGAGCTGAGGACAAGAAGGAAAGGGGGGAAACAGGAGAACAGGAACGACATTTATTGACCACAATGAGCCCGGCATTGTGCTAGATGCATCAGATGCATTCCAGATCACCGAGGATGCTCAAGCCCCAGCGCAGGTGGGCCTTACTGCCCTTGTTTCATGCATACTGCCATGAAGTCGGCCAAGTACTTAGCACAGCAGCTGGCTCTTAAGAAGAGCCCCCCACCCCCCACTGAAGAGCAGCCATTAGAATTTTTATGCTGTTGTTACTGTCACTCCACAGAGTGAAAACTGAGGCTGATGGAGGTTCTGTGATGTGTCAAGGTCACCCAGGAGCAAGAGTCCCCTGATGCCACTGTCCCCTGATGCCACTGTCTCCCCCCAGGCAGGTTATAATGATGGCATTGTAAGGACAACACAGCTGTCACTTCCTCCTGGTGACGGCTAAAGATGTTATACCCATAGAATATGCCATCAATGATATTTTCAAGTTGTAGCTAGTCTAACATACAAAAGCATTTGGGGGTACTGTTCAATGCATCGAGGGTAGGTATTTTAGAATTACAGAAAGGAAAAAGAATCTGTTTTCTAAGAACCATTTTAAAAAGTCACAGCCATCACTAATAACAAATGGAGAACCATTTTAAAAAGTCACAGCCATCACTAATAACAAATGGAGAAATTCTATCCATGAGGCATCTAGTCAACAGATAAAGGTTGAGATTTTCAGGGATTTAAACCAAAGCAGATTTTGTAACCTGTGATTTGTTGTAATTATGGACCCACCGGTCCGCCATTATGGGTTGAAGTGGGTCTAGGGTCAGGTCAACTTCACAGTGTGTGGAACATTGTAAAGTTGTGATCCAATCACTTTAGGATCTCCGTGGGGTTGGTGACAGGATGGTTGGTGACACTCAATGGAGGCAGAACCTGAGTTTCCATCCTGTCTCCTCCACTTTCTGCTAAGACTGTGAGTTTTACTTAAATTCTCCTTGACTCACATTCCTCATCCATAAGTAATTGCCTAAACATGAACTTCAGCTGAGATGCTGGGCTAGAAACACTTCAGAGACAGTACATCTCCAAACAAGTTTCCTCTCCTTTCTCTTCCCACACTGGTTAAGTTCTGTCAATGTTCATCTCTAGCATCTGAACCCAAGAATAACATTTTCTTCTGCTTTCTTTGTCCTGGCTGAATTTTGTTTGCATTATTAACTACTTGGAAAGTAATCGGGCTGGGTTTGTTTTGTTTGCTGGTCTACTCTGTGATTTGTCAAGAAGCCAAGTACCTTAAAAAAAAAAAAAATGGGTTTTGTCACTTCTTATAAAGAGTACTTGAATCTTAAGCAAATAGAACACAAAACAAGATTCAGTGTCCATCTGTCCCCCATCTATACCAAGGAAATAATGTGTAACTTCAAATAACACTAACAAATTATCTTTTCCTTGAGGAAAAAAAATGTGGACCCAGCCCTTCCGGTTTCCCAACTTAGATTTTTCTAGTGGTGTCCAAGGCAGAAAGCTGGAATCTATATAACAAAGCCAATCTGAGATGGATGTTGCCATTTTATTGTTGATGGTCACCCAATACCCCTAGACGCAATAACTGGTGACAGCCAGAAAGAGAAACATTGTGTTGGATCACATTCTGGATGCAAGTTTGAGTGTTATTACGGTCTTCTGTGTGAGGAACACTTAGTTTATGGCCAAGCTCCAGATGTTGCCATTATTGTTTTTGGATATCAGATTATTTTCTTCTTGAACCTCACATCATCTGGCCCCAAGGCCTCTACTAGTTGTCATAAATAATGCCAGTGTATTATTTTTCAGTTACTTTCACAGCAGGAAAATATCCCCTCCAGGGGGCGCTTAATTTCCTGCTAGTCACTTGGACAGGAGTGTCTCCAGACCCTTCACACAAGCAGGCCAGATTCACACAACCAGAAGATGCAGGGCAATGGGAAATAACCTTAAGCCAATCCTTAAAAAATTCACTAGGTCTTGAACGCTCACCTAGGGAAAGTGCTCGGCTCAATGGGATGAGAAGAAAATGAACGGGACCCTCCCACTTGGTTTCAGAAGACCAGTTTGGGTCTTTACAAGAACCCACTCCGTTTCTTGAACTACATCAGTTCTAAAATAGAATACATGAAGAAGTGCCACAAGTCATTGGTCTCTCTCTCCCTCTTCTCTTGCTCTCTCTCTTTTTTATTTTTTGGTTGAACCACATACCTTCCGCCCAAGCAAAACGTATTCTCGGGAACAGAGCCCAAGCCCACGCGGATCTTTATCTTTTGTTCCAACCCCACACTTGTTTTACCCTCAGCTAGTTTAGGCAGAAACTGATCGCTAATGCTTTTCATTAAGCCAGTCAAGAAAAAATTGCTTACCAGGTTTTACTCCTTCATCAGCCTGACTAATTACACCCATTCACTGTTCCTTTCATACAGAGACTTCAAATTCCAACTCTCGAAGACGCACACCACCCAAGAGACATCTGCTTCCTGGCTCACTCTGTCTCCGTTTTATATTACCCAGTGAAAACTATTCTGTGGCCCAGAAAATACCAACTAAGCAAAATCTAGAAGTAAGAAGTGGTTTCAAGCTGATAAAGGGTCAGGTCAAGGAAAAGGGGTTGAGATAAAGGTAATGGGAGTAGTGTGGGCAGACAGACAAGAAAGAATCTTCTCATTCAAAGTGTTCAGGGAAAGGCATTTGGCATCCAGAATCCAACGACAAGTCCCATATACTGCTACACAGTGGGACAAATGGAATGTGCATGTGTTCCAAAGGCAAAACTGGTCTGAAACAGTTCGAGGCACCGAGCTGGAGTGGAAGCTTGGAGTCTGAGTGATAACAACCACGGCTGGACTTGACCAACAAGCCTAGGCGATGCTTGGTAGCAATCGCACACTTTCAAACCAGCAAATGCTGGGCTTTAAGTAGGTTAGGGGACCAAAAGCTCCTTAAGTTTGAGAAGAACTTTCCATGGATCCACAGTTCAAACTGAAATTTTTCCTTTGAAGCAAAATATGGGAATACATGCCAACCTCACAAAATATTAAAATCCTAAATTTCTCGCTATGGGAATTCCTTTGCATGGATTTCTTTGCCTTAGTCAGGACCTTTCCTAGCAGTCATCTCCATCTCCAGAAACACACAGTGTGGACTTACAGAGCTAAAATCCCAATCCCAACCCATAATGTGTTCTGAGTTCTTTGAAGATCTCGTCTTTCTGGCTAATTAAACCGTTGGTTCAGGGGCACCTGGGTGGCTCAGCTGGTTAAGCATCTGCCTTCCCCTCAGGTCACGATCCTGGGGTCCTGGGATCGAGTTCCCTGCTCAGCAGAAAGCCTGCTTCTCCCTCTTCCCCTGCAGCATCCCTGGCTTGTGCTCTCTCTCCCAAATAAATAAATAAAATCTTAAAAATAAAATAAACTGTTGGTGGAAACTTCACCATTGGAAAAAAAAAAAAAAAGCATAACATCTTTGAGATTGCTCCCAGAAAACCATGCTAAATGCTTGGTTTAAACAAGCCTCATAAGAAATAGGTCCTCTTAACACCTTTTCTTCTGAAGTTGCCCAAACTAACTTCAGCTTCCGGCTTTCACATGTGCTTCTCATAATGCTTTTCAGGATTCTGAAAAGCAAAAAAGAAAAAGAAAAAAAAAAGGATAACTTCTATTCTACTATAAGTTCATTTCATGTACTCAGTTTACTACTGCACAAAGAGTACGAGGTCCATTGGACATCTAAATTGTGTTTTTAACATAAAGCTCTAGGGTCTCTGAAACAGTGAGTGTGCAATTGCCATCCTTCAAAAAACTGTTTAATAGCTGGAGATTGTGTTTCGGGGTCTCGACCCTGCTATTCAGACCTGATTCCCTTTCAATGATTTGTCACTCAAGCCTCATTTTCAAGGGATCATTGGAAAATAGGCTTCTGGTCTCTTAGGTTTCCAATTAGTGAAGCCATCTATAAAACGCTAACTATTTTTTGATCAATGAGGCTGTATTAGATCACAGATTTTGAAGGTGAAGAGCCTGCAGGGGCCTCAGTCATCCTCTCTACCCCAGAGTCACAAAGTTCTAGTTCATCCCGGAGACACATCTCAGGCCGGTCAAGGCACAGCTCCTTTTACCTGACCTCAGCTAAGCTGGAATCAAGAAGGTTGGTTTTTCCCATCCATTACTTCGACCACATGTAGAACATAATTTACACATTGTATGTTTAGCTTAGTGGCTTAATCTTTTTCTTTTTAATTAATTTTTTTTAAAGAGATTTTATTTATTTATTTGACAGAGATCTTGGAAGGTAGGCAGGTAGGCAGAGAGGCAGGCAGAGAGAAGGGGAAGCAGGCTCCCAGCTGAGCAGAGAGCCTGACACGGGGCTCGATCCCAAGACTCTGAGATCATGACCTGGGCCGAAGGCAGAGGCTTAACCCACTGAGCCACCCAGGTGCCCCTAATTAATTTATTTTAGAGCGAAAGCACACACACAGGCATGCATGCAAGTGGGGGGAGAGGCAGAGGGAAAAAAAGAATCCTGAAGCAGACGCCCCCCCTGAACACAGAGCCCAACGATGATGATGAAGAGGCAGGGCTCGATCCCAGCACCCCCAGATCAGGACCTGAGCTGAAACCAAGAGCCAGCTGCTTAACTGACTGGGCCATGCGGGCGCCCATGGCTTTATCTTTTATGCTTAGCATTTGGAGAAGACACGTCAGTTCTGAAAAATACAAATAATAGTGCAGTTGCAAAATATCCTATTTGCAACGAAATACATTAAATAAAGGAAATATTTTAAATAACCCTTACTGGCACTATACACAGTATAATTAGTGTTAAGCGTCTGTGATAAATTGTGCCTAACAAATTGCTCAAGCATCATAAGCATTATGAGAAGACCACAGTTTCATTAAACACTGAAAATTGTATTTTTCCCAGAGGTTGTACTGCAAGATAATGAACTCCCTATGAGTGGTGGCAGAGATGCAAATTCAATTTTGCACAAGACTCACAAATACCGTAATACATTACGCCAATGGAGACATAGCCTCCGTCTAGACAAAATGAAAAACCTTCCTCATGTTCAGTAAATGTGTATAATTAAGAAAATATGAAGAACAGCTAATCATCAATATTGTATCCACGTCTGTATCTGCAATCTTATTGTTAAGAAAGAAAGAAAGAAAGAAAGAAAGAAAGAGAGACAGACAGACTAGCTGAGAGTTGAATCTTGTTCTTCCAGGCTTCAAATTTCAGTTTTCAAAGGGACTATTGATATTGGAGAAATTAGAAAGCACCCTAGGGGTGCCTGGGTGGCTCAGTCCTTAAGCGGCTGCCTTGGCTCAAGTCATGATTTCAGGGTGCTGGGATCAAACCCCAGGTAGGGCTTCCTACTCAGCAGAAAGCCTGCTTCTCCCTCCCCCACTCCCCCTGCTTCTGTTCCCTCTCGCTGTGTCTCTCTCTATCAAACAAATACTTAAAATCTTAAAAAAGAAAGAAAGAACCCCAAACTGGCCCCAGAATTTATTAACTCTTCCTTAAATTTTTGCTTTCAACGGAGTGGCGTGCCAGGGTTTTAATTTATAAGAGCAGCTTCTGTTATACAAATAAGCAGACGCTGTCTGGGGGACAAAATTGAAGCAGCTCCGATAGTTTTATTAATTTATTTGATTTACTTCTGGTTTCTCTTACCCAATCTTATTTATGTCAAAGTAAGTTGGAGCAGAATTCATTATGTAGCAAAATGCAATTTGACCACTTTTTATTGGGACACGATGATTCAATCATTTCTCTCCTTAAATCCTATTATCTCTTCTTACATTATTTTGCACAGATCAAATCACATAAGATGAAATTCCAAAAGAAACTTAAGAATTTGTGGGAGGGATGAAATCAGATCCCAGTAATTCCTTCCACTACAAATACTAAGTTACGTAGCAATCAACATTCTTACCATTCTGCGTTATGATAGTATATTTTCTCTGAAGAAAATAACTGAGTTCGTGAACCTGACTTTCTAAAGCAAACTTTAAGTTTCTTACCATTTAGATACAGAATTATCAGAAGTGCTGAGCCTAATTTGACCCAGGTTGGGCATTTCTGCATTTTGTTGATGATGCGGGTTATAAAATTAGCCAAGTGACTAGAGGATCTTTTCCTCTTCAACTAGTAAAGTTGAGAAGTTTTTGTATTTTAGTAGTTTTATGATGTGTCTCTGAAATAATAAAGTAGAAATTCCTCCCCTCTGCTATTTACTTACCTGTTTCATTGTGTCTGATATATTGTCAGTACATAAGGAACCCTCACCTCCTGAATGGTAACCATATCTGGTTACCAAAGTCCATTTCCATACTGAACGTTTGGAAATAGGAGTTCTTTTATCATGAAGACACTGCTTTTATGCTTAAAATAACAAAACTATTCCTTAAATGCCTTTTGAGCCCCTATGCTACTTTGTCCTCCAGATCCCACTTTGATGTCCCAACCCATCATGAGGGAAATATCTCCATGTTAGAAAGACCTGTCAAAGCTTTTTGCAGACCAGAGAGGGCAGCCCAATGTCAGCAAAGGAAGGGGGGCCAGGAAAAACTCACTGGCAACGAAAGAACCAGCTTGGAGCCAGAGTGCTTGTCTCCACACCTCACCAAGTTTCATGGTCCTTCTGGAAGAGAAACTTCCATAGTGAGTCTGGCCCAGAGCAACAATCCTAAACTCTAACACGCATCAGAATCTTCTAGGGGCTTCTTAACAATACAGATTATCTGGCCTCACTTCTAGTGACTCAATTTTGATAGATATGGTTGTAAGAACTTGATTCTTAGTATCTTCAGTTGTTCTCTACCCCCTCCATCACACACATGCACATGAACACATGCACCCTCACACAGAACAAGAGATACCACACAGTGAGGATCACAAGTCCAAAAGCTTCTGCTTGCTGATGATTGCCAAGAGCTGGCTGGCTAGCTGGATGGTGCAGCGTCACGGGTAACTAGGTACGATCTCCTCCAACAGTGGTGTCCCCCAGCTTTTCTGGGTCTTTGAGACGGCCTTCAAACAGAAGGCCACCAGGAGGCTCTACCGTCACCTCCCAAAGCCATGCAGCTGTCATTGGGTAGCTCTCCATCAGAGATGAACCCTTGAGACCCTGGTCTTTCTACTGTGTCATCACAGGTTGCTTAGAATGTAAAAAGTACTTTTGATAGAACAGGAGGAAGTCTGGAGATTTAAACTACGGGCAAAATGAGAACACTGTAGATATACCATCTCACTAGTTACATTAGCTAGACTCCCAATGTGAACTGCCTCAAATCCTCTGTGGGCCCATGTGTGCATGTTGGGGGAGCATGAGAGAGGACTGGCTCTGGTTGGCTAAACAGAGGCAGACAGACGGACACTAGGTCCATCATGTTCTTGGCTCTAACCCTAGCTCTTCTGCCCAGTAGCTGCAGGTCTTTGGGCAAGTTGCTTAATTCTTCTGTTTCTTAATCTTTTCCACTGTGCAGTTAATGTAATAATAATACCTCCTGCAAGGCAACTGTGTGAATGAAGTAAGATAGATGTATGTAGAGCCCATTGCACAGTGGCTGACATGTATTGACGATAAATAGTCACTTGAAACTTACATATTAGTCCCAGGAAGGAGCCATCTGACACACCTTCCCCTTCCCTAGACCTTTCCGAGTTTCTTTCTTTCTTTCTTTCTTTCTTTTTTTTAAGATTTATTTATTTATTTATCTGAGAGAGTGCATGAGCACATGCCAGAAGCGGGTAGGGCAGAGGGAGAGAGAAAGAAAGAATCCCAAATAGACCCCCCGCTGAGTGTAGAGCCCCATGTGGGGCTCCATCCCAGGGCCCTGAGATCATGACTTGAGCCCAGATCAGAGTTGGATCCTTAACTGCCTGAGCCATCCAGGCACCCCATGGGTTTCTTTTAGACAAAGGGCACCCAATCATCTTTCTAAGCAGCCCTTTCTTGGTCTCTGAACTTCAAATCTGCCCAGTGGCCATTGCTTTGGTCCCTGAGGGTCAGTCTGTTCTCATTTTTCCAGAATTTATCTTCTTTCAGGGCTCATATTCCTTCTCTTTTTGGTCTCTTTCTGGAAGCCTCTGTGTGCCTCTCTTGTGACCAGTTCTCCTCCATAAAGTCACCTTTGGAACTTGAACATGAGGCCTTCTGAGACATTATTATCTCCTTATACAAAGCATAGAGCATGATCATGCCTGAAACCCATTTTACAAAACCATCTAGGAGAATTCTCAAAATGTAAACCATTTGGGAAGTGGAAGGGAAAGAACAGGAAGAAAGTTTTCAGCCCAACAGCGAATGGACAAGGCCCCAGGTGTAGACAACATGCCATTCAAATGGGAAGCCTGCCTAACTTCTGCTCCTAAGAGAATCAGAGGGGCATTTCACTTCTTAACCATGCCTGACACTCGGTGAAGTAGAGCTTTTCCTCAGAGCTACAGTGAGGTTACAAATACAGCAGACACAATTATCCTTCCATCTGTTCACTCATTTATTCATCAGGCTTGTTATACACCTACCATGTCCTGGGCACTGTTCTAGAAGCCAGAGATGCCAAAGCACTTGTTTACCCATAGAACGCTCCATGATTAAAAGCCTAGAAAATTGTCAGGGCGCCTGAGTGGCTCAGTGGGTTAAGCCTCTGCCTTTGGCTCAGGTCATGATCTCAGGGTCCTGGGATCGAGCCCCGCATCGGGCTCTCTGCTCGGCAGGGAGCCTGCTTCCCCCTCTCTCCCTGCCTACTTGTGCTCTCTCACTCTCTGTCAAATAAATAAAATCTTAAAAAAAAAAAAAAGAAACCTAGAAAATTGTCAGTAAGTACTTCTATCTGCAGTTTTCAATATCATTCAGCGACCCACTGCCACTGGATTCCTGGATAGGACGTGACTTCCTGATTACACACATTCATCACCTGCCAGAGACGTGCAGCCACATACGCTGAGCCGAATCGGAACTTCTCTCCTCCTCCCCTCCACCCCGCCCCACCCTGGACTTCCATTGTTAATGTTCCAGGAAGGGTAGTCAGTCAGAGATTTGTTCTATTTCATTTCATTGGGCAAATTTTCCGTATTGGCAAATGGACCTCAGTTCATGCAGAAGCTCACACCTCCCCCATTCTAGGGGAAGCAAAGATCTATTGGATTCTCTCCTTGGAAATATTCCAACCCCTTTCCTCTGAGATCTCATTCCAGTTAGTCTCTCCAAGACATTCTTGGGCGACCTCTCCACAAACCCCAAAAGGCAGTCCAAGCTCCGCACCTTGTGCTGATAGAGGCAAAGGAAGGGGACATTCAGGGGGCCTGGAGATCTCCAATAAATCATATTTTGATTGTATCATTATTTGTCACAATAGACTTCAAACTGCGGTTGAACAATTCATACTTGGGTCTTCTCTAAGCTATTGAGGTAATTAAGAGAGTGAACACTGGGGGCGCCTGGGTGGCTCAGGCGGGTTAATGAGCTTTTCTCCACAGAGCTTTTCTCCACTGAGCCTTCGGCTCAGGTCATGATCCCAGGGTCCTGGGATTGAGCCCCTCATTGGGCTCTCTGCTCGGCAGGGAAACTGCTTCCCTCTCTCTCTCTCTGCCTGCCTCTCTGCCTGCTTGTGATCTCTGTCTGTCAAATAAAATAAATAAAATCTTAAAAAAAAAAAAAGAGAGAGAGAGAGAGAGAGTAAACGCTGGGTCAGAAAAGAATGTGTTCATTTTGACTAACCTCAACATTCTAGCTCCTCTGTGCTCGTCAAGCCCAGTGAAGACTTCTGAGGTTTTGGGGAACAGGTGTTACTATTTTTAAAAACGAGCATGAGGTACTGGTCACATATATGAATGTGTGTTGGCTCCTTGATGTCCCCTGACCTTACGAAGCTCCTGACTGTGTTCTTCCAATGGAAGAAATGCCACTTATGAGTGTTGACTCATGTTTTTCAAAGAGAGCCCCCCCGCCGGAAGCTAAATATCTATAAGAATTTTGACCCTTTTCAACAAGGCAGTTTGGAAACGGGAATCTTTGCACGGGAAGCGAAAGAATGAGTCATTGAGTGTAAGCCAGAAAAGCGACTCATCTGTCCTACGAGATGCTCACACGCAGCTGGCATCGAAATCAGTTGCCTGTGGAATGGCTGGGGAGAAGGCATTACTCGCCTCTGTGTCCTCTCGGGATCCCTCGAACAGGGTGACCAGGCGGGAACTGTGGGTGCCCCAACCCTCACAGCACTGCCTACAGAAACTCAGTAAATGTGTGCACCTCCCTTTGCTCCTAAAACACTTTACACTCTTCGAACTCTGGCCTCTGAAAGATGGATATCACGTTCACCTAGGAAACATGTGCTAATCTCAGAAGAGTGAAGGCATTCCAGAAAGACTCAGAGGTGTCTACAGGACGGGGTGCTTCTCCTAGGAGTTTCTGCAATGAAACAAAAAAGGAGTGTAGAAGGGGAAAAGCTGAGATTTTATGTGATTTAAATGAAAGAATGAGGGCTGATTGTTCGTGACTGTTTCGTATTTCTGGTAAGGACTCTGTGGAGAAAAGCTCACGGGTGAGCCAGCAGGCCCTGGGTCGATTGACCCTTATATCCGAAACTGGGCCTGGGATCAGCGACTCCTGGCTCCTTTTTATACCAACAGTAAGTTCACTACCTGCCGTATGGCATTCCCTGGGCTTCGTGTTTGAAGGTTAATACACTCAGCCCACCTTGATAAGCTCACATGAAAGGTGCAATGCCAACACTATCATTCCTCTCGCAGAGTTAGAAAATTGCTAGACATTATTTTTGGAAAAGGTCAGCAGCAACATTAGCCTAGATGAAGGAGCCGCAGACTTTAGGGAGGCCGCTCGGGGCCTGAATATAAACTCTCCCCTGTGTTCGGGTTATAATTCGGGTTTGGTAATTCTCCTAACCTCGCCAGGCCCCAGTTTGCTCACCTGTAAAACAGAGTAATAAAATCTGTTCTGCAGCATTGACCAGGATTCCTGTTTTCTTCAATGTGGAAATGCCAACTCACAGGGCCTGGCATGTCAAAAGCGTTACATGCTGCTTGTTTAATGATAATAAAAATGCAGACTTTACAAAAGGGGCTTGTGACATTAAAGAACTGGTTAAGTGAAAATGAACTATTTTAAATCTCAAATACTATATCTTTAATTCAGCTAATGTAATGCTAAAACTCCAAATATGGGAAAAGAAAACAATATCTAATAAATTTTTTAAAAGAATTTTACTGGGGCACCTGGGTGGCTCAGTGGGTTAAAGTCTCTGCCTTCAGCCCAGGTTATGATCCCAGGGTCCAACGATCGAGCCCCACATAGGGCTTTCTACTCCACGGGGAGTCTGCTTCTTCCTTTCTCTCTTTGCCTGCCTCTCTGCCTACTTGTGATCTCTGTCTGTCAAATAAATAAATAAAATCTTAAAAAAAAAAAAAAAAGAATTTTACTTGTATGTTAGATTTTTATCTAATTTTCTTCCCTAGACTATTTCTCAAAGTTACCAAGAAAGGTCCCCTGACCCTCTTATCTTTTCTACCTTTTTGAAAGAATCTCTGTCTCTCTCCCTCTTTTTTTTTTTTTTTTTTTTTTTTGCAGCCTTGCTCATTTCCTCACTCTGGAGAGTCACATACAAAACAAAAAATGCAGTGAGAAGATGAGAGTGTATGTATCTCTGCAGATATTAATGCTGGCCATGCTGAGCTGACTGGGCAAAAGGGAGTGAGCGAAGTATTTCTCCAGGGTCAGACGGGGCAGAGGTGAAGAAGGTCAGTCAGTCCAGGAATATGGGAAGGGAGAGAAGACTAGACACTAATCAGCCCAACCATTCATGCATGCAAAACTGGGCTTTGTCATGGCGAGGTTTACACAAGATCCAGGTCAGAAAGAAGCCTGTGCCCAGGGACAAGCCTAGCACTGAAAGGAAAGAGATTCTCACCTTCTGCACAAAATTTAAGAAAAAGCCCAAAATTCAGTGGTTGAGATGCATAATACTTTAATGCGGTATTTTTCAAAATAAAAATTAATGCAAACAGCGATAATGAAGAAAATAACAAAATTTTAAAGAAAGGCGGGATCTGACCCTGAACTTGCAGGACTCAACTCACTTAATCCCAGCCCTCTCCGACCCATTTTTCTTTAAAGTTTTGATAGTTTCTTGCAGATTTTTTGCATTTTTTGTCCTTTATTTTTATATTATTTTTCTGTTCTTTTTTTTTTAAGATTTTATTTATTTATTTGACAGACAGAGATCACAAGTAGGAAGAGAGGCAGGCAGAGAGAAAGGAAGGGAAGCAGGCTCCCCGCTGAGCAGAGAGCCCTTTGCGAAGCCCGATCCCACAACCCTGGGATCACGACCTGAGCCGAAGGCAGAGGCTTTAACCCACCGAGCCACCCAGGCTCCCAGTATATTATTTTTCTTTTTAAGTAGGAGCCCAATGCAGAGCTCAAATTCATGAGCCTGAAATAAAGAGTTGGATATTTAATGGACCAAGCCACTGAGGGGTCCCTATTTTTTGTCATTTATTTTGGCATTAAAATGTTATTTATCTTGATTTCTGTGATTGTTGGTGCCCCTTTAAATTCTGTGCCCTAGTAAGGCCCTCACCTGCCTTACCCTAGTCCTGACCCTCCCTGGTGCACAGGGAGCTGCATGAAAGCAGAGAGAGTCTGCTTGGGAGCTCACCAGTGGGGACAACCTCTACGCAGCTGTTCCTGGTACTTTTTGGAATCCCAACACTCAGTTTATCTTCTCAAGTCCATGTAAGAATAATCATTGGTAAGTGACAAAAGCAGGCCACAGAAACATGGATCTCACACTTGTCTTTATTGGTAAACGTGTTTGGCTCTGAATGATCAACTACATCACAAGTTCCAATACAACAGATCTCAATTCCATGTACATGTACATGTCCACATAATAGAGAATTCCAAGCTCCACTGCTCACTCACACATAGACAAGCCCTGGAGTCTCTAAACAGAGTAAAAGAATTTAAGTCACATTTTAGGTCTGCTCTCTTGCATCCGAGCAGAGAGGGAAATAAAGTGGAACAGAGTGTAGCAGTCCACAGAGACCTCTCCCGAACCCACCCCCAGACGACGATGCATCAGAAGGATCAAGGGCTGAGACCTGCAGGGCAAGGCAGCAGGCAGGCGTCTGGCCCCCGGAAGCTCACTGGCTGTGGTGGGGAAGCGGGGAGACCTCGGAGAGGGGGTGGGTGCAACCCCCAGATGTCGCATGGAATCAGCATCCATCTCCACTCAAGGCCCTTCCTCCAAAAGTGGGCAGAGGGTGTGGGCCCCAAAAATTCATCATCCCCCATCAACCTCTTCCAGAGCTCTGCCCACACACAGAAACTCTGCCCTCAGTACCACAATGGCATTGAAATGTTAACACCAACAGCCATACCCATGTGTCAGCTGTCAGACCAAAATCTGCCCAGGATCTACTTCAACTGGAACGTGGGGTGTGATGTGTAGGAAAAGGCAGAGAGTACACTGAGCCCAGAAGAGAAGCAGCGTTCAGGAAGTGAGGGACGATCTTACTGCCTTTGCTAATCTGCCATCTTCTCCCTCCCCAAGCTCAGCAGTTCAGGAATCTAAGGGAGAGCAACCCATTGCCAACTTCTTGCTGATGAAATGACTGCTCTCCTCTTCCCAAGCCAATGTTGATAAAAGTCTAGCTGGGCTCAAGGAAAGAAAACCTTATATGTCAATAGAGGAATTTTTACCACCAAAGTCAAAACAAAAGCTCTAAGGAGGGAAACACCCTTGGGGAGAAACAGAGGGCCCTCTCTCAATAAGGCTCCGGCAAGGAGACAGGAGTGGATCTGCTCCTGTAGGTATCAGCAAATGGTGCTGCTGGAAGTAGGAACTGGGAAGAAATGTGCTCCTTAGCATCATGGTTCCCAAACCCCAGGAAAAAGAGGCAGAGTGGCAGCTTGAGAGGGGCAGAAGGATGGATACTTATGGTTCAGAAGGAATTTATAAACCAAGAGAGAAACAGTATGAAGCCACTTAGTACTCGACTAACAGAAGGTAAGAATCTGAGTCCTGTCTCTGGGTAACATGTTAATTTCTTTCTGTTCTTTCAGCAACAGACAGAAGGCCAACTTCTGTTTCTCCAAAAGTGAACTGTGGTCAGGAGCAAGGGTGGAAAGAGAACTGGGTATGAGGGTAGAAATGGATGTGGACATCCAACCTTCTTGGAGGAAAACAATTCAGGGGGCTTCTCCATGATTCTGTCTCTGCCTATTTGACCCGCAGACATACTGCGTAATCTGCTCTAGAAAAAGCCTTCTCTAACAAGGAGATGAACTCTTTTGATATCATTAGGCAGCATAGGATTTTATCTTGTCCCCTCTACATCAACCACTTTGTTGGGACATTAGGACTATGGGACTCAGTCTACATATCCTCATCCCCTGATAATGAGCTTGGTTTCCACTTTAACACACCCAGAAGGTCAATGGCATGGTTCAATAATTGCGCTAAGTAATAGCAACAGGATAGATTGCTGTCTACCCATGTTCATAGTGTGTACAGTAACTGATAAGAATAATTTAGACCCTAGGCATTAGCATTCGATTTTTGTTTTCTTCCTAGAATTCTCCCCTCCCTGCTGCCCCTGCTTCGATTCAAGCTCACACCAATCTCATCTCTTAAAAATGATAGGAATCTCTCTGTTCTGAACTCATTTTTAGACTCTCTCAGTGTTTATCCAACCCTGACATACTTCTTAAGTTATACTATTGCTGGAGGTCCCCTTGCCAGAAACCCAGTGCAGGCCTTGATGCCCGAGTCACCAAAAGAGGAAGGCTTTCAGGGTAAAAATTCTGGAGAACATCAGGCAGCTGACTCCATTAAGTTTAGGTATGGCTGAATGGCTAAGGGGACATTCGAGCTTATCAGAGGTCCTCGCACAGCGTGGGGACACTGGGTGGAAGAAATAATGGTAACTAATGTGAGAATAGATAATGGGAAACATACTAGATGTAAGATTCAGTGCACTCAGGTCCCTGAGAGGAGCTAAGCGGATCGGGCTGACGACTGGGGGACAAAAGGTAATCGTTGGCTTCAGCTGAGCAACGAACCACATTTGGAGTCACTGATAGTGTTGACCCTAAACCAGCGCTGTCAGCCTGCCTTGGCAGAACAAGGAGCCTCTTACTTCTGGAGTCTTCCCAGCTCACAACATAGTCCTCATTTCCTCTATGACACTCACCATACGAGAGCCAAACACTCGGATTTAGGGTCCCCCTAGACCAGACGTGAAGTGGCCACGTTCAGCCCCCCAGCCTACCTTAGCCCCCCGGATCCCACCAAATAAACAGGAACCCTGACACTGGCAATAATATACTCAGCATGCTTCCTACAGACCTTCTGGCACAATCTACCCAGGGTGAACCATTACTACAGAACTAGGCACAAAGCCCAGCGTAAGTAAAGGCAGAGACAAAACCGACGGTATATCACAGGATGTTAAAAGGATATTCACGGGACTGGAAAGCCACCTATGTACTCCAACGAGATCAGCTGCTATCTCTAACTGTGGACTTATGGCTGATTTTTTAATTTCATCTTTATTTCTTATGTTTTCCAAATTTCCTACTGTAGCCTATATTATTTATTTTTTATTTTAATGTACCTCATTTGGGGGGCACCTGAAGCCTCTCAGGGAGTAAGTAAGACTTAATTCTGTCTTACCAGCAGCAATCACCAGGCCTATACCTGCCCAGGGTGACTGACTAGGACAGGGTTCCTAGGAACCCTCTCGTTCCTGGTGGTCACTCGAACTCCCACATTCCTTTTTCCTTTGGGCACAAGGACAGCCTTCCCATTTTCCCCTCTGAGGAGTTCAAGCATTTCAAAAGACACAGCCATGTCTCAGCTGAGAGAGGAGAGCAGAGACCCAACATGGATCCCCAAAGGGGGGTCCCACTTAGGGGCTGGGCCCTCGCAGTAAGAAGGCCTTTGTGCTTGGCTACCAGGTTGAACGAAGACATAGTTCTCCCTCCGTTTCTTTCCTGTCCCTAGTATGGAGCAAATTCATCTTACCCGCTTTTCAAGGGAAGTGACAACGGCCAAGGAAAAGGACACTGAAACGAACAACTCTAACATGAGTGACCGGAAGGACAACGTGGAGAACTCTAACGGGGATAACGGGGGACGAAGCCCAGCCACGGTGGGTCACCTTCTGGGACCAGCAGAATGAGCGAAGATGGAGAAAGTCCACACATCATAAGGAGGAAACCTGCCCTCCGTTGGAAGATCTGCCATAGAGGACGGAGCGTCACGCCCCAGAAAACCTCCCATCGTGCCGTCTCGACTTAACCACAGGGAGCACTCAATTGTTCCCAGCAGCTGGGTCGCGGGGGGCCTCCTAGCAACCTAGGAGGCTCCCCTGCATTTGTGTTTGCTGAGCTGGCCCCGTCCACAATCTGCCGGCGAGTGCAAGGGTGACCAACCGGAAACCAAACTGGGAGTGTGGCTTGATTCCAGTCCCCCTGCTGGTCCCCGCGCTCCGGTGGGGGCTGGGCCTGGGGCAAGGCCCAGAATAAATGCATTAGGATCCTGCCTCTACTGGCAGGCTTCCAGGACATCACAGATGAGTTGGTGAAATCGGAGGGAAGTGTCTGCAGTTGGTGGGGGGTGGGGGGCGCGTGTCTAGATCCACCTCAGGCTGGTGGATGGTGTGCAAGTAAAAACAGTTCTGAGAACATCCCTGGGAGTGTCCCCCTCAATCCACAGTCATTTTTCCCTGTTAGCCATTCGATGTAGGCTTGGAGTGGTTTCTCTAGAAGGTCCAGGTAGCCTATGACAGGCTGGAATTTCTTTCTTTCTTTCTTCTTTTTTTTTTTAGAACAAATAATATCACCCAGCGGTCAAATGCTGATAAAATGATGTCTCTTATCTCACTTAGTCCTAAGTGCGCTTGGAATGGGTCTGCTAACGCACCTTCATCTCAGTGGAATTTGTAACATGGCTGACATTTTAAATGTAATTATGCAGCATGTATTCATTTCCTTTCTTCTAGGGAACTCAAGTTGCTTTTTAAAGCATTATTTGATAGCTTCTTGCCATCTCCTCTGGAGTTGAAAAGAGAATATGATATCAAGCTGTTCTAGCTAGCAATGGGGAACTATGGCACCAAGAGGGAGACAGAATTAGACTGGGACCTACAGATTCGAACCATGAAGACCCCCGAGGGACGAGTTGTCAACCCCGGGTGCTGTAAACGAAGCTGTTTCTAAGGATCCGAAAATAACTGCATTCTCCCTCTGTCCTAACACTCGCTGGGCAGAATGGGCTATGCTTATTTTTAAAGTGCAGGTCACAGCCTTCAAAGGGATATAAACAGTTCCCCAAGCAGCTATTACTTGGCCGATTAAATGCTTAGAAGAAAGTATACTATTTTTTTTTTAAAGATTTTGTTTATTTATTTGACAGACAGAGATCACAGGTAGGCAGAGAGGCAGGCAGAGAGAGAGGAAGGGAAGCAGGCTCCCTGCCAAGCAGAGAGCCTGATGCAGGGCTCAATCCCAGGACCCCGGGATCATGACCTTAGCTGGAGGCAGAGGCTTTAACCCACTGAGCCACCCAGGTGCCCCGAAAATATACTTTTGAAAGACAAATTAATAGGCAAAAGATAGAGAAGGGTGCTAAAGCAATTGTTTCTACCTGGTCTTAAATCCCATTCCTGACCATGGAAATTGACCCGAGGCACAAGCTGTAGGGAGGCTTGAAGATAAGCCCGGGGAACTCTCAGGACCCTCATCCTTTCATCGAACGAGCTCCTGGGGTCCTGGACGTGATGCAGAATTTGTGCTCGTGGGTACTCAAAGTAACGTTGCAAATATGTTTAAAAACTCCGCAGATGTGTGAAAAATATTGCCTCCAATCCTCCCCTTATTGGCAATACGATGATGGTGTGGGAATGGCAGTTACGGGGAGCAGGAGGAGTGCCCTGTGTGATCTTTTCAACTACAGTGAAACACGCGCCTTGTCCTTATTATGTCTTATTTCCCTAGTCTTAGCTGGTCTAGGAATCTGTGTTCATCTACATAACTGCCTAATAAGCATGAAGCCAATCAGAAGACACACACACACACACACACACGCACACACACACACACACACACACACACACACACGAACTATAATACCTGGAAAAGTATGGCACACTCTGCAGGAAGTCAATAAATATCCATTTTCATTGGAAGCAGAACCAAAGGGAAGAAGTCAGAATTCTTTATATGTGTCTGCCGCAGGGAGTTACAGCCCTAGGTACTCGCAGAGGGCATGCATTACAAGGACAAACACATACAGTTCATGTTCAGAGACAGTTCTAATTTAATTCTGGCCCCAGGCCTAGGACCCTAACTAATTTACAAGGCTGCTCTAGGAAAGACACACATTTGGGGATGACAGTAAGTCTATAGCATTTGCTTTTCTGGCAGGGGAAGCTATAACGCATCCCACCCTTCAAATGAACCCCAGATTGCTGATTCGGAGGGTTTTGCTGGTTAGTGGTTCTTTCTTTCTTTGTTTGTTTCTTTCTTTCTTTTTTTTTTTTTTTCAGCTCAGAAGGTGTATTTCCGCTGTACCCTGTCAAAATCTTTCCCAGCAGTCAAGGAGAGGATAGCACACGGCTGCCCTTGAGCCGAGTTTGTGACTCCTACTGGGAAACCACCCCATGCTGTCAGATGATGTGGTTTTCAGACACGTCTACACAGACTAGTTGAATTAAAGACCAACTCCAGACTTGATGTTGCTGAGCCCCTCAGCTCCATCTTGCCATCCTGATTGGTCGAGGAGATGGGTCTAGAGTTACAGTGGCATAGCACTTTGAGGGCTTAGTCATTAGAGCACACTGCTTTCTCTTTGGAAGGCAACTTCTTGCTTGGCTAGGTTATGGAAGCTAAGGAGTGACGTCAAGGTGTTGTCTGGCCACAATTTGCAGATAACCATAGAACTCTTCTCCTCCATCAGGCATGGATTTAGCCTCCTTTAGTTCCTGCAGTGACACAGGAGCCTCCAAATACCAAATTATTATCAGGCGGTCTTGGGGGAAGCTCTGGGCCCTGCAATAAAGTAGACAGACTTGCTATTGGAAAGTGCTCGGGAGCAATGCAGCCCTGTTCAGCTCGCTCTAAATTTCCTGTCAACCATCTCTGGACTTCTTTAATGAGTCCACTCACAGAGCTCCTGAGAGTGGAAAAGTACTTTGGGGGATATAATTGATCATCCTTTGCTTAAGCAGACACATTATTTAAAGCAATCTGGTTCGATCCTCTTTGTTTTTTGTTTTGTTTTTAAAGTAAAGCTATGCAAGCATGGAGGCTGTGTCATTTTGGAAGGTCCACTGCTGAGCGTTGTTTGCAAAATAAGATGTATTAACTGATTTTTAAGGTCGGACTCAGAGGTCACAACCAGATGTTGGACTATGGACCAACTCTGACTCCTACTGACAAAATTTATTGATTCCACACAGTGTTTTAAATCTGACGGAATTCATAGAAAAATAATAAATGCTGTTCTTGCTGGAAAAACGAGAGGATCTAGTAATAGCAGGCCAATGTTCTAGTAAGGTCTTCACTATGCCACATTATCTTTCTGACCCAGTCCGTTCCTCATATGACCTGCCTGATCCTATAGGTAATTAGTGGTTAGGACTCTTGCTCTGAACCAATCTACCTGGGTACACTGTGATTATATGATCATATCTGTAACCACCGGTATGCCCAACAAGACTCCCTGAGGGCAAAGAACACACTACCATCCTCACCAAATCTCTGGTTCTCTAGCATTGTAAAAGTGTTGTGGGTAGTCAATAAATATTTATTGAATTGAACTTCACCTTCTATATTAGATTCTTACAATTCAGTGAAATAAGAATGGGACCATTCCACGTAAGATCATGCATCTATTCTAAAGCCAACATCTCTGAATAGCATGTCGATTTAGGGAAGAGAAGTAAATGTGCTGGTTTGTTGCCCATGCCTCTAACAGGGTCCAGAGGTTGATGGTGTCCTATCCATGGGGTATTTTGCTGTAAGTATATGGCAAACGTCCTAAACTTTTTCTGAGATCTTCTTAAATTTGTTTTTCAAATGCAACATATCCAACTTCTTGGAAGACCTATTCTTTTCTTTGAAGGTTAGTTTGTAAAAATATTCAATGGGATTCACTTGATTGAATGCTAAGCTCCCAAAATTTAATGGGCCTCTAGCAACAAATCTCTATGTATGTCAGTTTTATGTTTTTAAATATTTTAATTTCTGGATGACTACAACTAGAATGTTCAAAGAAAAGGTTTTGGGGGAGTCAAAAGCTTTTTTCTGCTAAATTGTTATCCAAATCTGGTGAAGCTGGCTAATATATTATTAAAAATATGTCTAACAGATAAACTACTGTGTAGGCATGTTTAATAGGAGGAGAGCCAATGAAAAAGACTATGGTTCATCTTTACTTGTTATAAGTCTGTTGGTAATTAATATTTCAGTAATACATAACCACATCTGGCCGACATCTGGCCAACAGCAAATGTACACCATGTCTTTTGCTATGAAGTTCAACAGATAACAGTTCCTGCTCTCTAGGAGCTTACAATCTAACCTAAATAAGACTACAGAAACACATACAGGAGGATGGCCAGACCCAAGACTTAACATGAGGCAACAGATACATTGAATATAAAGGAAAAAATTATGGGATAAAGAAGGACATTTAATAAAGAAAGAAGAGAATGAAAGAAGTAGACTGCTTCTTCATTCCATTTCTTCGAAAAAGATTCATGGAAGATGTGTGATGTTCAGTGTTCTTAAGATTATGAAAGAGCACATGACTTAATGCCTGGAAAGAAGACTTCTTCTTTGTAAGATGCTGGCTGAGTGGTTGAGAACCCTGAGCCGGGTAAGGACCACTGGGTAGAAGGGCCCCACAAGACTTTATAAGAAAGACAGCCAAATGAAGAATCAATGGTCTAGAGCCTCTGGTGGAGGACAGAAACTGACGGGAGGCTACAAGTCTCCTGAACTTGCTTCCCACGCCTTCTAAAGAGAGATGGCATAGAGTGGCCAAGCCACAAGTATAAGACTTCTCCAAAATAACCAAAATGTGTAATGAAAAACCTTTGTAAAATCTCTATGGACTCTAGATTAAGGGAACCACTTTGAGAAAGTTTCTGTGAGACATTTTAGGGCCGAAAGCACTTCCAGACAGAACTACAGACTCAGCAGCCACTTAGCTCACTTTGTTTTTCGTTCTCGTTTGTTTGTTTGCTTTCCTGCTCATTGGTTCATTTTCTCTTGTTGAATGTGTTGGACTGATGCTATCTACTTGGTTAGAGAAACCAAAGGAGATCAAACTTTTAAGGATAGGTTATAATACAGCTTCTGAAGAGCTGAAGTAAATCATACAGCCTGGGTCTTGATGGTGGCAGTCCCAGGGGTGGCAGGGATGGCAAAAGACTCTCTTTCTAGGGAGCACAATCAAAATGATGACAGAATCTCACATCATAGGACCCTGCTTTACCTCATTCAATATTTGACTATTAGGCATGGAGGGTATTTCAAGGACCTTTGGAAGATACTTATCTCTACAAAGAATGCACATTTTAATGCATCTTGTTCACACCATAATGGACAATATTAGGATTAATAATAGCTTGATTTCAAACAAATTTTTTTATTTCAAGGAGCTCAATATTTCTCATATAGGCTATTCTATTTATCTTGTCATATCACGTATTCAACTGAAAACTATGGTGGGGTTCAGTCTCACACAAGCTCATAATACTGTTCTTCCTAATGATTATATTAAAATCCAACATTCACCATATCTTGGGGTAAATTTGAATGAATAGGAGAAAATTACAGGTGTTTCCTTATATACAAAAAAATACCCATTGCTAACCCCCTTTGTCCTGTGAGAGGTTTAAGTGGAAAGTCAGTCCCCAAAATCTAACTTTGCAATTGTCCCACCTTTCCTCTAAGGCAAGGCAGGAGAACAGTATTTAAGATGGAGTAAGAACATGCCAAATAGAAGATGCCCATTCATCATTGTCAGGTGAGCCCCTGGGATCTAGGCCACCTGATGTTCTAGCCCTCATAGTCCCTTATTCATGTATGAAGAAAGCCCTGCCATTCCAATGGCATAAGCCTATTTGCCCACTGTGTTTTATTTTTTGCTTTCCATAAGGCCATGTTCCCTTTTTTATATTTGAGCAGTGGCTCTGAAGATAGGATAAGAGTCTTTGAGAGAAATCCCAAGCTTCTCAACAGAGGCTAATAGGTTATCTGTTGTAATGTCTCTTTCCTATTGTGGCATGATAACAAATCTCATACTGGGAAGAAGGATGGAACAAAGAATACAGATATACCCAAATTGATACCACCTGTGAGTAACACAGAACCTTGATGACTACCAGTGCTGTATATTTGAATGACTTTCAGTAAATCAAATTAAAACCCCACCAATCACCTATCTTTTGTAATTGATGAATTTGCTCTCTCCTGATACTTCTGGTTTCTGTCTCTATCTTTTCCAAGATAAGCATGCCTTGATTCCAACTTTACAGTGACAAATGGTTTGGGAAATTGGATCCCAAGAGAAGTCGGTATCCACCCACATTTCCAAGCCCAGCAGGACACACACCCTGAGAATTCCATAAGCAGCAAATTAAAGGAGCCATTCCATAGGCCCAAAGCCCCATGAATCCTCAGACATTTCATAGCCCCCTCCCCCCGCCCCCGGTCATCCTCATCAGGCACTGTGATAAACATGCTGATTGATACTGGGGTGCAGCAAACAAGCCAGTAAGTATAAACAGCTGTACTTACATGTGTCTGGCTTGAGCTGACTGTTGGTGATGCCAAAGTACTGGGGATTTTCAATGACAGGGATCTTGGTCATTCCAATAATGACGGCATCGGGGCCGCCCTCTGAAGATGATGGGGTGTTACTCCCATTGGAGATGTGATGAAGTGGGCTGGCAGAGTCATCATCGTTGCTGATAACCGAAGCTGGGCCTGGAGTTGGAAAAAAAAAAAAGACACATTCTCCTATAATTTTTCCATTCCCTTGTTGAGCTGTACTCACATACATGAAATTCACTCGTTTAAAGCATACAACTCAGTGGTTTTTAGTATATTCAGAAAGTCGTGCAGCTATCACTATAGTTTGGTTTTAGGACATTCTGATCATCCCAGTTAGCAGTCACTCCCCAGGCCCTCCACTCCCAGCCCCAGGCATCAACAAATTTGCTTTCTGTCTCTGTGGATTTCTTTCTTGTCTCTACGGATTTATTCTGGACATTTCATAGAAATGCAATCATATAATATGTGATCTTTTGGAACAGGCCACTTTCACTTAGCATGCTTTTCAGCTTAATTCGAGTTGTAGCATAGGTCATTACTTTATTCCTTTTTGGTGCCAAATAATATTCCTTTGTATGTATGTTCCGTTCTGTGGGTCCATTCATCCACTGATGGACATTTGGGTGTTTCCACATTTTGAGTGTTAAGAATAATGCTGACATGAACCTCTGTGTATAAGTTTTTCCATGGACATACGTTTTTCATTTCTCCTGGGCAGAATTGCCAGGTCATGTGGGAGCTCTCTGTTTAACATTTTGAGGAACTGCCAGACTGAGTTCCAAAATGGCTGCACCATTTTCTATTCCCAAGAGCAATGTGTGAAGGTTCCAATGTCTTGACTTCCTTCTCTGGTAAGTTAATATGCAGCTTTGCTCTCTGTTCTCTGAACATCTTTAGAACACTCACTCATTGAAACTCGCAGCATGAGTGTAGGATTCCTGTGTCACCATATACTGAAAAGTGTCCTAGCAGTTCAAAGATCTGAGGGCTTTTCTCCACTCTTTGGACAAGTCACTTACCTTTTTTTTTTTTTTTTTTTTTGGACCTCTATACCCACTTAAATTTGTAAGATGTGCAAAAGAATATGAGACTCTAGGTAAGGGAAGTGCGTTATAAATTTAAAGTGCTTCATGAGTATGAATTACTATTAGGTATTACTAAAGAAACCTACAACTGGTGGACTGGAATTTATGTTTCTCCTTCTGCATACAAAATACTTTCATGACAATAGCAGATCAAACCCATGGCAAAGTTGCCTGCTTTGCCTTTAGCCCTAAACTTATTTGTAGATCATTCCATGGGTGTTCTTTATACTAACGCAATAACCATAACATTTTTCACACAAGACTTAAACTTTCTAGTCTCGAGTCTAAGAACGTGTGTGCCCATAAACAGGGTCTACTGTGTCTTGTCTAAACAATTTATCTATCGACCACTAAACCCAACCAGTCTGCAAACAAAACCAGATGCACAGTGACAAAGGTCAATGGGAAAACTTCAAAGCAATGAAGGTCTCACTGGCTCATGATCCACACTCTACACGTGGGACATCAACAAACACCCTAGACATACATTACATGTGTTTCGGAAGCAGACCGCTGGCCACAGCCGCTGGCACAAGCCAAGAGAAATGTAGGAGGGAAAGAAAGGTAAGGAGGAAAAGCAAAAGACAGAATCGACTATCAGTCAAGGCAACTGTGTACCAGGGGAAGAAAAGACTGAATTGCTACCTGCTGAGTAAGGGATTGTGTTTTCATTCACTCACCCAGGATACAGGTTTCCCCACCTCCATCCTTCTCTACCCTATCCCTCTCAGTTAATTAAGGAAATTCAGGGAGAGGCACAGCAATTTGAAAGACAAAAGTCATTGTGCCTTACCTTTTTGAGCCCCCTGAGAAGAAAGACACTGATAATCCATCCCACCTCCAAGATGCATATTCCCCCTAGAAGGGGATTATCACAGTTTGCAGTGATAACAATTGGACGTTCCCCAGCTAGCTGAATCTTAAACAAACTATGCAGGAGGCAGCCAACTGCTATTATAGGTAATTTTTAAAAGCATCTTCTCAAGGAGATGTACATTTCAGTTGCCTTTAATGACACGCTCTGGCTTAATTCTGCAAACAAGTCCTCACACAGCCAATTTAGAATCTGCAGAAAGCTCAGAGTGAAAGCAAGCTCGCTGGTTGTGCTTATCCTGTGCCTAGCTCACCGGTATTAGCAAAGAGTGGAAATTCTGCCAAAAGTAGCTATAAAGACAAGTTCTTTCCAATATCCTTAACCATCCCTGTTTTATGATTTGCTTCCTGACAGGCTTAGATCACCCAGAGCTTAAACCCAGAGATGGAAAATGGAAATGTGTTATGTTAGGGTTTCTGCATCTTGCCAATAAAACCTTCCCACCGCTGGCCCCCTTGCTGTGTTTCTGGCGCAGCTGTTTCCCCCACCCCTCCCCCAACCCTTCGAGGTTACCAAAGCATGCTGCAGCCTGCGCTCCCCAAGGGGGGTACAGTCAAGGTCGCACATTTCTCAACGTTTACCCCCAGAAAGGCAGGAGCTGTCATGTTCAAATACTCCACGTGCTGTCAGAAGGCCTGCGATATTTGCTTCTGGAGCCCTAGCAATCATTAGAACGCACTGATCCTGGTTGCTTTCTTCTGTGACTCTCCCCTGGCCCAGGTCAGGCTATCAACATTCCTCTAGCATTTAATCATTTTGGAGGAGGCTTATATCTAGACGACAATGCCGAGATTCCTCCTGGAATTCGGCCTCTGAATGATCTGCCATGTCCACTGTGAAGCCCTTACAGAGTAACAGCAAGAGGCTTATCCTTGGCTTTTCTTCTTCCACCAAAGGACACCCTTTCCTTCCCTTGATTTCTCCAAGTAAAACCCCCAACTCCGAGGTAACACAGCCCAAGGGAATGGGCTCTCTGTTCGGGGTGGGGGATAAAAAGTTAATCATAAAGGTGGCACGAAGCACCAGAGGTCATTCTTCAAACGCCCTTTCCCTTTGCCGGAAGGTTGCTGTTGGCAAATCTGAGCAACATAGAAACTTTAACAATTTATCAGGTGGGATATTAATTCAAGTGCTATTTTCTTCAACATCCATGTTCTAAATCCTGGAAGACTGATACGGCTGGCAGGGTTGCGGGGAGTCAGCCCATATTTCTATGAACATTTTGATCTAATGGAGCACAGCATAGTTGGGAAGGGGGAGAAGCACTCAGCAGGGACAATGAATGTCTATATAATTTGACAGCAGGCTGTCTGTGCCTATCACGGGGTGTGTCATTGTGTGTCTGTGCACCAGCTTGACGAGACACCACAAAAAGACAGACAGAAGAAAAGTCAGGGGCACATCACAGAATGTTATAAGAAATTCATCTGAAGGTTTGGGGAAAAAAAAAGTCTTCTAATATTAATAAAAAGTTTTAAATTGCTGGGTATGTGCGACTTGCTCAGTTGGGGGGGAGGGGTTAGTTCTAATTACCGAGCTGACAAATATGAGCTATATCTGGAAACATTTTTAGCCCGTTTTTATTTTAATATGTCTCAGGTGCAAAGAGACATTTTTCTTCCAACAGAGCTGCTTGGTAATGTGTTCTGCACATCTGAGTTACAGACATTTCTTTTTTTCCCCAAGGTTTATTTATTTTAGAGAGAGAGGGAGTGGGGTAGGCACAAAGGGAGAGGAAGGGGAGGGGGGAGCAAATCCTAAGCAGACTCTGTGGCGAGCATGGAGCCCCACTCGGGGTTCGATCTCACAGCTCTGAGGTCACAACCTGAGCTGAAACCCAGAGTCGGATGGGAAACTGACCACATACCCCCCCAGGCACCCCAAGACTTACAGACATTTCTAAGCCTCACACTTGTTTTCCCATGATAAGAATTGCTGAAGGTCATCTGGGAAAAGAATTTCCTTCTCTCAAGACCAACAATGTCTTTAAGGTAAGGGGAGAGACTATGGTTCTTGAGCAGCTGCATTAAGCCTTTCATACTCTGTAGACTGGTGCTTCAGCATCCGGAGCCTTGCTGACCCTGAAGGAACTGCCCTTCCCAGAGACAGCCAGTTCCTGGAGATGGTAAAGAACTTGCCCGAGAGCAGACGTATCTTAGACCAGCCAACCCATCTAAAGTTTGCACCACCGTGTCAGGCCGTCCTATTCCGGGCCACTCTCCACCTGCCTGTCACCCTAAAGCCAGACACCGGCAACTGAGAACTGCCTGTCTGCCCCAGAGCCCGCCCGAGTTCCTCAAACCGGTCGATCCTAAGCGCACTCACCCCGTCTCACCCATTCCTTCCCACGGAAACCACCATAAAGGCTCCTGCCCAGCCTTCTCTCCCTCACTCCCCCTGCTCCTGCCAGACCCCAGTGCTCCCCTGGGAGTCTCCCCACGGGCCTATAGCTGCCCTCTTCTCTCAGGAATGGTGAGTAACACACTCTCTCTCCCATGGCAGTCTTCCTCTGACCCGCTGGCCTCACCAGACCCGAAAGAGAATAAAGCCTCCATTTTAGAACAGCAGTGCCTCTGTCGGACTGTGGCTCAAAGCCCAATTCAGAAGAAGCATCTCTCCGCTGTGGCCTGAAAGGGTGAAGCCCTGTTTTTGAAGTTCTCCAAGAATGCACACCTCTCAGCAGGGCAAACTGGCCTGGAAAACGATGACGTGGTTATAGTGATCTTCTGTTTAGTGGCAAGAAGACCCCCATCTCATGGCGCTGTTGCAGGAGAGCTTATCAGCCCGCTCCTTCCGCCTCCTGCCCTGACCCTACACACATACAGAACACAAAGCCTTAAAGCAGGGCACCTTTAAGACTACCCAGTAGCACATTCTCTGGTGTCAAAGCGACTGTGATTAGCTGTATCTGAAATGTGCCCCTGGGGGAATCGCCAACAAATCCCCGAGCTGGTTGAGTTTAAATGTTCCAATCCGGCCACGTGTCTTTTTCCACTTTGCTATTCAAGAACTTTTACCTTGGAACTCATGCGGCTACTTAAGGGTCAGAGTGACTGACAATCAGGCGCAAAAGAGGAAAGGAAACCGAGTTCCTTGCACGGAGGGATGAACACAAATGGGGCGGAGGGCTCAGGACGCAAAGGCTCCCTGACACCTGTACATTTCTCGTACTTTGCAGTTTAACCGACAGCCGACCTTAATGTCAGAATATATACCAGCTGAGAGATGCCCAGGATGGCCAGATCTTGGATGCACACACATGCAGAATGTGACAGGTTGTCTTTTTGTGTCTTCTAATGAATTCCTGTTCATTGTCGCTGTACCCACACAAAGTACCGAACAAATTGGGGGGCCCGGGAGATCACACCTGATTTCAATCCCAGTGATGAGCTACATTATGTGCACTCATTTGGTAAGCTACAAACTCGGCTTTTCAATTGTCAGCGCACAGTCTGAATGCAAGGAGTAGAATGCAATCAAGGACAAATCAGAGCGTCTGGACGTTAGAGTCTTGTTTTGAAAGAGAAGCGGTCATAAATGAACAGCTGATTTACCAATTCAGAAACATATCGCATCTTGGCCAATGGAAGAAGTTAAGATCCCCACTTGTCCAGACTTGACATGAAGCCAACTTTGCTGTATGTGGAGTTTTGGTGCCATTGCATTTTATTTCCTGAACCTTCTTAACAGCCCAGCAACTACCTAGACCTGGAACAGCGGTTGGCATTCCTCCTAGGATAAAAACACGTCAGCTTCAAAAACATAAAACCATTTACTCAGCTCAGTTAGTGAAAGCAGTGCCTTTTCTGGAAAAATCCTCATCCTCTTTCTTCAGCAAATCAGAAACAAGGAACACCGAAAATTAACCAAGGGGCCAACAGGCGTGAAGAGGGACTAAGAAGCTTCAACCGAGTCAAGCAACACAAACTCGTTACTTATCCAAAGAAGGAGTGAGTAACTACTTACCAACACCTTGTCTTGATTTTACTTTCCCAAATCCAAACCATGAGAAATCTGAAAACCACAACAAAACAGAAAATAAACTTCGAAAGAGAAGCGTAAACCAAGGGTATTCAGCAGTGTCCTTAGAGAAATAACAAACTCTCTGAAAAACTTCCACTGGGGACCAAAGCTCCCTCTCAAACACCTGGAAACTAACACTTGAATTTTTCTGTAAAGATTTATTTCTCATCCCAAGAACATGGACATTCGACTCAGATAAGACACAGTAGCCTGTCTTCGAGAAAAATGGCCAAAACCCAGAGTTAATGGCTCTGAGCGGTTTTCTTTCTTTCTTACTTTCTTCTTCCTAAGTAACTGAGCTCTAGGGGTGAAAATGCACAACGCATTTGACAAAGGCACTACGGTTCTCAACCGCAACTATGTGGGAAAATAATAAGAGAAAACAGATCTTTGGCGAAGCGGAGACAGTAAAAAAAGGAACATGTAATCCCGTGGGAGAACTGATGCTTGGGCTGGATGGGGATTTGGGAAAAAAAAAAAAAGGGATCTTCATTCTACACGGATTCTACCACTGACATGCTGTGTGGTGATGATAGGCCGTTCACAGCGGCTCTGTGCCTTTGGTGACACAAAGCCCCACTAAGCACGTGTAAATAAAGATCTGACAAATGGTTGGAGGTCTCCAGGGAATAAAGCCACAGTGAAATGCCTATTTGTTTCCTGGGCCTGACTGTTCCTCTCTCTGAAGTTTCCACTGGGTTCAAAGTGAACGCTACCCCGCAGAGAAATCCCTGGGTAAGAGATGGATAAAGCATAGGGAGCCCAACTAAGTAACTGTTTCTGAGATCTTCAGATCTACAGGGAGTTTTGCCGGCAGTGAAGACGTACAGCTTCACCGTAGAAGAAGCCAATTTAAGTGAGACAATGTAGAGGAAAACTCTTTGTATGCCCAAAAATGCCCCTCAAAGTTTCATCGTGATTAAAGTTCTTGCCAGTGTAAGCTAGCCTCCTTCCCCTGGTAGCCTGCAACTGGCTCTGGGGCCAAACCCTAAGGCGATTTTTACTTCCGATTGATATTCCTCTGAATGTTTTCTTCCAGGTTTTAGAAGACAGGATGAAGGTCTGGCGTCTATCCAATGCCAAATAAAGATCCCTTTGCACAGAAGACAGTGACCCTCATTCACTGCGTCCTCAGTCTAACGAAGCAGAGCTTTCTCAGTTACCACGAATCCTTTTGAAAATGGAGTGTATTTCCCACTGGTCAATTTTCATTTTTCTGTATTTGTTTGATTTACATAGTTTTCATGAAATAGTAGAACGGATTTTTTAAGACTTCCTTTTCACTTGAGTAGTTTTTTCAAAATTGTTCCTATCTTACAGAGAACCCGCTGAAGGGCCATGCTGTAGCAGTTCCCTCACGGACTATACATTCCAGATTATTATTGATCATTAGAAGAAACACGACTGCAAAGGGACACCTGTCCGTATCTTAGGTACATTAACCCCCATTTTCAAAAATCATGCCTTCAAGATAAATGCTAGAAATGGAATGTGGAAGTCCAAAGGGATGAAAGATGTTAAGGTACCCACGCCACGTAAGTCAACTGCTTTCCCTCCGTACCTAGTCTTACTTCTTCCAGCTGTGTGGGAGAGAGTAGGAGTGCATTTTCACTCTTTGCCCCATGAGAAATTAAAGGGTGAAGCCATTTTCTACTTCCCCATCTGCCATCGGTGTATCCCCACCTACCTGCACAGAAAAAGCAAACACTCCCCTCCAACCTTTGCCGCTCAAAATGCCTCCCACCCGACCGGCGTTGGGCATGTACGAAGAACACGGATAAGGAGGAGGGTCAGAGAACCTCTGACCTGTCCAGACATTTTAATTCACCAAGCACCTTCCGGACGCAAGACCCTTCTCCCTTCATCCTCAGCCAGACGCTCTAAAATACCGTCCTCTGTTCATTGGCAAGGAACTAACACTCACAGAGGCTGACAGACTTAACAAAGGTCACAGCATGGAGTAATGGAGCAGACTCAAATCTGGGTTTTTTTTCATTTCTTTCACAGTTGCCTTTCCGATCTTCCAAAATGCGTAGCCAAAATTAGCCAAGGTTGACAATATTGGGGTCAGGATTCAATTTTAGATATAGAAAAGCACTATATATAGTCATTCATCTTCACTTGTTTCAACAGGTGCGAACCTGTGTAAAACCTCGGAACACGACAGACTCCATTTGGAGACTAAAACTTCATCCTGTTTTTTGAAACAGGAACTACCTGGAGCTACTGAACCAAGCAACAGCATTACGACAACACAGGGAGGTTGAGTCCACATTCTGGATAAAAACTGGACACTCTGCGAAAGATGTTTTCCTAGTAATTGACATCATATTCTCAGAAAACCAATGATGTGAAATGTCGTCACATCTTCCAACCATAACTTTTGAAAAACCAACTTGTGTATGTTTCCTAATACTTCTGCCATCTGCAGAATAAAGACCCCTGGCTTGTACCCCTTAATGGGACACCGTTGGGGTTGCAACTATATCTGTGCTCCCCAAATTACAATTCTAAGACCTCTCCCCCAAAATGCTTTTGTTTTATTTCAATTCTTCCTTTCTTTCTTGCTTTGCACAGGTGTACCAGAGGATTCGAAGATAAATGAGCTGCCCTCATTTGGACCGGCCCTCAGGCGGCTGACAGTTAAGGATTAGCTCTCTGAGAAGTATTGTTCAGGGTGCTTGGGAACTCAAAGGAGAAGCATGTAATCCAATCTAGGGGAGGTGGTTGAGGAGAGTTCTCTGGCTTCTGGGTAACAGATTACAATCAGCCAAGAATGGGGAAAAGCAGAGAGGGATACTATCATTGTCCACTTCTAGCTAGAGTGGGGAGCCCTGTGTGTTTCAAGGGGGTGAGGCATCTGGAAAGGCTAGGAAACTGAGAAACAGAAGCAAGGGTCAGGCCCAGTTTGGGTTTTAGAAGAAAAATTGCAGGTAAGCTCTAAACAAAACCAAACAGAAGGAAACACCCTTGGGCCAAACAGCAATACAACAGGATCAAGCTGTATTGTGGAAAACTCACTTTGGCTATAGGATAGACAACAGGATTGTGAGAAGGAAAGACTGAGGGCAGGAGATCTGATAAAGGAAGCTGCTAGAGACATCAAGGCATGAGAGAGCTGTGGCCTGAATGGGGTCATGGGGAGGTGGCACGGGCACAGGAGATGGCTGTCGGTCATATTTACGGGAATCAGTAGCACTTGGCAACTGATCGCACGTTGAGGGGAGTATGGGAGGGGAACAAAGAAGGTTTGGGGTTTGGACAATAGGACATACAATGCTGCAGCCTGGAGTGCCTGCCAGGAACTCCGAACTCAGCTGAGTGGCTAATCTGAGAACATCAGTGTGGGCCACAAATCCCAGATAAGGCGTCTCTGTGGAGAAACATCCAGGGTTTGGACCTCTGGTCTCGAGCTTGGGACACAGGTCTAAAGCCCACTCTCTAGAGCTTATGGTCTAACTGGAGAACGCAAGCTGGATGCCTTACCTGGACACATTTCTTGTTTGGGCAATTAAAACCCCTCTTTTGCAGGCACAAATAAAATTTCCCAACAGCAGCGAACTCTTGACAAACTTAATCCCTAAATTGCTGAAATAGTCTAAGTTCTCCTTAACAGTGACATAATTATTATGAAAGAGAGAATAGAATCTCCTTGGCCACTGCCCAGATTTCTTGGAAAATATAAGAGACCAGATATAGCAAGGTCACATTGGTCCTTCCCCCTCCTCCCCCGGAAGCTGTCCCTTGTTCAATGGGTCTCTCTTGATGGATTCAAGCAGTAGTCTTAAGACTTTAATACTAAATTTCACCAGCAAATTTCTCCCACAAGGCCAAAAAGAAACAATTTCTCAATTTCCTGTGATGTTTCACCCATTGGGAGTAGAGTCCTGCCAAGCATTCTTTTATTTTCTGTTTAATAAGAGACACTTTATTCACTGCAAAATAAAGGGCCCCTTCAAAAGCAAATGTAGTTGCAGTGCACTTAGAGGAACTTCTCTTTCTGCAATCTAGACCGACAAGGACTCTAAATTATGAAATTAACCAATTAAATCCTTCTCATATTGAAGAAAGTTCAATCCTCCCTGACCAGAGAAGGAGAATGTAGGAAAAAAAAAAATCAATGCATTAACACATTAATAACTCTAAGAGGAGATCCAAAATAAATGATAATAAAGGTTGCTTTTCAAATGTCTCTCAAAGGAAACAGCTAAAATGTATGGGCTGGAAAGGTGTGCTTAGGATACAGGCGAGAGAGTCACAGGCAGGAATGTGTAAAAGGCAAGGTAGAAGAAACCCAATCTTCCCTGTGGGTACTGAATCACACAGACTCTAACTGTGATTGTCAAAATGGCTCTGATCTCCAGACAATAGTTTGTAGGTTTTTTCTTTCCTCTTTCTAAGTTTGAGAAAAATGGTTTCAGTATGTTAGGAGAAAGTCAGCTTTCCTCCCTTTCAATTCGAGAGAAATTAAAATTTGCTGTGTTCTCAAGTGTAATTTCTTTGTCTCTTCAGATGAGACTCACCACCCTCCACCCCCAAGAAAAGCGTCTCTAACACTGTAATGGGAGCCAATGGGAAAATATGATTCACCAACAGAATGAACTTCACCTCTAACTTCCTGGGGCCACGCCCACTCCCTAAAGGACACAGGAAGGAGGAGCCTCTGAGCTGCTGCGTTTCCTCTCCAGGGAAAGTGTGAACCAGACATTGTTGAACCCAGAGGAGACACTCAGTCAGAGCTTGACTGAGTAGCCGAGTGCCTGTCACCTCAAAGAACCAGGAGGCTCTGGTCCTCGGAGGGGAGGGGAAGTGAGCGCAAAGAATCACTTTGTTGACAATACGATCATCTCCCTTTCCAACTGACACATAATTGGAGGGAGTAAGAGTTTATGTCAAGTGAATTCCAGCTCTTCAGGGCACTGAACAGTGGAGTCTGAGGCCAACAGTCGACTTCAATTTAATCTTAATCTTTCACTTAAGGACACAACCTTTGTCTAAGTCCCATCTACACCAGCTTGGAGGAGGGTTTGCTTGTAGTTAAGTGATTCTGGACATGATGTAAAGGGTCCTCCTGTCCAGTTCTCGTTGGCTTCATCCCTTTCCATCCTTCAAATCTCTGAAGTGACCGATCACACCGTTCTCGAGGAAACGGAACATTGAAGCCCTCCAGTGTGACAAGTGTAGAAAAAATATATATGTGTGTATTATGGCTGCAAGTGTTACTTGCCCTCTGAAAGCTCTATTTTTCTGGACCCACAGCTACACGACATGATCCATTCCCCCCTGAGGTTGGTTATGATCATGCCATTAAATTGTAGCCAATGGGAGGTGAGAGAGTGATGGGTACCATTTCCAGGCCAGTCCTTCAAGACCTCCTGCACAGGACACTCCACACCGTTTCCCGTCCTATTTGTCCACAATGGAAACAGTACTTAGAGCAAACTTGGAAGTTATGACATGAAGATAGCAGAGAAGTTCTCTGCTACTTCGCCCAGTGTTGTTTTTGCAAGTATAGGCAGCGTAGAAACCGAATTATTCTCCCTGACACCCAGTGAAGCTACTGGTCCTACAACCGTCATCCACATACAAGAAATAAACTATTGTGTTTGAACAATTACCTACTTTGGGACTTCTTTACTACGGTAGAGAGCCTTTGCTAATGCATGTAGACACAGAGATATACACATATATATCTATATATGGATCTATATATCTCTTTGTCTATAGATTCATATAGATTTGTATATAGATTCCTCTCTTTGTATATAGATCTATCTATATCTATATATATATCCATGAGTTTCCCATCCAGCGTCACAAATTCAACATTGTATATCCATGTACATTTGCATCTTTCTAGAGCAAAAATCCGCAGATTTCACTAGATTTTCAAAGGGTTCTTCACTGCAAAATGCCGAGAAGCACTGAAATTTAAACAGTTTTAGAGACAAAGACACGAAGGCATAGTACTCTGCATTTAGGTCCTATTTAATTATGCACCCCGCCGACAGTTGGACCTGGGTGCCGAGAGCCGTCCACCATGTCTCAGCTGGACTTCCAACTTGTGTCCTGCTCACCCCCGTCTCACTGCATCTCTTCTCCACGGAGCTTCCAGAATAATCATTTTCGAGTAGAAGTCAGATGACCGCATCCCCGCACTTCACCTCCTCTGGTGGTTTCTTGTGTCTGGGATAAACTTCTGATCCTCACTACGGGGACTCACGCACTGTGGCCTCGGCCATCTCCTGTGAAGCAGCCACTCTCGCCTCTTTTCTGTCTCTGCTCACTTGGCACATTTTTTTTTTTAAAGATTTTATTTATTTGACAGAGATCACAAGTAGGCAGAGAGGCAGGCAGAGAGAGAGAGGAAGGGAAGCAGGCTCCCCACTGAGCAGAGAGCCCGACGTGGGGCTCGATCCCAGGACCCTGAGATCATGACCTGAGCTGAAGGCAGAGGCTTTAATCCACTGAGCCACCCAGGCGCCCCTTGGCACATCTTCTTGCCTCCTCCCTGAGTCTTCTTCTAGGCTCTCTTCCTGCCCATGCACTGCTCAGCCTTCTGGTTTCTGGTCAACCCCTGCATCCCCAGTCGGATCCCAACCTCACCACTTTCCACAGAACTCGGTGACTGTCATAGATGAGGCTCCCCCCAAAGCAGACCCTGACCCAAGGCTTCCAGCGCAGGCAGGGAAGGAGGAGGGCAACGGATGTGCTAACCAAGGGGGCACACTGTGTGCAAATGGAGTTCAAATCCCTGGAGGGGGGTGTCTTTGGGAGATGGTGGTCAAGGCAACTTGGAGTCATCCACCCTGAGGATGAAAAAGCTGGGTCCTTTCCCCTCCAACTGCCAACTGGCCCTCTTCGAGGGCTTCCAGCTCGGATAAAGCACCAAGGCAGGAGTCATGGGTGCTTACAGCGGGGCACTGTGGGCAAGCATGTACGGCGCACCCCAAGCAGGTATGGGCAGGACAGCAACGGCATTTGCTATCGGGATCCTATCTATGCAGTATCTCTGGTGCCTGGCAGACACCCTCGGGAAATGCTTGTCAAATAAATGAAAACATTTTTTAATAAGCCTAAAAATAAAAAGTTCAGCAAGTCTAATGAAAATGCCAATAGGCAAATTATACACTCAACACACAAACTGCTGTGTTTGGCAAATGTATTTGCTACCTCTCTCATTTCTTCATGGCATTCCAATGGAACCTCACCGAGAACAGTATTTAAAGGTGAGAGAGGGGTGTCTTGGTGGCTCAGTCGGTTAAGTGTCTGCCTTCAGCTTAGGTCATGATCTCAGGGTCCTGGGGTCGAGTCCCACATAGGGCTCCTTGTTCAGTGGGGAGCCTGCTTTTCCTTCTACCTGCTGCTCCCCCTGCTTGTGCTCACTCTATCTCTGACAAATAAATAAATAAAATATTTAAAAAAAAAAAAAAAAAAGGAGAGTGAGACAGAGAATCCTGCACTCCAGGCAGGAGTGTGGAATAAAAATGTTGGACTAGATGTCAGGTCGAGGGTTCTCCCTAAACGCTGCAAGAAACTAACCGCATGACCTTGGGTGAGTCACTTCCCCTTCCTAGGCTCCACTTCCTACGCCATGAAGACAGAGGTTGAGAAAAGGCATTGAAGGCCCATTCAAGTTCAAGCAGTCTATAGTATTAATCATTAGGCACATATGACTGAGAGCAGAGTTCCACTTATATAGCTGCTCTGAGCATGGGTATTTTGGGAATGTGAGATCATGTGCAATTTAAAGAAATGCACTCAGTCAACTGGCCTAGATTTTCTCCTGCTAAATAATGTTCAGATGCTTTTGGGTCACTACATTCCCATCTTAAGAGAAGGGCCTGGTTTGTACAAAATTGTACAAAAGCAATTTTAGAAAACAGTACTTACAGAATACTTGTGATATGCAGGGAAACTTAAGGGAGATTAGATATAACTTTAATTAGGGAAAATTGGTCAGCTTCTATTGCCGCATTAAAAAAATAAAAGCAGGCTAAAGCTTTAAATCCTACAGACTTAAGTTCAGAAGCCTCAAGTGGCAATGGATGAAACCAGATGTGCTAGGAGTGTGGCAAAGTGTCCTGATCCCGTATTTCAAACATTTAACTTTAAGGCAAAAAAAAAAAAAAAAGCCAGCGACTTTTCTCTTTCATTTAGAACATGTGGAATATTTCCAAGAAAATTAATTTGGTCCACATCTTAGTCATTCACAATTAAACAGTACAAACTGTTGTTGGTGGTTTTTTTTGAAAGATTTATTTATTTATTTATTTGACAGACAGATCACAAGTAGGCGGAGAGGCGGGGGAGGGGGGTGGGGGGGCGCGCTCCCTGCTGAGCAGAGAGCAGGATGCCGGGCTTGATCCCAGGACCCTGAGATCATGACCTGAACTGAAGGCAGAGGCTTTAACCCACTGAGCTGCTCAGGTGCCCAACTGTTGTTGTTTTTAATCTATTGTAATTCTAAAGGCTTTTTCTTTAACAAAGGCAGTCGTAGTCTTTCCTGGGCAGGAAAAAAAAAAAAAAAAAACTGGAACCTGGAACTCCTAATAATTAGTTTCCAAGCTGGGAATTTTGAGAAAGGCAGGGGCAACCTCTATTTGCCAATAAGAGTTGACAGACAAGAGAGTTCTATCAATGCTTTGTCTTTCTAGAGGACATCCCTAGCGAGAGCTCAAAATGCCCTATATGCATATTTCCCCCCAGTCATTACAAGCTTCCCTCGAGGAAGGCAGATGATATCTGATAGCACACACCCCAAATTTCCCTGTTAACACGGTCTAACTGTTGGGTGAATGACTGCCTGAGATTCACCCCCAAATCCCTCTCCTTCTTCAATGTTGGTAAGCACTCAGAGCAAGTGTTTGGGAAGGAAATTGGCTGAATTTCAGGGAATCATCTTAGGAGTGATATTAGTGGCCCTCAAAGAGAATGACAAACCCAGAGAGTCTGGCAAACACTTGATGTCAAATTCCCATGAGCTTTTGTTTCCATGGAGAACTTCAACAATGACTCAGACCTTGGCTGACCTGCTCAGACCTGTCAGTTGTGCCCAGTCGCCAAGTGAGGCCAAAAGGAAGGCAGGCTACGCACTCCACTCCTCCATCCACGACGTTTGCTGCCATATTAAATGCATTTGGAAATGCCTTAGCAGAGTCTGCCATACATTTATAGTTCTATTCATATTTAGCTTACATGATTTATATTTATGTGTCTATAACATGCAAATTCTTTTTTTTTTTCTTTTAGTGTCTCTAAGCTAACACTTGCTGTAGCTAATGCAAAGCAACTGCAGGCATTTTTTTGTGGCTGTATTATGGAATTTGGGAGGGAGAAACGGGGCAGTGGCATTTCTAACCATGATTCTACTATAGGATACTTTTCACTTCTTTTTTTTTTTTAAGTATTTTGTTTATTTATTTGATCTACAGAGAGAGAGAGAAAGAGAGCACATAAGAAGGGGAGGAGCGTGCAGAGGGAAAGGAAGAAGCAGGCTTCCCGCCAAGCAGGGAGCGCAACTTGGGGCTCGATCCCAGGACCCTGCAATCGAGACCTGAACCAAAGGCAGATGATTAACTGGTTGAGCCACCCAGGCTCCCAGAAATTCTCCACTTTTAACTGGACTCAAATTCTTCCCTTTGATCTGGGGACGTGATAACCTGGTCAAGTCATCTTTCGGCACTTTTGTCTTTCTTTTCAGTGACCCGTTGTCTCCCCTTCCGACCTACCACCTCCACACTCTCGAATCCAGTCAAGGTCAGGAAACGTGTAAGGACAGTTCAACAGCTGGGATGTTTATTTAATTTTATTACTGTGTGATTTTCTATTAGGAAGCTTCCATAATGGAATAGAACATAATGGGATTCTATACACTTAGAAAACTGGGTGCTGAATTAAAATAACTGAATAAAATAACCATAAATAGAACAAAATAAGAACCCATTGTTTAGAAGGGAATGTCAGTCACGTGACTTAACTCTCAGTGGCCCCTGCTTGGTATCACTGGAGGTGGCCACATGCTGCCAGGGGAAGAAACCCAAACCTTAAGATAGAACAGGATCTCTTCCTTCAGTGTGTTCCCACCAAATGCTCGATGACTCTTTCAGATCCACTGCTTTTCTGGAAACAAATCCAAATTGACCGGCTAGGTCTGTGGTTGTCATATGGGGACAAATTTTCCTCCCAGGGGACGGTCAGCAATATCTAGAGACATTTGGGGTCGTCACAGTGTGGAGTGGGGATATGGTGGGAGATCTGTGCTCCTGACATGTAATAGGTAGAGGCCAAAGAGGCTGCTGACCAGCCAGCGATGCCCAGGCTGGTTTCCCACAGTAACGGCTTCAAGGCCTAAAATATCTGTGGTGTTAACACTGAGGAACACTGGCCTAGGTCATGGGCCAACAGTGGGGGAACTTATCCCAGAACCTTTTATCTCTGTGAAGAAGAAACTTTAGCCTGTCTACACTCCCTGTCACCAGAGGAGTTCAGTCTTGCCCCATATTATTCCAATATTCTCGTCACCGAGGTCTGCACTGCCCATCCCCTTCTTTCTGTTTCTCTTATACCTCATGAGAAACAACTCTGACCTTGTCATTTCTGCTGCTCCCAAACACTGAAAAATGTTGTTCTGGCCCCACGACAGAGGGACTGCGCAGTATGGACAGGATCTGGGTTTGGACTCCAAGTCTTGGTTTTGAGTCTTGGACCCACCATTTCCTGACAGACTCCCCACAGGAACTGGGTCTCTCCAAGAGTCTTTCCTCAGAGCAAAAATACTGCCTTGCTCACCTGACAGGACTTGACTTGCCTTAGGATCACGGGAGCTGATGTGTCTGTGAGACTCTGATATTATATAAACAGAGAGGTAAGAAAGTCCAAACTCCTCCAGGCATTCAAAACCTTGTCCTGGTCCCATGACCAGGCCCCAGCTTTATCACTTATGACACCCCTGAAGACCCATAGATTCTAGTATAAACTGTGTGTTTGAATTTGTTAAATGAATATACCTTGAATTTTCCTATTTATCCATTCGTTCATTTGAAAACTGTTCTTTGACCACCTGATGGACTCAAGACAGTGTGACACATGCTGGGTTTGTAATACAGCATAGAATAGAATAACCGTGGTTGCTTCCAGATTTCGTGTCTTTGTGCCAGCCATTTTTTTCTACCTGAAACGTAACCTGCAAGCTCTGTTTTTGATCATTAAACTCCAGTCATCCAGCAAAATCCACCTTAAAAGTCAGTCCATCCGAAACTGCTTCTTTATTCCTCAAATCCGAAGTACCCCCCTTGACAATGACGTTGTTCATCTCACAATCAATATCTACCACATTCTCCAGTGTATTATTTATTTACATGATCTTATTTCTCCTATTAGCTTTTGAGCACTCTGAGTTGAAAAATCATCTTATCCAGTTCTTTTCCCTCTTCCATAAGAGCCTCATACCCGTTGCAACAGTCAAGCAGAACATTTGAAGCATGGTAGGTACATTAATAAATAGCTCCATTGCTGACTGGGTCCAACTAGAAGGATTTAAAAATAGGGCATGAGATGTCCCCCCAAATATAGTAGAGACTGTGTTGTCCAGTAAGAGCTAGACAACAGTGGGGACATTCATCACCGTTGACTACCGTCCTCTGTATTTCCAAAACACACTGTTCTTTCCCTATCACAGCTCAACTCACTGTGAGTTTTAGTTACCCACTTACATGTTGTAAACTCTCCCCAAACTGTAAGTTCTTTATATGCAACAAATATTTGTCTCTTGTCTCTCTATCTAGAGCATCGAGTAGAGAGTCTGGTATATCTTGGGTGCTCCATAAAGATTTGTTGAATGAATAAATGAAAGAATTCCAACCTCTCACCCTTGCATGCTTCGATCAGGAGCCCAATTTGGTATCACATGGGTTCATGGTTATTCACTGGGTCCTTCACTGAGTTGCTCACCTGCCCTTCCTGCCCCAGCAGAGAATGGGACCTGACCCTCCCCACCTATACATGTTGTTTGCTTTTGCCCATGAAAACATGGTAGAAATGACCCATATCACTTTTAGGCAGAAGATTTAATAGTCAGTCCCGGGTTTTCCACTTTCTCTTCCTTCTGTCTCAGTGAACCAGGAAGTCTCATGTTTAGGGGGTAGCATCATAAAGTTCATAAAGCATCATAAAGTACCATTATTAAAAATATCTAAGAAGGTTAGATAAAGAAAGTCCTCCTGCCAACCTGTTTTGTATGTGCAAGACAAGGAGACATCATCTTTTCTGCTTTAAGGCTTATTTGTTTCTGCAACCTAACCTAGCTTATTCTGACTGATACAAGAGTGAAGTTCCAATTCCCCCTTATTAAGAGGCAGTGTTATCCACAAAAATATAGAGCTTTTATTTTTTAAAAGGACTTCAATGTGTGTAAGAGAGTATTCGTCCCCCTAAGTACCCCCTAAAGCATGTTCAGGTATGTACATAAATGCATAATAAATGTTAATGATAAAGAAATGCCAAAAAAATTTTTAAAACTCATTGTAACTCATATTGTGAAATGAGTTGTGACCTTATCAGACAATCCCCATAGTAGGCCATGCCTTTGTTCCAAATACACTGCTTGTTTGTTACATTTTCAGAGTTTGTCTTGGGGAATTATTTGGAATTAACATAGTAGAGTCTACCAGCTATGGAAATCTTCATTGTTTGAGGGGAAATTATATATTTTTAATAGCCAAAGATCATTTGGAGCCATGTCTTATGGAATATGTGGGTGATTAAACTGGGTCATAGTACCATTATTAAAAATATCGAGGGGTCTGACTCTATGGGCTCAGGCCTCTCTTTTTTGGCAGAGTTCAGAATTTTTCACTTCTAAAAGATGAGTTCCAAAAAGGTACAAAGTTGCCTGTCTGCTGATTCTCACATTTTTTCATATTTCTAGAATCATAATTAAATGTTAATCTCCAGAAACCAAGAAGGTCCCTATATCTGTGGTCATTAAATAGATCCAAAATGATTGGGTACATGGCTGGGTGTTCTTCACCGGCTGCGTTAGAAGCTACTAAGCACAGTGCACCTGGGTGGCTCAATGGGTTAAGCCTCTGCCTTCGGCTCAGGTCATGATCTCAGTGTCCTGGAATTGAGGCCTGCATCGGGCTCTCTGCTCAGTGGGAAGCCTGCTTCTCCCTCTCTCTCTGCCTGCCTCTCTGTCTACTGGTGATCTCTCTCTCTCTCACTCTCTCTCTCTCTCTCTCTCTCTGTGTCAAATAAGTAAATAAAATCTTAAAAAAAAAAAAAAAAAAAAGAAGCTACTAAGCACATTTAGTCCCAGACTGTAAATCCATTAAAACAGTTGACTCCTGATGGCTAACAGCCTACCTAAACAGGGTTGATTAGAGATGCACAGCTGGCAATTCTTGTTTTCATTTGTGTTCTGGAGTGAATGGTGTCCCCCCAAAAATTCATGTGTTGAAGGCCGAATGTGGCTGTATTTGGGCTCTTAAGAGGGCAATTAAGGTTAAACAAGGTCATAAAAGTGAGGTGCTAATTTTATAAGGCTCATGTCCTTATAGGAAAAGACCCCAGAGCTTGCTTTCTCTGAGAACCACAGAGGAAAGGCCCTGTAAGGACACAGTGAGCAGGTGGTCATGTGCAAGCCAGGAAGAGAGCCTCACCAGGAACTTCATTGGCTGCACCTTGATCTTGGACTTCTACACTCCAGAAATATGAGAAAATAAATGCCTGTCATTTAAGCCAACAAATCTGTGATATTTTGTTATAGTGACATAGCAGAGTATTCCTTGTTTGTTTTGTTTTGGGTTTTTTTTGTTTTGTTTATTCTTGTTGCCATTGAGATTACCATCTTGTATGTGCTTCCTCTTCCTTAACTGGTAATGATTTTTATTTGGGTGTCCACCCATCGCTGGGCAGCCAGTGTGATTCAAGATGGAACCAATGGCTCAGGCATAAAAAAAAATAAAAAAAAAAAAATTGGCAATTCTACTCCCTGACCACAGGGAGGGCGAACTGGCAGGCAGTCTGATCAAAACCAAGTCTAAGATGCGTGTACAATGGTTGACGTAAGTGTTGTGCTCTCTTTCCTGCTGAATGGGCGTCTGGAAGGATGTAGCATCAGGAATGGATCAAAGAAGTCATCTTTGCTACAACCATGAGAGAAAAGTTTGTTTCTAAGGAAGAGGGCCAAAAAGTGGATCCTGGTTCCAGAGTTTCGGCCTTGGATCAAGCCAAATCTAGAGCTTGGTGTTGACTCCCCCAGTGGTATATTTATTGTTCAAGACATTTGCAACCATAACACATGCACATGGAAACTGGGATGGGCCAATAGTCGTCTTAACCATCAGCAAGTCAGACCTGTATCACCAGAGGCCCGGAGTGAATGGGTACCCGAATGTTCTTTCCTGCAGCCAAGTATTCCTACCCTGGGCTCAAGCTGGACGGGGCTCTTGTCCTGCTCTTCAATGGCCCATTTGACAGGATGAAAGGCATTGGGATTTCAATGACTTTGACTCCTCTGGAGATGGGAGGACAGCCTATGTTAGCAATTTGCATGGGCATTAATAGACATATACTTTAGCTATTCAAATATTTAACTAGCTCTTTTGTTGGTGTTTTGAATCCCGAAAGGCTGCAGCTGCCTGTTTGTGTCTGTTGTGCCTTTAAGGGGCTTGCTGATTCAGTAGGATCCCTTGAATGCATTAATTAGCCTTCCCTCATTTTCCCAGCCCCTGCCTATAAAGAAATGAGCATTTGCGGCTCCAATTGCGGAACGATGTGAGTCTTGGGGGTACCAGCTAAACGGAGGCTCGGAATTGCTTGCTTTGTGTTGGGCAGTTTTATACTGGCAGCAGCCTGTATGGCAAAGGGGTGCATGGAGGCATGATTAATTTATTGGCTATCACTACTGGCAGGCGAATGAAACACGGGCCCTGGATTAAAGTGTAACGAGGGAGATGGGCATTCATCAGCCCAGGTACATGAGTCAGAAAGACATAAGCATCCAGAGAAAATAACATGTTGTGGAAGGCTGGGAAATGATTTATCATTTTTAATATATATCATCTAAACCCACTCTTTATAACTGCTTGTAGGCCTCCATGTTATAAAGACTCGGACAGGAGAGCACTCCTTCTCTAAGACACGTGAGCAAAAGATGCTGGTGGGGAAAATAAAGAAGTATGAAGAATGAATGGACTGTAAGGGAAAAAGCGTATTTGGCTTAAAATGAAATTTCCACTCGTTTCTTTTTAAATGTTTTAGAAATACGGCTTTTGCTTGGGAAAAGTGCATTCTATCAATCAGATGGGAGGGAAGACAAAATTCCTGGCCACGGAGGCCAATTTCTCAGCTCGTTTTTGAAATTATTATAATATAAGAAAATGTACCTTCAAAGGGTAAATGTGCATAGTGGGCTGACCTGTTAATCCAACTGACTGAGTCACCGTGAACCATGAAGCTTTGAGTGGGAAGGTTGGTTCCGCATCACCAACCGTTCTCAGATTTGGACATTAGCAAGAATCAAGTCTAGATTGAATTGAAAACCTTCATGTATGAAAAGAGGCATCTCGTCCTTCGTTAGCCATTAACTATTTTTTCAACCCAAGGAATGATAAGAACCATCTTCGGGAAGGCTTCCCTTTCCATAATGGGCACAAACAACAAACAACCCTTTGCATTCTGTAACACTTTACAGCTTCTAACAGCAACTGTTTTTCTCAGTTGCCCTCCGGAAATGTCAGGTGTTTCTAGCAAACAGGCAGAGAAAGACGGAGGATTTAAGCAAGTTACCCAGAAAGGTCAGGAAATGTAATGATTGAAGGATATTAAGGGATCTGGTGCCCACTCTCTTCTTTTACCCCTTTTACAAAAAGTCTTTGACTTGGCGTGAACATGGGAGGAGTCTATACTATGTCTATAAATGCAGAGCTCATTGTTTCTTTTGCAAAGAGCGAACCATCTGTGGCTGGACCAATGCTACCTGGAAGCACAAGGCCACTGTCCTAGTCCAGGCCCATCCAGCTCTTAAGACAGCTGCTGCCTTGGCCCTGTTCCGGAGCCTCTCCTCCTCCTCCTCCTGTGTCCTCCAGTCCATTCCCTCATGCTGCAGTCGAGAGAACTTTCCAAAATGACCCCTGTCCTCTTCTTTCCCCGTCACTACTCAAAACCAACTGAGGGCTCCATCTCACTGCCTTATGTCCCAAACTCCTAATCTCGGTCTTGGCCTCAACTTACTTTCCAAGTCTTCTCATCTAGTCTCTTTCTCTCATCATATGCCCTTACAGTGGAGACAGTAATCCACAGCCCCATGCCCACACCAGGCGGTCTTGCTCCCTCTGTGTCTTGACCCCATGTCTCTGCCAATATCAATCTTTTCCCCAGTTTTTCCTATCTACCCTTTGCTACTCAAGAGTCACCTCCTCCAGGATGCTTCCCTCTGCACTCCAGATCGGACTATGTTTTCTCTTCTCTGCTCACATAGAACTCTGTGCAGATCTTGAGTGTAGCTACATATTGTAATGAATCTTTACACTGATCTTTGTCCTCAGCTAGATTATAAACTCTTTGAGCAGGAGCTTCTAGTCTTTCAAGTGTTTATTCCTACACAGAGGCTGGCATAAAGCCTTCATACCCTACAACAGCCCAGGGTTGGGTTGGGGGTAAGGCATTGCACTGTGCCCTGACTAGTGTCCCCTGGAATTGCTTGGCTCAGGGAAGGCTACATACAGCAAACCCATAGAAAGCCACAACTCTGAGCTCTGGCTCTCTGTCCACAAAAATCAACCCATCTGTAGGGCCCTGAGCAGTGAAAGACAATGGACAGATGTCTATATGTGAAGGACTGCAAGCAACAAGGAAGGCCAGAAGTTTAGGAAACCTTCTGGGGGCAGGGAGAGTATGCATTGGGAGGGGAGGCAAGGAGAGAGAGGCAGTGTGCAGGAGTCAGGTCTTACCTACTTCCCAAGCCTTTCCAAACACCTTTACCTATAATCACTGCCTAGCTACTGTAGAGCCAGAGAATTGATCCATCAACTAACATGTTTATTTTTTTTAAGAGATTTTATTTATATAATGGAGACAGAGAGAGCACAAGCAGGGGAAGCAGCAGCAGGCAGAGGGAGAAACAGGCTCTCTGCTGAGCAGGGAGCATGATGTGGGACTCAATCCCAGGACCCTGAGATCATGACCTGAGCCAAAGGAAGACACTTAACTGACTTAACTGAAGACTGGTGCCCAACTAAACATGTTTAGATTGAAAAAATACTATGTGCAGTACTATGGGAAGGGCTAGCATTTACTGTGTTCTTCCTATGTGCCAGGCATCTTACTAGATCCTCACCATTACAGTATCATGTAGGTATTACGTGATAATACCTGATGGGATCCTCTGATGGGATCCCCATCCCCCAGGTACAGAGGAATCAGGAATCTTCAGGTCATGCAAACAGGAAATGGAGCAACAGAAACATGTAGTCAAGAATTAGTCAGAAAGGCTGGATCACAGACAATCAGTTTTTGTTTTTGTGGTTTTCTTTGGTTTTGTTTTTTTCAGATGTGGGGAATGACAGTCTATTACTTTTTATTTTTTTAAGATTTTTTTTTTTTTTTTGAGAGAGATAGAGAGAGAGTGAGAGAGAGATCGTGAGCTGGGGGAAGGAAGAAAAGAAGGAGAGGAAAAATCCCAAGCAGACTCCCCACTGAGCACAGATCAGTGGGGCTCGATCTCACAACCCAGAGATCATGACCTAAGCCAAAACCAAGAGTCAGGCGCCTAACCAACTAAGATACGCAGAAGCCCCCAAATGACGTTCTATTTGTAAGCCGATGGGAATGATCCAGTAGAGTGTGTGATGCTGCAGGGAGAGAGGGGACAATTGCCAGGGCCATTGATGTCTTTCATCAAGGGAAAGGGGGCAGAACCCAGAGAGCTGTCTGTCCTGGAGAGAAATTTTGCAAAGTCACAACAGTGCAAACAGACCAGGCTACATGGGATAGGGGCGCCCACAGGTTCTCTTCTGACACCTGGCTTTGATATTCTCATGGCAATGAGAAGCAAGGCAGGGTGCTAGGAGCGAGTTGGTGGGGAGGAGGTGGAGGGATGTGGAGAAAGGAAGGTAGGGGGCGATGGGGGGGCTTGCCCACAGCACTGCAGAGGGGATGCTTTGTGGTGCCTGGGCTACAGGGACTAGAGTGAGCCCAGGGGTGGTTTGGTCAAGAAAACGGCAAAGACACTCTGAATAAATTCAAAGGAGGCATGACAGCTGGTCAATGAGCATGAAATAAAAGTTAGACAAAGTGAGGGGGGGAAAGAAAGGAAAACAAGCAAAAGGTAAGGTTGAAAAATTAACAAAACAGGAAACAACATGCGTTGGAGAGGATGTGGAGAAAGGGGAACCCTCTTACACTGTTGGTGGGAATGCAAGTTGGTGCAGCCTCTTTGGAGAACAGTGTGGAGATTCCTCAAGAAATTAAAAATAGAGCTTCCCTATGACCCTGCAATTGCACTCCTGGGTATTTACCCCAAGGATACAGATGTCGTGAAAAGAAGGGCCATCTGTACCCCAATGTTTATAGCAGCAATGGCCACAGTCGCCAAACTATGGAAAGAACCAAGATGCCCTTCAACGGACGAATGGATAAGGAAGATGTGGTCCATATGCACGATGGAGTATTATGCCTCCATCAGAAAGGATGAATACCCAACTTTTGTAGCAACATGGACGGGACTGGAAGAGATTATGCTGAGTGAAATAAGTCAAGCAGAGAGAGTCAATTATCATATGGTTTCACTTATTTGTGGAGCATAACAAATAGCATGGAGGACAAGGGGTGTTAGAGAGGAGAAGGGAGTTGGGGGAAATTGGAAGGGGAGGTGAATCATGAGATACTATGGACTCTGAAAAACAATCTGAGGGGTTTGAAGTGGCGAGGGGGTGGGAGGTCAGGGTACCAGGTGGTGGGTATTATAGAGGGCACAGATTGCATGGAGCACTGGGTATGGTGAAAAAATAATGAATACTGTTTTTCTGAAAATAAATAAATTGAAAAAATTAAAAAAAAAAAAGGTAGGGTTGATGTTTATGGACTGTTGGCTGGCGTCAGGGCAGCAGAGGGAGGAGACAGTGAGCTGGAAATAGGATTGAGAGGGAGATTCTGGAGATTAGGGAGGGGCTGGTCTGAAAATGTCAAGAAGATGTCCATGAGAACATGACCACAGCAGGACGGAAGGTGCGTTTCTCATGAAAGACTAAGCTTCGTAAGAACGGGTTGAGTATTTTTCCTAATTGGTGAGAATTGTCCATAAAGGGATCTTATTTTTTCCCCCCAAGGTCTTTAAGAAGGGGGGATGGGGGGAGCGAGGGGGAATGGGAGGGAGGAAAAGAGACGTTGGCAGCAAAGCATACCACTTAATCACATCCTATTTCTGAAAGTAGAGCCTGAGAAAAAGTAACTAAGAAACCCGGCACCCTGTAGTTTCAGGGCTTCCCAAAGTCCTTCATCCATACCTCGAATAAAGAGCAACAATTTGTCTGAATTTTGCAGACACACTTGAGGGGTTGGCAGCCTCCCGCACCAGCCAGTTTGCAGAGATTAGGCGGAAGGCAGCACGACTCCCGCGCGGCTAAGCGGAGAAAAGCTGCAGGCACCCTCGCTCTGCGTCTGCTGGAGGCTTGCAATCAGCTCCCTGTCCAAAAAGCCAACCCTTGGCCAAATGACGCCCAGACCTGGGAGTGGAGCAAGCGCTCCATAAATATTTGGTGTTGACCAAAGGAAGGAAGCTGCCCCTGCTCTGGAACTTAGTGGAGCTTGGGGGTGCCCCCAGGGGGTGCATGCCTTCCGGTGAAGGTCAAAGGTACCAGACCCCCCCGGGTCCCCACCTGGGTCCCCATCCGAGTTAGGTGGATCACAGGGCCAGGAATCTGAAGCCCCAGGGTTTTTTCTCCCTTCCACCCAGTCCGCAAACATTTAGTGAACAACTATTACGTGCCCAGCTTTGTGCCAAGAACTGGGGGGTCTCGTGGAAATCAGGCAACTGTACCTGTTTATCGAACAGGACACAACTGAAGCCAGTGAAAAGTCAGGATGAAAATGAGTGCTCCCCTGTGGGCTGTATTATAGTTGGTTTGTTTGTTTGTTTTTCTCTTTTAAAGATTTTATTTATTTATTTGAAAGAGAGAGAGATACTAAGGCAAGAGCACAAGCAGGGGGAGCAGCAGGGAGAGGGAGAGGGAGAAGCAGACTTCCTGGTGAGCAAGAAGCCTGACCAGGGCTCCATCCCAGGGCCCCGGGATCATGACCTGAGCCGAAGGCAGATGCTTAACCGACTGAGCCACCCAGGCGCCCCTATTTTACATTTAGAAAAAGTATATTTGGACTCTTTGGATGAGAAGTCATTAGACGAGCAGAAGAGTGCTATCGCAACGTTTCGCCCCCCCAAAACCATCTGACAGAGATACCCATTAGGTTGACCACCAAACCACCACAAATGGAAGGTCATAAATAATATATACTGGTCAGAGTCAGTATGAATGTGGGTTAATTACTCCAGTAATAAAGGAAGTGAGGTAATTTATTTTTCCAAGAGTTAATGAAATGGATGTTTCACCTTCCAGTGCTTTGTGTACATCTGGGCATTTCCTCTGTTCCAGAAACTGAAGCCAAGTCTTATAGCAAAACATTATGAAAAAAAAAATCATTAAGGCTTCTTTGCAAAATTTCAAATGCTTTTTAATCAATGAAGCAGAGGTAAACAGTGCTATCTTTGATCTATTTTAAATATTAGGACTGTCTATTTTGAGTAAATAAACCATTATTTCTTTTACTTTATATATCCTCAAAAAGAGTTCACAAAATAGTACACATTATGGGAAGAAAAGTAATACTAGGTAGGTAAATTCATTCCTCTGGTATTAAGGTTTTTTCCACAAAAGCTTTCGAATAACTTTTTGCATGATAAAACACGTGCTTGGGTTTTCCTTAGGACATTTGAAAAATGCAGAAAGTATAAAAAAGAAAATGAAAATTGCCTGTAGTCCCACATCCCATAATTATTAACATTCTGACAGGTTTATCTCATCTTTTATATAAAAAATAAGTTTTGGAATCATGATGCCTATAGAATACTTCCAGAGTATAAAACTATATTAAACATATTCTAAACTTATTCCTTAACATCACAGGGAGGAATTTTTTTTTCCTTTTCTGTTTATTTTATCTATGTGAGAAGATGGATGTTAGCTGCACCTCGTGTGATCATTTCACAATACATGTAAATCAAACCACCACGCTGGTCTCCTTAAACTTGTCCAGTGAGGTAAGGCAATTACTTCTCAATGAAACTGGGGGGAAATGAACATAAACATATGGCATCTTTATTGCACAAAGGAGGTACTCTTTTCTTCTTAGTCTACCAATTCTTAGAAGATGAGTTACTTAACTTTGTCAACACATAAACCAAGTGAAGAGAACTGAATTTTATTTTGTGACTTAGGCTTTGTCACTGCTTTCTGAGCTTATCACCGTAGCATGGGGTTATTCTTTTATAATTAGGGTATCAGAAGGTTTTCTGAAGTTTTACTTTTCTGTCTAAAAGTCCTCTCCAGGGGAGCCTGGGTAACTCAGTCAGCTAAGCGTCTGACTCTTGATTTCACCTCAGGTCATCATCTCAGGGCTGTGAGTTCGAAGCCCATGTCAGGCTCTGCACCAAGCATGGAGACTGCTTGTGACTCTCTTTCTCTCCCTTTCCCTCATTTGGTACTAAAACCTGACCCAAAGTGCTGTGGGGCTATTTGGAGACTATTAATTCCAGTTAGTGTAACCAGTCGTCAGACTCAGTGCAGAAATCCCGCTGAAGACAACTACAAAGAGTTCGCCGTGGGTGGAGCCTGGGTGGCTCAGTTGGTTGGGCCACACTGCCTTCGGCTCAGGTAACGATCCCGGACCCCCCAGGATCGAGTCCTGCATCAGGGTCCCAGCTCTGTGAGGAGTCTGCTTCTCCCTCTGACCTTCTCCCCTCTCATGTTCTCTCTCTCAAATAAATAAATAAAATCTTAAGAAAAGAAAAAAAGAAAAAAAGAACTCCCCTTGGCCCCACTGGAGGTAGTGGTAACATTCACTATAACAACCATATTCCATTTCTAAAATCCAGAGTCCCCAGATCCAAAGCATCTATTTCCAGGGGTTTGGGATAGAAAGCATGTTTCTGTATAACTGTAATAATATTAATTTATGCTAGAAAAGAATCACATATCATTCTAGTGTGATCTAATAGTGCAATCAATTTGTTCTCTCAATTGGAATGCAAGTCGCTTGAAGGCCCAGACTTTTCTTACTCCTCATATCATCTCCTACAGTAACTTTCATGCTCCCAAGTCCCTGGTGGGTTCTCGGTAATCAATTTACTCAAATTAATTCTCTCCAAGAGCATCTTCCTTAATTCAAGATATTCCAGTTCCCTGCAAGGCTACTTCCCTCAGATGAAAACATCAACATAACCGTCGATTTCCAACCAGCTGTTGGGGGAAATGGGCTGGGTAGACCCGGGGAAGGGCTGCCCTTGACTTGCCCTTCTGTATACCTAGTGATGGTTTCCTACCTCAAATCAAGTAGTTGGCCTTAAATATCTGAAAAGTAGCTGTTCTATTTAATAAAACATTCGAAATATGTCAGCACATTTTAATGATTTTACTTCTACCATAAGGCTCACTCAAAACGTTTTTGGCAAAGAGTGGAACTATGGCATGTGTTCAAATGGTATAAAACTATATTTCTTTGAGGTTTTTGGCCCGAGGATGGCCTCAAGATGTGATAGGATCTTTGGCACATGGCACAAGATATTAATTCCTGTCTCACACCTCAACCATGAGGGCCTCCTTATGTTTCTGGAGCTGTTGCATCTTGTCAATTGTTTTGAGTTTTCTATTAGATTACAGTTTGCTGGCATTGCAGGGGGGAGATCCTGAAACTACCACAAGCAGGCTCTAGAAACTGTACACAAGAACAATGACTTACATCACTTTCATATATCATATTTTCCCAAAGGACTCGCCATACATGATTTCCAAATAACTTCCAATCAGCTGTCTTCCCCAGGACAGCCTTGTGTTGCCATTAGCCACAAGAGTATCTTCAGCACCGATGGTGGGAAGCAGTGATCTCGGAGAATTTTATGACTCGATATTATAAAGGAGGTGAGGGGACAACTGGCATTTTCTGCCAACCCAATGCATCAACTTTCCATCTCTGTAGGCTTGTTGTTACCTCTGTCTGAACCTCATGGTGGCAGGTGCCAGAAAAATGATCCCCAAGTTCTAGCTCTTGATGGACAGACACTTCTTTGGTGTGAAGAAGCTCACTATTCCAAAGGCAGCAATGGCTATCTTTCAGAGTCAGGATATTTTCACGGACAGAATATAGCTTAGCGTGCTCCATCTCTCAGGGCAGAGCCAGGCATGGATGGACCTTGTATACATCTACTGTGATGATTGGTAATGATGATGGGGCAGGTGAAGGAAGGTTGCCTTTTTCAGGCCAGGTACTCAGTAGTTGTTGATCGACAAATGGTGACAGCTACTAGATGCCACTCTAAAAGACATCTACCTTATCCAAACACTCAGACGAAATGCCTGGGAGTATGCAACTATGTCTCGTTGAGTTGAGTTGTGGACGTCTTTCTGAGGGCAAGCACATCTGGAAGAGTGTGTGTGGGGGGGGGATGCATAAGAAACTGTTCTAGGGTTTCCCCTGCCAAAGGAATACCACCTACCCATACCTGCTATCAGCCAAAAAAAACTCCTGTCTGAGCAAGGAGGCCACTACTCTTGGTCTATTTTGCATATGTGCTCTAGTATGAGCTTGACCAGTGACATAATTTGCAGTGGCCAGTGCTAAATTAAATGCAGGACCCTTGTCCATAAATCAAGCATTCAAAGTGTTGACAGCAGAGCACTACACTAAGCACGGAGCCCTTCCATAGAGGGTCTGTGTGAAGGTACTGATCCATGCCCATAAGGATATTCCATACACCATGGGACATGAGTCAGAGAATCTCACAGTTACTCTTCTCCTTCCCTATCCCTCTTGGAATCCTAGAAGGCTCAAAAGGGGGCAGAGCTGATAACATGAGCTAGGAAAGATGAGGCCCATGTTACATTGGCTCCACATGAAAAACTTGCGTCAAATTAGAAAAGGAAAGTGAGCAGGACAACCCAAATGCTTCCTAGATGCTCAAGGCTAAATGGTGACCTTGATAATCAAGGGACAAGATGATATCGGGGCTAACTTCATGTGGTGGGGTCTAAAGTTGTTTCCTCCCTTGTAAACAGAGGCTTGGTGAAGAACTACGAATGCTCTGAGGTTCGGGAATAATTATCCTGGAGGCCGGCTCCAGGGGTCACAGGAATGCAAAGCTGGACACCACGGTCAGCTGCAGAATCAGAAACCTGCCACTTTAAATTAATTTGGATTTGATTTAACTTCCTTTATAGGTAGGATAAATACAGGATGCCCAGTGAAATTTGAATATTAGATCAACAAGAAGTAATATTTTGTGTAAGCATTTCCCAAATATTGCATTGGACATAATTATACTAAAAAAAAAAATCATTTGTTGTTTATCTGAAATTCAAACTTCACTGAGCATCTTGTATTTACTTACTAAATCTGGCAACATTGCTTTTTTTTTTTTTTTAAGATTTATTTATTTATTTTTGAGAGAGAATGAGAGAAAGGTGTGGGGAGAGGCAGAGAGAGAGAATTCCTTAAGCAGACTCACCACTGAGTGCAGAGCCTGATGCAGGGCTGGATCCCAGGACCCTGAGGCCGTGACCCATGTGCAAATCAAAAGTCAGATGCTTACCCGACTGAACCACCCAGGTGCCCCAACAACATTACTCTTGATGGGTTCTTGATAGGTTCCTCCACCATATTTTGTCAAGTTCTGTAAGAAAATGTCAACTTCTCCGAGCTGATCTGGAATTCTGGGGCAGTGAGGGTATAACCCTCGGACAGAAGGGGCCGTGGAGATGCAGCAAGCTGCCTGAGCGGAAGGGAAACTCAAATAAAGCAAACTGTGGAGCCGCCTTTGTGCACATCCTCACCTGGGCCTTCTCCTGCTGTTCTCAACCCTCCTGCACACTGGAATCATCTTGGCAGGGGATGAGGGGAGTTACGGGGGTGGTAAAAACATCAACGCTAAGTTCCCACCCCATAGACAGCCTTATTTAATTGGCCTGGGAGGCAAGCAAAGCAGGTGGAGTTTTCAAAGTTTCCCAGATGAGAACCATTCCAGTAAACCTCAGTGTTAAAGCCCCAAATACACATATATCCTCAAAATCCAAGTGTCAGAAATGGATTAGATGTTCACTTTAATACCTGTGGGTATGAGTGTCTCTTTTTTCTTTCTTTTTTCATAGAAAGCACTAAAAGCATGAGGTTAGTTAGCCAATCTGGGTTGTTCTCAGACATCACTGCTCATAAGAATCACCTGATTCCCAGTACTGGGTCCCCAGGGACTCCTATTTTCTGAAGCTAGTGTGCGTCCCAGTGGCTCTCAACTTCAGTGTGCTTTACAACCAGGTGGAAATATTTTTGAGTGGGAAGATTCCTGCCCCCCACCCCAAATCAATGCCACCACCATGCAAGGCCCAAGATGGGAGTGGGCGCTCAGACACATTGGTTCTGATGCAGACCACAGCTGGGGCTGTGCGCCCCTCTGCCCCTGGCGTCCTCCTCCACCCAGCTGGGGATAATAATTCACTAATTATTACCTCATGGTCTCAACAAGAAAACCAAGGACTGGGGTGGATCCCCTGCATCCTTCAATAAAGCCGGAGCTATAGATAATAACATCATATTTCTAATGCATGCTAGAACAGTAGCTCATCATGGGACACAGTGGGCCTTGGCTGCTTCTGCTTCTCCCCTTCCCTGGCATGTCCACCCAGGTTGCCCCTCACCTCCATCAATTACACATTTTACCCCTCTTCCAGGACTGGCAGAAATGTCAGCTTCCCCACGAGTCCTTCTCTTGATCTCCACAAAGCAAGTAATCACTATAACCCCGTGCATCTTTGAATCTCTTTAATGATGTCTATCTTATTCTCTCTTGCTGTATCTGTTTTGTAAACTTAAAACTCCCTGTGATATTATAAACACCTTGAAGGTAAGTCTTATGTCTCTGTATCCTTTTGAAATGCCCAATATCATTGGGCGGATGTCAAAAGCCTATGTCCTGGATTAAATTGGGATCATTAATACATCTCAAGCCTATAACCAAGAATCAATGAAACCCACTGTTTCAACTTAAAGGGAGCACAACAGAGGTGACAAGAATACAAGAGTATCAAGGTCGTTAAATTCACGTTCCGAAGTTCAGCATGACTGGAAAACATGAACAACTTTGCATTTCAAAATCAACTGTGTTTTCTGGACGTAGCAATGAATGCAACTTCTGAATCTTTTGGCATCAATTTCAGCCTTACTATGAAGAATAATGTACAAATTTTGTTTTCTGAGACTATGAAAGACTTTCATGTTGGAGCTAAAATATCTTGCTTTCTCAGAAGTATATTCCTCTGGGACCTGCATCAACTCCCCCATCAATAAAGAAAAGGAACCATTAGAATCTGCGAGGTTTGTTTCCATCCTGTGAGCAGCTGTGTTGACCAAACATGGTTTCATGTCCACTGCCTGGCCTAGGCCCTAAGGGCTCTTCTTCTCCCTCACAGTAGCAGGAAGCAATCCAGGAATGGATAGGAGCATCTTCTCTGGAGACAGAAGGCCTGGATGGAATGTTGGCTGTGACAATTAATTAGCTCTATGACCTCTAGAAAGTGATGAAGCCTCCTTGGGCCTCAGCTTCCATCTTTTGAAACTGGGAGTAATAGTATCTACTATTAGTCATCTCTACTACTACTCTCGGACCCCATAGGACTGTTAAGAAGGTACCAGGAGTTGGCATACCCAAAGCACTTAAAGTTCTGTCTGGGACATGGTAAAGGCCTCTCTTGGGGAACGTCCAACATACCACAGCCCTAAAGAGACTGGACATGTTGTTCTTTCTTACTGGAAGTGAACACACACACACATACTCACACGGACATACTCAACCACAGGTGGACATGTATACCAAACATCATATAAATACTAAAGACAAGACTAGGGGGAAAAATTAACAAATCTCGGTGTTAACAAAGGGACTAAGAGATGGGCTTTCTTAAACATTTCTGGTATGGCTGCAAATTAGCCAATATTTCTAAAAGTAAACTGGCCATGTGTTATAAAGGTCTTAAAAATATTCAAAACTTCATGAGAAACTGTATGTCTGAAATTAGTGCCAAGGGGAACAGAGAGATGGACAAAGATGCCCATTATGTTGTTATTTTTAATAATGAAATTGGAATTTTTTAAAAGTCCCATACTAGGAAATGATTAAATACATTATGGTTTAGTCACAGGGTGAAATGTTACAATGCCACGAAAAGACTAAGTTCTGGGAAATGCTAACTCCCTAAAGAAATCTTCAGCATATACTGTTCAGTACCTATACTAGGAAATAAAAATATTTATAGGCACTATTATTTCACCTATGTAATAATTATATACATAGAAAGGTACTGGGGTAAAAAGGTAAGGTATTCCTGGGTTGAAAGCATTACAGGAAATTTTTACTTCTTTCTTTGTACTTTATATATTTGTTAAAAAACACATTGCCGGCATAATTTGCTAAATCTCTTGGGAAAAGAAGTAAACACAGAGTAAGGGCACCAGAATTAGTTCATTACCACTGGATAGCCATTTAAAAAAACTTCATCTTATAATACTGAGAACAGCTTTAAAGATTAAACAGGGTGGGCGCATATTTGCGGGAGACTCTACCTTAATTATAGCACATTCTTTCTCTTTTGTTCACTAAGAACAGCTCAAAGAAAGATGAAAACAAAACAACAGGAAAAAAACCCCATAGGCTGCTCACAGAAGCATGCTATGAAGGAAGGAATGTAGCAAGGAGCCCCTCCCTGGAGCCAGCTTCTCAGAGCTACTTTTTGGGGGCCTGCGTCTGCCACACTTCTATCCAACATCTCGAAAGGAGAAGTTAAGGGTCCCATAAAACCCTCCTGGGTATGAACAAGATGAGATGGTGTAAAACCTTCCAGGTACAGGACACTGCTCAAGAGCATGAAGGTAACTGGGGATGGGCAGGGACTCTTGGTGGGGCTTGAGCCCAGAGGGCGTGGAAGGGGCTGGAAAAGGCCAGAAAGACCAGATGACAATGGGGTCTGAGGAACGCAAAGCGCCCTAGGCAGCAGTGGTTGCCAGTCACTCTGAGTTCCCATGTTCAGCATAATTTTACATGAAGCCCATAATGTCTTAAATGTGACTGAACGTGGGCTTGGTGAGTGTTCCCCAAACCATTCCTATTCCGGATCAGCTTGGCCCCCAGATGTTGCTGATGGCATATTCCCCAAAATGCCTAGTGTTTTCCCCTCTGGTAAATGGGAAACAAAGCACTCTCAAATTCAGTGAGAAAAAAAAACTCTTGCTATTTGTTATGGATAGGCAGGAGGCCACCCAGGACTTCCCAATACAAAAGAAAAACATGGGTCTTAGCGACCAGGATTAAGCTACGCCATCCATCAAAGGCAAAAGGAGAGAATCATAAATCCATGAGCAATCCCAGAAGGTATCTGATGGTTCACATCGTCTATCTTGGAATGTCAGAGAGAAGCGTATGGCCTATGTGGGTCTTTGAAACATATCTACCATCAGCTTCCTCTCATGCCAGGTCTGGAGCCTAAGAGCGCCCCAACATGCAAAGGGTTGGAACATCACCTCTAGTGAGGTCAACAGAAGGAACATTTTTAACAAGTCAGATCCAAAGAAGAACATGAAAATAAAACTGAATTATAGATTGTTTCATTATAGGAAACAAAGCCATTCTCAGCTATTGGGTGGTATGGCTTGGGGCAGAAATGCCACCTGGGGGGTTCATAGGGTGAACTTGCCCCAGATGTGCTTTGACCATGATGTTGTTTAAAAACAAAAAAGTAGGGGTGCCTGGGTGGCTCAGTCAGTTGAGCATCCCACTCTTGGTTTCAGCTCAGGTTGTGATCTCAGGGTCGTGAGATAGAGCTCCTATAGGGCTCTGTGCTCAGTGGGGAGTCTGCTTGAGATTCTCTCTCCTTCTTCCTCTGCCCCTCCCACTTGGCTCTCACTCTCTACCTCTCTCAAATAAATGAATAAATCTTTAAAAAGAGAGACAGAGAGAAAAAAAAAAAGAAAAAATACATGATCTGCCAGCATTTTAAAAATTAGGGAATTTCATATAAAAATACTGATCTCTGAGTTCTTAAAAAAATAACATGAAGGGGCGCCTGGGTGGCTCAGTGGGTTAAGCCGCTGCCTTCGGCTCAGGTCATGGTCTCGGAGTCCTGGGATCGAGTCCCGCATCGGGCTCTCTGCTCATCGGTGAGCCTGCTTCCCTCTCTCTCTCTCTCTCTCTCTGCCTGCCTCTCTGTCTGCTTGTGATCTCTGTCTGTCAAATAAATAAAATCTTAAAAAAAAAAAAATAACATGAAACAGACAATCCTGCAGAATGGCCCACATTCTTTCGCCAGAAAGTAAGAAGTAACCATCTTTGGGCTGGCTCTGCAAAGTCCCTAGGGACCCCCTACACTGATGGATATATTTTCCTGGCCTTCAGTTTGCAGTCCCTGAATCACAGATCACACAAGTAAATACAATAACTAAATATCTTACTCTTCTTCAGCACGTAGAAGAGATTGACAGACATGTTCTTTCTTTTCTGTCTTTGAGCTCTGTTAGCCAAAAAAAAAAAAAAAAAAAGTCACGCAATAAAAAGATTGTACTTCAATTTTTTTTTAAGCAACAAAAATCATATTGAGGTAGAGACTCAAGGGGGATAATTCTACTTCGGGGAGGGTACTAATGAGTGCATTAGAGTTCTCTTTGGAATGGCTAAGAGAATTCATCTGTTTGGAAGGGAAGGGTGATAAGAGATTTGTCTTATTCTCTAGAAAATCTTCCCCTGAAGCCTGAATCTCCCTGACTGCAAGCAGATCTATGGAAATACAAAATTTCCCTGTCATAAAAATAAATCCTAAAAGATAAATTTTTAGCTTCAACATCGAGTGAAGTTATAGCTCTTTGACAAATGATGTTCTGGGTTGCCATGACAACTGAGCCCGCTAGAGGTGTGTGTAAAGAGGCCTGCCCATAAATCAGAACATTTTAGGAAGGGGTTAAAGCAAACACTTCTAGACTATTCCCAAGATTTAGTGCCAAAAATGTAATTATAGACATTTGTATCAGTCTGCCATAAAGCATGACGTTTCCAATATTACAAAATGTTAATTAAAAAAATCTATTAAACCCATGTCCCTCTGAGAGAAATTAATATCACACCTAAGGTTGGGAGTCAGTGCAACCCAGAAGCCAGGAAAATTGGATGGCCAAGCAGAAAGGGAGGCTTAAAAGCAGACTAAGCCAGGAGCAGTTAAGAGTTTGGGCTAGATTCTGACCCTCGGGGCATGGGTTGAGGGCCAGACGACAGGCTCAGAGCCTTTCGAGAAGCCTGAGAGAGTACAAAGAGTAATCAAAGACTTGGAGGTGGAATTAGAAAGGAAAAGCTGAGAGATGGAGGTTAGCTCACCTGAAAATACAAGGATGAGGCACCAAAGAATCATTCAATCTGGAGGAGGTAAACAACATGCGGTAACCATAGCAACTTCCAAAGAGGTCAGGAAAAATGAGAATTAGCTTAAAATCCGACACTGGATTAATGCTTCTTAAGGCAAAGGTCATGATAGGTCGCTCCAAGGGTCACAAATGAGCTGCCTGCAGGCTCAACTGGGTCAAGAGACACATTCTTCTCTGGCCTGTACGGTATTCTTTTAAAAGCGTACAGAGCTGGCCAACATTGAAGAAGCAGGAACTCGTACATACAATTCTGGCATCTTCTCTTTCAAGTGCTGACCCAGTGATAGGCTTGGATTTCATGTGGCAACTGGAGTTGGGTTCATGGAACAGAAGCTCCTTGAAGACAAAGTGTTCGCCTTGTTCAACCCTGTGTCCTCAGCACCAAGGACAGTGGAGGGCATTCTGAGTTGAATAAATGAATACTGAATTATGGTTGAATTAATGAATGGGGAGCAGCTGCCTTCTTTAAATAAGGGCACAGTCTCCAAGGGGCTCCCCCACCCGGACTGTTTGGCCTGCCTGGACGCTAAAGGCATTTCAATTTTCTACCTCGCTCTGTGCAGTAAGTTTTTTCTTTAGTTGAGACACCCTGTTGCCTTTGACGTGAATGCCCCCACAGAACCCACGCTCGTGGCCACATAGGCAGGCTGCTGAAGCAAAATGACTATGTGGTAATATTCATTAAGGGTTTTAAGGACTAGCCCCCCAAATGATCTTCCTTTAAAGGTCTGGCATCGCCATTCATCCTGCAGGCAGAAAGCTATACCAAAGGCTTGACCAAAGCAAGTACTTCTGATAGGCTTCAGATCACTTGTTTATTCATTCAACAAACAGGGAAACTTTTCTAAGTACTAGTATGATGCAGGGCCCTGGGATACATCTCTTTTACCTCGATGGCCCGAGCTTTAAATTTTTGTTCAGTGACTGTATGAGCACTGGGAATCACGATAGATAGTAGCCACATCACAAATCTACTATATGCTGATGTATCCATTCTTAACGAATCCTCGCAAGCTGTGTGCTAGACATTATTATCCTTATTTTATAGAAAGGGAAACGGAGACTTAGAGAGGTTAATGACCAGGTCCACAACATCGGCCAGAGGGACTGGAGGGACTTGTCACCTAAACTATGTGTGTGAGAGGTTCTGCCTCCTGGCTCTTACATAATCCCTGTTCTCAAGTGTAGTAGGTTCAGTAGTAGCCTCAAAAAAAAAAAAAAAAAAAAAGGATATTTCCAATTATATCCCCTGACACCAGTGAAGAGGTTCTTATTTAGAAGAAAAGACTCTTGGCAGAAGTAAGAATCTCAAGGTGAGAACATCCCAGACATCGGATGGGCCATAAATCCAATGATAATTATTCTTCTAAGAGGAGGTGAGGACATGGAGGCACAGAAAGTAGGCTATGTGAAGACAGGCAGGGACTGGGGTGGCACATCTACAAGCCCAGCCATGCCAAGAATTGCCACCTGCCACCAGAAGCTAGGAGAGGCCTAGAACAGATTTGCCCTCAGACCCTCCAGAAGGAACCAATCCTGCCAACATTTCAATTTCTGACTTCTGGCCTGTGGAGGGATGTATTTCTGTTGCTGTAAGCCACCAAGTGTGTGACGTTCTGTTATCGCAGCCCTAGGAGACTAATACATCACAATATTCCCAGGCTGACATATGGAGCCCCCCAGAAAACTTAACCTATCTTGTTCTTCGGGGCAATAGGGCTGCATTCAGGACCCTAACAGGGTCCAGTGACACGCATCTCAGGATGACACGCGGTCTCCTAATAAAAGACTCCCCATTTCCAAACAAGACTGAGATCTAGGCTTTTTTCAGAAAATCAAAGTGAACCCAACTAAGAATTATATATATTTCATTTCCTGCTTCAAAAGCATGGGCATCCTCAGATAGGAATGGTGTGTGATGCTTAATGCAGCCATAGAAGACCCACTAGATAATCAAAGACAGCACAACACTATTATGGGAGAATAGGAAGGAAGGTGTCACTTCCATATGGGCCATCTTGGGGAAGCTTCTAGAAGGGAGGCAGGAGTGAAGCTGGGCTTTGGAAAGGGACAGTAGTCATGACCATCCTCATAATGTTATTATTTATTGAGTACCTACAACATATCCTGTCCTGCCTACCCACCATACTTTTCCCATGAAATGCTCTGAGTCACCCTACAAGGTAGATAACTGCCACCCTTATTTCTCTGAGGAAGGATTTGGGACTTGGAAAGCAAAGTGCCAAATCCAAGGTCACCCAATCAACAAGTGACAGGACTTTGACACACGAATATACCAGGTGGAGGGAGGAAGAGGGTCAAACTCAGTATAGCCAGAGGTTTGGGGAAGCACAGAGGCGGTGGTGGATGGGAAGGCGTGGTAGAAAAGGCAGGCTGGAGCAAGAATGTTCTGGAGTTTGGAGCCCCATTTTGAGGAGTATGGACTTGATCTACGGAGCTGCGTCAGTTGTCAGAGTAGTGTTGAGTCCAGGGCTGAGCGACTCGCTCAAGTCTGTGTTTTAGGAGGAAAATGTTGGACTCACCGAGTTGATGAGCGTGGTGACAAGAGTGAAACCAGTCTGACCCAGACAGATACAGACAGCCTTAAGAAAGGCTGGGTGGGAGGGGGTGGGGGTGAGAACACCTGGTGGGTTCGAAAGACAGCAGGGAGGGAGGTACCTGAGGGGTTCAGTTGGTTAAGCGTCCAACTCTTGGTTTCAGCTCAAGTCAAGATTGGGGCAACTAGGGGATCGAGCCCAGCATCAGGCTCTGTGCCCAGTAGAGTCTGCTTCAGATTCTCTCTCCCTCTCTCTCTCCCTCTTACCCTCTCAAATAAACAAATAAAATTTTTTAAAAAAGAAAAGAAAATGAAGATAGCTGGGAGAAAGATGTAGCTCGATTTCAGGACAGCATGCATTCAAGAAGTAAAGACAAGGAAGACGTCCTGGCTAGCGCAGAGGTGTGGAAGAATGGACAAGGTGTGGGCCAGGGCACAGGACACAGGGCAAGGGTTGTGTGAGCACACGTGGTGGATTCTGTTTAAACAAACAAACTTTTTTTTTGTCTCTGGGACCCTCAGACTCCAGGGATGGTCATTAGCAGGTGGTGCTGTAGCTTCTGCCTTCTCTCCCTACCTGATGGCTTTCCTTCAAGGGGATCTGGTTGGAGTTGAGAGGGTATTTAAATAAAACATATGAATACTTTAAACTTTCCAAAGGAAATCCTGTACTCTAGGTTTCAATCAGGCAAGATATACAAACCACTGGCCTGTTCTCCCCCTGGCCAGGGTCAGGACGGCCATGGGTCGCAGGCCTAGAACTCAGCATTACAGGACGGAGCACCCCAAACTCCGCCTGCATCTCAGATGAACAACCGGCAAACTAAGCAAAGAGAAAGAACTCAGAGCAGGGACTTGCCACAGCTTTCGAGAGCCCATGCACGGCTGTCTTGAAGGTTCCTGGTTCCAGAGCTCCTTCCTAGCTCCTATCCACCTGCCCTACCTTCTCTGGAGAGCCATGCAGTCCCAGAGGAGAGATGAACTAGGGGTCTGCGGCCGATACACAGGTAGCCAGAGTCTAAAATAATCTGAATTCTGCACATGGATCTCCACAAGCAGCACCTGGGATACATGTCAGTAAGCTGAGCTCCATTGCCAGTCCTGCATCTTCTGCTCCCTCCGCAGGGTGCCCCTGCAGCACGCCCTTGATCAGCCCCTGCTCCATGAACCCTCAGTGCCTTTACTTCCAGGAAACCCGGCTGCAGCCCAGCGTCTGTTCCAGGCTGCTGTGGAGGAACCATATCTTAAAAGCGATGAGCAGCATCTCCAGCAGAAGGGTCACAAAAGGCAAAATCTGGCAAAAGACATTTTACTTTGGCTCATGGAGACTTGAAAAAATGTGAAGGATCTTGCCAACATGGAAAAACTGGGACATGCCCCATAAAAACCTAGATCTCCCCTCATCTTTAAAAATCAGACTTGGCTGCCCCGAGCCTGCGTTCTGACACAGAGGCAGTGGTGGGGTCTGGGGGCAGCGAGCGGTGCCAGTACGCGAGCCCGTGCCCACGCGCCCACTGACTGACCTCCTCCTACGGGACCTGGCTGGTCTCTGCAGTCACTGGGGCTCCCAACCTAGGGTCGAGCCCATGGAAAGTGCTCGGGGAAGTCTGCTGAATCTGAAAAAGGTATCGTTTTTTTTTCTTGAAAACAACGTAACTGCGGGAGAGCAGGGGTGAAAACCATGTTGGCAGATGCATAGCTCTTCGCCCCTGCAAGCTGGGTCCTCTGACCTGGCAGGGGATGGATGGACGCCGCCACGAGCGCTCTCCTGAAAGCAAGGTGAACCGGGGAGGAGAGCAGCCGTGACAGGAAATTTGATGGGGAGCACACAAGGAAATGAAATAAAATCACTTGTGGTTTTGGTATGCAGGGGAGAGAAACAAAAAAAAAGGTCTTTGTTTCAGATGCTGTTTCATGTTGCCATAAATAAAAGGATGGCTACAGCTCAAAGACGATATTTTAAACAGTTCAAAGTATGGACTTGCCTTGTTTCTGTACTTCTTATTTTTTATTTTTATTTTTTTTTCAGGATGGTTATAGTTGAAGCTCTTTAAACCAATGTAACTGGCTGTAAGTCATTTAGGGGAGCAGAGGCTCCCTTGAGCCCTGGACCTCAGCCATCCAGTGGAGGGTCTGGATCACTAACATGTGGGTCGCTGTGCCTGGCCGGGAGACGGCAAGCAACAATCATGAAGCACGTTGGTTACGTGGAGGTTGGACAAGATGGTGCATGTTGTCCAAGAGCGCTTTGCAGACCTTCAGCTTCAGGGAGCATAACTGACCAAGGGCTCCACGACATCCTGAAACCCATCTGTGCTCTGAAATCCATCCCCTCGCTTGCACGTGGTCCACACTCCCTGGGGACTGGGTATGGCACAGAATACCAAGGCAGACCTGTCCTGGGAGCCAAGGAGCTCTTCTGACGGCCAACTTGGCTCCAAGCCTCCCCGCAGTCTTGCCCATCCTTCTACGGAAGGGCGCACGGAGTCCAGAGGCCTTGACCTCACCTCCCTCCCTCCCATTCACAGGAGGTATACTTGCGCTGTAGCCTGATGCTCTCACTGCCTTTCCTAGCTCCTTCCCCATTTTCTCTCACACAAGAGTTTCTCCTGATTAGAATCCTGGCAGCTTCCGTCCCATCTTGGCATCTGCTTCTCAGAGGACACGTTCTGCATTTGAAAATTCCTACTGCCTATATTCGGCAAAATCTGTCGACTCTACCCAAGGATCGAGGCTCTCAACTTCTGTGTGGTTGCATGAATCCGAAGAAGAAAGTACTTAAAAAGAGAACTTAAAATGAGCAGGCTTTGGGGAAGTGTGTAAGGAGTTAAGAGAAGGAGAAAAAGAAAAAGCAGGAGGAGGAGGGAGCAGAAGGCTGAAGAAGGTGAGCAAGTTTTCAGTGGTTCTTCCATTTTGATAGTTTTTCATTAAGAATATGGGGGCATGGAGGTCCCCTAAACACAACCTGTTCACACCTCTAGGAAGGACGCTCAGAGACGGTCTGGGTTATGTGTCTTGCTCCGGAATCCCAACTGTTCAATTGCCATGTGGGGATGAGGTATGTGATCCCTTAGAGGATGGATGCTGGCCAGGAAGTCCTTTGTGACCACGATGGAGACCACAAGGCTCTCATTCTCAACACCCCAGACCTTAATATGTCCAGCTGTCATTTTGGGGAAAGGCAGGAAAAGGGAAGAACACTGCCTACATGAGATATGTAAAATGTGCCTCATAACGAAGAAAAGAAAGAACACAGAGTCACCTACACACACAAACACACACACACACACTCACACTCATACTCTGCTATGAGGGATAATGTTAAAAGGAAACCTTCAGGCTGGCTATTTCATAATTCACAGGAAAATAGAAAAGAGAGACAAAATCAGCAGCATCGTTTATAAGCCCTGGAAAATGGAAGTTTCCAAGCTGTCATAAATAAGGATGGAAGCAATTGCCAAGTCAGAAATTTTGCCAAGTTTGAAATCCACTCAATCCTTACATCTTGGAGCTCAGAACGGAACACCAACCTTTTGGGATTTGTAATCATTTCTTCTCAGCAAAACTTCTTGCTATTTATAAGGAAGTAAAAACAAAAAGCAAAAAATACAATATGGAAAGTTTTTAAAAGGAGCTGGTTGGGAACATTACAGCATGGTGTGCTTTGGGAAGCCAATAATTTAGGTACAGATGGTGTATGTACTGGGATTAAATTCCTATTTAATCAAACAGGGCTTAAAGTATGCAATATTCTGTGCATGAGTGTGTGTGTGGATGTGAGAGAGAGAGAGAATGAGAGGAATTATGTCTTTCCTTGCTGGTACCTCTCTCTCTCTCTCATACACACACACACACACCATCTCTCTCCTGTGCAATTACTCCACCCGACTCATTCTAAATGCTTAATGTATGAAAATTAAAGAGAAGTCAAAGCATATTTCTGTGTGTGGTTTGGCTTGGGAAAGGGAACTAGAGAAAAAGAAGGGAATAATAACCTTTTTTTAAAAAAAGATAAAAGGGAAAGAGAAAATAGGTGACAAAAGTAGAGATTCTTGTCACCAATTTCTACTGGGTGAATCAGAGCCACCAAAAGTAAGGGCAGAGGCCTGATGGATGTCTCGGAGTCTGTAGCCATGGGCGTCCCCCGAGAGGGAAAGGGAAAGCACCAGCCCCAGAGCAGCAGGGCCCAAAGACTGGATCTCACAGGCAGACAGATCTGATTTGTGTGACTTCGGACAAGCTACTTAACTTCCTATCTTTGTTTTCTTAGGCATCAAGTACGGCCAATCACGACATCAGTGTTGGAGAGATTACCGTCAGACCCCAGCCCACGAGGCCAAAGATGGCATCTGTTCCTCTGACTGTGGTATCCCCCTGCGCTGGGCTCACCGTCTGGCCTGTAACTGACACAATAAATATTTACTGGGTTTGGAATAGACCTGACGTCAGATGAAACAAGATAATGAAGAATTCAGGATATGCTCAGTGGGGGGCGTGTTAAGGAGGAGGAACTCACCAAAAATGGTTTGAAGGAGGGATGTGGACACGCTGTGGAGAGGAACCGGCAGATTAAAGGGACAAACAAGAAAGCGTGAGGCACGGGGCACGGACCCCGGCTGGAAGGCTTTCCCCTCCACTAGAATCGAGGGGAGCAGATGGAGAAGAGCAGAAAAGGTGGTCTAGCCCCAGGACCGCGCATGCGCAGGGATGAGCCCTGCTGGGGACGCACTCCATGCGTGGGAAGGGGGCAGGCTTATGCCGACCCCTCTCCTCCCCCGGACACCTGCCAGCCACCCGGCTGGTTCAACACACCAGGGAGCCAACACACCAGCACCCCAGAACTAGAGCATTCAGCTGTGTTTAGTGAAGGACTGTGATAGAGAGGTAACTGGCCATCCCCCAAATCCAGGAGCCCAAGTGCAAAGAGAACACCTATCAAGGGCGTCATCTTTGCAAAGTCTGCAGCACCCTACATGCGTTATTCGTTCGTATAAACACTGAGGACATCCCCTCCGGAGGTAAAACAGTGCTGGGGGCTCTACTTCCCACCCCAGCTCAAGTGTCTTTGCATGAACTTACCTGAAGCTGGGTCCTAATCCTTAGAGCAAGCAGCCACGACCTACAGTTTTATTTAGCAATTCAGCAAGACTAAACACCGGATGATGAGGATTATTAATAAGAAAAGAACAGGTGTCAAATAAACATGGAAGAGGCTTTTCCTTTCCTCTTGGGAAACAGTATTTTAAAAGGAGACAGGAGGAGAATTTACTGTCCATTAGCTTATGGTTGGGCAGAGATTTTAATTCAGTAAACACAGGCGCCCAGAGTCTTGTGCTGTGTGACACGGGCTTTGACCAAATGCCTGGGAGCTCAGAGCACACCCTTGGCAGTCTCTTTCAGTCCCTGGTTGCCGGACGGGATCTTCGGGACAGGAGCGTCAAAGTGACTGAGTTACTCAGATGCTGCTCTGCCTCGTTGTGTTTCAGAGGCAAGATGATGCTCCGGCCTCCCCCACCGCCTTGTTCCAGCATCTGGATGGTCCTCGGACAAATCCTCTGGCCTCACCCACCACCTCCATCCCCATCGAGGCCATTTCCCTCATGGACACTCAGCAAGAAGCTGAAAGGACTCTGGTTCAGGAACCGTGAGAATATTCATTTCAGAACAATCAAAACCAACCATTCTGTCTTCAGTTCCAATGGACAAGCAAACATGCGCTGGGTTGTCATGAACGAATCAGCCAGGAGCCCATACTTCATGCAACCTCTGTGTTCCATGAAGTAAGACTTAGAAAGTATGTGCCAACTCACTACTGTGCCACATACTTATAAGTTGAGATGTACAAGGGCTTTATCAGTGGCACGTTTAAGTAACCGGGGGCTTACTGGGGCAGCAGGTGCCTCCCTGGTGACAAAGTTGACCTTACAATTTTGCTTTCCTAAACAATCATCTCTGCTCAACCTCTAGCGCCAGTAGGAGCGACCCCTGGGCATTTGCATGGCCCTGATGGTGCCCCAGGCACCTCACTGGCCTCACCCCAGTCCCAGCCCTGCTCAAGAGTCCATACAGGGGAGCCATTTCAATCTCCAGCTATCTAGCCAGCCTGCTGGAGTTCAAATCCTCGTGTAACCTGGACCAAGTTCCTCAATTCCTCTGTTCTTCAGTTTCTTAACCTTGACAATGGGAGCAATGTTAGCATTGGCTAGTTTTGAGAGGATCAAGAATTAATCCAGGAAGCACTTAACAGAGTGCTGGGCATACAGTGAGACACCAATACTGTTAACTAGTACTACCATTTAGCTATTGTGGTCAGTCTCCCTTTAACACGTATTAGAGGGGCACCTCGGTGGCTCAGTTGGTTAGGCAACTGCCTCCGGCTCAGATCATGATCCTGGAGTCCCCGGATCGAGTCCCACATCAGGTTCTCTGCTCAGCAGGGAGTCTGCCTCTCCCTCTGACCCTCCCCCTTCTCTCTCTCTCGCAAATAAATAAATAAATAAATAAATAAATAAAATCTTTAAAAAAAAAAACTTATTAGAAAAGGTGGTAACAACAGCAAAAGTGCCTTAAATTAGGTGCTGGTAAGACTTCAGTACCACTTGTTTAAAATGATTTAAGAAGAAAAAAGCCCAAATGACAAAATATTTTTAAAGAAATGAAACTGCGTTGCTTCCAACGTGAAGCAGCTTCAGCAAGTCCGGTCGTCATGCATTGCCTACCACAGCTATTACGAGAAACTACCTCAGGAAGTAGAAAAGAATAATCTAGTTATTTGTAGCTCATTGCCTGCAAATACTTGTTTCTAAGGCTTGAGGGAACTTGAAACAAGTCTTTTCTTTCACACAATCTCTCAGCCAATTCGTTTATTTTTATTCATAGCCAAAGATTTTCAGATGGATGATTTAACAGTTAAAGATAATGCAAACCCCTTTCAAATGATCAAAAATTCTGAATTAATAACGTTGAGAAGAAAAGAAGGCAGACCATTTTGGGGATATGACTTTCAATGCTTTTTCCTCCAGAATCCTCAAACTCTAGAGCATCTTTTGAACTCACTGAGCTATCATAATATAGGTCCAAACAAATTGTATGCTCTTATTTTATCAAAATCAAATATGAAAAGAATCCATGTGTAAGAACTGCTTGGGCAGAATGAGGGATCTAGGAGGGGAATCTCTCTAACTCCCAAGAGGGCATCATAGCCTGGATCACACCCAGAATGACCCAGTGAGTGAAGTTCCCTTCCATTGGGCTCCATCACTGTGTGGGTGACTGCACCCACACCGTCACCATATGGCCAATACATAAAAATGAGTCTGTGATTCTGGGGTCCTTACTGAGGGATACTCAAGCATGAGGGCACACCCAAGTCCTTCAAAGTATTTTATTAGCAACACCAAGTGCCCCCCAACATGCACACTCTCGGGTTGCATGCACTTAGAAACAAGTATTTACAGCCTGGGGTGGGAGGGGGTAAGTAGGTACTATGAATATTGGTGTCATCTCATGAAGAAGGGAGCCATGAAATGTCCTTCTCAAGGTCATTTAGCTTGTGACTATAACTGGGATTCCAACCTGCACAGTCTGGGTTCAGTGTCCACTGCCTCAAATAATTATGCAACCTCTGAATGGCCATTGAAACCTGTTTAGAAGGGTGTTCAGAAAAAGTACAAGTCACCAGCACCAGCCAGACTCTTAGAAGAGGTCAGTGTGCTTGGGCTGATGAGACAGCAGGTCACATTGGATTGGTTTTTCCAGTCCTTAGCCTACCACTTGGTGCAAAACCGTTCCAAGTTTCCCAGAAGGTGAAAATAGGCTTAAATGAATCTGGAGCCCTATAAACCTTGCTTTTTAGGTCCTATCCTAAAAGGAAAACATAAAAAAGGGACAAACCTGAGGGATGGAGACAAGAGGACTGTGAAGTGTGGGTACCAAGTTAACACTTATGGTTCAATGGCATCCTATCTCTATGTCCACTTGTCTTTCTCTCTCTCTCTCTCTCCCATGAAAGCACAAGTCATCATGTTCATTTGGCTACATGTCACTTAGAATGGAGGGACAGAGCACTGAGTGTATCCTCTTGTTAGGACCTAGGTCATTCCAAGTTCTTAAAATACCAAAGGACTTTCCCACAGAAAGTAGGTTGTTCATTATTTGTTTTTTTTCTTTTTTTTTTTTTAATTCCCTTCAACTTTTGTTTTCTAAGACTGTTTTTTAGCTAACAAAAACATGTCCAGTGCAAGAATCAGTTAACAATAAATGTATAATTCACAATGATGGAAATTTTAAAAGTCCCTTTTGAGGGAGAGAAGATGTATTCCAAGACTATCGTGAGTTGGGGACTCCCCAGAAACACTTGGTGACATCTCTCACACTCTTCCTTCTGACACCTTTCGTCTTGATCACCGTCAATGCCACACAGGGTGATGGTATGTGTCTGAGGGAGGGAGGAGAGGTATACAAGGCCCTACACAGAATGCAAGACACATGGAGATGAATTATAAAACTTTATTGGCTTGTTAAAAAAAATGAATGAATTCAGCAAGTACATTTATGGTCTATCCACATTGTTAAAACAGCACTTAAAAATAAAATAAAAATGATTATCCATTATTTACAGGAAATGTGAAAAAATGACTTTAAAACCTGGAACATTATGGGGAAAAACAGGACATGCTTATGATTCACAGATCTGCCTATGGATTACAGCAAATGGTTTTGAACAGGAAGTGAATGAAACCCAAGTATTTGTCTTTCTCTGGAATCTCTTGCTAGTTTTTTTTTTTCCTCCTTCCATTTTTTCCTTTTCAGCTTTATTGAAGTGTAATTAGCAAATAAATTTGTAAGAAAATTAAAGGGTACAATGTGACGATTTGATATACCTAAACATTGTGAGCAGAATCTCTTGCTTTTTTATATTTGATTATGTTCCATTCATAAATGGAAAAATAAAGGGGGTTAAAATCTCCATTCTTTCCTTCGTTTCTCATGCAATTTTTTTTTCCATGAAAACTAAGACGCGGCCAATAGCATCCTATCTCGGGTGCTCGCTAATGAGCATCCCAAGACTCCACTGTAGCTTTTGCCTGAATGAAACCCAGAGAGATCTCACCATCAGAATCAGATGGCCAGGGGGTTCCCTCGTCCCTGATGACCGAAACAAGGAAACAGACTAACCCGAGTGGAAAGCCGCCTTCTGTGACAACTGTTTTCATGTCATCCTCTGGGTTGGGATTTCTGTTCACTTAATTCCATCTGGCAGCACCCCACAGAAAATTATATTCTTGCCCTGACTGGGAGAGTCCTTAACCTTTCAGGTTAAACCCGGACTAAACCTTCCTGGTTTAACCTTCCTGGACTAAACCCGGCACCACTCGTGGGCACTGCAGGTGTGTGAACACAGCAGAAATGGCGACCTCTGCCCCAGTTTTCTTGGAGTCCAGTCTGTGAGACCCCAGGGGGCCCCCCCGACCTTGGCTAGACAGGAAGGGCACAGCCCACAAGGCTGGCCACGGGCACCCAGTGAAGGTGCCGGATGATACAAGTTCCATCCCTCCAGCGGCCCTCTCTCTGTCTCTGGTCTGGACGAGGAAAGGTGAAATGAGCTTCTCCTGCTGTGTGAGGGGATGAGATGAAAACCAGGGAAGAGTCTAGACAGAAAGTGCCAGAACAGTGGAGAAGTGCATCCTGTGGCCTGCGGTGGCATGAGAGAGGTTAGCTGTGGCCCCATTCACGTTTGGTCTCATGTTGCAACGAACAACAAGAAGAAGCATGTGCAAAGCAACCAAGAAAGCAAAGGGAAACCAGCCCTCTTGTTTACCATGGAGTCAGTTTAGACCGCTAGAGACGAAGAGAGAAAAGTCAGGAATTTCACGCAGATCGAGAGAAGAAGAGAGACAGGGGAAGCGCCTCCATCACACGCGCTCCTGGCAGGGAGTTAAATTCCTGCCTTGCTCTCCTTGAGCTGGTGGTGCCTCGTATGGCCCTGCAACCATGGCCTTGGCTCTGTCTGGGGGGGGGGGGGGGGAGTCTCGACACCCTAACTACCCGGGTGTCCTTCGGAAGAGCTGGAAGCAGCAGCCCACCCCCTCTGCCCTGTGTGGTGGGCAGGTCCGCCCTGTGTGGTGGGCAGGGGCTGAGACAATTTCCTTCTCCCCTGTGCCCCCTACTTTTGGAAAGAACATTTGATTGATCAAATATGAAATGGGTCTGGGCTGAGAGACCGGGAGTGAAAACACAACAATTTCTCCCATGGGGGAAGCTTCTTTGGCCCTTTTGGCCTCAAACTGGTGTCTCTGGGGACATCAGTGGAGTTGCCATTGTCTCTTAGTGTGTCTCAGCTGCCTCCAAGGATCTCAGAGGGACCCCATTTAAGACACACGGCCTGAGCCAGACCTCCTGAGGTGGCAAGCCTGTTTCCCGTTTCCCAGCAGCCACACCAGTGCATCAAGGACCCGTGAAGGGGCCTGCGTGCCCTCCCATCAAGTCCCATCCAAGGGGGACAGGCAACAGCGACCCTGGTGAAAAGAAGGCCACGTCTGACAAAACAGGAGGCAGGCTTTCTAGGTTGTCAACAGCCCCTCAGAAGTGGGGCCAGTCTGGAGTGGAGGGAAAACAGTGTCTCGAGAGTCCCAGGCAGGGGGCAGAGCCGAGAACCCAGCTACTGGAAGTCCCAGGAGAGCCCCAAAGGTCAGGGGCACGCTGCAGATCCCTGGGGCCCCAAACTCCATGGCGGAAAAGCTCTCAACTGCTACACTGGGAAGTGTGTTTGCAAAAGAAAGACAGTAGGAAACAGAGGAACAATGATGTTGCTTTAAGACAAAAGTAACAAACTAGCAGCCCGCAGACACGTTTTGTTGGCCTACATAATGTTTTAAAAATAACTGAGCCAACTCTTTAAAAATAGGGACATTTCACATTAAAAAAAAAAAAAAATCCAGGTTTCAAGTTTCTCTTAAAGAATCAGATTTGGGAATCCAGGGCCCGGTTCCTGGGAGGCAGGAGTTGGCTCCGCAGGGCTGTGCGTGCCCGTGCCCAGCGCACGCCCTTTACGAAGGGCACCTGCCTGGCACTGAGACGCCAGGTCCTGGTCGGGGGGCAACGAACTTGATTTCAGCAAAAATGCTGCCTGGCCTTTTCTAATGCTAAAAAAAAAAAAAAAAAAAAAAAAACCACGATACGTATCATTAGGAAGCTGTAAAAAGATGTCTTGTAGGGGACATAAAAAAGCAAAAGATGAAAGAGGGTGGTCTGGAGGATAGAAATGAGGAGATATGTCACTGCCTGTGGTCTTCAGGGATTACAGAAAAATGAAAAGCAAGGAACACAAGAACCATATGAAACAATTTTCTAATAGCCTGCTGTTTTCATCGTTCCCTAGGAGATGTCAACTGCTCTTTGATATATTAAATTGCCTTATCTGTCCACTTCTCTTCGTTTTAAAACAAAAATCTACCCTGCAAGTCTTCTAGCTATTGAGTACAAATTTTTTTTTTTTTCCTTTTGAGTCTGGGAAACGTACAAAATAGTTCTTAAACAATTCATTGCCTTTTTCTAGTTCCATGGAATAAAATACAAAAGGTGAAAACAAAACAAAACAAAACAAAACAAAAAACCTTGTACCGCATGGCCGATATTTAAGAATGCTTGAGGTACTAACAGCCTCTGCTCGGCTCTCAGTGTGAATTTCCTTTTCCTTCCAGGATTCAAGATTTCTGCAATTAGCTGGGCTCTTGGTAAATCGACAACTTTGGGAGAGATCAAAATCTAAGTGGTGACAGGACATGTCATTTAGCAAAGAGCAAGAAAATGGGAATTCAGGGAATACTCAGATTCCCCCCAACACCATGGGCCAGCTGCTCTCCCACTCAAATGTGTCTTTGGAAAGCACAGGTTTGGGAACAAGCAGCCCGTGTATGCTTCGGAGAAACTGCCCCTCTGTCGGAGGCAGGGGTATGGAGTAGCCAAGTTCAATGCTGTAATCCATAGGACCCTGTGAAATGTCTGTATCAAGCAATAACATACTTAGTGGCTAATGTAAAAGATACAGTATAAAATATTCATCATGGATAATCCTTTTATATCAAGTGGTACCTAAATGGATCCTGGTTTATTAAGATTAATGCCTGGGTTACACAGGATGCAAAACAATGTTTCCAAACACGCTGGACTAGTTAAAACTTTATATCCTTAAAGCTGAACTGCAAAACTTGAGTAACTATTTCCTATTTCAAACCCCCCCCAAAAAAGGAATTTTTTTCGAATATCAGTAAGATTCCCGTCCAGCCACGGCGTTGATGAGCATGACTTCACGGTCAGAGCTGATCCTGCTTTCAAGCGAAATGTTCCGGGCCTGGCTCTGCCGTCCACCTCATGAGAAAAGTTGAGGGGAGGAGGGGTGAGGGCAACCGAACCTGTCTGCGGGACAGGGATCCTACCTGGCACAGGCCGCGCGAAGCGGACCAAGGTCACTACAGTGGCCAAGTGAGGGAAACAGGGGTCTGTGATGGGACTGAGGCTGGGACGCGGGATCTGCTGATCCTAGGCTACCCTCTTGCAATGAGGCTGGATCTGATCAAGCACAGACTCATTACCTCTGTGCTGCTGGGGTCAGGAAGAGCCTTCCTGCCCGTGAAAACCAGCAGCAGTGTAGTATGGAGTAGGGGACTATCCTTCTTAGAATATGGTCTCCTGCTCCCAGCAGGCCAGCCATTCTGCCCGCAGACCTTTTCAGAGTAGAAAAGCTACAGTTCTGTCATGGGAACAGCATGAGATACTGCGGCCTTCTCACTAGGAAACTTCTAAAAAGCAGGAGGATCGCAGGGGGCACATAAAAGGACAAGCGCGCCCTATGTGTCTGTTTCGCTCTTGTAGTTATTCTGAAACTGACTACGTCTAACCTAAATCTACAGCCCCCGACCACGGAACTGCTTTTATTTTTCGCCTGCTAACAAACTTTAGAAAAATCATTAGCGTTGATTGCATGACTCTGGACCTTTATTGCCAGTGAAGGAGAGGGCCTCTCAGTGGCCTTGCCAAGTCCCCACAGCGATGCCCTTAACTTTCTCAGTCGTTTCATTGTAGAAGGAGAATAGAGACTTCTGAATTCAGTCTTCATTACACATCAACAGAAAACAATACTAAGCTACATGTTACGTGGAGATTAGGCTGTTTAGTGTGTTCTTATACCTGTCTCTAAATTTAGATTTTTTTTTTTTAAACTTTGCAGTTCACCTTTAAATGAACAGAAACATAAGAATTAATACATTTCCAGTATGGTCAAAGAGCACTCCTTTCCAAAGAGAAGCATAATCCAATGGACTTCCATGTCACTTTCTTATTTGAACAATTGCAAGAACAAAAGAGAAGCATTAATTTAAGATGTTTTCTTGAGTGTTTGCTTAGCAGCCTGGGAGCTGCCTCTGCAGCAGGTGCTCCCCAAACACAGCTCACGACAGCCGCAGGCTTCACACGGGACCTCCTGCAAACACCACCCACAGCTACCAGAAAACCCCCAGCTGCGCGGCACCTCCCGGGAGAAGCCAACGCCCGTCCCAAGAGTCCAGCTTACAAGGCAGCATCAACCAACAAGCACCACAGCCCCCTTCTCTGTCTTTTCCTTTATTTCAGCTACCCATCCAGTGGGATCTTATGAAACAAAACAAAACCTAAAAGAAACACAAAATAAAACATAAGTCATGCTCAAAACAAAAAGCAATGGAAATTAACATACAAGCATAATCAATTTTAAAAAGAACTTAATAAATAGTCAAAATCAAGACACAACATGGAATATGCTTTAAAACATAAAGGAATAGATAATCACAGAACAGAAATTGGGAGAAAAACATGCATCTTATTGTCAAGCCACGTGGTTTTAAACTTCCAAACCGATTTTACGTGGCCCAGGAAACACAGGAAAAACATGCACATAGCTCTGCACAATGGTCTCAGATGTTAACATCCTAATTCAAGGAGAATTGTGTGTACAATATAGACGAGCCCTGGAGAATTTTTATGCATAGCAAAGAAAAAAAAATAAAACTCAACAACAAATATCTACCCAAATACTGATTTTCTTTCCCCACTTCATCAGATTATTTCTAAAATGATAGATTCATTACTCAGCAACCAGATCAGAGAACTGGCTAGCTTCAGCTGTGAAATACTGGACCACACAAAGATTTAGATTCTTTTCCAGGAATCCTAATATTAAATAATTAATTGCCTAAACTCACTGAAGTACCATACCATATACATAACATTCACACATAGATAGATGGAACATCCATTATATAACACATGATATGTAGCATACATATGTGGTATATTGCCTTATATTGCCTTATTGCATGTATAAGACATGTAGAATATGTAAATATTATATATGTAATATGTAATAATATTAATTAATCCTGCAGACATTAATTGAGCAGTGACCAAATAGGAGACACTACAGTAGACGATACGAAAATAAAGAAAATGGACCTCAAAGACTTCATTGTCACGCAGATGTAGAAAGATGAACACATTACTTGCACAAATAAATAACAGCTAATCCACTTGGTACCAAGCTTTCTTCTATGCTCTTTGTCCAAACAAGCCCTCTTAAGTTCCCAATAACCCTATGAGGTCGGTTCTATTATTGCGCCCACTTTCCTGGTGAGAAAACGGAGGCCTCATGGGCAAAGCACTTTGCTGGAGGCCTGACAAAGTGTGGGCCAGAGATCAGATTCTGACCCAGGAGCTTGTCCTCGGCAGCCACCTTGCCCTGGCACTGTGGGGAGGACCAGATCCCTCCACCTTCCCTAGGAAAACCCAGCGAGAACAGGGGAGATTCATCCCATCAAGTTCTTGCGTGTAATCTGCATGAATTGTCATCAGATCCCTGGGAGACAAAATCGATGATATCATCGTAGAAACCCTCAAGACATGCTCAAGTTCAGCTTCGGAAGGCGCTTCTAAACCCAGCCCTCCAGACTCTGGATCTTCTGCAACCTGGAGTCTGGTCTGCCAGGCGCTGGTGTCATCTGCCTCCAGAGCTGTAATTACCACCACCGATCTGTGTCATCATGTACAACAACACTACAAGAGTCTACCAAGCTCATTTCCACGGCTCTTCTCCCTCCCGCCCTTCCAAGTCTCAGGAAAAACACTCGATACGGACGCCAAACATCGCTCATGGATTTAATCATCCACGAGGCACGGAGCACGCAGGACGTGCACAGCGGAGCCAGGGAAGGCTCCTTCATTCCGGACATGAGTGTCTTTTCTCCAAGTCCAGCCTCCAGGCAGGCATTAGTGCCCTGGCTTTAGGATGCACTGCGACACATAGGACAAGCATGCTAAACACACTAACCAAACACCTTGGGGTTCTAAAAGGGTGGGTCTCAAATTCCTTCCCACTGAAACAATAGGATTAATATCAGGATATCAAGTTTGCCAATAAAAACAGGAGGAACTCATTGATACAACTAGAAGACATCATCCCCAATCCAAAAGACTGGATTCAATATATCACTCACTCTTTGCACATTTAATTTTGAAAAGCATTTGACTTTAAAACAGTAATAATAATAGAACGGACTAAACTGTTAAAGTGAGCCCGATTTCGTTCCAATGGGTTGACGGCACAGGAACTCTTACGCGTTTATTCACGCCAGTGTGTTTACAGCAGGCCCAAGCCCCCCCTTCCCTTGCTTCCATTTGCCATTTTCCTCCCCGAGGCCCGCCCAAGCTTGTTATTACAGTTTGGGAAATAATGCGCTTTGCCAGATGGGAGATCTCGGGGCTGCCATTCACTCAGGCTGCAACTGCATCCGCCCCTACTTAAACAGATGTCAAGTGTCCCTCTTCAACCTCCTTCTGCTTTGCCTTTCGTGATGCATCCTTCTCCAAGAACCGTACCTTGGTGCCACACGCCCACACCACCAGCGGAGTAAAGCCAACCAGAATAACACACGGGACGTCTTGTGAGGAAAAGCCAGGCTGCTGCAATGATAAGCCGTGCACTGTGTCAACATTCAACTGCTACTACCTCCTCCCTCCGCCTCCAGGAAGGCAAGTCAGATTCTTCTCTGATACACTTGATCTTCCCAAGCCCACTGATACACTAGAGATACGTCGCCAGATAGTGAAAACCAGTCTGATTTCAAGATTTGACTCTTTTTTATAAGGAAATGTACCCGGTGCTTCCTATTTCTAAGGAGTTGATAGCAAGATTCAATCAGGACCCCAGTTTACCTACCAGGACCTCCCTAACGTTTGCCTATTCGAGTTATAAGAAACTCAAGGAAAGGGACACAAAATGATATCAAACAATAGATCATTATTTTCTCCTAGTGAGGGGGAAAGTTTTTAGACCACAACAAATGGCTGAACATCTTGTGGGTTTAGCAGCCAAACGAGCTGTCTAGCTTCTGAGCCTGAAATATAGATATTTTGACAATGTGACATTCTGAAGGATTTGCAGCATTCCGATGGTACATGGTAGTTATCGTGAGAATGGCTCTTTTATCAAAAAAAAAAAAAAAAAAAAAAAAAAGAACGAAAAAACTTGCGAGAAACTTTGCCACTGCTGCCGGCACGAGCTGATCTAAATAAGAACAAGGATAAAGCAGGTGCTGTCAAAAATGGGATGTAAAGTCGAAAGAAGAGAAACCCAGGATGTGTCCTAAAACTCCGTCCCTGCTGCTTGCTGATTTCAGATCTGCTCATTGACCTCTTCAAAGGGATGGACTGGGCGGGGGAGGTGAAGGTCAGAGAAGCCGCTGTGCTTTCTTTACCACTGGCTTCCGATCCATTTAGATTTATTTACATTCAAACGTGCACACATTTCCCTCCTATAACTCAGAAGCAATCAGCCATAAAATGGCAAGGATCTGCAGCACATTTAAATTAGCAGCAATTTATCTGGAGCAAAAGGAAAACTGCTGAGTGGAAAGGAAGCGAAAGGAACGGAAGAAAGACGCAGCTGTTTGTCTAAAAAAGCAAATCTTATCTCATTTGGAGAATTCAAGCAGCGAACTGCCAACTTGGGCGTCCGTGTGGCATGCTGCCACTTTGGAGACCGGATGGTGGCCCGGGTGCCAGCAGAGTGGCTCACCTTCCTCAGAGAGTAAAGCAAAGGCTTCTTGAACCTTCTGGGAAATGTCTACCAAGTAAAATCAATGGATAAATTCCTATGTTTCTCATCGCACTAGGCACCTCGAACCCAGGGAATGCAGAGAGCTTTCCATCACCCTTTAGACCTGAGCTGGGTGTAATTCTGCTTTATTTCAACACTGGGGCTTAAACACCCATTGTCCTAATTTGACATTTGTGGAGCATCTAATATACGTTGGTTGTTACACTAACGATCCCTTGCCATCTGCCTTTTCTATTTTCTAAGTGACTTGCTAGATCCACACGGCCAATGTGATGTGTCCAAGGTCATCCACAAATCCAAACTCAGACCCTCTGGGCCATCAGTCTGTCTTATACAGTGGCATCACCTGTAGCAGAAAGCCAGGTCCTGGAGCTTCCGTCTTCAAGATCATTCCAGAAGTTGCTTCCCCATCCTTCAGATACCACTGTCCCTTCCTGAGAACAGGCTTTGTCCACATGCCATCTCTTGCCCAAGATCCCCTGCCACCCAGCAAGCTCTCCTTACAGAAGCCTTTTCTGTAAGGCTTGTAAACGCAAAAGCCATTTCTACAGCATTTAGTTCACAGGCCTCCCAGCCTCTATGACATTCAATTCCATTCATTCACATAGCCCACGTCTCTACCTTTTTAAACTTGTATTTCTTTTCTACTTCCCTGTATCCTAAACTATAGGGCACAGGATGGCAAAGAGAGCACGTCTAGCCATCCTCTCTGCTTGCACAATACCAAGGTGCCTTGCACAGTGCCTTGCACAATACCAAGGGTGGAATGCATTTTGAGTTTTAGAATAGTGATGTCTAAACTTTGAGTTTTATCAGAGGACTTTGATGGACTCGGTAACAGAGCCAAAACAGAGGGGAGTGGAACGTGTGACACAAGGTAGGATTTACTGTGTCTCACTCGTAACTGGGCTCATCAACGCACTTCAAAGCTTCCTGCAAAGAGTCACGTATTTGCTCGGAAGTGCAGTGAAAGTTACAGTTAGACACGCAGACACCCAGTGAGTGCCTCCTGCAGCATTTTAAGCTCCTGGGGAAAAGGTGCCAGACTCAGTTTATTCTTTCTTGTGATGACCAAAACCACTGTGGGCGTTGGACAAGGAAAACTGTTGACCATTTCTTCACAGAAGATGAACAACTAAAAATAAATGGCTGAGGATGGTCAGCAAGGTTTTCCAAGCTCTGGTTTGACTTTACAAAATACAGTTTAGTTACGAGCTGAAAGTTAAAGCAGGAAACACAAAGTTCTTGGCAAACTCGGCAGTGTAAGGAAAGCCAAAGCTATTGCACAATTAAAACTCAAGGATTCTAAGGAGGATGTGGTCCGATCAGCAGGGCCTAATGACAAGTGTCCCAGGGCTCAATGGCTCCCACGTCAGGGACTTCAGAAAAGATCAATGATATGGTCTCTATCTGGGGAATCACCTAAAAATGCTACAAGTAGAGTAAGAAAAAAAAAAAAAAAAAAGACTGAGTTTGTGGTCGAAGAGCATTAAGATTAAGCAACCACGCTGAGACACCCCAATTTATTGTTCTCCCGTGGGGTGTGTCAAGCCTTCTGGCTCCCTTCAGTGAGTATATATTGCAAAATCCATAGGGTAGCTCTTTGCAACAGGAAATGACATCTTATAGCCATCATTCCGCAGTTCCCAGACCAGAGAAGCTTGCCAGTAACTCTTCCAGTACACGTGGACATGGAATTAGAATTCTCCATACAGAAGACCATGCATTCCCTGCTGCCAACAGAGATTTGTGTCTGGCTTTGCTTTTGCTGAAACACTCTAGCTGGCAATTCTTCTGAGTCTACTAGAACCTTCCATGTCCAAATAGGAGAAAAGTGGCCCCAAACCTATAACTTAATTAACTTACAGCGACGTCAGATTTGCAAGAATCTCCAACATACCCAGTGGAAGGTGCCTGGCTCTGCTCAAGCATGGCCGAAACCATGACACGCAGACCACAGATAAGTTTCTAGAAGAATCAATTACGCATAAAACAAGCAAGAGGAAACAAGTGCCGAGGGTCGGCCTGAGCTTGACTGATGATGACCATGACGGTGGTGGTGAAACTAAGCAGGGCATGGGAGGAGGACGAGCAGAGAGAGGAGAAGGGCTTCAAGCAAGAGGAGTCTCTGTCAATGCACGCGGGAGGCCTCAAGCATGTAAAGGGGGTGGCCACGGTTATTGGAGAGTGCAAGGAGAGATCAGAAAGTCGCAGAGCAGGATTCGGAGTGCAAGTCCAAGGTTGAGCTGACCCACAAAGGAAGAGAGAAAGTCAACATCTAGTCTGTGCTGGAGCGTCGCTTTTTCAAGAGGCATCCCAAGCCCTAGCTCTGAAACAAAAGTCTGAAGACTGTTCCCATTAAGGATGCTTGCTGAGAAGGAAACAGTCAGGTGGACTTTCCTGTGTTCCCTGTCTGCCTCATGTTGCAAAGCCTGGAGGTCAGAGCGGTTAATGGTTCCAATTAAGCAGAGAAGATCAAACAAATTATCTTCACTTGAGTAGAGGTAGCTTATAAATCTCATCTGCATTTCAACGAGCTCAGGGCACAAGATAATGAAACCCCAAACACCACGTATTCCAGAATGCAAAACAAAGAGAGGTGGGGTTGGTAATCCCAGGAACTGGCTACGCTAAGCTAAACTCTGAGTTACCCACCCACCCCCAGCAGGACAGGAGCAAGGCCTTCGTTTTGTTTGGTCGTGGACATCTTGCAAAGTAGGTTGCCTCTGGAAGAGCTACCAAGTCCACTCGGGGAACGGAGCTCTGGCTTTGCACAGAGTCCGGCCTGGGTGGTCACTCCCCAACCCTGGGATGGCTCCTGTGTGTGGCTGCCACATCACCTCCTCCTCACTGTCACCTGCCCCCACGCAGTAACATTACCTTCCACGGCCCATCGTCCTGTTCCCAGGCCACAGAGCTGTTCTATACAGGAAGCTCCAGAGATAGATATGTCCCTGGCCTCAGCCTTCTCTCTAGAAAAGTGGAGGCACCCCACCTCAGAGAGAAACACAGATTATGGGGCAGGAAGGAGGCCCTTCCCCCCAAACGCACGCTTTAGCTCTAGTGCCTTTTCCCCCAGAACACCGCAAGCAGAACAACTTCCTCATCTCGAAGTCACCCTGCTGGGACAAGCACTAAAACATGCCTCTGCTCCAAGAGGGGCAGTGTTGGGCTGGGAAGAAGATTCATCATGCCATTGGCCAGACTACCTGGGACATAACTTGACACTGCTCTGTAAAGCCAAATTTAAAATCCCATATTGGACCCTGCAAAGGTATATCCAACTCTAACCCTAAAGTTTATCCTGCATCCTAGCAAGGGTCATAAGTCTGAACGAGCACCAGCCCATTCACACCCCAAGAACAGGATTCACCATCCAAAGCTGCTTCCTCGTCAGGAGGAACCCTCGGGGTCTGGTGTCACAGCCCCTGGCTCGGCACAGCCCTTTCTAGTAGCACGGAGCCCACTTAAGAAGCCTTGGTAAAATGGAGAGCTTATTTTATTCTCAGTAGGAAGCTGGAGAAGTACGAAGGCAGCTCTTGTTGTCACCCTTGGATGCATCAGACTGAGTCAGCCCACAGAACCTGCGACTTGACCCAAGCTAGCCCTGTGTTCTAGAAGCCTCTGCTGCTCCTGACATTTTTATTTCTCAAAGAGCTCATTTTGGAACAAGTCCACACCGTGAAGCCGTCCAACTCTCTTACTAACACCTCAGAACGTCTTACGGCAGCTGAACACGGGCCAACCCCAGCGATTCTACCTGGCAACACCCTTTCCTGACACAGATGAGGAGGATTCTACTCTAAGACCCTTCAGAATCGTTTCGTTCGGGTACAATCTCTCCACAGAGAAAACTCTGGGTTTTAAAGAGAGTGCATTTTTACACATGCCAGCTTTCACAGCTTATTTTCCTTTTTAAATAAAGTATGCATGGCATATACGGCAAACCAAACAGGACAGCTTGGTTAAGAATTAGAGCAGTCATGCCAAGAATCAACCAGAACCAAGATACAGGGAAAACGATGTATTTTGGTGGTTGTTGCAGTGGTAGTTGTTTTTTAATAAAAATTTAATGCATCCAAACATCTGACATTATTTTAAGAAATGCTTTCCAAAATGCACAGGAAGTTCTTTGCTAAATCAAAATGATTAAAAGGGAAGGGCTATTTACCCTGTAACTCTACACACATTCTTAGTTTAAAACAGAAACCAGGATCTACGTGAGCACGAGAGGCATTCAGACACCTAGGATGGACCAGTGCTTTGCCTTACGTGAAAGCAGAAAACATTTTTCAATGTCACCCAGATGAAAGGACGCAGTATAATTACATGTGCATAGCGGGGAAGACTGGGTTATAAATTAGTTTTTTTTTTCATTCTTCATAATTATGGCCATTTACCATCCACCATTTAACTATACAATTTCCTGGACCTTTACTTCCAGCTACTATTGGAACTAGAATTTTAATAAGCACAGTTACCCCACATTGATGATCTCCTTTGGCAATTGTGTACTAGCAGATTCATTTTCACAACGGAGCCTGAAAGACAGCTGGTGTGGCTGGTTAGACAGCAAGAAGCAGCCTGAAGCCAGATAGACCTGAGTTTGGATCCTGTCCCTCCCCTTCCTGAGCTGTGCAGCTCTGGCCAAGTCAAGCAACTTCTCTGAATCTCAGTTACCCAACACTAGTTACAGATGAAATAAGTCTACCATAGTGGGATAACTAGAACACGAGTATCTAATACTGTCCATGCCACATACAAGTTCCTCAGCTTGGGGTAGCTGCTCAAATTATGACTCTTAACATTTAGACAAAGTGCCAAGTCTTAGACCTCCCAAAGTATCCTCCTAGCTTAAAAAACTACAGCTGGAATGACCCTGTCATTGAAGACAGTTCTAGGTTTTATCAAATATGTGTTATTTACCAAAAATATATTAAGGAAGATCAACTGCTGACCCTGAAAGTTCTAGATTTGAGTATGATGCTTCCCCTTTAAAAGCCCAGTTGGAGTACTTTTCTGATTGCAAGTTATGCCCCAGTTTGTGTTGTTGTGGTTTATTTTTGTTTGTTTCTTTTTGGTGTTGTTTTTTCACTCTGCTATAGCAGAACTGGGGGGAAAGAATAGTAAAGCTAAGTGCCAACCAGAAATGAAGAGACCCCGTTTCCTAAAACAGTATTAAATAATATAAGCAAGACAAATATGGCAATTTATAAAAATCATGTTTCTCTATACCTTTCCAGGTATATATAAATCATATTTCACGTGCTTCTTTTGGGAAGGAGACTATCACTTGCATATGAAGTGAAAAGGAGGTTAGTGCTTCCATTTTATACATAAAAATATTTAGGTAGAAGGGGGTTAAGTGATCCTACTTTGTTTGATCCAAGGACATGTTTCATTCATTCATCAATCACACAGTAATAAACCAATTCCCAGGAAGATACAGGACATCTTTTTAAAATATGATCTCGTGTAATTCAGCTTAGCATTCTAGGACAAAAAGTTCTCTGGCTTCCTTTCCAAAGCAAGGACTTCTGTTATCCACCAAGAAGTAAGTGTTTCAAAAACCAAAGGGACTTGAAAATAGGTGAACGCTGGCTACCCCAACCACTGGGGTGTGGCTGGGATGCTCTCTCTCTACTCGTTGGAACCATCCTGCCTTTGCGCTTTCCTGATTTCCCATCATGAGCCTAAGCAGTGAGCTCTAACCTTGCATACAGCTCAGCAGCCACGGCAGATCATTACTTTCAACTGTATTTTCAAAGATAGGCCTAAATATACCCTTCGTTAGGAGCTATGGGGTGAAATCTCAAGAAAGGAACTTGGCTCAAAAATTCCATCTTCACATGCCTGGAGTAGTAGGGTACTCTCTGTTAGAGCCCTGGGGAGGCTGGACCATAGCCATCAGAGCCATCGGAGGCCATGCGCTGGGTCATGCCCTTTCCCAGGAGGCAAGGTATCTTTCCAGGCCAAAATGGTGGCCGTGGCTGGTGATACCACTCGGAGCCTGAAGGCTGGCCAGTGCCAGAGATTTCACATCCATGGAAGAAAGTGTCTGAGAACAATTCCATAGCTTCAGTTCCCCTTCCAGAACACAGAAAGTTTTCACCTCCATCCACTGCTATAGGAATCCACAGTTCCATAAGTGGGGAATACACACAGATGACAAACATGAAACACATCTCAATTGTCCTAGACACCTCTACTAGCTGCCCGGAGGCCAGGAAGGAGCCTCTCAGCAACACCTTCTTCTAGACCCAGAGTTGCTTCAGAGGCATTGCCTAGTTTCTACTTCCTAGCATCTTCCAGCAGCAGCTAAATGAACCAAACTCTAACTAAATTTAACGGGCTAATTGCACCTAAATTACAGTCACAAAGCCCCTTCAGAAGATTCAGTCAATTTCTTGAGGGAGAAAGTAAATGTTTTACTATATAATTATAAACTTAATTAACATAAAATAAATTAATTAGGGACTTGTGCTGGTAATGAACACCATGGTTTAGCTGTTTATTGCTGTAGTTTCCAGGGGAAGATAAACCTCGAGAAGAGGGCTAACTTCTACCTCAAACCGAATTCCATCCCCCCTCTCCCACTCCACTCAACTGCTTGAGTTCTGGGTTAGCCTCTGTGGCATGGCGTCTAAATCCTACAGTATTCCAACAATGGATGGTTTCTGTGCTAATCTCTAGGAAAACAAAAACAAACAAAAAAAAGACCCCAAAATGAAAACAACACACCCCGTCCTAAACCATCCCAGCTACAATAGTTCCGAGCTGGCAGCTCATGAAAATAACAGATGATTTTCCAAAGTGATGGTTTTCTGTCCCGGAGTATAATGACAAAACTCACCTAGAGCCGAAACAACCATCTGCCACAGATTGTTCCGCGTGGTTTGTTTGCTTGTTTGTTTTTTTAATTCTGAGAAAGAATTCAAAATTGGTACTGGCAAAGAAGGATGATTTCAGAAAAATGACCCAGTTTCCAACCTGTATTTTCTCAACTGTTGTCCTACTTTTTTTTTTTTTCTTTTAATCTGATGAAGGAGAGGAAGCTGAGAAAAGGAGCTTTTGAGGGTGATCTCCGTGGCACAAGGTAGGTTTGGGGTAAATGAAAAAAGTTTCAGGTAAGTGTCCATAATTTCTAGGAACCACGATGTGTCTCTCTCATATTTGTCTTCTCCTACACTGCTGTGTGGCTGGAGACGAGTCATACCCACAGGGATGTAGAAAGAAGAACGGTCTAGAGTGTGGGCTCTGATGCTAGAATGTGCCCTGACTGTGTGAGGTCAGCAAGCTGCCTCAGTGTCCTCATCTGTGAAATGGGGCTGATGATAGTACTTAATTCAGGGCTTCTATGCAGAGTAAATAAGCTAATACATGTCACGTGTTTGGAAATATGTCTGGCACATAATACGTGGTCCATAAATATTAGGTATTTCCATTATCTTCAGACGCTAGTGCTCAGCTTTTGTCCCTTTGAAATAGCTGGTGTTTCATGTTCAAAAAGAGCTGTAAATGTTTAATGGACAGGTCTGGTTTGTTGGACAAACTAGTCCACACACGCACCAAAGGAAAAAGAATTAAGGACCAAGACTGTGAACAGAGAATCCTCTTGTTCTGGTAAGATTTCTCTCCTCGGAGCGCCTGGGTGGCTCAGTGGGTTAAAGGCTCTGCCTTCAGCTCAGGTCATGATCCTGGAGTCCTGGGATCGACCCCCACATCGGGCTCTCTGCTCAGCAGGGAGCCTGTTTCCCCCCTCTCTCTCTGCTTACTCTTCTGCCTACTTGTGATCTCTGTCAAATAAATAAAAATCTTAAAAAAAAAAAAAAAAAAATTCTGTCCTCTCTGACTCTGACAACTTTGGTGAAGAAAGGAAACTCAAAGACCCCAACCCTGGACCATGCACCCAGCCAGTCTCACCCTCTCACTTAGAAACAAGGAAGAGAAGTTTCTGAGAGCTTGAGGAGTTTGTTCAGTGGCAGAGAGCCAGCAAAGGGCAAACTCGAGACCCTTGTTAGTGTGTTGGCTACAGACTTCGAGCTGGATCGAAACGTCAACATGGCGAGAGTCTCTCTCATGACGGGCGGAAGCCAAAGACAGAAATGAAACCGGTTGTTTTTTGATACGAAAGTAAACATCCTGATGCCTCTGGCCTGGGAGTTCTGAATTCATATCTGCTTAATTACCCACATATTTTACTGTATTTTATTTTTACCCGAAACTTGATTTCCACATGGTGGGAGGGAAGCAGAACCTGGGGGCCCAGTGTTCAGCTATCATGGAATCAACCCAGGACTGATTTCTACAGGGGCTGGCAAACGTTTTCTGTGAAGGGCTGAACAGTAAATATTTTCAACTTTGCAGACCATACGGTCTCTGTCACAACTACTCACTCCACCACCGTAACGCGAAAGCAGCCATACAATATGTAAAGAGTGAGCTGGCTGTGTTCCAATAAAACTTTATTTATAAAAACAGGAAGCAGGTCACACTTGGGCTGTAGTTTACCGACCTCCAATTAATGCAACCACCTACCTGATGCTGTTTTTACCGTCTCTCTTTTACTTTTTCCCAACTTAACCCACCTCCTTAAAATGAACGTTCATACTGTTTCACTATTCTTACGAGGATGTGATCAACAAGCAATAGAATCGAATTTATTGTATACTAGGAAGAAAAAGCCAGCATGAATTTATGAAAACTCTAAATTATGAAATATATTTAAAGAAATACACTTTTATTACTTTCATATACATATAGGAGTTGAAATTAAGCCAATAAAACATTTCCAGCTTGTTTGGCAAGTAGGGGGTAATTCAGCCCTTATCCAAGAGAAAGGAAGAAATTGAAATTGTATAATTCATCAACTTTTTTCACGAGATTTCTTCTAAAGGACTTCAAAAAAGTTTGTTCTCTAAGATGATGGTAGAGGATTCCCACCAGTCCCATGGTTTTTTCCACTGTTAATCGATTTGGGTACTCTTCTGCTCAGAAAAGATGTCCAAATACTCTATCCAATCAATTCCTCAGTAAATTAATTATCTGTATCAGCAAGAATTCTTAACTTCCAGAAAAGCTGGATAAATTGTAATCTTACGATATCATAGATTCATGCCATCTATGAAACACTGAACTTCCTGCTCTCTCTCTACGGGCCTCTAGCTGACCATTAGTAGACTGTGAGTTGTGTATCAAAAATTCATTTACAAACCCCTTTTCCCTTGCTTTCCACTACTTTGAGGGAGAAAAGCCAGTATACGTGATTTCCCAGTATCCCTCGAAGCTAAAGATGGGCATAATTCTTTGCGGCTGAACGATAGCTAGAAGTTCAGGGCAGGTGGGGTCCTCTCTTCCTGAATTAAAAGGCAAAGCCTCGCTGGAAGAAAACCTCACTGCCCTTCTTTCCTTCTATCTACTTGGAGCACAGATGTGATGCCTGGAAGACACACAGCCGTCTTGCGACCACAGAGTCATGAACATGAGGAAGAGGCCTACCTCTAAGGATAGCAGGAGGCAAGGTGCAAAGAGCCAGAGTGTCCCTGCCCGCATCATTAAGCCACCGTAAGCCTTGGACCCAGAACTCTTGATGTGGGAAACAAACTTGCGTTTCACTGACTGTTTGTTTCTGTTGGTTAATTGTAGCCAATGTGATTCTAAGTGACACAACTAAAGGAGGCTTTGGGTTTCTTTCTATTATTCTGGGGGCAGGGAAGAGAGACAGAGGAAGGAGGAGAGGGAGAAGCTGAGGGCTAGAAGGGCTCTAAACTCCTACCGTAGGAAAGGAATCAGCTCTCAGGTGACACTGTGGCATCTGGGTGCACGCGGAACTCTGCAACGGCCCAAGCTATGATAATGGGCTGGGTGGGGGGCCAGGGCAGAAACGCACTAAAGATGGCCATGCAGTGGCCCCACCTTTCCCATGCCTTTGAGAGGGCCACAGAGGTGACCCTGAGAGAGGGGTGATGCACTGAGTTGCATGACTCTGGGGGTCCAGGAGAAGAGGAGAACCAGGAGAAGAGAACCAAGCAAAGAAAAGACAGAGCCTGAGTAAATAACTCAGGGATTCAGACATGAGGAGGCACCGTGGCTGAACAACCTTGAGGTGAAACCCTAGGTTAGGGAGAACCAACAGAACCCCCTCAACATCTGAGGACTTGAGAGCTGGGTTGTGGCTGCTTCCACCAAAACCTTCAGGAAGCAGCTGTACCACATATGCCCCCACTTCTGGGAGAGCCGTGGGACGGCGTCCAGCTTGACCTGGACCCATGTGCACAATGGCTTCACGGAACCCTCTGGGTTTCCCAAGTGCCCTGAGCATCAAGCAAGGGCACCCACAAGTGCCTCTGTGCTCAAGAGGGGCACAGAAGGGGCCAAGACTGTCACTGGGTATGAAGGCAGCTGCTGAAACATGAGGGACACAGAAAGACCCATGCAGACCAGGTGCTGGGAGCCCCAGCAGGTCTGAGAATGTCAGCAGTAGAGACCCACGATGAAGGCCAACTCCCAACACCAAAGGCCAGCAGATATCAGCACAAGTTCGCTAAGAGGCAGTCCCCCACCATCACCACAGGTCCCCATGGGGGACAACAGATCCTACACTCACTGAGTTTACCAGACATGACAACCTGGAGAGGAAAACAGAGACCGTACATGTTAGACTATGGGAGGAGTTTTAACGTTTCCCCCAAATTTCACAAGATGTGCTTCTGCCTACCCGTATTCCTTACTGAAACACAGCGAGATGGAAATATGCCCAAGAAAAAGGGAGAGCCGATATTTTAGACCCAGACACAGAAAAGGAATCCAAGTCCATGTAACACTAGAGTCAACCTTCCAAAGTCCCTTCATAGCCAAGAACTTCCGTCCCTGTGGGATACCGGCCGCTGCCATATTTCAATGCATGAAAGAAGGAAGATTGGACAGTAACTCACCTCTCTCCCTCCCTGATTGTGTAAGGTCCTTTGTATACATTAACAAATGTAAACACGACTTATACTTGTAGCAAAGATGAGGAAACCAGGAAAATAAGTAACTCCCCAACAGCCAGTGAAACAGCTATATCCAGCCTCAAGGAGTACTGCATTGTTTTGTTGGTTTTTTTTGTGTTTTTGTTTTGTTTTGTTTGGGGAGCTTATTTTTACTGTGTAATTTGATCACCAATCTGAAACTGCTTTTGGACCTGTTTATTCTCTCCCAGAGAGGAAACGAAGATGCCATCAGTGGCCTTCACCCCATCCCATAAACAAAGGCACCCGTGGCAAGGTTCAAGGATGCCCCCATTTTCAGACGATGCCTCATTCTCATTTCTAGACAACTCCTCCCTAACCTCCTTTCTTGTAATTTAATATTTTCACAGATACAGTGTCCTCTCTAACTATGTGGTTTATCTACTGCCAAATACTGTAGACGAAGGCCAAAGTATTCCTACACATAGACATCGTCTGCCCCAACAGACACATGCGTCAGTACCCGAGACCCCAAGCCTCCCTGCATCACTAGACACAAAAAGAAGATGGCGTGCACTGGCATGGAGTCAACCGGCTTATCTGGATCTTCCTCATGTTCCAAAACAGGGACCAGCACAGTCTTTTGGTAATGGACCAGGTAGTAAAGATTCCCAGCTCTGCCATCTACATGGTCTCCCTCCAAAGCAACCAGTCTTGACTCTGCTGTTTCATGGGGAGAGCAGCCACGGACAATGCCAAGCAAATGGACATGGCTGTGATCCAATAAAACTTTATTAACAAAACCGGATTTGGCACACAGGCTCCCAGACCCCTATTCTGTAGTCATTGTTTGTTCTTCCCTCCCTTTGAAAGAGAACAAAACAGAAATTCCTTCCCATTAAAGGATCTCAGAATATAGAATAAGCTTATCTATGCTGCATGTCAAAATGCTTGTGGGGAAAAAATGAAAAAACCCTGTTTCATAAAATTATCATCTGTGTTTGTGACTGGGGAAACCAGTGCCGAGGGCCGGCAGATGTGCCCGAGGCAGCACAGCGTTTGTGGGACGCAGCTGGAGAAGGGTTCCTGGTGGCCACATTCTCCATTCCCAGCTTCACCATCGGAGAAATGCTGCCTCTCAATTAGTAACGTACAAATAGTAGTATTTTCATTATGACTCATGCTCTGCAATTTAGGTCATGCCTACGGCAATCAATAAAACTCTCCACTTAGATTCTCCATGGCTAATTTGATGCCCCCCCTTCCTCTGCCCCTAAACTGGGGGATTTTTTTTTTTTTTAGTTGTTTTTCAATTAAGCCAATTTGTCACAGACACCTCTGTTCTCCATAGGGTATTTTCACCCAATTTCTCCTTTGTTTTGAAAATAGCAAAGTGGGCGAAATGCATGCCCAAGTGTTTGGCTCAAACCACTACAGTTTGTGCAAGGAGTGACTGTCAACAGAAGAGAGACCTCTCAGCGATCACACACACACACACACACACACACACACACACACACACACACTAGCTGTCTGCCTTCACTGTCTCACCGTGCACGTTCTGCTCGCACCCTCGAGTGACTAAAATGTTAGACCCTCATGGTGCTGCTCTCACGGTGACAATGTCACACACCATGACGTGCCCATGACACGACGGCCACCGTGGGAAGCATCTTCATGACGTTTCTGTTCCCCCAATTTACAGACCAGGACATGGAGGCTTGGGGGCGTTATCTGCCATCGATTTTGCAGGGAGGCTGTGGAACACCAAGGTCAAAGACAGCTCAGAGTTTAAATCTCCATCTTACTACTAACTTGTGACCCCGAACTACTTTCTAAACCTGGGTAAGGCTAGATGTTCTCATTTGTAAATGGGAATAATTAGGTGTTCTTTAAAAACTGTGTTGAAAGAATCAAACGAGTTAATATCTGTAAAACTCCAACGTGATGCCTTAGTACCTGGGTGAGTCTGAGCCCTAGGAAAACACCTGCATTTTAACCACTGCCTTAGCCCAGAAGAATCATCATTTCACATGACTCAAAACTAGTAATTGCTTAGCAAATGGTGTTGTTAGTAGTACTGCTAGCATTGCCCATGGATAGTACTACGTGGCAAGGAGGAGATTTTAATCTGAATTTAACTGATGGCAAAAGCCAATGTTTTTTCTACTGACTCAGTGACCTTCAAAGACATCCAGTGATATTTTTTAATGAGAGTTCCCATAATAAGCTGAAACTGACATCAGGAAGTGAGTAAATGACAAGAACAACATTTTTTTTTCCCCCTTATTTTACTAGCAGCATTTTACCAACAGGACAAAATCCATTTCATAATCAGCGCAGTATATCCAAAATTTGTTTGAAGTGTTTGAATGTCAGTCAAATAAAAATGTGAACTGTCTCTCTTCTTTAATGTATGAAGGGTCATGATCTACTGAAAATTGGGACCTGCCTCATTAAACAGTTATAATTAACTCTGCTCGTGATATTCCGCTGTGGATTTGCTGCTGTGGCTCATACTTAAAACTAGGAGGGTAATTCGGCAGCTTTCCACGAAGGAACAATCAGGTTTTTCTCTTTCACATTCCATGATGGGAACTGGGAGTAAAAATAACATTCCTGTTCCCAGGCTGGGGAATCGTAGGGTAAAGAGGCTTCCCTTCAAATGTCTGTCTGCTCACTGACAAGCCTAACAGAAAGAAATTCCCATCTGAACCTAAACCAGTTCTGGTTGTTTTATCATGTTCCCAATAGCTATGTATGTTGAACGAGTCTAGACATTTTTCAAGCTTGAGTTGCATTTTAGACAACGTCTTTCAAACTCCAATATATTTCTGAAAAAGCCTTTCTTTCTAAAATATGAGATACTCATCTCCAGGGTGTTGCCTCATAGGGTTGTAAAATGCATTTAAAAAAAAAGGGATTTCTCCACTTGCTTTACTGAATAAATAACCAAACATCAATCTACAGGCAATGTATAGAGAGGAAATACCATGGTCAAGAAAACTTTTGAAAATATTTGAGTGGTATTTTAACTGGAAAACCACATGTGTTTTCTGGAACTTTTCAGGGTATCTACCCCTGATGTGTCCACATCACAGAGAACTCCTAGAGATCAGCTTTTTTAAGATGACTGGCATCACCGTGAATGAGATTTCTTGGGCTTGAGTTTGCTTGGAATGCCGCAGAGAGAACAGTTAGGTATTTGGGTCCTTTTATTATTACTTTTTCCTTTTTGACGGATGGAGACATAACCAACTCTAAATAAATATTAGGGCAAAAGGCAGTTAAGTCCAAGATTTAAGCTTGATTTTCTGTAAAGTCTGCAAATAATGAGATGACCGAAGGGAACACAGCTTTTGGAGGGATGGGCTCATGGGGCAGACCCCCTGTCATCTTCTAGGCACCATTTTGAATGTTGGGCTGTGCAGTCATCAATGTTCTTCTTAAAAGGTCCCAAGAAGGGGAGTTTGGGTGGCTCAATGGGTTAAAGCCTCTGCCTTCGGCTCAGGTCATGATCTCAGGGTCCTGGGATTGAGCCCCACATCGGGCTCTCTGCTCAGCAGGGATCCTGCTTCTCCTCTCTCTCTCTGCCTGCCTCTATGCCTACTTGTAATCTCTCTGACTGTCAAATAAATAAATAAAAATCTTAAAAAAAAAGTCCAAGAAGAACATTATACTCATCCTGGTCAGCAGAAGTGGTAAGAAGCTCATATTTTTCTAACATGAGTAAGTTAGAGAATCTTTATTCTAAAAAAAGCTCAACAAGTAAATAAACAGAATGGGATAGGCCACTACTAAGCAAATCCTAAGGGGACACTGTCAATTTTGAAACAGAAGGGCTAACTAAAATAAGACAGAAGTAACTGAAGACCAAACACACTGATAAAACTACCTTACACTCAGGGTTCATTTTAGTAATAATAACGGACTTATCAGTGCAGATTGGCAATCACGGGATGGTGGCTCTCTGTCTATTCCTTAGAGTCTACCTCAAACTAAATTAGTCTTTCAACTCTCCAAAACTCTACTGTCGATTTCCCTTCATACCCCCACCACATATACCCCCACTCCCTCCTTCAGCATCTCATGGGTCTACATGGAAACCCTCTCTCCATGCACTGACTCCACGTAATTCTATCAGGGTGGCTGCATGGGATGGTTTTCAAAACTCTAAAAAAGACCAGCTGACATAGCAAATATCAACAGTGACCTTGAACGTATTGATCAAGCTCTGTTTCTCTGCTCCCGAGGTAGGAAATTAATCAGTCTTGTAAATCATTCATGGATTCCTTTCATGTTCTCTCTGCTTCCTTTCCTTCACCCAAGCCGGGAATCGGTGTCCTTCCATCTTTGTGGGGGAAATAGTAAAATTTCTTCTATCAAAAATGTTCATAGAGAAGATTCCGTTTTCTTTCACCTACTGCTTAAGAATAGCCAGGGAAAAATTTATCCACAATCAAACTAAATGACTGCCCTGGGAAGATACCTGCTTTTGCTTCTTTTGTGGGGCTGATGGTTGAGTCTCCCTCAGAAATGTATTTATATTGATAATGAAACGATAATGAAGAGGAGAAGGCTTTAAGCGCTTAATTTGTAACTAAAAGTTTGCTGGACTTCATTTTTTCTAGCTTGAAGTTTTTCTGATAGAGAATTTGAGATTGGTATATAAAACAATTAGATTGATAGACTGAGAGTCTATGTACTAGGGAGAGACCCATATTAAAAAATGCGACTATAAAAAATGCATGGAAGAAATAGAACTATCCACTGCCTCCGTTGCCTAAGACCCTAACATTTAAGCGGTCGGTGGAACTCTGGGAGAAGAGGAACAAGGGCCACGACAGGTAGAAAGATGGGCGATAAGAAAGCTGCAGGTTAGGATAAGCCTGATTGATAATCTCTGTGGCCAGAGGGCAAGAAAGGGCACAGGGCAAAAACAGAGGGGAGAAGGCTGCTGGGGAGGTGTGCAGTGGACCATGTGCATGGACCAAGAAAGTCCTCCGGGATCTAAGTCTCCCACTAACTCCAAGGTGACCTTCACAAGTCCAAGGGTCATACGGGCCTCGATTTCCCCAGGGAAGCTGTACTGACTGTGCGCCCCGCGTTTCCAGGCCTAACACCCAGAGGTTCTAGCACCCAAACCTGTCTTTCCTCACCAACTCTACAACAAATTCTGGGTGTTTTCAGTTGGTGGACGCTCAGGCAGCTGCCTCTGCGGCCCAGGTGAGCAAAGAGTCTGCGCCCTTCCTCGGTGAGGCCAAGGCTCTGCACACAGCTCTGGGCTGTCAAGATCCAGCACAGATACAATGAATCCGGTTCCCTTCGCTACCCCAGACTTCTGGCTGCTACCCCAACAGCTCAGCAATTTCACAGGCTGTAGCTAGTCCGCCCAGGGGCCATTTCTTCCGGCCACACCTAAGGGACAGGCAGCAGCCGTCCTGTGTGCCCCTCAGTGAGATTTCCTGCTACTTTTCTCCCCTGCATGTCACCAGTGAGAGGCGGGTATCTCAGCTCCTGCCACAATCAGAACTCAAGCACCCCCGGAAGCCCCTTCTCCAGCCTCTTCCATCAGACGAAGCCGAAGCCTTTGGCACCGGTGAGCACACTCTACCTCTAATTTCTCCACTCCCTTGATTTTCCCTACTGCCATATCTGGGCCTCTCTGTTCACTGATCTGGCCATGTTCCCTCCCCTCCCTCCAGCTTTGGTTGTCCCCAAGGCTCTCTGCTCCGCACCCTCTGGCAGCCCATCCTCACTTCCAGGCTCTCACCTGGAGTTAGGCCTACCGCTTCCCAACTGATGGTCTCTGGCCTGTGTTCTAATTCCCTGTTTCATCACTGCTGGGAATGACAACTCGTTCCAGGGAGGGACCGCAGCCCTGCATTCAGCCCAAAGTAGCTCACGAAGCGGATGCAGCTCCTATCCTACCTAACGTCCCGTCCAGTCCCCTACAGGAACACGGCCATCCCAGGCCAACCCTGATCGCCCCCCTCCCTCCCTGTCTTCTCCCTTCCTGTCAGTCCACATGGACATGATTGGCTACTTCTCTGTCCTCATGCATCTGCGTCTCAGGCAGATGTCCTCCTCAGCAGAACACCGCACCCTGCCCTCATCCCACAAACCAAAATCTGCGTGGAATTCCCTTTACCACTTTCTGCCTGGGGGACCCTTACCCACAACAGCCAAGATCAAGTGCCTTCTACATAAAGTCAGCCTTGAGTCTCTGAGGCTGGGGTGCCCTCTGAACCCCCATCAGACACATTCGTGGCAGAACATACCACTTAACTCTCTGGGACTGGCTTTTCAGCAAATACATCGAGCAAATACTTCTCAAGGGTGAACCTCCCCCGTCTACAGCCCCAGCATATTAAATACTAAGCCATACATCTTAATAATTGGCAGACCAACACAAAGAATCCCATCAGCATCTGCCAGATTTACATTTTTGAGAATTCTCATTTTCTTCCCATTTCCCCAATTTAAAAAAATTTAATTTTCAGCTCTTACTAAGTATAGCTGCCCCTTGGACAAGAGGGGAGCATGGGGAAGCCACAGCCCCACAAAGCTGAAAGTCCACAGGCAATTTCTGACTTCCTAAAAACTATTAATGAATAGTCTGTCTACTACTAGTAACTACTGTTGACTAGAAGCCTTACCGATAATATAAGCAATTAGCACTTGTTTCATATATTATGTACTGTATTCTTACAATAAAGTGAGCTAGAGAGAAGAAAATATTTTGAAGAAAATTATAGGGAAGAGGAAATACATTTACAGTCCTGTATCTGTCAGAAAAAATCCACATATAAGTGCACCCACACAGTTCAACCTGTGTTGTTCAAGGATCAGCTGTATATTATTACCGAACTTTATAAAATATTTTGATTCCCAGAAGTTATATTATATTATGAAATAATAACTATTGTTATTATATAACTAAAATTAAAATTAAATTAAATTTATTAAATAAAATAAAATTAAAATTAAAATATTTTTAAAGTAACACTTGTTGATAGTGGCTAATACATGACATTTACTACACGCCAAGCTTTCTTCTAATTGTCTTCACATGTATTCGTTCAAACGAATGAATCTTCAAACAGCCCTATAGGTAGTACTAGGATTATCTCCTTTTAGGGGAGAGAAAACTGAGGCACAGAAAAGTTGACTCAGTAAATGGCACACCTGGGAGGCTCAGTCAGTTAAACATCTGACTTCGGCTCTGGTCATGATCCCAGGGTCCTGGGATGGAGCCTGGTGGAGCAGGGAGCCCAATTCTCCCTCTGCCCCCCGACCTCTGTGCACCCTCGCTCTCTCTCACTCAAATAAATAAATAAATAACAAAAGAAAGAAGAAGGAGGAGGAGAAGAAAAAGAAGAAAAGAAAGAAACATTGAGTAACACAATCAAAGTCACCAAGTTGGTAAGTGCAAGAGCTTAGGCTCACACCCAAGAAATCTGGCTCTGCAGTCCACTAGTGGGCCAGACCAAACATAACAATGGTTATGTTTTTAGGAAGTGTGCCACGGCACCCACCATATTAAGGACTTTATAAATATTCTCTTATTTAATCCCCAAAATTATTCTATCAAGTAGGGTCATTATTATCATCATATTTTGTAATTAAGAAAAACAGGGGCTTTGGGGGGTTAGGAAATTCACCAAAGAGATGTCTGGTTGGCTCAGTTGGTTAAGCATCTGCCTTCCACTAGGGTTGTGATCCAGGGGTCCTAGAACTGAGTCCCACAACAACCTTCTGGCTCAGGGGGGTCTGCTTCTCCCTCTACCCCTCCCCCATGCTCATTCTCTGTATCTTTCTCTCTCTTTCTCAGTTAAATAAATAAAATCTTAAAAAAAATCTTAAAAAAAAATTCACCAAAGGTCATACAGCCAGTAAAGGCTGGACATTAGAATTGAAAATTTCATGTATTACTTAACTTCCCACAGCCAAGAAGATGAGACAAGGGACAAACATACAGAGCTTCTGAAGACACATTAACCCATACAGTCAATACCACTCGTGTAGCAGCATTTTACCATGACCCAGGGCCCCAAGTAACTGGGGGATCTGTTTACATCATCCTAATTCAGCAGACGGGTAGAGAGCCAGTGATTAGCCCAATCCCAAAGCCATGTCCCCCGGGACCCCAAGACTCTGGAGCATGTCCCGTTCCATTGTCCCAGTCATTATTCATGAGATCATTTCATGCCTGGTCATTATTCATGCGCATTGGTTCTGGGAGCATCATTTCAAGCTTCCAGAAATCTGAGCAGCACAACATAGAATTGCTTCTCCCTTGGTTCAAGGACAATGAAAGGTCAAAAAACAGAGCCACCAGCTCCACCGTGGCATGTCCACAATTCCTTAAAGCAGACAGAGTATCTGCGATCACAGACATGTGATGACCTCCTGGAGCTCCATCTCTGTGAAGTCAAACATTGTGCAACATACAATCTTCCTCAAAAACAAGATTTCTCCCCCTTTTTAGTTTTGAGATAGCGCCTCGCTTTCCATCGTGTTTTCACTTTCCCGGAGAGGTAGGATTATTAAGCCAAAACGATGAAAGGATTAGACTATAAAATAAAGAAAAAGCATATCCAATTTTGGAAAGAAACAGAAAAAGAAACCAGAAGTAGAGACAGATGGATCAAAATAACAAAAGGGAAGAGAGAGAAAAAAGAATAAGTAAAAGAAATAGTAACACTGAATATCCCGGAAAATTTGGCCAGTCGACTGGTGGCTGCCCAGGTTTGGGTTGTGCTACTGCCACACTCTGCATATGCACAGGTAACACCAGGCAGGTGATGTCATCTCCTGGGAGCTCAGCAACTTCTTCCTCTGACACACGAGGGAGCTGAGGGTTATGTGAAATTAACATATGCGTGCAAAGTACAGAAACATGCTTGGAACAAAGCCAATACTCAATAAATGATTGAGCTATGGCAGCGCCGGTGGTGACTTTCAGGAAGACATCGATTTTACCAACATGGTGGTTTCCCAGGGGACTCTGGGAAGACCAGCCTCTGAGATGAGACAGGGTTGGCACAAAAGTAAGAGGCTGGAGCTTCACACTGCGACTCAACATTCTCCGGTTTCCTTGGTTTTGTACAAAGATGTGCGGCTTTTGGAATTCCCAGGTCATGTTTCTAAAAGATGTCTCAGTTCCTTCCACACCAGAGCTGCAATAAATTCTGGCCCACATTGCCAGGGGAGAGGCACCAAATTGATGCTTGTGTGGAAGTCACCAATTTGGCTGGAAATGAATGAAGCCTCAGTCATCCTTCTTCTGCAACGATTAACTGCCCCTGCCTCTTGAAACTGATGTTTTAAGAACTAAGTTAGTCCAACAACTAACGCCTTCCAAGGACATTTTTCTAGAGTAGGTTAAGTCATTAAAGCAAGAATAAAAATCTTACAGAAAAAAATAAAAAGGCACAACACAGATGTCACAAACACTGTGTCATTAGGGATTCCTCAAACTGGAAGGTTCTAGACGCCAGTATTTTGGAGGTCTGACTGGAGGCCAATCTCCGATTTTTCGACAAAAGCATCTCGATAGCATGAGCCAGAAGTAATCTTTCTCTCTGAACGCCTGCAGCAGTATTTGTGCCCCTCTTCTAGAAAATACAGGAGCCACTTGATTGCAAAGTACTACTTACTTAGACTCACAAGCACACTCCTTTCTCCAGGTACACACACACCAGGCCCTTCACACACATTCAGTGAATCGGTGAATACACTTGTGAGATTCAGATCCTAGATCCTCCATGTTCTAACGGGTGTGGATGACAGAGATGACCAAGACAGCTAGAGTCAGGCAGCCAACCTTTCAGGAAATGACCGGTTTTGACCTGTGCAGCATGATTCTGGTTTGGGGCTTTGCCATTCCTATTGATTTAAGTAGGGAGAAAGAAGCGGGAACAATCCTTTCTAAAACTTCTGCGATGTGATTTGCATTTTCAAGTTGCTGCTAACGTCATCTGTTTAGAGGTCTCTGGAGAATTACAAAGAGAGGATTAAGAAGGGGCCTTCTTTCATGAAATGCATGAACTCGAATTAAATAGGATTTATGACTCCCTGGTTCCTCTCCCTACCTCTCCAACCTCCCAGAGAAAGCGGATTCTACTGCATAAATGGGTTTGCCGGCAACATTTTATAAACGTCCAGTCCTCAAAGTAACTAAATTGTGAGAAGGAAAAAAATACTCAGAAAGATAGGAACAAAACCCCCAAAGGGCTGATTTTTCCTAATCGATCCAAATTAAAACGTCAATCACTCAGATGGATGGAGTTCTAGTATCTTGATTTATGGTGGATATTGGACATATCTGTCATTGTACGCGAACACGGATCAGTTGATGAGCATTAATTAATTATTAAACATTCTCTGTCCCCACCCCTCCGGGGATACCGCTCAGAAGAACAACACCGTCCTTGGCCTCCAACCACACATGGCAAATGAAAGAGAGGTAGTTGTCAATGAGCCATTTGAAATAAGCAGAGAGAAAACTGACGTCTGATTGCATGAAGGTCTTCTCTCCCTCTCACTCTCTAGAGATACACCCAAATAAACACACACATTCACACCTTTGAGGATAACCACCAAACTCTTCACATATCACACAAATAACCTCATTCTACTCCCAGAGCACACACCATGAAGAACAAGCAACCTCTCATTTTCCAGAAGACGAAAAGCCAGCCAGGAGAGGTGAGGAGTCCGTCCAAGTCCACATGGCCAGTAGCCCACACCACTGGGACTGGAACATAAATCTGGCAGACTTGGCCTGTGCCTTTCCATTGGGTTCATGCTGCTTCCCTCAGTCACGATGGCTTTGCCCACAACATTTATGGAATTCATTTTTAAATCTCGCCTCTAACAGCCAATACTATTAGCCTGAATTATTTAAACTCATCGTGCTTATTGGCGGTTCTACCCCAACCCACTCTCCTTGCTGCCCCCAAGTGTTCTTTCCATACATACACATAATTAGGATGCCGCCCCTATACAAAGTCCTACCCAAGGGGTGTCCAAGGGTCCCCAGGGTAGTCCCCCCAACTGCCCTCCAGTCTCTCATCCCAATTCTCTGCACCCACTCCCCACTTGCCCAACCTGAAGTCCTTGCAAACGTATGGTGGCCATAGGGTTCTCATTTGTCTGTCTTGGGACAGGAAATTCCTACCTGGAATATTCCCGACACCCTCCTCCATGAGCTTCTCCCAACTCTCCCGCTCTGCAAACATGAAAAATATTCATCTTTGGGATCAACCTCCAGGCTAGTGTAGATATCCCTCCTGGGAGCTCCCACAGCACCCTGCACCTGCCCTCTCTCTCGGAGAACCTTTCAAATTCCATTTCAAGGACCCACAGATTCTGCTTTCACAGCCAAGTGTGTGCTCCAGGGAAAATGGGGCCATCTACCCAGTGCTTAGAAGAGTTACATGTTTGCAAATGAATAAATGGAAGTAGAAAGGGATGAGAGTAAAAACTCACCCTTTGGGGGTGAACCTGACTCAGAAATAGAAGAGAATAATTCAGAGCCAAGTTGAGCAAATAATGTGATTGACCTACCAGGTCACACTGTTTAGGGTGTAAAACCATTGCAACAAAAACACATCAAGATAAAGACCACTGTCAAGGCGTGCAAGTCAATCCCTGTACCTACCAAATGTGCCTTTGTAGGCTGCTCAGCAGTCTTGAATAAACATCCCTAAGGGGAAATGTCATGAAGAGTGTTTATGACATTCTACTTCAGTGGTGTCTCCTACTGGAGATGTGCAGGATGGGCAATGAGAGGTTGTTCACCCGAAGACAACAGCCATGAACTTCTCATCTGAGAAACAAGCTCTCGAAGACCTTCTAGAAGCTTCCACAGGCCTCGAGGGCTTCTTTTGGTCTCTCGTGTATGACTCACCTTCTCACACATGGGAAGTGAAGCCCAGCAACCCCCACCCACTTCAAGACAGGGGCCAATGGAGAACACAAGATAGCTTGACCAAAGGCACTGTTTTAAGAAAAAATCATTTCTGCAAAAGTCAATTCTCACCAAGCTGTGAACATATCTGGCAAGTTAAGAGGAAGACAAGTTAACAGAAGATGTCAGGCTGGGCTGCTGTACTCCAGAGGGCAGTCCCTTACAAATGCTGAGGCAAAGAAACGTCACTGCCTCAGAAAATGTGGCACTTGGTGATATGACAAGTACAGTGATATTTATCATCCACATCCACAGCCTAATGGACACGAGCCATATCTGAAAAGGGAAAGGGTGATTCAGCCCATTAAGTATGCAGAACATCATCTTTCAACACAAGATGGTCCTTGATGATTTTTTTTTTTTCTACATCCAAAGGCTCCCTCCAAGTGAGAAAAAACGCAGAAGCAAAACAAGCCACAGCTTCTCTGCAACAGTCACAGTCACAGCAAAACTAGGTATTGTTGGGTGGGGTGCGGCCCCGTGGAATCTGTGGAAGGCTCTCCTCACAACGCTGCTCCGCAGAGACGGGCCCCAAGCTCATCCCCCAAACCCTGCTTTTTCTTTCCTCCACGTCCCTAGAAATGCTTTGCAAAGTTTTCTGAGAGCTAGTTTTCAAGTGGGCTCTGATGACAGATTTCCAAAAAGAAAGCTTTCCCTAAACACTTAAGCCCCGGCCAGCCCACATTTCCCTGCTTGCCGAGCCCTCCCCGCTGAACTGAAAGATGAATTGTCCAGCCGTTAATGAGACAGACAACATAAAGTTGTCCTTTGGTGAGACTTTAATCCCCAACCCTGCTCCTCCCTCTCCCCAACGTGTTTTCCGGGAGGCCATCTTAAAACAATCCTTTCAACAATTCTCTCTTATGCCACGATTTCGTTTTAAACCACCCTCCGAGGTATTATCTAGAAGTCATCCATTAAAAAATCATTACAAATGGCCTGGCTATAAATGACTCTACCAGCTAAGAGATTCCCAAGTTAAAGTAAAAAAAAAAAAAAACACTGAAGGAATTACCATAATAAGGGGTTAGTTAGCTCCTTGTTGAATCTTTTGCTCTCAGTCAATATAAAAAAGACTCAAGACTTGAGGTTGTTTTCAACTCACTGCCTTTAAATGGAGCGTATGCTGACAGAACTAAAGAACTAAGTCCAGTCAGTTCTATTCCTGCATTGTCCCATGAGGATATTTGATCTAATTGTCCATGGACCCCCCAAATCAGTGCAAATATTTGTGACTCCTTCCACCAGGGGGCATTCGTCTCACTGAAAATAAAGATTTTTCAACCGGCTGGATTCTGGGTGCCAAAGAGTGCTAGTTACACCGAAACGGCCAAAATGCAGATTTTATTAATCTGGAAATTCACACTTTCCATGGGATGCAAAAAGGCTGTCTTTAGTGGGTAGTTCTTGAATTAAATGCAAAGGTATTAAATAAATATGGAAAAATCATTATGTTCCAGAAGGCAAGATACACTTGAGACGGTTATGAGCTCTTCAGAAGCGTCCACAAAAAATATAGGCAAAGAGCAACCAGCTACAATGAGAGGTTAACTTTAGGGGCTAGAGTTAATTTTAGGTTACTTTGGGGAACTGGTAGTGTCTTAAGATTCTTCTCCATCCTTGAAGTATCAAAAGACTCCTGCGAATGCATTTTTTTCAAATGCCTGCTTCTAAAAAGATCTATCACCTTTTTTCTCATTAGACCACACAGTCAGTTCGCACACACCCATCTGGACGCTGAAAGATAAAAACAGGACTGGCCTTCTTTGGAAAAGTTATGAGAAGAGGAAGAGAAGTCTATGGAACACACAGAGGCCGCACATTTAACCCATTTATACTGTGAACCCTGAAAGTCTTTCATAAAAAATAAAATGCATGTGAAGCTACAACTACCCTCAGAAAGGACTCAAGGCAGAATCCCCGAGTGACTCTGTATCTGAACCAAACCACTTTTTTTTAAAGATTTTATTTATTCATTTATTTATTTAAGAGAGATTGAGAGAGCGAGCGTACATGCGCAAACTGGGGAAGGGGGCAGAGGGAGATGGACAAGCAGGTTCTATGCTGACCGTGGAACCCAACCAGCTCCGGTCCCACAACCCTGAGATCATGACCTGAGCTGAAATCAAGAGTTAGGCGCCTACCTGCCTAAGCCACCCAGGGCACCCTGGAACCAAACCTCTTTTTGTTTACCTACCGGGACTATATCACACAAAGCTAGCCATATCCCTGGAATGAGCACCCATCATATAAGCCAGAAAACTTTTCATTTTTTTCTTTACAAAATAGGTGGAAAAGAACTATTTCAAGTATGAGGGCTCATATTTCTACCTGTAACCATCTGCTACACAGCTCTTACCTAGGAATCTATAGATTGATAAGGAACTGTTGATCAGTGAGATCTAGCACCACCCCCAACCCTGAAGTCAACCTTGGGGAAAAGTCAACCTTTCCCTTTATATACAGTCTGTCCATTTTCATATATAAAATGGAAGTGTCCACAGTAGGAATCACAGACACTTATGGCAAAATTGCAGCAGAGTGTTCTCTCCAGCTAGAACTTTCTTTCTGCTGCCAAACAGCAACTGTTATAAAATCCATAGAGTACTGAATGACGGGTCATTAGTTTGTTAGATATTTTACTAATTTGTTCTTTTAAGACAGGGGTCAGCCAACATTTTCCATAAGGGGTCAGATACTAAATATTTTAGGCTTTTCAAGCCATATTGTTTGGGTCACAACTACTCAACTGTGCTATGGCAGTATGAGAGTAGCCCTAGACAACCCGTAAACAAATGGGTAGAACTGTTTTCCAATAAAACTTTATTTATAAAAACAATGCACCATATTTGGCCTGCGGGTCTTGGTTTGACAACTTCTGTTTTAAGGGGATAACTTAAGTTTTTTCTTCTCCAGATGCTAGGAAACTGGTGTGTAGCACATTCCAGAGTTTTCCTAATGTCGGGCGTGTTAATCGTGACTAGATTCTTAAGAGAAACAATAATGGAGGATCCATTATTATATTATATTCACAATTATATATTCACAAAAGCCAGCAGCCAGGGCACTCCTCACCAGAGGAATTAGTGCAATTTGTTCATGTCAGACACAGTCTGAAATGTCCTGATTTCTTCTTGGCATATCTGGTGTTTGCTTTTATCAGCAGTGGGTAGAAACAGAGAAGGAGGTTTCTCCAGAGAGGAAGTCCAATGTAGCATGTGAGAAAATTTCTTCAAATTTGCACACTTTGCCCACCTAACTAAATCCCTCCCTTTCCTGTTCCTGAACATTTGAGGAGCAAGTAGGGTCATCCACACCTCACTGAGCCTTTAAACAATCTGCCACCTCTGTGCTATTCCCATGACAGAGGCAAGAGAAGGTACAGTGGGTGTATGGACTGGCAAGGCACACCCTTCTCAGACAATCTTCTCCCTCTTACGGAGCAAGAACATTTCTGAAGCTAATTTGTCTCAGTGTGTCTAGACAAAAATTTGGGGCAGACAATGCAAAACACTCTTAAAAAAAAAAAAAAAAATTCACTCCTATTTTTGCTTTTACCGAAAAAGTGATGATGGGGGTAAGGGGGTGGGTGGGTGGAAACTGACCTCTCCAACATGGCAGCTGAGTTGTCTTTTCAACTTGGCCTTAACCCAAACAGTAAATCTATGTGTTTTATCTCTTTGCTTGTTAAATCATTTCTTATTTTATGTTTTAAAGATTTATTTAATTATTTTAAAGAGCGAGAGCCCAAGTGGAAGGGGCAGAGGGAGAGGGAGAGACAAAATCTCAAGCACACACCCCATTGAGCATGGAGCCCAATGCAGGCCTCAATCCTAGGACACTTGAAATCACGACCTGAGGAGAAACCAAGAGTCAGAGGCTTAAGCGACCATGCCATCCAGGCACCCCAGAGCATTTTCTTTCTACAGAGAACAAGTCCACTTGGAAAGAATTACATTTTATAAATACAGAAAAATCAAGTTGCAAAGGAAGTTCTAAATCAATGCTATCAGACTTCCAATGGAGTTGACGTAAAACCTTCAGAATGTCTGTTTATCTATGTGTATCTATGTTTGGTGGATTTTTTAAATCATTGTTATTAATATTTTTACTCTTGTCAGTGTGCCCAGAGACCTTGGTGAGCTGAGCATTTTATAAACCTGCTAAATAAATAACTAAAGCCTCCCAATCAATACCTCTCAAGGGAAGGGGGAAGGAGGGACTCAAATCTGTGTTAAAGTCAAGGCCCCTCCTTCTGGGAAATGCTGAGGGAAGGAGGCAGAAGGCCCGGAAAAGCTCATCTCACCAGGTGGAACTCCAGGCAGCAAGCAGGCTGCAGCAGAGAGGAGCCTTCCTCTGTGTCGGGCGCCACTTGGGGTGCATGTCGGCTAGGACGTGGAAATATGACATGGGTGCCCAGAAAGCCAAGTCCTCCAGAGTAAGCTGGGCCATCCGTACGGGGGGTGGGAGGGGGCACTGGCTCACCATGAGCTTCATTGAAATGGTGGCATCTGGGGCTCACACTTGAATTCCCTGAGAAAATTCTTCTGTCCACACAGCAATAAAGCGCTCTCGAGAGGGACTTCACAGAACTCGGCAGCCACACTGAGCCCAAAGGGAATTCCAGGGTAAGTCTCTTGAAGAGGTATAAAGCCTCATTAGTGCAAAGAGGATTTACCATGCGCCCGGGTCCAGCCACGGATGCAGGTGCCTTGTTCCTGAATTTGTGACTCATTATGCTTCTGCAGATCACCCAATTATAAGGAATCATCACTGGCTGGCGCCGGTGGAGACTTCTTCTCTTCTAAAAATACCAGTAACAATCAGAAGGCACCTACAGGCCCTTGCATAGAAGGGAAATTCTGCTGAGCTGGCGATTGGTTTATTTAAAGGAAGCAAACAGCCAGGCTGGTGATACCCACAACGTAAAGAAGACTTTTTAAAAAAGAAGAAAAAAAGGGAAGAAAGAAAGAAAAGAAAGAAATCACGACTGTTCAAACGAAATTAAAAACAAATAAAATCATTTCAGCTGTCATCCTGCCTGAAGGTAAGTCTATCTATGACTCTCCAGAGGCAAACAAGGACATCATTATTGTAGAAGACCTTGAAAAAGGAGGAGCACCTACAAGCAAACCTTGTGCATGATCAAAAGGTCATGCCAATAAAAAATGGCCCATGAGCACCTGTTTTGTGACGGACTGCCGTGGTTTGGTAAATTGTGAAGAACTTGGGAGCTGGCTTGACTTCACTTCCGATAGCTTGAAATAAACCGAGTTAGGAATACCTTCCTCCACGGCCATCAGCAAATGGTACACATGAGGGCCCCGGCCCCGCTCCACCTCGGTGAGATTTTTGCTAAAACACGCACCAAAGTACGTTTGTCACCTGCTTTGCGAACAGCTCCAGATCTCTTTTCTCCAGATTCTTAATGTTCTTTGAGAGTGGAGAAAAACTCTAGTAGGCATCGGTGCAGGAATTGCACTTACAATTTTCTATAACTCTTACAGAAAAATTTTGCTCTAAGTAGAGCAAAAGAAAAATCAACTGCTTTGTAACACCATCCCTTTACGGATGACAAAACTGTTCTATGAGAAAGTTGCCTCTGCTTTTCTCCCCAGTGTTTTGCCAACCCTTCAAACATCTCTGAGGGTCTTCAGAGCTCTCTAAATTAGGTCAGATTGCTCAAAGCCCAGGATAAGGACAGGTTTGGTATTTGAATGGCACAAGGGACACGCTGAAGAGCCACGGGTGACCTTGCTATGTGGATACACAACCCCATCTGGTTTCTTCGTACAGCCTCTCCCTTCTTATGACGAGTGAAGCTGAATGACCAGACTGGAAGTGATTTGCCCGCTGAAGTCTTTCTGACAGAAGCAACACCCTTAGTACAACCTGGGGACTGGGAAACGTGTCTTCTGTGCTTCCAAAAAAAAAAAAAAATCTATTGGCCCTAAGACCCCAAAACAAAGATGTTTTAATACCAATGGTCGGGAGATGATTCTCCATGGATCCCTCCCCTTTCCGTCTAGCTCACAAAGAGAGGCACCGAGTGCCTTTTGTTCTGGATTATTATTTAGGGAAGTCTGTCCAGCAAACAGCCTCAGAAGATAGAGATAGGGGCCCTGGAGCAAACGGAAAGCAGGTTAAACCACCCACTGAAAGAATCTGGATTGTCTAAACTCAGGGTTCTTTTCTCTAACACAATCCACAGCAACAGGCAGGCATCCATCTGGGCTCATCTGCATCTCCCCCTTGGGGCTTTCGGGTCAGAGACATCAGGCACATAACTGCTCACACCCCTTCCTTTATCTCTGAACCCGGGAGTCTCCTGTCTTCTGCCACCATCTGTGACATCGTGGCAGGCAAACCGGCCAGCTGAGGAGGAGAGTATAATCTCAGACTCTTCACAGTGCTTGCTGCCTTGCTACTTAGTTGGCGTTTAAAAAACTAATCGTGTCTGTAGCTCTGTCTCTAGCTCGATTCATCCCCACACCTGTGTATCTAATAAGGACTCACTGCCGAGCTGTCACCCACGCACATGCAGGACGCCTGGGTGGCTCAGGCTGTTAAGCATTCTGCCTTTGATTCACGTCATGATCCCAGGGTCCTTGGATCAAGTCCCCGCATCGGGCTCCTTGCTCAACGGGGGGCCTGCTTCTCCCTCTGTCTGTCACTCCCCCTGCTCATGTTTGTTTTCTCTCTATCTCTCTCTGACAAATAAATAAATAAAATCTTGAAAAAAAAAAAGTACCCATTGTGAAAGTAGACAGCAGGAACAAAATGATGACTGGCCTTAACCTCTTCCGTGCACTCTGAGGCAGGGCTCCGCAAACTCTGAGCAGCATATAAAACCACCTGGGAATCTCATTAAAATGCAGAGTTGGAATCAGCAGGTCTTGGGGAGGCCCAAGGTTCTGCATTTTAACAAGCTCCCAAGTGATTACTGAGCACACTAGTCCAAGGACCATACTTGGAGACCAAGGTTCTGACAGCAACTAAATATAAATTCTATTATTTTTATAATAATAAAACATCCCTATTTTATAATTTTATATATTTATAAATTTTATAAATATAAATTATATTATAATATTATTTTATATGTTTTATATAAAATATTATAATATTTTTACAATAAACACCCTAATATTTGCATAAACTTAATAAAAATACCTATGACAACTCAGGAAGTCATAAATCTGAGAATCCCTCCACTGGCTTAGTAAAGGGACTGAAAAAATTTCCTGCATACATGAGGGCGACGGCTTATAAACTTGTATCAGAAAAAAATCTATCTATGTCATAAGCTATTCTTATTCCAAATGATAAACATTCCATACAAAGAAGGTAATATGCAGAAGGACCATCATGGGTTACACGGTCTGCAGCTCGGCAAGCAAACAATCCACAGGGCAAATCACAGTCCTCACAGTTTACACCGTTGATGGCTCTGTTTCTGGCTCAGCTAATGCCGATGGCCTAAGCAGATCGGGGCAAGAGAAGATAGCATGTGGACAGAGGACTAACTTCATAAAGTAACTGTGCTTGAGGGAAGGCCCCCGTGGACAGGGAGGCAGGGCTGAGTTGTGGTCCCCACACTGTCACCCGCTTGTGATGGTAGCTTAGGGACAAGTCAGTCCTCACCAGGAAGTGAGGGTGGGAGGGCGAGAGGGCGCTCCTCGCCAGGTCTCACTCCTATCTTGGCTGTAGTTCCTGGTCACCTGCCCTGAGGTGACCTCTTAGCCTCAAGGCCTTTTGTTAAACTGCTAGCAGCCCAAAGAAATCAATCTTTCTGTCTCATTTTCTTGACTTGAGAAAAGTTGGTGTGCCAATTTGAAAAGCATGGCAGAGAGAGAGAGAGAGCGGACAGGAGTAAAAGAAAGGTTGAAAAACGTATTTGACAGTTTTATTGAGAACGACAAAGGGACACCTTTCCTTTATTCCTTGCTTTTTTTTTTTTAAGATTTAATTTATTTATTTGACAGAGCCATAGAGAACACAAGTAGGCAGAGCGGCATGCAGAGAGAGAGGGAGAAGCAGCTCCCAGCTGAGCAGGGAGCCCCATGTGGGACTCGATCCCAGGACCCTGGGATCATGGACCTGAGCTGAAGGCAGCCACTTAACCGACTGAGCCACCCAGGGGCCCCTAACCTTGCCTTTCTTTTGACTTCTTCTCTTCTTCCTACCCTCTGTCTCTACCACAAAGACAAGTAGAAAGCAGAGAGGTGTCATTTGGTTTTCCACACATACTTTTTATTCTCATGAGGTTGGTGACAATTCCTCTTAAAACGACTTCTCTGGTCAAATATTCTTGAGAAATCCTGGGTTACACAGAGTTCAAAAGGTTTCTTCACCAAGGACTGTCTCAAAGCCTTAACGGGCCCCTACACGCCATGACTCACCAAGAGGCTGGAGGAGGGGCTGCAATTTTCCAGGTCTCCCTGCCAAAACCAGCCTCACCCCCACCCCTTGTGTCTGAGGAAAATTGCTCCGAGAAAGAGAGCTCTGGCCCAAAGATTTAGACACCACAGCCAAGCTGTTGTGTTTAAATTAGTTCTACCTGGAAAAAGCTTTGTGGCCTTGGGCAAGTCAGAGAACCTCTCTGAACCTCCAGCCTCTTTGTGTACAGAAGGAGTCAAATGACATCTACCAGATGGTGCCTTGGTTTTGTGACAAAATGAAACCAAGTGTGCAAAGTGCCAGGCACAGAGCCCCTTCGGCCACCTGGCTTTTCCGATTCAGAGGTGATGTTAATCCATGTCCTTTGAGGGTTGGCCAGAAAAGTGTCCAAACTTACTGAAAACTACTCTTGGAGAGACGAGGCACTGGCCTCTTTTCTGACCTCACTCATTGTGTCAGAGACTGGCATGGGTCTCGTCCCATCCGCTCATACCTGAAGATTCCTTTCCAAGGGCTGGCTACCGACCAGGCCGCATTGGTCTGTTGTCAGTCCCAAGGAATGGCAGTCACCAAATGAACGGGGAAAGAAAATGAACAGTGAGACAAGAACGGTCATAGAAAACAAACAGGCAGGACTGAGGCCAGGCCAGAGACGGGAAGCATGACTATCCTGAGTCAGATCAGGCTTCGCTTCTCAGGAGGAACATGGCCCCGGGCAAGTGAAGAGACCTCCCTGAGCCTCACTGTCCCCATTTAAAAAAATAAAGATAACCATGCCTCGCTCACAAGGCCACGTTGAGGAATGAAGAGAGACTGTATATGTAAAGCACTTCATGCAAAACCTAGCACAGAGTAGGAACTCCACGAGAAAAGTGGAAACTGAGGGAAGTGTTCTTATTGGAGCTAAGAAGGAAAAACAGAGGCTGTGATTCTCAACTCCAGTTCTCTGATTTATATTTTTTTTATTTGTTTATTTGACAGAGATTACAAGTAGGCAGAGAGGCAGGCAGAAGTGGGTGGGGGAAGCAGACTCTCTGCTGAGCAGAGAGCCTGATATGGGGCTCGATCCCAGGACCCTGGGATCATGACCTGAGCCGAAGGCAGAGGCTTTAACCCACTGAGCCACCCAGGTGCCCCAAGTTCTCTGATTTCTAGATTAGAAACTATATATCATAATCCTTCTGAGGAAATCTCACAAAAAAAAGAAATATACACAGGGTAGAAAGTTTCACTGCCTACAACTGACTTCAGATACGCCCGATGAGTGTGGTGGGTATAGCTCTCATGGAGCCTTCTGATGGAGAGAGAGAGAACCTTCTCCTGGACTCCAAGAAGAATAAAGTCAGCAACAGAAAAACCACAGATTTCAGATTTGCTGAACAGGAACCTCCACCCTGACCATCCTCAGAGGTAGAAAGGTCACTTCCTCCGACAAGCCACCCCTCACTTCCTCTGGCCACTATAGTGTTCTTCCCACACCCACCCTTCCACATTTCTGAATCTACGGTCTGTCTCCCTCACTGCAGAGATTTCTCCACCCAGCAGGGACCATAACTGTCCCCATGGTCTATTACAGGCTGGCCCGAACAGGCTCTCAGTAAGTATTTGTTGAAGGAATGAATGGATTCTACATTAGTTATTTAATAAGTATGACCACTCAAGGATTTATAGTCCATTAAAACCAGATGAAGACATGAGACCAGAAATTTTAAAAAATTAGTACAGTTATTTATAACTCAAATGAACAGCTTTAATAGCAAATCAAGGAAGAGAGTAAATAGGTTTGGCGGTAACCAAATCAACATAAACATGATCTCTCTTCACATTTAGATGTTCTAACCCTGCCTCTTAATGATTTCCCTCTCAATCCCTCAATCCAGTGGCTCTGCTGTGACTTTAGGACCAATTCCAAACTGTATAGCATGAGAGGAAGGCCCGTGTCCACCCCTCATCATCTTCCCGCCACCATCTTCTCCTACCCTACAGTCCAGAGATATCCAAAGTGCCCCAACATGAACCTCCAGGCACCTCCTTCTCCACCACGTCTGTGTGGTGAACTCCTACTCACCCTTCAAGACCCCGCTTGAAGGTCAACTCTCCTGTGAAGTACTCCCTAGTCTCTCTAGACAGAATTAATCTCCTCTCCAGTGTCAGCTGTCCTCTGGATCACAAACTTCTTGAAGGCAACTGGTCACATAAACTTACATATTTCTTGTGCCTGGCACATTATAAACCCTCAGTAAAATGTACATCAAAAGAACAAACACAAGGATTCACAGCCACTACCACCCTTTCTATTCCCCTCCCACAAGCCCTCCCAGCTACTGACCTTACAACCAATGACAAGACACCCCGGGAAGGTTCTGAGGTAAACTTTATGGCGGTTTACAGAGCACCTAATATCTTATTAACCTTTCGGTTATCTTCAGAAATCCTCTGAGTCGGTGCTGGCATGCCCATTTTACAGATAAAATGATACTCAGACAAGTCACAGAGAACCTAGTAGAACCTTGTGTCAGACCTAGGTCTGTGCTTTTCCGTTACCCTGTCAGGCCGCAAGTGCAGAAATCACACCACTCCTTACCACTGTAAAAGACTGTTATCTTTCCACCTGTCTTCCCCCCTTCTTGTCACCTCTTAAATTATATCCTCAGTTGGCCCTCGAACGGCACCTGGCTGCCCAATAGGGCTCCCTGCTCAGCGGGGTGTCTGCTTCTCCTTCTGCCCCTCTCTTTTTCTCTGCTCTCTCTTGGTATTTCTCTCTCTCACTCTCTCTCACTCTCTCAAATAAATAAAATCTTTTCAAAAATGCAGGATTATTAGAAAAACCAGAAAAAATGTGTTAAGGACATGGCACACAGTGCCTCTTCCCTCAATAACTGGTAACTCTTACCTACACCTCCCTTGATTTTTTAATTAAATTTTTGATCATCCACTTGCACACCTGTAGCCCAAATTAGCAAACAAGAGCTAAAAATAGTTTTAAACACACTAATAAAAATTATCAATCAATACTACATTTCTTAGACAGAAAATATTGTCTTAGGTCCACTGCTCAGAATTAGACCTGGAAACAGGGTCCATGGACAAGTAATTGATTTCAAGTAGACTCCGCGGGAGAGGGAGAGGCAGGAAAGGGAGGAAGAAACCAAGCAAGCCTGCGATTTGGGTGAGGACACAGTCTCAGTCTGATCCTGCAGGGGGCTCCGGTGTCTCCGGTGTGACACCACAGATCCTGCAGAGAACCTATAAATGACTCCCCATAGGCTGGCCAGGTTTCACCTGTCAGCCTTCAGCAAAGGAGGGGTTGAGTGGGACGGTGGGACGGTGCTTAGGTACCAGCCACTTCCAGCTGTGTGTTTGTGTGTGCGTGTGCACACGTGTGTGTGTGTGTGTGTGTGTGTGTGTCTGTGTGTGTGTGTTGGGTCTGGGAGGAGCTCTGCTAGCTCAAACCTCGCACTCTGAAGAAGGTTCCAGGGGTTAGGTCTAGAAACAAACAGACATAGAAGCCAGGCTGAGCACCCAGGGCCCATGAAGGGAATCTGAGGGCGGCCGGGGGAGCACAGATGCATATCTGCCACGTGAATCAAGAGAGTTTCATGGATACGTATCTTTGTTGACTCTGCCTTCCCGTCGCTGCACTTGGTTCCCCACCAAGCGCTGTGCACTTGACCGTGACTGCATTCATTTTTCTTCGGTAATTTGCAAGGAACTAAGTTTGAAGTAACTATTTCCTGGGCGTGTAAAATTCCGTTTTGAAGGTTTGCCGTCGGGCATCAGAATACGCCTTCTCCAACCTATGATGGTTGGGGTTTTCCACTGAAAGAAGTGCTGTTGGTCATGAAGGGAGGGCCACGGGCCCCGCACAGACAGCACTGACTGGGAAGGGGAGCCGGCCAACTCAAGTACCAGGGAAAGAACTGGCAGCAACATTCTACAGCTCTTCCTACATGTGCATATTCATGTAACCATCCACGCTGCTCAGAGAGTCTGGGACGCTATTTAAGTTGCCTTGTGGAATCCATGCATTTGGTTAACACAGATCTAGAGTACAGAGATTCAAGACTCTACCTTATCCAAATAAAGTTCTCGTAATTAAAACAATATCTAACTTTTTCTATGTCTATGCCCTTGTCTGTAGAAAGAGGATGCTGACCCAGTAATGGGGGCTTCATGGAGACAGACAATTGTGTCGGTAGCTGGGGTCACAAGACCACCTGAGAATTAATTATCATTATAAATTACTAGGAAAACATGAAGCATCCAAATAATGATTAAATAACACAGGCATTAATTTGTTAGGGTCACGAGCAGTTCAGGACGTATACCCACTTCTGAAATTTTCCAATAATGTGTATAATTTGGTCATCTGTAACTTAAAGCAATTAGGTCAAGACATCTGGGGGACCCAAACTAGAACAGGAGAATACCTACAAACACCAAAGAAACAGATATGTTAAAACAAATGTCATGTCAAATTTCTGAGGGCCCGACAGAAAGATGACACTGAAATTTAATGGGCACCTCAAGTTTTCACACCTAGATAGGAGTCCCAATTCTAACTAAATAAAAAGCAAGTGGCCACCATGGCTGTCACCAAGGGATAGGGGCTGTTTCTTATTTCAGGGATTCTCAGAACACCTCAGGAGCTCAGGAGATGAATGGAAAAAGTCTATGGATCCAGGGAAGGGGTGAGGGAGGGGACGCGATGTGCCCCAAGAATGACCAAATGTCTTCCTCAAACAAAACTCTCAACCATTATCACAGTTACAAAATTGCTGCAATGAACTCTCCTCCAAGGTGAGACATTTGCTAAAGTCAGTGTTAAGATCAGGAACAAAGCTCCTCAGTCTTGGCGTCTCCCACTCTTGGCATGTTTGAATCCCAAGAATTCAGAGTCTGATTATAACTCTCGGCTTCCGCTTGCATTGTTTCGTAATTGAAAAGAATCTGATATGTAGTATAAGATGCAGAACAGAGGGAAAACGGAGAGTCAAACCAAAATTAATACCATCCAAGAATCCACGCCAATGAATGGGATTAGCCAACACTGAGGCTATTGTTTTCCGTGGGTAGGTTTTCTTGTGCAGGTCTGCACATGGTTGATTTGTCTTTGCAAACATGTTTTTTTGCTGGTAATGTCTGGGTTAGTTTCATTGAATTTGCTGACCCCAAGTTTCATTAGGTGATGGGTAAAAAAACAGACTAGAATAAATAGGGAATATTGGGAAGTTCATAAAGAGGAAGGTCTACCTGACAATAATGAGAACTTCCCAAGGTCTTATGGGGTCTGAGGCAAAACATTCTGCTCCATACCACCCAGGGCCAGAGAATAGGGACAAGTGGTCCAAGCTCCCAGAGGTAGCAGTCAATCAAATACTTCCTAAATAAGGAATGAGGTTTGAAGTATCAAAAAGAAAAATGCATTTAAGGGGCTCTGGATTTTTTGCCCATAGAACCCCAACACCCCATGGTGATTCAAAAAAAGACTGATCCAGTACACAAGGTTGCAAAGTGCTGTTAGTAATTTGTTGAGAGGACAATAAGCAGGAAATCAAGTGCTCTCTGCCTCTCTGGAAATGCACAACTTTGAAACTTCCAGCCTGATCTTAAGTTCTAAGCCTTGCCTCTCAAGCTGAAAGGCACACATGCAGAGAACTTGGGTTCTCCTTAATGTTTAATCACCATAATGAAGGAAAACAGAGGGATTCTCACAATGCCTCTGCTCACTCCAAAAATGTATCATTTGAGTTTTTAGACAGTGGTGTTTTTCTCCCAATAGCAACAGAGATTTCAAAAGGAGGGAATTTGACTCAAATTGTTTCAGCCGTGAAAGTAACTGTAAGACCCCTGTTCTTGGAGGGAACTCAGCTGCGTGAGAGGAATCAGAGTGAATTCAGTGAGAAGGGTCAGAAGGAAAACTCAAGACACAACCCAAAGCCTAGGTCCTACCTGCTTCTGGTCACAACTGGCCAGAATCACGTGATTGCCAACCACGTTTTTTCATGACAGCATAATGCCAGGGGAATGCAGAGAACTAACAAACTTTTTACAAAACCTCCTCTAGGGGTGTGTGTGTGTGTGTGTGTGTGCATTTGTGTATGAATCTTGAGAAAGCGGGGAGAGTGGAGGCGGGGGTGCTATCATACTCCTGAAGTTGTTCATGAACCTGCCGTGAAATTTTCTGCACTACCTTAGATCATGAGCGTCTCGTCTCTTCCCTACCCTACTCAGCAACACCTTCCTCAAGTCATCTTTTGTTGCCAGAAATGAATGCATCATATGAATACATCACCACGGCCCCCAGCAGCGTTCTTTACACACACTTGCACTCGTATGCCCTACCCAAGTACCACCTGCACCAAGACCCCGTATCAGACAGAAGCGCCATAAAGGCCTGGAAGTCCGTACGTGAGCTCATTTCTGCCCCCTTCTGGTCTCTCCCACTGCTCTCCACCCTCACTGTTTCCAGCTACACTGACCTCTGCGGCTCCTTCAATGTGCAGAGCTCACCCCCGGCTCCCTTGCTCTTGCACTGGCTGTTCCCTCTGCCTGGAAAGCTGTTCCCTGGGGCATCAGCATGTTCACCTCCTCACTGCCCTGACTCTTGGCTTGAATGTCATCTTAGTAGATAGGCCTGTCCTAACTATTTATGAACAGCGAATCTGTCATCCTCCTCTTACCTCCTGTCCTTCACTCGTGGCATTTGTCATTACTTGTACATTTCTTTGTCTGTCTTATCTTCCCTCCAGTAGAGTTTAAGCTCCATGAGGCAGAAACTTTGTTCTGTTTAGTATTAAATTCCCAGAGCCTGAGGAGAGTCCTATTCAAACACTCTTAAAATTTAAATTTAAATTATTTACCTAATATTTTTTCTTTATTTCATGTTTTTAGGTTAAGCCTTATCTTAGACAATAATTCCATGGAATCAAGGATGGGAGCCACTGGGGATATTTTCTCTAAAAAATAGTAAAATAAATACAGAACTATCAAAATGAAAGATGTTCGCCCCTGAGTATCTGCTAAAGCCATCTCATTATCACTGATCATATATGTCCCCAGCTTGGAGAAACACGGTATCATCCAGGGGCAATGGCTACCAGTGGAAACACAGGCTAGGCACTTCCAATGGGGATACAAACTAGCATGAAAGCAGTGACTTTGGCATGGAAATAAGTGTTATTTATCTTCATAATGTTTCTTAGTTTCACAGCATAAAACATCAAAGCTGGAGTCACATGGGCTTGGCTTACAGCCCTGGGTCAGCCACAGACCAGCTATGTGTCTACCCTCAGGCAAGTGGCTTAAGCTCCCTGGCCCAACGTCCTCACCTCTGTAACAAAGGCTTTGGATGACTCCTAAGCCCATCCCGGTTTTCTATTTTTATTTCTACCAACCACCCACACAAATGCAAGAGGGAATCCTAAGCAATTGTTACTAATACCTAGTTAATATTTAATCATTGTGATAAAGAAAAATAGAAATAATCCTATAATATCTTTCTCAGTGACTCTGAGAAACAGAAAATAAATAATATTTTATAAAAATAAAATAATATTTTATTATATACTGGGATAATGGGTCTTCTATAACCCCATGACACTTCCCAGTGTAGGCAGCAGGACATCAGCCAATGCCTCAAGGGAGAGTTTATTTAGGTAGAACTAAAATTAAAAAGTTGAAATCTTTGGTCAAGGCCAGAATGCTCCCTGTCCCCCAAGTGGAAGCCAGGATGTATAGAACTACTGAATTTAAAAAACACCATTCTGCAAACCCTTAGAAATTAAATAACTATTTCAGAAAAGGACCAGAGCTAGATACCATGCTCAGTACGTTCAAATTTTAGGGGAAGAGGATATTTGCTAGATGCCTAACTATCACTCCACAAATTACTTACCAATTCCAAGGGAAACTTAAATTTGTAAAAGAAAAGATCTGGTCGTGACCTTCCTTAAAAAGCAATCCAACTTATGCTCATAGTGTAACAACCCGACATTATGTGCTTCTAAATGAGATACAATGTAAGGTCACAGCATCTGTCATGTCTTCTTCCCTTACATTTCCTTACACCTAACTTCATCCCAACATTTCACTTACACCTAACCTAACTGAGCCTTTAGAAATAAGTTCCACTTCAAGGAAATACAGGGGATAAATGACAGGTTAAAGAATCCCACAAAAGGGGGCGTGTGGGTGGCTCAGTCAGTTAAGTGTCTGCCTTTGGCTCAAGTTCATGATCCCGGGGTCCTGCGTTGGAGCCCCGTATCTGGCTCGCTGCTCAGCAGGAAGCCTGCCTCTCCCTCTCCCCCTGGAGCTCCCCTTCTTTGTGCTCTCGTGCTCTCTTTCTCAAATAAATTTAAAAAAACCTTAAAAAAAATACTGAAAAATAAAAAAGTCACTTACACTGCCAGAATGAAGGACATCCTACAGGACAACTGGCTGGTACCTTCAAACAGTCAATGTCAAGAGGGGAAAAAAAATCAAGGTAGCATTCTAGACTGAAAGGAACCAAAGAACCAAAGCAGCACAATCACCACATACAATGCATGAGCTCTGAGCTGATCTCGGTTTGAAACAGAAGCTGTCTGAGCACTGGGTGTTATATGCAATAGGTAAATCTCTGAACACTACAGCAGAAACTAATGATACACTAGATGTTGGCTAATTGAATTTTAAATTAAAATAAAAGAAAGAAATGCAAGCTGTAAGAGGCATTGTCAAATCACCGGGGGGATCTGAAGATGGACTAGGTGTTCTCTGTTACTACAGAGCTGTTCTAACTTTCTTGGGTGCAATGACATCGGTATCAGGTTTTGCTTTTAAGAGATACTGTGTCTTTAGTTTTAGGAGAAATATGCTGGGAATTTTAGGTATGAAGTGACATGATATGGATAACTTCTTTTCTTTTCTTTTTAAGATTTTATTTATTTATTTGACAGAGAGAGACAGCAAGAGAGGAAACACAAGCAGGGGGAGTAGGAGAAGCAGGCTTCCTGCTGAGCAGGGAGCCCAATGCAGGGCTCAATCCCAGGACCCTGGGATCATGACCTGAGTCAAAGGCAGATGCTTAACGACTGAGCCACCCAAGCACCCCGGGCAACTTATTTTCAAACAGCAAAATGTGAAACAGAGGGTGAATCCTAGTGTAGACTATGCAGATGTTCACTATAATATTCTTTCAAATTTTCTTCATGTTGAAAATGTCATCATAAAAAGCTGGTGAGAAACACAAGATCCACATACCTGGCAGAAATGATTTGGAAGAAGATGGATCAGGAAAGAACATGTCGTATTCTTTCTGTCCCCATAGAAAAGCAGGGAGTCAGAGGGGCGCCCAGCAAGTCAGCTGCAGGTAAGAGGAGCCCCGTAACCTGTGCCCTCATAAAATATGGGGGTTGGCAGAACCATAGAGTCTTTAGTCAGGGTTGGAGATTCAAAAAATGAACAAGCCTGAATTCATCTTTCTGGGAAGACCTTAAAAAAAAGTGGTTAAGAAGCCAGAGCAATCCCAAGCCTATAATGGCACGAGTAATTAATGAGGGAAACCACAGTGTGTCTAGGGAGATAGAGCAGGGGCCATTTTTATGGAATTTCTTGGTCCCAAACCTCTAAGGATGTCCCTGTGGAGACGTGTGTGAAGCTGACAGAACCTGGTTGGGACACAAGGTGGTGTATCTGTGACTGGCCCAAATTTGGTGGCTGAGGCCAAGTGGAAAGGTGAGCAACACAGCAGCCACCAACATAAAAAAGAAATGACCACCCATGGCCACAGATACAGCCCCTCCACACAGTGGCATGTCATGACCCCTGAGGATTTAATCCCACACGATCCCACACACTGCACCATCACCCGGAAACTGAAATGCGACCTGAGGAAATGGAGCCGAGAGACCCCTGTGAGATACCCTGACCTGATGGAACGAACACTGAATGTTCTGGAATTGTCCAAACTTGCCACACAGACATGATGTTTCCTATGTTAATAGTAAGGAGAATGTGGTTCCACAGTGGAGAATGAAAGACTATCTCATTACACACCAAAACAATAAAGGAGATCATGAGAAGTACACGGCAGACTCTTCTAGTGAGTGTGTGATTGTTCTGAATGGTTGTGTAACAGGATGGTAGCTACTGAAGCTGGAGAGAACCCTCAGATGCCCTTCAGTCCTGCACTGTTATTTCTGGTCCTCACACAGTTTCCTCTCAGAGATGACCCAGGAAGTCAGTGTGGGAAAAGCTCAGCTCGGCGGTGGACTGTCCTCGGGTGGGACCCTCGGCGGGACTACGAAAGTGGACAACCATGACTGCACACAGAAATACCACCTCATTCCCAGATCTCCCCACTCCTGAACTCATGTCCCCTTCCTGCCTTCCACCGTCACTACGTGGGGTGGAGATGACGCTTCTGCCTTCAATTCAGAATACTAATCTCTTGGTTCTAAAGACTTAAAAAGTTAGAATGAAGATGTCTCTCTCTCTCTCTCTCTCTCTCTCTCTCTGTCTCCCCCGCTCCCTCCCTCCCTCTCATTCTCTCTGTCCTCAGACCGCTAACACTCCCAGATGCTCACAGAAGAAGCCAGTGACTTCTACTTTTGCTGATGCCTTGAGGAAAACGAAGACCTCCCACTGTCATCTGTCTGCTTCCGCCTTGGCTTCTCTCACAGGAAATTCACTGTCTTGGTCTATGGATATACTAACGTGGATGACAATCGACAGTATGAGGAAGAACTTATTTTCTCCAAATCCCCTCTTTTCATCTCTAGCAGGCTGTGAGCACATCAAAAATTAAAGCCTATATTTGGGGTGCCAGGCTGGCTCAGTCACAAGAGCATACAATGCTTGATCTCGGGGTTGTGCGTTTGAGCCCCACACTGGGTGTAGAGATTGCTTAAAAATAAAATCTTAAAAAAAATAAAAGCATACTTTTGTTAAAGAGACTGTTTCCAATCTCTTTAACTTGCAACCTCCTCTGTGCAAAGGGGAAGCGCCTTTGACGAGAGGCTCCATGAGCTCATGTTTCTGAGTTTTAAGCGAATGTTTACTGGGTCTCTTCTGAATCCCACCCCTACCTGCCCTTCCTGCCCCTTCCCTACAGTAAACGCCCCTCCCCAAAAGGAACTAGTAAAACCTCCATACCCAATCCATCCATCAATAGAAGAGATTTCTCTAAGCAGGTGAATCGTTCAATGGACAATAAAATTAAGAGCTTGCAGTAATTCATACCTTTAAAGAATGAAGGGCTTAACAGAAACACGTTTCAGCAACTTTGCTTTCATAAAATATGTCCATAAAAGAGAGACACATTGTAATTACAATTTTTTCTATAAACTCAACTAATAGGCTTGGAAACACTATTATACACTGTCTACATAGAAGACCTTTTTTCTGTAATTCAGACTCAGTATCAATTCAGACAGGATTCTCCTCGCTCTTTTCCTTAAAGACGTATTACTATCTCATAAATCTGGAAAAAAAAAAAAAAAACCCTGCCTCTTCCGGAATTACTTCAATAAGCCCGCCACTAAATTAAGCACTAATTTAATTCTTATAATTTCCCTGAGAGATGGCTATTATTTCCATATTTTTCCAAAGAGGAACCAAAGATTTAGAAAGTTTAAAAATTTCCCCCAAAATTATGGTTAGCAGGCGGCAGACCTGGGACATGAACCCAAGCCCATCTGATTCATGAGACTCTAATATTACATTCCTCTACACTTCCAGGTTTGAAGACTGAAAATTTAACAACTTACAAACATGAAGGATGTGTGGTACTCAAACAGACTGTCTTTCAAAGTGCCACAGGACAATTCTGCTGATTTGGAGCTAAATTTAGTCCCAGAGTCATTCAGTCTCTTTGCCCAAAATAAAGGAAGATAAAATCGAAGCATATGTTAGAATTTAAGCCAAGCTATTATCTGTCCTCTTCGTAAATTCTGAAAAGCGTGTCCACCAAAATCAGATTCTGGGAATGAGGGGGAAGAAAACCAAATGAGAAGAGAATGTAAAATTAGGGAGCAAGGAGACGGGGAAAGACAAAATGAAAGGAAGAAAAAAAATGAAAGGTTAGAAAAAGAGAAATGGGAATGGAACTAAGGGGAAGAAGAGCACCCCTGTCCCGATTTGGGAAGTCTTTTGCAAAGTCTGCCCATGATCTGTGTGTAAGAGGGTCACCTAAGTGGCTCAGCTGGTTAAGCCTCTGACTCTTGGTTTTGGCTCAGGTCATGATCTCAGGGTCTCAAGATCAAGTCCCATGTTGGGTTCTGTGCTCTTGCTGGAGGTTCCCCCCTCTCCTTTCCCTCTACCTCTCCCCCAACCTCTCAAATGAATAAATAAATCTTTAAAAAAAAAAAGTCATTTTACAAATGGCTATAAGACACATGAAAAATGTTCATCATCACTAGCCATCAGGGAGATTCAATCAAAACCACATTGAGATATCACCTTACACCAGTTAGAATGGCCAAAATTAGCAAGACAGGAAACAACATGTGTTGGAGGGGAGGAGAAAGGGGAACCCTCTTCCACTGTTGGTGGGAATGCAAGTTGGTGCAACCTCTTTGGAGAGCAGTGTGGAGATTCCTCAAGAAATTAAAAATAGAGCTTCCCTATGACCCTGCAATTGCACTCCTGGGTATTTACCCCAAGGATACAGATGTCGTGAAAAGAAGGGCCATCTGTACCCCAATGTTTATAGCAGCAATGGCCACAGTCGCCAAACTATGGAAAGAACCAAGATGCCCTTCAACGGACGAATGGATAAGGAAGATGTGGTCCATATGCACTATGGAGTATTATGCCTCCATCGGAAAGGATGAATACCCAACTTTTGTAGCAACATGGACAGGACTGGAAGAGATTATGCTGAGTGAAATAAGTCAAGCAGAGAGAGTCAATTATCATATGGTTTCACTTATTTGTGGAGCATAACAAATAGCATGGAGGACAAGGGGAGTTAGAGAGGAGAAGGGAGTTGGGGGACATTGGAAGGAGAGGTGAACCATGAGAGACTATGGACTCTGAAAAACAATCTGAGGGTTTTGAAGGGGCGGGGGGTGGGGAGGTTGGGGTACCAGGTGGCGGGTATTAAGGAGGGCACCGATTGCATGGAGCACTGGGTGTGGTGCAAAAACAATGAATACTTTTACGCTGAAAATAAATTTTAAAAAATGTAAAAATAAATAAATAAATACATATACAGTCACCAAAAAAAAAAAGTCAAAGTGAGTTCACCACAGGGTTTCTAGAGAACCTAAGAATGGGGAACAATTTTTCTTGACTTTGAAGTTCCAAACCTAATTTCTTAAGGCCTCCTTTATCTTTTCAGAAAACACTAGCAGTGCAGAATATGTCTAAACAGAACCGTGTGCACTTTTTCCATCCCAGACACACCTGGGCCCTCCTGTGAAGCGCTCAGAGCTGCCCAGGTGAGGGAGGTAGTTTACGAAGTTCAAGGTCAGGGCAGGGGCCGAGGGGGAGAAAAGCTGCTGCTGCCTGCTGCCAGCTGGAGATAGTTCCCAAAAGTTCTACACCCGTGTTCAATCTGCCGCAAAGAATAAGCATGTTCTGCCCTCACAGACATAACCCAAATGCTGTCCCCGAAGGAAGCGACAGTGATCAGAGATCAGATCCTCACATCGCAGATGTATATGGGGAAAAGTTTGGTAATAACATTCCTCAAATGACAGAAAAAGAACGCGTGGGTTCTTTTTTTTTTTTTTTAATATCCAATTTGCTAAATCGTCCATAACTCTTTCAACTGAATGTCTTTTCTGAAATATATGAAAATTCTGTTAAAAACAACAAATTTTTTTTCTCTGCTAAGAGAATGTAACGTTATACTCTGAACTCAGAAGCTGGGGGGGAAGGGCAGGGGAAAAAAAGTTCCTGTGAAAACCTATGTTCTCTGTTACTATTTGGTGAGGCTTACACTCCCATATATTATATGAGAACCAACGAAGCTCATTACTTATTTTTCAAAAGAGTGAAATGTAAGTCCTTCAAAGATTTTTTTCTGTTTTATAAGGGGGCTTTCTGATTCTGATAGAATAATATTCTTGGTTTCTCTGAAAGTGTCACACTAAAATTTGTTCAAATATCTTTATATACTTCCGGGGAAAAAAAGAAAAAAGCAGAGTACTTGATACCAACTTGGAAAAAAAAAAGAATTTCAGGAAGATTAAAGAGCTAAGCTAATACACAGAGAGTAAAACTAGTGAAAGAAATATTAAGAATTATATTTACAATCACAGAGAGGGGCCTTCCTAAACCAGATGCAAAACTTAGATGGAAAAGAAGAGTAGACTCACTTTTTTTTTTTTTTATTTGACAGAGAGAGATCACAAGTAGGCACAGAGGCAGGCAGAGAGAGAGGAAGGGAAGCAGGCTCCCCGCTGAGCAGAGAGCCCAATGCGGGACTCGATCCCAGGACTCTGAGATCATGACCCGAGCCGAAGGCAGCGGCTTAACCCACTGAGCCACCCAGGTGCCCCTAGACTCACTTTTATAAGAACATAAATCTGCTGTTTGCCAGAAGACACTTTTAAAAAAAGGTAAAGACTAAAAAAAGAAAAAATTGGAGCAATATATATAACCAATAAAAAATGAACATATATGATTTATAAGGTATGTCTGCAAATCAACAGGTAAAATGAACATCTTATCAGTCACCTGATAAAGACATTTCACCTTGTTCTCCTTTTGCTAAAGTTTTATTTATTAATTTGAGAGCAGAGGGCACGAGCACGTGGGGAGCGAGGGGCAGAGGGAAAGAATTCCAAGCAGGGTCCCCACTGAGCAGGCTCATTCCCAGGACTGAGTGGAAATCAAGAGTCAGATTCTCAACCAACTGAGTCACTCAGGCACCGGGTTTCACCTCATTATGAATCAGAGGATCGCTTTAACTGAATTGGCAAAAATAGAAAAGATTGGTAAAATCTGATATGGATAAAAGCATCAAAGAAGGATGCCCTACTATACTACTGTGAGAATATAAATTGATAAAATGTTTCCTCAAGATAATCTATCAATGTATAAAATACACAACCCCTTTTGTCTTGGCAATCTATTCCAAGTACCTATATCTATATGGAAGGCGTTATTCGAAACACTTTTCTGAAAACTGTAAAAGCATAAACATATGGGGCGCTTGGGTGGCTCAATGGGTTAAGCCTCTGCCTTCAGCTCACGCCATGATCTCAGGGGCCTGGGATGGAGCCCCACTTCGGGCTCTCAGCTCAGCAAGGAGCCTGCATCCCCCTCTCTGTCTGCCTGCTTCTCTGCCTACTTGTGATCTCTGTCAAATAAATAAATAAAATCTTTTTAAAAAATGCATAAACATTTAACCATAACTTTAAACCCTAACAACATAAACAGTAAAAGAAGAAAACAAATCACAATTTGTCGTAATAACTATCATAATAACTAAATGCCAGGACCTTTCCTGAGTGCTTCCTATATATAAACTCAGCATGTTTCCTAGCAACCTGATGAAGTGGGTACAAGGCTTGCCCCATTCCAGATGGAAATGCTGAGGCAAGGGAGGATGAGAAAGTTGCTCAAAGTCACATAGTGAGTCACGGTCAGGGACAGGTTTCAGACCCAAGGAGCCCGAGAGCAGCCGACTCCAAAACACTTATTAATTCAAATGCAGGAGATACCCCGGTACCGATGCAGAAAGATCCCTGGGCAAATGGTCTCCTGAAAGCAGACGTAGCCTAAGCCTGGGATTACAATTTCTTTATGGAACCAAAAATGAGTCTGTTTGATTATCTAGATTGTAAGTAAAGCTACGGATTTTATGATCTGCATACTATATGCATTCTGGATGGTTAAAGAAGGTTATCCCTAGCAGTAGAAAGGGAAGCAAAAAAGGAAGGTCAGGAACAATCCTGCTTTTAGCTCCATATGTTTTGAAACCGCTTGAAACTGTGAAAATCAAGAACGAATTCATGTGTTACTGTTATAATTTTTTTAAGTTATTTGTCTTTAAATAAAAAAAACAGTGGGGGTGCATATGGAAAACAGTTTGTCCTTACAGATGTTTCTACAACTGTGCTTCTGGCTTTTGAACACATTTTTCCCCTCTTTTAAAAGTTGATCCAAATATCTGTTCAACTCAACCTTCTCAACTTTCCAGATTCATTTTCAGTTCGTAGAAAAGGCTTTAACCTCCAGCTTCTCTAGCTTCGGTCCCACTATATGTTTATGACTCTTTTGAAATAGCCAAAATTTTGGTTGCTGTTGAAAGACATTTAGGAGACCATTTATAAGAGGAAAAACAAACTGTGGACCTTGAATCTGGAGTCCAGAAAACCTGGCTCTGACTTCTCAGGGAGTGCGGTTCTCTGGGCAGTTAGGAATTGGAAATTTCTACAGCTCAAGTCATAGGAATGAGTACAGATCAGCGGTTTACGTGCAAGGAGAGGAGGCTGCCGATGAAATCTGGAGGCTAGCAACACTGAATGAGAGAACGGACCTCCTAGTCTAGTTCCTCCTGTGGAACGTCTGCGGGTCACTTAGATATATTTACTCTCAATGGACAAAGGAGGCACCAGTTCTCAGGGAATCAACAACATTATGTGGGCTTCCATCGGGAAACGCCCGTGACACAAAGCTGATGGTCACAAGGACTCTCCATCAGGGTGACGGGTGCCAGGACCCCTCCACCTTTCTGGCTCCCTTAGATTTTTTCCAAGCCTGCACACCATCCACACCATCAGGCGGGGCTCCCAGAGGCGGAGTGCTCTTGGAAGGCCCCACAGTCCTCATGCCCCCTGATGCTTCCATTTCCTTGTCCTGAGCCCTTCTCCATCTTCTGTGAAGAGAGGGAGCCAGGAAGTAATGTGAGAACTAAACACCAGGCTTGGTTACAACACAAGAGCGTGCTGAGGTCTCATTGCCTGTTCTTTTGGCAATACAGCTGCTCTGGAAAAGTCTTGGAGCCCTATTTCAGTGGAAACTAAAATTAAAATCAATCAGAGGCAGCCTGAGGAGAAAAGGGATAAAATTATGCATTTATGTATGGGGTACGGATACAGACATAGATGGCGGTAGTCTGTTATGTATTTTAGGCATCTATCTTAAGCGCACATATAAATAAGCCCTACACGGATGACCAAGCACTAACAGAAGGCCTATATCCTTCCATGATGACGGTAACCAGATACCCAGTAAGCAAGTAGGGTGGTGTACAGACACGAAAATGAGCGTAGAAAAACAGACTAGGGTAAATTCTACCTCCTGACATCTCTATTGACCAAAGGCCAGCAGTCCACTGAACACTGGCAACAAGAAGCTTAAACTATAACAAGCAACAGAGAAAGATACATTCCAGGTTAGCACCAAGATGGGAGCCACCACCAGGCACCTGCGCCAGTTTCAAAGCTGACAAAGACACATATCCTGAGGCCGTACATTCACAGGCAGAGAGAGAAATCCACGATGCTTGTGTGTAAAACGGAAAGCCAAAGTGGACCTCCGAAGTGAAATAGTAATTGTATGAAAACTTAGAAATCTTAAGCAAAAGTCTAGTAAAATGACCTCTAGGGCCATTACTTATCCGGAATAATCGAAGAAAGCAGGGATTGGGGGAGGAGAGGGACTCTCGTTCCTTAAAAACTTAGGAAAGCTCTCTGGTCTCTCTTGAACCATCCACATGCGGGCTGTCCTCCAAACACCAACTGTTTTCCAATCACTAAACTGAAGTGACTTAAGTTGAAAATTCTCAGTGAACGAGACCTCTACGAACCCTGTCTTCACAGAGCTCCCAGCCAAAGCTCCATGTGTAAGACGGTCCCTTCACAGTGAACTAACAGAACAGAGAATAAACCCTAGGAAGCTTCCAGTCACATAAACCCACCTCCAGAGAACACACACCACCCCTCACTAGTGGTATTCTAAAATCTACATTTAACTCCCAGGTTTGGAATTTAGAGACCCCCTTCGCACAGAAACAACACCATCAATCATGTTTGGGTCCTCGGTCGAGCCACAGGGCTGGAGTTGACCTGCGTTCAGCTGCACTGTGATTTTTCAAAGAGGTTTCTGGTCCCCCCAAGGCGCTTCTGATCCACAGTCTTAAACTATGGGTGTGATCCCAGGCCGCTGCTGAGATGATAGGGTCGGCCTTGGAACCTCAAGCATGGATGGACGAAAACCTGCGAATGCTTGGTGGGTAGGCTAGCTGCCGCTTCCAATCTCAGCCTGTCTCCAGGACAAGGGACTAGGCAAGCAGGAAGAATCTCCCGAAGGGGCTTCTGAAGGCAAGGATTACATTTGGAATAGCTCATTTGCAAATCACACAGAACGGAGCCATAGGTCCCCCGCCAAGGCTATTCACATTTCCCAGCCAAGGCCATGCATGCACATTTCCCATGGTTGTTACTGAGAAATCACCACTCACATGTTTCCTGGCGATTTCAGGAGGCATAATACTATTTTTACATACGTCTTTTTCAGCAGTGATCCTGGCACTAACAGCATTTAAAGTACAATGACTTCCATTAATGTTTAAATACCACTTTTTATGCAGTTTCCTTTGCCCTCATCTTGTCTTCCAGACCCCCACCCTTCCCCCAAATCATCAACTCAGCATCTGACAGGTAAAACTGTCACCTCAGCTCAAGCCCGATGTGTTCAAACCACCGCACGGAAAACAGAAAAAGAAGCTATTCTAAACAAAATCAAGAGTCTCCGAAATGATTTTTTTCAAAACAACTTTACTTATGTTTGGAAATAAGGGAGTGAAACATACGATATGGTAGCTACTGCCTGAAGGAAGTCATTTACTGGCTCTGGGACAGGGTTCAGCAAACTCTTTCCTACAATTCATTAAGGATCCCCTTAGGTTATACACGTTCGGGTAATGTAGGTGCTTTCGCGGTTATCATCCCAAATTATCCAAATAAAAATCTGTTTCAGTCTTCGTGTGGGAGTCTCTACAGGAAATACAATCTTCCTTGAAACAAATGTCTACCTTCTATTCCCTCTCTCCCTGCGCCGAACAGACCATGTGAACACTTACAGACCATTCTGGAGGTTGTTTTCCTAACACAAAGCTGGGTTGGGGGCGGCTCCTAAATATTGCTGCTGGGGTTCCGGAAGCTTCTGTGCAGCTCCCAGGAGAACCTAGACAGATTTTTCTCTCTGAAGAGCCCATGCAATGAAAGGTCTCAAACGAAACCCTCAGGAAGGTCTCAAATGAAACCCTCTGGCTCTCTCCAGTAAAATCCCTGCTTGGGGACTTCCACTCCAAGTGCCTCTAAGGAAAGAAGTACTTGATCAGAATGAGGAAAACGAAACGCCGTGGTGGGTGGCTGACATGCCAAGAACAGTAGCCTCGCCCAGACCTGGGCCCAGAAACGTCTGCGAAGCGACACCCCCCACCATCTTGTCAACTCAGAAGGTGCTCGCCCACATTGAAACCATAGAATGCTGATTCTCCAGGAACACTTGGGCCACGATAGTATGGGCATCCCTTGGAAACTGTTAGAAATGCCAAGTATCAGACCAACTCAGACCTTTTAAATCAGCAACTCTTGGGGCTGGGCCAGAAACCTGTGTTTTCACAAGCCCTCCAGGAGCTGCTGATGCAAAGTCATGTTCGTAAACCAGCATCGTAGTAGGACTAATTAAAATCACTGTAGTATAGCCTCTCCTCCAGGCCTTATTTATAATTGGAGAATGAGAGAGCTTTCTTCCACCAAAAGAAATGTCAAGAATTGGCAGGTAAAAGAAAGTCAGGAGCCGATCTGGGGGCCAGACAAGGCCCAATTTACCACTACGCCTCCCTCTTCGTTTCAGGTTTAGGGATTTCGATCATGGGCACCCAGAGAGAGAGAGAGGAGAAAACATCAGAAATAGATCCTCACCACCCCAGAGCTTGGTGTACACTGGACAGCATATTGCTCCATAAACATCCCTTCCAAGTGAGTAGGCGACGTGAGTAGTGATTGTGATGAACGAGACAGATCAAGAAAACCCACCACTTTGTCTCCAATTCAGCAAAGCCTCCACTAACCCTTCCTTGTGGCTTTCCCAAACTAGTGGCTATTTGTAAGAGACCACACAAAACTCAACAATAGCATCTTAGTCAGTACGTAACGTTTAAACTTCATAGCAAATTCTTTTCAATCACTGAGACTCTTGGCTATTTATATAACAACATTTAAACAAGTTTTCTCCCCTAAAATGAATTTTCAGTCCTCTGAAAGAGACCCCTAGTTTATTCTTGGGCAACATGGCCACCAATTTTTAACTGAGCACTGGGCGTCTTTCCGTTAACACATGCACACACGCGCGTACACACACACACACACATTCACAAAGCTTCAGTGTACAGCTGGTGTTCTGATTTCACTGCCCAACGCAGTTTAAATCTCAGAAGATGAGAATCTTATTCTAAAAGCAATAGTAACTACAAAATCTACCATGGGAGGGTCTGGAAGGCACCTGCACAGCAGAAAGGACCCTTCTGCACAAAATACCTGTGTCCCTAACTAACCTGTTGTCACCACACCTCGCCTGCTTTTCTGAAGCCAAAGGGAAACCCAAGCACTCTTCACCTATATCCTTATTAGTCACTTGAGACTCAGGAAACCAGTTCAGTGTCTTCTGAGACAACCACCCTCCTTGGAAAGTGGGTACTGCTGAGTAATCAACATTTTTTTGCTCTGCCTTGATTTGTAGTATCATAGCCTTGGTACTATTTTTTTCAGCCTTAAAACCTAGTCATCGTAAATCTAACTGCTTCTTTCTTTAGTGGTAATTAGCATTAGTCAGAAGCCAAAAATGATTCCACATAAGAAGTAAAATAAACACAACCCTTCTTACCTTTCATGCCAAACTTGGAGTGTCTTGCCAACTTCAGCAGAAACAGCATCACCAACAGACAAAATCCCACCACAGATGCAATTACCACCACAGCATAGACCTAGAAGAAAAGGAAGGAGGGTGGTCATGACCTTGCTCCTTAGTTTCCTACATCCAGATGATGATGACGATGAGGATGACGGTTCATATTTACCACTTGCAACGCTAGGAGCTTTGTGTCAATCTGTTCATTTACCCCCCAACAACTCTACAATGAAATATCATAAGTCTGAATATTAACCTTGCTTTACAAATGAGAACACGTAAGTTAGAAGCTTATAAAAAATTAGACACAAAGATATATTACTCTCTCCCCATGTATCTAGCCTCCTACCTACCCACCCGGAGAGAGGAGACAGAATATACAAAACTTGAATAATAAAATACTGATTATTTCTGAAGCTGATGAAAGATATAAAGGGAATTCATTTTGCTATGCTCTCTACCGTTGGGCATTTAGAAAGCTGTCCATAATAAAAAGATTTTTTTTTTTTAAGTTGGCTATGGATGCTCTTAGAAATCAGAGTCCCGCGGAGCTGGAGTACACCTGGAAGGGAGAAGGAGGGGTACCCGTGGGTGAGTTCACTTGTGAAAGTTCATGGGGTTGCAGACTCATCATAGGTACACATATGTGTATGTATGAAAGAGGCCAACACAACGTTTTTTAAAGCTTAAAAATGTAATCGCAACATGTGGATGATGCAAGTAGAGAGGGTAGATCTCTTTGCAGATCCACGTGAAGATCTCGCTGCAGATCCACGTGAATCCTGCCACACCCCTGAGCGAGATCACAGAGGCACAAGTGTGTAAAGCTGATGAAGTACATAGTAACATTCCAGAAACAAAGATGGAAGTAGGACAATGCATCTCCTTCCATTCCTACCACTCACTCCAAGGTCTTGCTCCCAAGAAAAGTATGATTCTCTAAACCAGGAGGTGGCAAATTTTCACTACAAAGGGTTAGACAGTAAATACTTCAGGCTTTGGGAGCCATACGATGTCTTTCACAACCTCTCAACTCTGCTGGTGCAGAGTGAAAACAGCCATAGACAATATGTATAAGCAAATGGGCATGACTGGATGCCAATAAAACTTTAGAATTTTTTTTTAAAGATTTTATTTATTTATTTGACACAGAGAGATCACAAGTAGGCAGAGAGGCAGGCAGAGAGAGAAAGGAGGAAGCAGGCTCCCTGCTGGGCAGAGAGCCCGATGCGGGACTCGATCCCAGGACCCTGAGATCATGACCTGAGCCGAAGGCAGCGGCTTAACCCACTGAGCCACCCAGGCGCCCCCAATAAAACTTTATTTACAAAAACAGATGGGTATAGTTTGCAGACTGCTAAACTCTTTAAGATGTCCACACTTAATTAGATGTGTAAGCTTCTTTTTGTTTCATTTCATCTGCATAATAATCCTTAAGACAGATATTATTATTCCCATCTGTGGTAATCATTAACGCTGTTTACCAAACATTTCTATTTCTCCCTGTGTTTTTCTTTGGAAGATTCACTTCCTGGCTTCCTTGTGGTAAGATGGGTGCATGTGACCAGTTCTGGCCAATGAGGTGAGACTTGTCTCCCTGACAACAGAGTATTTCACTGCTACATGAGATCTTAGACTGAGGCAGTTATTCACACCCAGGGATAATGTTATACCCAGGGGACATCTGTCAATTTGGGGTTGTCACAACTGGAGGAGGGTGCTAGTGCATCTAATGGGTCAAGGCCAGGGATGCTGCTAAACATCCTACAACACTAACAGCCCCCACCCCCCCGACAACAAAAAGTTATTCATCCATAATAATGATGCCAATAGCTCCAAGGTTTGACAACGCTACTCTCATACTTCTTTCTCTCGGCCTTCATAAATGCTAACTTTCCAAAGTGGCTGCCTTTCAATCTAGTCTCAGTTAGAATGAGGACAAGGCTGACAGAACTCCCAGTCAATACAAATAGTAAAGCAAGAAATAAACCTTTGTCGTTTAAAGTTGCTAAGATTTGGGGATTTTTGTTACTGCAGCATAACTTATACTGATTGATGTACCCATCTCAGAATGAGAGGCAGTCCAGGGAGAGATTAAGAACGTGAACTCCTCATGAATTTGGAATTTAGATTTACCACTTATTAGGTGACTGACCTCAGAATCACTCCATCTCTCAGCACCCCACATGTCTCATGTGTGAAGCAGGGAATAGAATCATTCTACCTTGCAGATTATTTAACCACTCAGTGAGATAACAGGTTTGGAACAGAGTCTTCTACAATAGATAATAAATTAATGTTGGCTATGAGGATGGTAAAACTGAGATTTATAAAAAATTAAATAAGCAACTCAAGATCACAGCTTTTGAGCTTGGGATTCGAACTGAAGTCTCTAAGTACAAAACCTGGGGCTTTTCCATGATTTAGCCTTTATACTACTTCTTCAAAACCCATGGCTGAGAGGGAAGGCAGGATAGTAAAAATGCATGGCTAATCCTCCTGCGACATCCTCTTTGATGTCCACTGGGGACAGGACAGCACTAAAGAAGGTATAAAACCCAGGAAAGGGCACATGCCATGCCCTTGGCCAGAGGGGCACCAAGCTGTGAGAATCCTCCCCTTGGCTTGCAGTAGTGAGTGGCTCTCCCACAGAATCCCTCTACCAAAGTCTGAATGCAGACTTAACCCTCTCTCTGTGGCCTATGTAGAGTGCTTATGATTCCTAAAAGGTTAATTATAGAACAACTTGTTGTAGCTAAGACCATTGCCCTCAAATATACCTAATGATTTGGGGTTTTCTGTTTTGTTTTGTTTTCTCATCTTTAGTTCTAACTAACATTTGCATGGAAAAGAGATCATAGTATATTAGCTCTCGGTTTCTCGATCTTATTAAGTTCCAGACTTGTACTGACAGAAGGAGAAAAATTGAATAAAGAAGTTTAATCCCTATTTCATAGATAAGGAAACAGGGATGGAGAGATTTTAGGGGACTTGCCCTGAGCCCCACAGCCTCTCTATAAGACCAGAGACAGCCTCTGATCCACTTTAGAAAGTACTCAGTTGGCATTCAGAAGACTTGGTCCTTATGCTCACAGGACACCTTGCCTTTATGAGCTGGGAGAGCTAACAGATGCTTCATTTCTGCAAGCCTCCAGTCCCTCATTTGTACGTGAAGATCATACCTTCCCTGACTTCTTTATTTATAGAGTGTTTAAGTCAACCTGGAAAATGGGAAAGGGTTCCACCACCAGGGATCAGGTAACGATCTGTTAGCAAATATTTAAAACTATGGAAGCAGTTCTGTATGTAAAAAATCCTTTAATAAACAAAGAATCTGAAGACAATGAGAAGAACTGCTTCCTCAACAATGAGTTGTTTGATAAATATAGTCCCATGTACCATGCGTGTGTGGGATGGGGGTGGTCTTTATGTGGGAGACAAGCAGGGGTGTATGCATTTGTTCACTTATTTGCTTCACTGGTTGGCTTGGTTGTCTGGCTGTCTGGTTGGCTGGTTAGCTATTTGATTAGCTGGTTGATTGTTTAGTTGACGGGTTATTTGGTTAGTTGGTTGGTTATTTGGTTAGTTGACTGGTTGTTTAGTTGGCTGGTCGGTTGTTTGATCAGTTATATGGATGTTCAGTTGATTGGTTGATTAGTAGTTTTTAATCTGAGGCTATCTCTCCACATAGAACAAGGGTCTGCCCCACTTGAAAAATCCAGCAAGGTTCATGAGGATTACTTACTGGACCAGAATCAAGAGCATTTGAGGCTGTCTTCCAAATGCTCTGGTAACACCTTTAACTCTTCTACCAGTTCCCTGACTCTGACACTCTTTTTCTAATTTAATAATCCTCCCTGTGATCAGGAACTATTCATATGTTAAACATCTGATCCAGACTTAAGTTTTACATTTTCTTTAAATTCTACAAAGCATTACCTTGCACCTGTCATGCAGATTTCCAGGGACCTCAGGTGGAACTTTCAACAAAGATTAATTTTCATTGATCTCACCTTCCAGAGGCCCTACTGCAGATAGTCCAAATATCCCTGAGATATGCCATACAGGGACTTAAATTTATCATTTGGTCTCAAAAGAGAAAAGTGAAGTTGGCATGTAATTTTTAGTAACTGGAATAGGTACACACCTGTGGGCTCAACAGATGCTCCTTGGATTCCTTACATACACAAACAACTTTCTCAAACCAGAAAACACTAAGTGGTTTGGTATGAGAATAAGCCAAAACAACTGCACAAGGAAGGAAGTAGAAAACATTCTGCAGCTGATTTTCCCTGGCATTTGTCCTTGCTGTTTCAATGCAATGCATACCGTCAGCTATGGAAATACGTGTGTGTGTGTCTCCAGGTACTGGATATGCATATTTTGAGTTGCAGCTGAACTACATCTGTTATGAGCCTCCCATTCCCCGCACCAGGGCCCTGGTTTAAAGATAAATCACATCTCTTTATGACTGCTCCAGACCCCTAACTAATCACACTCCTTCCAATTTCTCTGTCCTGCAACCCACTCTGGAATGTTCACCATTACTCTAATCAGTCTCCAATTTTTGTGATCCCTTAAGTGCCACACACTATTAAAGGGATGATGGGATGCAGCTCTGAAAAACACTGACTGGGCTGCCTAGAGTTGGAAACTCATTAAAGAATCTAGGGAAGGAGGGGGCTCTGGGTGGCTCAGTTGGTTAAGCATCCGACTCTTGATTTTGGTTCAGGTCATGATTTCAGGGTGGTGAGATCGAGCCCCACCTCAGGCTCTGAGCGTGGAACCTGCCTGAGATTCTCTCTTCCTCTGCCCCTCCCCACCCTCATCCAAGCGCAGGTGCTCTCTCTCTAAAAAGAATCTAGGGAAGGAAAAAAGACACACAAGTAAACAATAAAGAAGCAAGGGAATTACAGACCATAATAACTGCTCAGAAGAAAATGGAACATGATCATGGCTGCCTGGTGGCTAAAGCCATGTGATGACCACTGGGAAGTACATGCTTTTAGAGGGAACAGCAAACTTAAAGGCTGTGAGACAAGAGTAAGCCCAGGGCATGAGAGAGAACATGAGGAGGACAGGTGGCACACACGGGGGCAGGCTGCAAGGTGAAGGCAGAGACACAGACAAGGGCAATATACGTGAGGCCTTTCTGCCACCATGAGGAGCTGGGCTTTCGTAAGAAAAGTTCTCTTACACTCGCATTGGAAAGACTCTGAGAATGACAATAAAAGTGATCTGAATTGTGCTTTTCCTTTGAAAAGGCTGCTGTAGGGAGAAAGGCCCGGAGCTCACAAGATGGGAGAGGAGGGACAGGTAGAGGCTGCGGAGGTCATCCAGGAGCGAGCACTGTGGCAAACTTCCTCTGTGAAGGGCCAGACACTAAATACTTCCAGCTTTGCCGGCCATACAGTCTTTGCTGCAGCTATTCCAGCCCTGCTGTAGCAAAAAGTAGCCACAGACAATATGTAAACAGGCACGACCGCGTTCCAATAAAACTTTTTATTTTTTACGGACACTGACATTTGAATTGCATAAGATTTGCACGTGTCATGAAATATCATTCTTCTTTTCCCTTTTTTTTTTTTTCCCCCAAAACACTTAAAAATGTAAAAACTCATCTCAGCCTGCAGATGGCACAAACACAGGGGGTAAGGCGGACTGGGCCCGGGAGCCACGGCTTACCCACCCTCAGATAAGGCTATGTCCGTGGCAGCAGAGGTGGGGAGATGTGGGTGGGCTTGGGGTCTATCAGGTGGCAGACCTCACAGCACAGGCGACTGGGTGCATGTGACAGTGAGGACAAAAACGCGGGACGCTGCTGGTGCTTGAGCTCAGCAGCTGACAGACCAACCCTGCCAGAGTCCTGGGGCTCAAGCACATCCCCTTCAGTGGCTTCTCCCTGCATGATAAATCTAACGCCTGGCACCGTGTTTCAAAACCCCAGGACCTGGCACAACCACCTCTCCGGCCGCGCCTCTGACTGGCCCCTTCACACCCTTTACCTTCCCATCAAAACTGTCTTCCAGCCTGCGGGCTTGTGTGCGCACACCCCAAATGCCTTCCCTTTGTTTGCTCTCGGTCTAAACACCGGCCGTCCCGCCCTGCTGGAGAATGCCCCGGCCCCACCAAGACGCTTCTGGCTCTCCCAGCCGGAAGGAGCCGGGCACCTGCCCCTCTGTGTGCCGCTCTCCCATCCCGCTGCTTCTCTACCTGGGCCACAGGGGCTCGTATCCGTTCACATCTCACGGCTCTGACCGACAGAGAAACTCCTGAAGGACAGACCTGCTCTTCCTTCATAGTCTGTCTGTCTTCCCACTGCCAGTCCCTCCCAGAACCTATGGGATCCCTTAAATTTAGTGGGCAACGAGACTCTTATTAAAATCCTGAACGAGACAGGTGTGACGGTGCCGAAGACGAGAATAACGCCCCAATGAGACCCTGCTCTTCTAGTGATAGTCTTTCCAAGGACAGACATTGAAAGTAAGAACCACTAGCAATTAAAGGGGCGCATAAAAGGGGAAGCAAGTAAGTCAGAGGCTGCCTGGCACATTTATCCCTTCTCTTGAACCTTTCTGTGAAGTCTTCCAAACATCAACACCCTATTCACACCTGAACAGTAAAAATGTGTTGAAAGACACACGCCAAAGCAGCTCGGGTCCCCCAACATTTAAGCTCCCACGGCGTTCAGAGCCCACCTAGGAAACAACTCTTTGTCCCACTCACCGAGAGATGTTCCCGACCGCTTTTGTCAGCCACATCTGTAGAAGGGATTTCATTACTTCTGTTCGTGGTGTCCCCAATGTCATTTGCTGCAGTCCCATAATCTTAAACGGGAGAAATGGAAAAGAGAAGGAACCATGAAGTTGTCACCAGGCTACCAACCAGCACGAGGATGCAGTATGACCCAGAACCAAGAAGCGACACAAATCACGAAGATTCCAAGCCCCCTGACAGCCTGACTGTGGAGGAACAGGACCGGCTCTTGGGTGAGAGCCATCGTAGTGCTGGGATTGTGTGAGGCTCAAATGTTACGCAACCCAGATCTTTCCATCACTGGTTTGGAGGACAAATTCTGAACCAGGTTTCCCTTGGTAGGTAAGAATGTATCTTTTTTTAAAAATGATAATAATAATAATATAAATATGAATATGAAAGGAAACTGATCCTGTAAGAGTCATACATTTCTAGACCTGGAAGACCCTTCGGATTAGGATTCTAACTGCCAGTTTTAAAGCTAAGAACGTCATCAGAACAAAGTCAAAGACTAGTGTAAGGTCAACTGGCGGGAAGGAAGGTGGCAGAGCCTAAACTTGGGTGCCCGTGTGAACTTTTTTGAAAAGGTCTGAATTGCCAACATTTCAGTCTCTGAATTAATACAGAGGGAGCTACACCAACAGAGTATTTAGAATTGTGGGCATACACGCTCCCAAGCACATCTCAGATGTCACCCTCATCTTCTAAAGGGATTTTCATCTATATGGATCAGGTTGAACATAAATGATGGGGGGGTAGTGAATGTTTTTATTAGTAATATTACATAGAAAGAAGGCATAGAAAATTTTTGATGAACTTATTGCAGACAATGTTTATAAATGTTTGGTACTTTTCTTCTCAATAGATATGAGGAATGAGATCTCCATCCTGAACACACTACCTCATTAAGGCAGCCCCGGCTGAACTTCCCTCAGTAGGACTATCAGGCTGGCTTCAGGCCAACAAATTTAAATTATATTTGTGTTAGCAGAGTGCTCCTTTCCATGTGAATAAATAGTAACTGAAAAGGCATCTGTTTTCTGTTTGCTGTTTTATCCTTAACTTCGAAACTACATTGTCACCATTCTCATTTTAAATATACTAGAACATCGATTTCAACCGAACACTAAGAAATATCATCCATTTGCTAATTTTTTACTTCTTCATATTCTAATGAGCCACACATGCAAAATTAAATCACTAAAGTATTGATAGTTTAATATCATATTTGGCCCAGAGATCCAAAGTGGGATCTGAGGCCAATGGGAAGATGGCCTTTTTAAAATCTTGAGGTTACTAGAAAAAAGCCCAAAACATAATTTTAAGATGTAAAATCACAATTCAAACATAACTCTCTAGTGACACAATTTGAGATACTTTTTCTTTAAGCCGTATTGGGACAAATAAAAACAAAAATACACAAATCACATGCACAAAATCATCCATAACACAATTTGAAGGAAATATAGTTTAACATGCATAAAACAGGTAAAGACAATATAATCCTCCATTAAAATTAGCTCAAGTTAAATACATACATATAACAAATGTACAAACATAGAATCTTTTTATAAAAAACTAAAATGTCCACATGTACATCAAGTTAAAGAATGGAATATTTAACAGAATTAGTTATACTTGTCACATTTTAATAAAACTAACTTTTAATCAGTCTTAAATTTTGAGCCAAGTCTTGAAATTGAGGCTGTCACTTCCCTAAACATAGGCTTCCTGGTCATGAAGGGAGTTTGGGAATCTGTTAAAGACAGATTTTCACCCACATCCCTGGAATTCCATTAAAATAGCAAAGCACAGATGAGAGGTCCAGTTAAAAGCTAACGTCGTCCACCTTCTGGTTTTTCCCTTTCCACATTCCTAAGAGAACCCCATCTTTTTCAAAGGGTTCAATGATATTCTCTGAGGAAGACTTAAACTCCAGGGCTGGTTCTAGTTAGCCAAAGGTTAATTTGTCCCTCTTATCAATAATGGAGGCCAGAACGGGCTGGGACCCACTGGCTCTTGAATCGGATTCAGGGAGGGCTGATGGAGATCTCTGGACAGTTCCCTTTCCTCTGGAACACTTTCAGAAGCTCTTCATTTCTCCCAACAATGTGAGTGACAGCGCCCCCTCTGTCAGCATCATCTTTCTACCATGAGGGGCGTCAGCCTTCGGGGAAGTGGTTGCAGCCCACACGGGGTATAGAGATGAAAAACTTGGGTGCCTGATGACATGGTAGAGCTGCTGGGTTAACCAAAGCTAAAAGAATGCCCTACTTTTGAGGTTCCTGTCTGTGAGCCAAATTTCCTTATTATACAAGAAATATAATTTTGAAATGGGTTTACTGTCAAAGCCAGAAACTGATACACCTCCCTTTTCTTGGTAGTCATGGCTTTTAAACAGGTAATTAGTTCCCAATTATAGAAACAAAATATCTGTTACAGTGGAATGGATTTACTACTTCCAAGAACAATACATGAGAGAGAAAACGCTATTTACAAGCACTGTAAATATCAAGGGAAAGCAACCATCAATATTGAATGATTTTTGAAATATTATTGTGGCCTGTGTATGCTTAAAGCGTATATTTAACTGAGCTTAAAGTCCTCTTTTAGTTGATTTGTTTCATTTTAGACAAACAGTTTGAAAAAATACAAAATAAAGACAACATGATAGCTACCTTCATAAATTACATCAGGGTAATTTGGGTTGGCACCTAAAAGGCAAAACAAAGATTTGTAAGTATGCATTCAGAGTTAATATTAAGTATCCCCACTAAAATGAGCTAAATAAATATTGAAGGTTTTATAGGTTTATAGGCTGTTTTATAGGACAGATACATGAAACCTGAAATTCTTGGTTTGTTTCATGTGAACTCTTTCCCTCCCCAGTCCCCAAACCTCCATCCCTTCAAAAGAAAAGAAATGAATGAAGAGAAATTGCAAAATCACTTTACAGCTGGGAAAACTTCAGCAATCAATGCATTAACGACCATGTCTAGTATACAGCTGGCCATTTTAATGGCAATACTGGTACTTTTTTTTATTACAGAGACAGATTTTCTCCATATCACTTTAAACAACAAAAGATAAAACCAATGATGGCTTGGGTATCACTTTCAAAGTATATTTCAGCAGGTCTACTTGCTTTCACAAACACGTTATTAACCAGCCCAAATAATGATACCTAATGCACAGTCTTGCTCCCCACTTGGTGCTCAGATGGGTTTGCCAAGGTTGAATCAACATACCCTTTCTTCACCTTAATACAACACAGAAAGATAAATGTGCTTTCTCTATTGAAATGATTTATGTATAAGAGATTACACATAAATGTTATGTCAGGGACAAATGCAAAAGTATACCCACTTAATCTGGGGGTTGGGGAAGGATTCTTTAGTCACCAAAATGACCAGAATATTCTGTTTCAAAATATTCCCATGAAAATTTGCAAAAATGTTTTTAATTTTTTTTTTAAACCATCATCGGCAAGAACTGGTGACAAAACCATTTGCTATTTACTCTCCAATCAGAACTAACTGGATCTCGATATGAAAGCCTACTTGGAAATAAAGTTAAAATTCGATATAACATTTGCGTGATTACAAAATAAACTTCCAAAGCTACTTCCTATGCTTTTAGTCTCCACTTACTTACTTGTAAACCGTAAAGCTTATTTAGCTCTCATTTCACTTCTAAACCTTCAGTAGAAAAATATCATTTAAGATAAAGGAAAACTAGAGCCAATTTTCTGTTCATGTATTCCCTAGTAAGTAATAAGGGTAGTCTAAATAAAGAACCAAGTAAACATGGCCTTAACGTTCAAATCAGAATTTTAACACAGTTCAACTAACAGAATATCTGTTTCAACAGGGGAACATTAAGTAGATGGTTGTGTACGTTGATTCAGGGAAGCTTTAAACTGCTGAGGATTCCGTGCTACATGGGACTCCATTCAGGCTGTAGTCTATATGAAACTGTGCAGTGCACAACCTGTACCACCATAGGAGATGGCCCTGTATCAATTCATGCAAAACCATTGATTCTAGTATATTTCAATAGTATTTTGACTTTTATTATCTCAGACACCATTTCAAGGTAGTCTTCAGGTATTATGTGTTAGTATGTGTTATCAGAATTATTTGCAGTGGTAAAGGGCCTTGAAGGCTGTCTTGCAGTCTGAAAGATAATTCAGTGGATAAAGCAGCATGAAATCCCAGTGGCAGCCCTGGTGATGTCATATGCAGGGCACCCACCCACCTGCTGAAATCCTTTCCCTTTGCAGAGTCCCTGGACTGAGTGGGTGTCCTATCTCTGTAAGGATTTCTTACCCTCACTGAAGGAAAGGATCTGTACCCCTAAGTGAGCAAGTCATTGAACTGCTCACTAAGTCAAGAGCTGCTCACTAATGCATTCCTTTACAAGATCCCCCTCTGGTTCCCTCCTCACCGTGCCATCAATACAGAACTCAGCTTCTGGAATTATACCTGCCCACCAGAGTTCACACTCTACTTCTAGACCTCAATCCAGGACCCAGGACCCAGGACTCACATCTCCTTCCCCGCACTCCCTGAAGACACACTTCCTAGGATTAGCTGGCCTTTTCCCTTCATCTGTCAGCCCACAGATGGCCACACCACCAGGATGAGCACCTTCTGACCCAAGACCCAAGGGAGGGGGAAGGGTTGAGCAAGGGCAGGTGAGCGGTCACATCCACGAGCCTGCTTACTGCCTCTCATATACCTCTCGCCGTATAGAGGGAGGCACAGGGCAGGGGCAATGGCTGGGAACAGGTTCTACCCAAACTGCTAGGTTCCAGCATGGAACTCCAAGAATCCGCAAGAATCAGATGCTCGTACCCAGCCTTCCAGGTCATTCTACACATATATGTGCCAAAGTAGGAAGACAGAAGCTATTTTATTAAACAATTCATTAACTTGATTCATAATTTTTAGGTATCTGGATATAAGTATACAGATCTTCCTTTGTACTAGGGTGGCTGCCTGGGACCCAGGGCATTCCGGAGACAGTGAGTTTTAAGTCTCAAAACTGGGATAGTCCCAGGCAAATCCTTGCAGTGTGTCCAGAAACAAAGGCTTTCCCCAGACATAGGCCTTCAAGCGTGAAAACTAGGACTAGTCGGTCACCCTGATTTGTCCTCAGGCCCTGAGGGACCTCCCACACAGTCACCTCCTGCCTTTACACGTGCAATCCCATAAAGAAGCAAAAAGGCTGAGGATCCAGAGCCAGATTTATCTAAACCACACACTGGGAGGACTGAGGTACAGGTGGAATCGACCTCGTCACAGAAAGGGAACCCCTAAACACATCACTCACACAAGACCGCCAGGGAACATCCAGAACGTCAAATCAGTTCAATGCAGCCAAGAGCAGGTATGGAAAAAGGATTTGGGATGGGATCAAAAGTAAATAGTTTAGCCCATAATCTGGAAAACTAGTCAATTTCCAGACTTAAAATTCCTATTGGCGCATGCCTTTCCTACTGAGTTCACCAGCAAAGCCATTAGATCACATCTATGTTTTCTGAAAAGTACTACATTTTCCTAACTTTGTTTCTGCAAATGTATGAAAAGAATTGTCACTTGACCTTCGTGGTCTGAAAGACGCAAATCAAGTGTGAGATTATGAAACTCACAGGAAGACAATGAGGGAAGAACAATCAGGTGTTTTCTGTTTGCCCCTCCTGACCATACTATACAATGTCTGAGGAGGGCCAGCTCGCTACAATAAAGAAACACCCTTGCGTACAAAGATTTAGAAAGCCCAGCACACGGGCGGACACACAGACCTAGAGTTTAGCACAAATAAGGGTCACAGTACTCCAGCTAACCCCAGCTCATCAAACACAGTATTTTGCTTCTAGGAACTTCTCGGTCAAGCTAACCTCCCGTGGTGTTTATACTCCAAGAGGAAGATAGTTATTAACATCATGTTAAATGCAGATACAAGACAAGGTCACCCCTTCCTTTTCAGACCTCTGCCAAAGGTCATATTGGGAAAATATCCTGTCATTTTTAAGTCTAATTTCTAACTGGTTCCTTCCACTTAGTTTAAACATGTTCATTACATATCATTATAGGCTATAGGTAGAAATGCCTGTTTGAGGTATTCAGGACGAGAAGGTGGGCAAGGAGAGACCAACACTGATGAGAGGGAAAGCCAACAAAAAGAGAATGAACGTAAGATAAGGAGCAATGAGCCTGTAAGGGGGCTGAGAGCAGAGCTGTGCTTCCTTGAATACCATCCCAGTAGCTCACCAAGCAAGAAATCTCAGATTTAAGCATCAAACCCTAAAGCTTCATGTTGAAAACCACCGGAATAAAATATGGAGATTTCTGGAATAAATCTGAAAACCCGGGAACTCCGTCAACCCCACTCCATTCCAAACAAGCAGCACATGACCCCCCAGCTCGCTCCAGCCTGGAAGGAGCTGCTCCTCCCCAACCCAAGGAAGGTGACTGCCAAGCACAAATTGTTGCTTGTCTCATGTTCCAATTCTGTTTTCTGGAGAGTGTGTCAAGCGTTGGCAAGTGCTTCATACACTTGTGCTTTGTTCTGGACCTCGGGCCTGTTGTTGGGAATTTGGGGACTGGGACTATCAGGTGCAAGAGGCAGCCTGACGTGCTCCCGGGGCAAACAGGACACCTCATATACGGCCACACACGCGCTCCTGACAAAGCTCCAGATTGCACCTGGGCTGTCTGCACCTCCAAAGGACGGACCTTAGGGCATTCAGGTTTCTGAACGTCAATGATAAAGTCCTTGCTCCCCAGCGTGTCAGACCAAAGCACTTCAGCATCCTCTGACCTCTGTGCGAAATACCTTTAAAGGGAAGACTCGAGCTTCTCTATTCTAAGCTGTTACAGCTCGTGAGTAAATCTTAGGACTCTGCGTAAGTCCTCGTGAGTAAAACTCCATGACTTTTTAACTGTAAGACTCTGCAGTTAAGGGATAAAGAAAACCTGTGGGAAGGCGGGAGGGTTCCCTTTCCAACCTGCTGCATAGATAAAAAGGATGGTGAAGGCCAGAAGAAGACACAGAGGCTTCCTTCCTTTCAGCTTTTAGTCTCTCTCTAATGCCCTACAAAAAAAAAAAAAAAAAAAAAGACTTCTCTCTCAATTCTGTTCCCAGACTCTGTTTAGTGTGTTTGTGAAAAATATTTCAAAGAATTCCATATGATAAAGAAATCGCAAAAGATTCATTCTTTCCAAATCAACTGTCCTTGCTTTGTCAGCACTGTTGTCTAACTCATGGCAGTCCCTCCTTCTGACTTCCGGATGCTTCCCCCTTCCTTTTCTAAATGGCAGGCAGAACTCAGGGCCCCCACACACTGGGGGTCCAAATGTCTGGGTTTCACTTTTGGCCGAACCACTAATGTACTTTGCAGCATGGGGGGGTGAGGGGGAGCTCTTCACTTTTCCTGTGACAAAGGAATGTTCCATACCTCAAGAGAGGATAATAGCATTGGCCCTGGCAACTCGTCAGGAGCTTCGGGAAGCATAATTAATTAACATGAGTACTCTTGAGACTTAAAGAACTATTTAAGTATAAATCTTAATTATCATGATTATTAGGAGCCTATAGCCAAACCATACCCTTCTCAGTTATTTAAGGCAGAAAAGCCCATCAAACTTTCTTTCCTTTCACTCCCAGGACAAGGAACAGCTCCTGACAAAAGGCCAAGGAGCAAGTCGTGGGGGGCTTTATATTTTCTTAATGTGTAACATTTGGAAAAATTTCCTCTCCCTACATTCTTTGGCCCAAGTACACCAAAACTAAATCTGCCAGTTTGAGGGCAATTCTAAGTGCTGCAGAGAGCTCTAGTTCATCCAGACGTCATGAATCTTTTGATAAAACAGCACGAATGGGAAGCTGTGGGGAAAACTCTTCCAATATTTATAGTTTGTTCCCGACGCACATTTTGCATAGGAGACAACTGCTCCCGAATTAGGAAGCATAAGTCACTAACTCCCACTGCTTGTGTGAATGAGCATTCTTGAGCTGTGACATTCTTCCTGAATGAGTGGGCCATAGAGAGACTCTTTATGTGCTGCTTGAAGAATGGGAAGCTTTCGAACATGGGTGTTTTATCACCCGGTGCTCTGGCTAGGTTCGTGGCAAGGCTAAAGTATTAATCACTTGGGTGAGATTTTCATAAAAGAATCTACTCTTCAACAATCAACGCATTCATGATTACAGAAATACCTGACCTTGAAAATTCTTGAAACTTGTGCTATCTGATCCAAAGATGCCAGCAAAGGCCCTAGGTTTCTTCCTGATTACGCTCACAAGTAATCTCTCTGCCGCTGATTTCTGCTTACCATTCTGCTTGAAAAGACATACTCACCACTTCTAACCTCCACTCATTCTCCACGCACACTTTTGAGTCCCCAAGAAGGCTTTTCTGGATGTAGGACTAGATGTCAATGACGGCCACCTAGTGGATCACTGTTACCCCAGGTAAGTCCTATCTCTGACTTCTAAGCAGAATTTTTGGAGCCTCTCGGGATAGCCCCATGCTTCCTATCTGTGTGTCCCATTAGGGCTCAACTTTATCCACTCTCCCTAAACCTCCTTAAGCCACACATTGAATCCATCCTACCTTTTGCCAAACCCTGTTAGAGCTCATCTCTGTGCATAAACTATTCTGTATTTTTATCATTATTACTCGTCAATATTCTCAAGGAGTCAGTACTGCCATCTTGGCGAATGTCCATGCAGTTCATCCAACAGCTTCCCCCAGGTTCTGTAGGGCAGAAGGGAACTATCTTCACTCCCCAAAGTGTGGTCTGGGACCTGCAGCGTCTGCATCAGCTAGGAGCTGGTCAGAAATGCAGCATCTGAGACCCCTTCCAAAATCTGTGGCATCGGAACCTGCATTTTAGCAGATGTCCAGGAGAGTTACGCTCATTAAAGTTTGGGAAGCCCTAACTTATAAGTCCATGAGAGGTTCAACCAAAGTCCAAAAGCTACAGTGGGCATAGAGGATGGATCTTTACAATGAAACATAAAGCAAACCTTAAAACACCCAGCTACCGAGAGAGGTGGGTACTCTTCGTCAATGACCATGACAAATGTTAGGGGTAAGGGCGGGAGATGTTTTGTCCCCAGTGACATATGTTTGAGCCCGTTCTGAATGGGAGGGGAAGAAGAAAGAGCCTGGACACCAGAAGGAGCTTACCCACCCTCTCCAGGAACCCAACTGTGCTTCGTTTTCTCTTGAGTTCCACGTCTAGATAGTTCGTGTAGTCAAGTGGCAGCGTCCAGAAGTCTTTCTCTCTGGGCATGCACAAGCTTCTGGATAAGGAAGACAAAGCAGTGCCCAGAGAAAAGTGGTTTTGGGTACAAAGTTTCTTCCTCATGGCCACAAAGGAGGTGAGGAATGGGTACGCTGGTAAGGCTATTCTCCGCGCCTGCCTAGGCTAGAACTGGATCCATGTCCTTTGAAACCTTGGCTTCACACTGAGACTTCCAGAGGTCCCAAAGAGGATGGCAAGTGCTTATACGGGACTTCTACGGAAGTTTCTACGTAGCCATGGGGCCTCAGGACAGCACTCTGAGAACCCAAACTGAGTTCCCTGCAGGTGGAAGGCTCTGAGGACAAGTGCCTGCGTCTGGCCAAAGGAGGCTAAAACAATCTATGGTGGCGGGAGGCAGATGGCATTTGAGTTCAACCTGTAAGCCCAGAGGAGTCAGGATGAGGGACCACAGGGCCTCCCTGTGGACCAAAAGGAGGCCCCATGAGAGAAAGTCCATCCTGACCCCAGCCCCTTTAAGGGGGCAGAGGGACCCCTGCAACAGAAGCCTTGCCCCTGGATGTTGAGGAAGGAGATACTTCCACCAGCTGGAATGGAGATACGTTTGTTTGTTGTCAGGGAATCGCAGGAGAGGGTCCCACAGACAGAGGAATTGCCAAGATCCCATAAAGCTGTCCAGGAGGAAGGTCTTCGAATCAGCATTGAACACACCCAAGTCCCAACAGACAAAGCCACCAGCGAGCACACTTGCTGGCCACCCGGGCCCAGGCCCCCTCCCTTCTACTTGGGCAACAGAAGGCCTGAATTCTCCTTAGCCAGCTCCGACCCCCACCCCCATCTTGACAGCCTGGACTGGCAGAGGAGAAGAAACTGGGCCTTAAGTTAAGTCCAGAGTTCTGGTTTCTAAGTCAGATAGGACATGCTATTTTTCAATTGAGTTTTTAGTCTGGAACCTAAAGTGACCAAAAGATTGTCTGTTTTTCAACAAGGAACAGAAAACTCTTACTTGGGTCAGAGCTCTCATCCAGACTGGGGACACTCACCTTTGGGTGCATACTGGAGTCACCAGGGATCTTAAAAATAGAAAAGGCCAAAATCTAAGCCTCATCCAGGAGCTGGTGAATCAGAATTGCTAGAGGTGGGCCCTAGAAATGTGTGCTAACTAATGAAATAACCATTAAAAATCCCCAGTTGATTCTAATGCACTATAAGGAGATAAGGAGCAGGATCCTAGCATTCAGAAGCCAGAGAAAATTATTCCTAATGAATACATGTTCCAGGGACAATGGAAAACAGCAATGAAATAAAATTAGTTTGATGGTCACAAGCTGCAGTCCTCAGGGTGCTAGAAGGATAAACGCTACAGTTTCCTAAATTTCGTTTGGAAGCGGACAGTTGAGTTTTGGTCTTTAAATGTGACCCCAAGCTGATCAGAGCCAAGTTCAGTTCTAAACATGGGCTCCAAAATGATCAGTCTGGTGTCCAGAGTTTGGGAAAGCGTCCCCTCCCTTTCTCGGTCACTAGCCAGCTTGCCAGTGATTAACAGATAGGAAGGCACTGGCTTGGTGTCTGGGGCCCTGCTGACATGGAAAGGTCTCATCACACCTGTCCGTCCTCATTAGCACCCTGGCTGGGTCTGGTGTCGGAGTCTGCGAGGGCCCGGCTCTCTGGAGAGATACTGTATGGGGATCTCTGCCGACAGCCTTAATACCCACGGATGGTGCCCTCTTGACCTGGCTGGTGGTGGTTCCAGGTCTCTCGGCTCCAAGGAGGAAGGAGCAGCGTGTCTTCCCTACCATGAGGTATGAAAAGTCATCAAGGCTATCACTACATCTGACCAGTCCATCTTCTTCACCAGAAAGCTCACCAACTTTAATTTGAGGGACTTTGTTTCTTTGCTTTTATTTCTGTGTTCGTTTCTTTAGGCGCTCTTCATTTTACATCTACAAATAGACAGTGAAGGCACGTTCTGAAGAGAGCAGAGCCGCCATTTTAAGTCTCCTGGCCGCATATGGAAAAGCAACTCACTTCACCCCTCCCAGGCCACCTGCTTCCTCACAAGCCAGGAAACTTGCAATCCAAAAAAAAAAGTGTCTCTTCAAATAAAGTAGCTGAGACATCTTATCAAAAAGATTTGTAAGAGCTAAACTTCTTACCAATTACTATGTGACAACAACAGAAATACTGAAGGAATATAAAACCACATTTGACCTGTCATCCTAAACTTGTAAACTTTAGACCAGCAGGGAAATATATATATTTATATTTTCTATTTGTTTATTTTCCTTTAGTTTTAAAGGAGGGTAAGAGGGAAAGGAAGCAATTCTTAAAAAGGCCATTATCTGTATTCTATGGCTACAAATCTCATAAATACCAAAGATTCTATCACACAAGCCAAGTGAGGTCAATCTCTAATTGGTCACACTGGTTTATAGCCCACGAGGGCCATTTATATCCACTATCACCCCAGGCCAAGTCTCTTTTATTTCCACTTTCATTTATTACTCCCTGATAGCTGGCCCTTGAGTAAATACTTAAAGGGGGAAAAATTGTCCTTCCTAAAAGCAGATATTTATATTCCAAAGATTTGATAAAAACAAGAAGGAAAGAACAAAATCTTCATAACATTAGCCTTGACTTTTATCTTTTGGTAGATGATTATTTCCTTTAAAGGGAATACATGAGTGACTTCAGGTGATTCTTACACCAGAAATCAATGCTTTCCTATCATTAGCTAAGTTAAAACTAACAAAAGCAATCAATAAAAATGAGGCCACATAGGTAAGAGGAGTGGAGCGCTACCAAATATTGGCACCACACAGAAATGTTCAAAAGAAAATACATCAACGTCCTGTGTTAAATAGAAGCCAGCAGCTTTACCCTGGCAGGACCGAGCATCAATCAAAGCGCACAAACCACTTCTAGAACCTTCCGATGCCAGACCCTCACCCTGAATCAAGTTCACCTCCAACAGTTTCAAAAGGCAACTGCTGGCAAAATTCAAATAAAGTCTGAAGTTTAGTTAATAGTCATGTGCCCATGTCAGTTTCTTCCTTTTGACAAAGGCCACCGCAGTAATGTGAGACGCTCCCAACAGTGACAACTGGATGAGGGGTGTCTGGGGACCCCGTGCTGTCTTTGCAACTGTCTGGTACATCTAAAATCATTCATAAATAGAACATTTATTTAAAAACATACATAACGCGGCTGTCCCCAGGCAGAGTCTGTGGATTTTACTCTAAGGCTCTACTCCCCCAAACATGCAGGAAAAAACACAGTGATCTAGAGATTTACTACAGCAAATGGGGCCAAGCAGCTAAACTCTCAATGAAGAGGAAGATTTAATGGCACAGAAAACAACCGCCAAGGGTAGTCTGGGTAAGGTGTCCAAACATAGCTTGCTTTATGTGCTCCTGAAAGGCTGTTTGTAAATCACATTTGCATAATTCAAACAACACTTTGAACATGCTAAGGAAGCTTGTGCATTTAAAAAGCTATTTAATAAACACCAGGGTAATGGAGAGGTTTATTGTGTAATGGAATAAACTGGTGGCTACAGGTGGCTTCTCAAGCATCATCTCTGCCCGTGGGGCTGCCCGTCGAGCCCCCAAGTTCACACTGCCCACACAGCCCCTGCCTCCCTGGCCTCTAAGTTTCCATCTTCCCTTTCCTCCGCCAAGCCATCTTTGTGCGACTGTGATTAACTCAGCGTTGTTACAGCGAATTCTACTCAGGTCCAGGTCCCAAAGTCCAAATAGGCCTCAGCCTCCACAGTGTTATCAGTTACTCGGGCAACAAGATCCAACAAGTAAGAACACTCGCCAAGCCACAGTATCTGAAGCAGGTAAAGGCACGACAGTTGTCCCTGCCATAACTGTGACTCACACTGGAATTCTCCTGCTGGCCACGAAATGGACTCCTGATGGCCAGCCATCCTTCGCCCAGTCCAAACCATCAGTCAGAGGGAAGCACTTACCGCGCCTAGAAACACAACTCGGGCTCCGATAAAAGAACCTCTGCACTCGACCCGGGTAAGCCACGCATTCCAGGACCCTGGTTTCTCACCCATGGTGGGAGGGCAGGATCCTGAATTCCAAACGGATATGGGGCTAGGAAACACATCCTCACCAGTTCATGAGTTGACCAGATATGGTTCACCTGCCCACAGTTTTGCATGGGTTTTGCCATTTGGGGTACAAAACCTCATTTGGTAAGACTTGAGATAGAAATAATGGGTGCATCTGACTATTGTTCAAAATGATTCATCCTCCCATCACCTCCTTGGGAGTATGAGTCCCTGTCCTTGGCCTTGGCTTTGGCCCTATGGCTTCCATTGGCTGGTGGTATGCAGCCTGAAGAGACCATGTACCAGTACCGAAGCTAGTCCCCGAGATGCCAAGCCTATTTCTAGTTGCTTGCTTGCCATCTACACTAGCTACTATGAAGCAGGTCTCTTATGGAGCTTCTTCACCTATACCCCAGAACAAAGACACACGGAACAAAACAGCCCCTCTGACCCATAAGCAAGACTAAATACTGATGTTTTAAGCCACTGGGTCTGGGAGTGGTTTACTGTAAGCACCATTTTGTCAACAGTTGGTGACATGACCGATCATCCCCCCTCCCACTCCCCCCACCCCGTGCTGAAGCGCCAGGTACTCACCGTCATCAATTCCAGGCCAGCCCATGAAGTGAGCAGAAATCTGTTTCTCATCCTTCCCGTACTCATTCTTGGCTACTAACTTGTAGTCCCCATTGTTCATGTGAGTGGGATTATCCAGCTGGAGGCAGCCATGGTACTCCGTATGATTGGTAACATGGATTTTAGTACAGATGTATTTGGACTCATTCAATATGGCCCCGTTATAGAACCACTGAAGCGCTGGTTTGGGGTTGCCTTTCACAGTGAATGGAATGCACCAGTGGTGGTCTGAGGTTGGAGATTCGAGAAATGTGATAGTTGGAGCAACTAAATTGAAAAAGAGAGAGTTAATAGCACCAGAACGCTCAGAATTCTCCCCATCTCCAGATTTCTGTGTCATCAATAGGGGATTTTATTCAAGGACCCTTTGGTTTAAGAAAATACAGGACCGGCAACTCTGGAATCTATCAATATTTTGAATCATCATCAAGGCTGATTGAACTCCCTACAGAGAGCTTCAAAGAGACTCCTTTCCCTATACTTAAGACCCATGAATCATAGTCATTTTTCAAATCTATTCAGTGTGAGAACCAGCTCCAAATAGATCATGGAGATTTCTGACAGCAGAAAAGGGTTCATTTGAAGTCAACTTTGGTTTCGAATAAATACGCCTTGATCTTATGTAGATTTGTCACCAAAACGCTGAGGGGCACTGTTTTTTATGGTCCTTCACTAAACAACACAAATACGGACAAAAATGACCTTGGAAATCTTGCCGGAAGCCTGAATCTGACATCACTTATAGAGAACAGATCGAATTGACTAAGGCTATGAATGCTCCTACCAATGCAAACTGATTATAAAGTATGATTAATTGGTACTTTTTGCTGATTGCCAATAGTAAATGCTCTTTAAAGGTGCCTGGGTGGCTCTCAAGTCATGATCTCAGAGTTGTGAGATCAAGTCCCACTTAGGCCCTGCACTCGGTGGGGAGTCTGCTGAAGATTCTCTCTCTCACCCTCCACCCCTCCCCCTGCTTGTTTTCTCTCTCTCTCTCTCAAACAAATAAATCCCTTTAAAAAAAAAAAAGCATCACATTTCATTACAGCACACTCCATTTTTGCTAGATTTCAGAAGCCAATGTTTTGATCCTTTCTAAATGTCTGGGGTTCTATCCAAACTTAGACAAACAAACTAGAGATTACTTTAACTTTAAAGCACTCTATCCTTTGGGGAAATAAAACCTTCAAGTAACATCTTTAAACAGAGTACTTATCCTGAGGAAAGGTATTTAAAGTCCCTCATAGTTGTTTATTTTAATGTGGTCTGACTTTGATAATAATACAACTGAGGACTGGAAAATACCTCCAGAGACCTCATAGCATCTTTTCTCAGGTCAGGAAACCCAAGTCCAGTGAGGTTAAAGGACTTGGTCAAGTTTAGCGAGCGAGACAGATCTGGAACAGGGATCCTGGTCTCCTGATGTCCAACCCAGAAGCCCTTCCCTCTTGACCCTGCTTCTTGTGGTATGTGTTCATCACACAAGGAGGGGAATTACAGCCTGCTAACACTTTGGCCAGAGGCACTACCAAAGCTGTCGCAGTTGTTAAAATTCTTCACCATTTATTCCTTTTATTCTTGATCTAGATTTTGATAGATAAGGTCAACTGCTCAGACCATGGTGACCACCATAGATATTACAAGAGGAAATTTTGAATGTGAGTGTCCTGATTTGTAGGTCTGTGTTACAAATACAAGGACCGCAGCAGGGTAGGGAAAACACTTACCTTCCTCCCACCAGCCCAGGCCCCCATGCCCAGGACCCATTTATTCCTTCTACCATGCTCAAAAGAGCTTTTGGTGAATTGTTGACTTAAAGACATAAAGTCGGAAGCTGGTTGCATGTGTTTGGGGATAACATTGATTTCAGGCATCTGGGTGGGTCAAAATGATGAGAAATTATAAGTCCAGTACCTACTGGGCACAGAGGTTGTGCTGACAGTGACAAAGGGTTATGGTTGGTGACTGCAGTCATGCACCCCAACAATCACATATGGAATTTGTGCCGTGGGTGAACACTAGCCAGCGTATCCATGTGTCTGCATGTGCGTAATGTGTATTCGTACATACACACGTGCCCACTTGTGGTTTTCTCATCCAAATCCTGACCCAGACACAGTAAAACCTCATGACTTTATACCAGATTAGCTCAGAATTTGGAACGATGTGCAAAATATATGTGATTTTTTACTGGAGTACATGTTCACACGAAACGCTACAATCTGGAATGTTAAGATAAGTGTGGATGATTTTTAATACTGGAAAATAATGCACATACTGAAGAAACATAATGGCCCGTATCTTAGTTTGAATGTATACAGAAATGTAAACCCATCATAATAAACGTTTTCTGCAGGTAATAATAATTTTTAGTCATTTAGGCAGGACTCCGCCAACCTGCCCACAAAAACTTGATGTCAAGCTAATGAGGTTTTATCGCATCAACAGCACACTCGGGTGTTCGGGAATAGACTGTGCTTTAGGTGACATAAATTTAAATCTTCATATTGTTTTTATAGAGAACAAGATTTTAGAAACTGGTGTATCAGAACATAAACGAAAACTGATTAACAAGAGGAGGATAACCAGCTCAAAATACATTCTCTCAAAAAAAAAAAAAATACAGGGGAAGACACAAGAGGATAAACTTAAGATTAAAAAAAAAAAACCAGCTTAAAAGAAAGACATGCATGTGTAAGAGAGATTTGCAGAAATAGAACACTGATATTTCTTTAAAAAAAATACACACAAAACACTGCACACACTTTTTTTTTGACACTTAAGCAGCACCCAGAGGGCCCCAGTGACAAAGGCATGTGTGTCCACGATCATAGGCTATTAAAAACATATGCCCCTCTGATTACGTACAATGTACAGTGAGGTTCACAGAATCTTGGTCTTCTCCTACAAGATTTTCTGCCACACAGGAGATCTGCTTTCCACTGTCATCAGATGAAATGTTAGTTATCCTTAAGGAGCCCTGCATGTGGCTTGTTTCATTCTACAAATGAATTAACAGACAAAAACAATCCTTATTAGGGCTGATCCCAAAGTGATAAGACTTGGGGTTTCTCCCCCTACCTAAAGAAAAAAATATACACCATTAGAAAAGGTTTCTGGCCTGAACTGGGGCCGGGCAGAAGTGTAAATCCAGAGCTATTCTATTTCTCCAGAGTATAACTGTTCAATGAGCAAAGTTTCTTTAATCCTTGGATTCCTATCTACCTCTCTCCAAGGGAAAAGACCACAAGGAACACCCCTTACCTTGCTCACAAGGACACAAGAAGCTCACTAGAGACCCAGAGACTCCAATCTACTGGATATACACAACTCAAATGCAAACCTGCACTCCTCTTTGTTAATTACAAGAATGAACAGAAAGTAAACGTACATCGAAAACTCATCATAAATTTCTCTGTATGGTCCTATAAAATATTAAGGGATCATCACTCGATGAATCCAATCTAAGTTCTGAGACACTCTCATCTCTCTAGGAACCCAGAGCCAAACAAAAGCCTTACCATATGTTTGGAAACCAGATTACCGACATCCCAGTACAAATTCGGGACTGGATCGCCTTCAACGCTACAAGATAATGTGATAGACTTTCCCTCCTCCACAGTGAGGTTAGGTGCGGCCAAATTTGCTGATGGCAAACCTGTGGAACAAGAAAAGTCAAGTGGAGACATATATGAATCATCTGATGCACTGTCAAAGTAATAGCAAAAAATCAGAAACTCTTCATGCTTTAGAATCAGTAATTATTTACTTTCCGAGACAGATTTATGTTGATCTGAAAAAGTGCTGGGTTGGTAAGCTTTACAGGTTTAAGGTGCACCAAAAATGTGCAGTTATGAGATTTGAAAACAAATTTTGCACTTTGTTTAAAAGTGTTATTGCAGCATAACTTTTTACTATTAAAAAATGTAGTTTATAAAACATAATTTGGTATCTGTAGACCATCTTGTCTTGTTGTTCTCCTCATTTTTCCCTTTGTTGCATCCATGTTTTTACATAAATCCATTTTTTATGCTAAGTGACTCATAAAGATGACCCCACCATCAGTCCTACATTTTGAGACAGTCAGATTACAGAAGAGAATGTAGCTTTGGGGGGGGGGTGTATTTGTTTTTAGAGGGAGGGAGGGGCACAGGGAGAGGGAGAGAAAGACTCTGGAAGGCACTCCAGCCCCAGTGCAGAGTCCAACGCGGGGCTCAATCTCAGGACCCTGAGATCATGACCCAAGCTCAAACCAAGAGTGGGATGCTTAACCGACTGAGGTGCCCCAAGAAAATGCATTCTTCACACTGAAGAATTAAAGTATTAAAGCATTCTTCACACATGAAGCTGGACCATTAAAATATCAGAATGCCCCAAAGCTATATGAGTCATAGTTCAATATTAAGGGAAAAATGGGTTATAGTAAAATTTCCAGTATGATTTTTTTAAAGAGTCACATGGATCTATACTCCCACATTTCAAAAGCTTTATTGATGCCATTACCACTTCCTTAAACTATCACACCTATTGGGTGGTTACACTGCTTTAACTCACATGGGACTCACAGTATTTTCTGTATGAAGGTATGTCCCAGAGAGCGTAATAACCGTATGCCAGGTCCTACCTGTCTAGCTAGTCCCTCACTTGGTATCAGAAACTGCTAGGGGCTGCATTCACCCTACAGTTGTGTCCCCTACACCTACAATGCCTCATGAACTCAGGAGCAACCCGGAGGTCAGAAAAGGCAATTCATCTTCAATACTCATTAACTGCAATAAAGCACCCACCTAGGGCTCCCTGACCCACTGTCTCCACAGAACTGTATATAAACTCCTCTCCCACCACACAGTCTTTCCTGACCAAGTCATTCTTCTTTATGACCAAAACCAGCCTGGAACGAGACTGTCCCAGGGGTCTGTCTCACGGTGTCCCCACCATCGACAGAGGACTTCCCAACCAGACCTGGCTTTCAGTGGCCATCAAGACTTTTCAGAATCTTTCCTGTCAGCAACCCACAGAAAACTGTGTTCTATCTTTCACAGGGTTTCAAAAATGCCCCCTAAGACTCTGAGTTTCATACTCAGAGGTTTTCAATCTGTCATATTTTAGCTTCCAAGGCTTTTCTTTTGTTCCTGGAGGTTCTATTTGTATAGGACTCTGTTTTTGTCTCCTGGGTGCAACATGGCCTGATCTCTTTGAGATCTTACTCATTTCCTTTTGAACTTTTCTTCTCTCCACATCAACATTGTTTCTGGCAACTTGTTTTCCTTCATCTTTTTGTTTGGTTATTTGTCTCTTGTTATAAGCTTTTCTCAAACAGTGGGCATCACTGGCTGTTCAGACATCTTTAAGAACAAGGCACTAGAAGCGTTGTGCATTTAACGGTGGGTTTCCTGGTAGGGCCATATTCTTAGCCTTTTTTCCTGGGTACCTCCTGATGTCGATATCGTTCGGTCATTTTGGGACAGAGTCTGGTCAGATTATTCAGATAATGCTCTTCCAGTGTCCTACCCGGAAGAGGAATTAGGACGGAAATATCCATATTTGGTATGTAAATCCATCCTTCTATGGTTCTCACAGCCTCAGCTCTTTCTGGAGTTCCTCATAATACTGACTTGATACTCTTCAGAGAATAAACCTTCAGTTTTCTGCTGAGGAGGGAGGGGTGCAGTCACCTGGATTGTATGGAGTAAAAATGGGACTAACGGCTCCATCTGGGACTTGACCCACTCTCTTGGGATGGGTGCTGCCTGCAAGCCTGCTTCTTCCTGAGCCTGGTAGCCTGCATCCCAAAGCAATTTCCTCTTGCCTTTGCCCTCTGCCAACCTGGTAACCAGCATTCTCAACCGTCAGCTCAGTTTCTATCCGTCTGTCTGCTTTCCAGCTTGCAACCATTTGCATCCTGTTGACTCCTCTGCCATTTCCTTGTGCTTAGAGATTTATCTGCTGATTGTGGAGGGATCACAGAGCCAGGGCCTTCCCTGGTGCTTGTCCTCAGGGTATGACCTCCTCCACCAACAGATCGTGGACATATCCCTCTTGGCACCTTGAATACAAACTATGGGATGAATTTCCTACTTCCTATAAATGCATATAATAGTTTGGAAATTCTGAGCAGAAAAAAAAATTTTAAAGAGAGATTCTCAAGAGAGAATGCTATGCCATAATCTCTATTTCCCCAAGAAAATTTAGTGTAGTCTCTTCCATCAAGCCTAAATTTATATAAACAATGCTAAAAAATGTCTGTTTAGTTACAGTAATAGTACTATCATTTACTAGGCTTTCATTGAGCCAGAACCTTTCTTTCTAGTATTTTCAGTGACTGGTTCATGTAACCCTTACAACCATCATGAAGTTAAGTGTTTGCCCTCATCTAATTAACAAAGAATATGAGTTCTGGAAAAATCTAATACATCTCCCAAAATTCCCTACATACCTATAGACCGGGGATTCGGACCAAAAGCTCAAGGTCCTCACTACTACACTCTACTTCCTTCCCAGACGGCATAGATCCATTTTAGCATAAATACTAACATGTATCTAAAACTAAGAATTTAGTTCATTTAGAAAATAATTACGTGTCTATTTGTGAAGGAAGAATGAGTCTCCTTTATTTATAGAGAATTGTATCACCCTGTCACAGCAGTCTCCAAAAGAATCTGCAAAATTGGCCAAGTCTAGATCTTCTAGATGTAAAGTCTTCCACAAATGAGTAAGCATCTGACTCACGTTAATTCTAAAGCATTAATATGCTGGCCAGAGATTCAATAATGGAAAAAACAATCTGTACTTGAAATATCACTTGAGGTTTAATTAGCACAATAAAAATGAATTGGGCGGCATGAACAGCCAAGGCAGGATAAACCATTTGCCAGGCACTACTTCCTGGCTTAATAAGATTTGAAATCGGCACAAGTACAGAGCAAAGCTCAGCAGTGCTTCCAAGAGCTTCCAGCCCTACTGTCATGGGATCCTGATTTAAGCCTCCGAGAGGTCTTCCTCTGCACTCTGAGAAACCTCCCTGGATAGCAGAGTTGACCAGCGACCCAGAGTCCACACAGACGCCTCTGTGTCAATGTGTCTTGACCCGGATGTGTTCAGAAAGGATGCACCAGCCTACGGACCTCAGCAGGAAGTCACCAGCCACGTGGAGAAAAGGCTGACTTCCTTTAGACCAGGGCTTCCCAAACTGTAATGTGCGTGTGACTCACCAGCAGATCTGATTAGAAACACTGCTTCTTTCCAGTAGGTCTGCATTGCAGCCCAACCCATGGAGCAAACTCCCTGTTCCACAGACCACACTTTGAGTTGGCAAGGGTTAGACGACGGGTGTTGAGGTGGACAATTGCTCACTAGGTTTTGGGGTCTATGACCATTATTCTTAAACTCAGCAGGGGCCCAAGCAATCAGCTCATCCACGGAACTTTCCCCAAAGTGTGTTCTGTGGAACTCAGACTCTTTGACACACTCTGTGTTGGGGGAGTGGGGGTGGGCGGTGAGAATGTAAGATTCAAAAAATTAAGAGCCTATAGTAACTTCCATAACTCTGGATGTTTACTATGCACATTACATATGAAAAAGCTTCCAGAAGTCCTGCTCCAAATGAATCGGTTCACTTCCATGGATCTTATATTCCCCCAGCTGTTTTGAGTAAACCCTTTCTCTGTGGTATCCTGTTGTGGCTTTGTTATTTTTATTTGAAGTAACCTGGCGAACTAAAAGAGACACATGTATTTAAATCTAGATGTAAAATATATTTAAGGATACATATTCATATCAATGGTATGAATAACATTAATAACTCATGTTTATTGAGTACTTAATATGCGCTAGACCTCATCTGCAATATTCTAGATATTAGGTTATTTGGCATCCTAAAGACTCTTGCAAGTAGGTGTCATTAGTATTTCCAGACAAAGTTAAGGTTTATCAAGTACCACAACTAAACAGCTAACGAGCGGGAACTGGGCTTGACCCTCCTCTTTCTATCCAAGGCCTTACCAACAACACATGGATTGGCTGCCTCCTTTACTGGGCTCCGCCCTGCCTCTGCTCCCTTCCATGAGCACACACTTCCGGACAGCTGACTATGTCTAAGGATCACTAATTTAAAATATGCAGGTTCTCTCCTTTCCTTTATCACCATTCCAAAGGGACAAGAAACGCTCATTATTAGCACAATATGTAGGTAAAAATAAATTCAGTCAATCTATCCCCACAAACAAAAGTAGGCAGGGTCTCACTTTCTAATCATTGAGGAAAACTAACCTCTAATCATTTTGAGTTATTAACTCAGCTTTGCAGTGAGTGAAAGGGGTCAGGACTGGGTTTTATTTTCCACTTCTAAGTAGGGACTATGTTCTTTCTCATCTTGTTTTAAACAATCTTGTTTAAGCTCTGTTCATTTTGTGTTTGGTCATCATTCTGTATGTAAAATATTCAAATAAATTATGATTTTTGTCTACTCTCTCCTCTCCTCTCATGTTCTCTCCTTTTGGCATATCTTCCAATTTCTCTGTCTCTTAAAACATATATATTTCACTACCAGGAAAGAAGCCAGAACGAGCCTGACCTATTTAGAAGTAGCTGCTTTACACCCAGTTACAAAAATGACAGAAAATTAGCAAAGTGACTTTCCAAGCCCAGATTGGAAATTGTGCTTCTATACTTGTGTGAACCATGTCATTACAGTGAAAGCAACCAGGAAACTTCTAAACACAAAAACTGTGTCAGTGGCTGACAGGTTTGGAAAAAACAGCTTTATTTGCCATTCTAAAAAGACAAAGGAAAACAATGGTCCACTGTGTGGCTTGCTGTGTTTTAGGAAACAGAACCTGATCCCCAGTAAAAGCAAAGCAACCTGGCAAACTAGACTTCGTACATGTTTTTTTGGTTTGGTTTTTTGTTTGTTTGTTTGTTTGGGGGGGTTTTGTTTTGTTTTTATTTTTTGTTTTTTGTTTTTTGTTTTTGTTTTTGTTTTTCAGAGAAGAAACAACAAGTCAATCCAGCTAAGGTGGTAAGAAATTAATATGTTATACCAATCTAACTTCCAGAGTACCGACATAGTATTTCCCCCAAATCTTCCATAAGCTCTACCAAAGCAGAATTGCAATCAGTCTGGTTTCCTGGTTTGAAACAAAGAAGGACTATGTACAAACATGCTAAGTAGACAGGTACTACAAACCACAGCGTAACAACCAAAAGCAAATCTTAAAAAGAAATCAGGAAAACCAATTTACCTCAAGGAACCAGCCTTTTCCCGGGCACCTGTGAACTGACCTCTCCCATCATAAATAATATTTTGTTGATGGGTCTTAAGGAACCTCTACACTGAAAGTCTTAGGATTGGGGAAGTGGAAAATTGGAATTGTTGTTATAAATAACAAGGAAACCAAAGGCAGGACTGATTTCAACTCGTGGGACCATTAAGGGAGTTTTCTATAGTAGCCGTACAGTCCAAGCATCAAGTGAATTACCACCTTATATTCACTGTGGGACTAGCATGTTCTACGGTAACCAGTTACTAGTAAAATGGGTTGAGAGATTGTTTTGATAATGACCCAGAGGAATATGCCTTTCTTACATGCATTTGCCGTCTACTTATAACAGAATATCTCAGCCACTATTAACACCTCCTGAAGAAACTCTCTTCTGGAGATTTAAATCCTAATTATAGGATAAAAAAAAGTTTCAAGTATAAAATATCCTGTTCTTTAATAATCTCATTTAGTGAGGGGAAATGATTGCAAAACTAAATGCTGAAGATCAATCAAAGTGGCAGACGCGTTCTTGTATTAGATCAGCACAACAAACTTGGTGAAAGAACCTTTCTTTAGAACTTGGGTGATTTGATCTCTGTCTTCAGAACCAGTGTGCCTAGCGACTCTTTTTTCAAATTACTGTGGAAATTTTAGAAGAATGTGTTTTGTTGCCTTGCAATTAATACAGTTTTTCTAAAGTTAAAAAGGACCTTGTGGAGAAACAGACCACAACATGTTTCCCAGCATGAATAAATTTACAGTAATTCACGCCAGGAGGGGCTGCTAGAAAAATACTGTGAGACATTCTGACCATGCTGCTAATGGTAACATGGCCATTAAACTTCCCAGCCCCACCTACCATGTTCCCTTGATCACTAAGGGCAGGAGGAACGTGAGACTCTTTCAAAATGGGATGATGACAGAAATTTCAGAGGGAATGACAAAATGTTAATATTTGGAATAATTATAATTTATGTAAATTATAATTTAGCTAGAATAATATAAATCTTTAAGTTATTGTAACTGAAATATCTGCACCACTATATAAAAATCTGGTCCAATGCGATCATTACTACAACATCCGTGGTTCATGCATTTATTAATTGGTGAATTCAGCAAACACTAATCAAAGCCTATTACATTCAAGGGATACGTTGATACCATGGAGGATGTATTTTTGTTTATAAAATGTAAAGAGTTTGTTCATATAATACTTACATGGTGAAATACTAAAAGGAGAAGTTTTTAAAGAAAACCCATCTAATAAATGAATGAAGTCTCAGTAGCTCTTTCTTATTGAAATTAAGATGTTACCAGTTGCAAATTAAGGGAGTAACCATAGTTATTGCAAATCGTTGGTTTACGATGCCGAAACAAACACACAAGACCATACAATACTCTGATGAGTGACCCTTACACTTAGCTAACAAGTTGCATCCAAAAAAAAAGAAGAAAAAATGAAGATGAGTTCCATGAATCCGTGATGTAATTTAACACAACAGATATATTTTAAGTCTGCAAAGGGCAAGACTTAAAAGAAAAGCCAACCAACCACAAATCCATGCTCTAAACAAGACATCTAAGTTGAAGACAGTGACATATTATCTGATTTCTTTAGTATGGACTTTCAGAAAAAATTTAAATCCAACCACCTTGTATAAATCTACTGCTCAATTTGTCTAACTTCTCTTTAAAGAGCCCAAACTGGGAAAACGTGATGAAGAAAAGTAATATAAGACTAAGCTCCAAACCGAAGCGTCCCCTTCTGATCTCTAATCTCTAGAAAATTTCTGAAAACTCCAGAACCATGTTGGAAAATGAGACGGCATGCTGCTAGTGGATAAGACACCGTGAGAAACCCCTGAACAAAAGAAAGCAAGACAGTGTGATGAAAGAAAATGAGCCCAGCCCCAAAGGGGCACATAAGTATTCCCTACACAAAATAGGGAGGCTCTAGGCTGACCCAAGAATGACGGGGCAGACGGCAAGACAGAGTGCCTTGGCTGAGCCACAGGGCCACTGGTTCAGGACACACACAATAGTGTGTCCCCAAACTGTCCCTACCCACTCATTGTGGACACAACATCCAACAAGAAGCAACAAGTACGGGAAACTTACTAGAAAAAATCAGTAGTGCTAGGTGCTGGTGACACCCTAGAGATAAGATGAACTCCAACATGGGAAAAGGTGTTTCAGTTACAAAAAAAACAAAAACAAAAACAACAACAACAAAAAAAAAAAAAAAACCACACAAAAAAAAGTCAGTAGAGATTGCAGAAATTAGAAACTGAGAAAAATTCTGTATCTGCAAAAACGGGTGAAGGCCAAAGGAGTGAGTCAAGCCATTTCCCCGTAACACAGCACAAAATGACAAGCAGATGGAAAGAGTTACTGAGGCTGAGGGGTACGGTGGGTAGAGCTGTAAGTGTAAACAACCATCTCCATAAATTAGAAAACTCTTCCAGAACTAGGACAAAAACCCTGAAAGAGTAAGCTGCATGTCAAACAATAAATTTTTAAACACACACACACACACACACACACACACACACACACCCTTAAGTATGTTGTGGTAAAAATTTTAGAATAACTTGAAAAAGGAGAAACTTTTTAAAGCTTCTAGAAGGAAAAGAAAAGCATAGGTTCCCTGTCAAGGAGCAAGCATAAGACTGGCCTCAACCTCTCATCAGCGACACTGAATACAAGAACATGATACAGTATCTGTAAAGGTCTAAAAGGAATTCTTTCGAGTCTAGGGTTTCATATTCGGCCAATTCCACTGAGAAGAACAAACACAATCTGATTTTCCACCAGGCGAGAACGTGAAGATTTTATGCTTCTTAGCTTCTCTGAGAGAAATATTAGAGGATACACACCAGCAAAAAGAAAAGCCACTCCAAATGGCAGTAGGATACAAAAGTTAATGATACATACAAAGAAATGGTAAATCTTCAAAATAGTCAAGTAACAACCTACAAATAAAATCCTAGTTGACAACAATCTGAGGGATGGGAAGAGAAAGTAAAAGGAAATAAAACTCTCCCTTCTTCTCTTGCTGGGAGTCACCTCTAGATACTTAAAAGAAAAATATGTTTTAATATGAGTGGTGAATATTTGAGTATCCTATATTTCCCAAAACACAGAAACATAATTAATAACCTTCAAACAAGTTAAGAAAAAAAAAAACAAAACACACTAAAAGTGGAAAAGGAAAACACTATAGAAAAATAGACAAAGGTTATAAATAGGCAAACCACCGAAGAATAAACATAATGTTCCCCAAACACAGAAGATACCCAACAGTCATCAGGAAAATGCAAACCAAAAAGCGATGACCTACCGTTTTTTAGAAAAACAAACAGATAAGAAGTTTCTTAATATCAAGGTATGCTTTGCTGGAGTGGCTATAAATTAGTACAACTATTTTTTAATGTACAAACCTAAGCCAAAACTTCTGCTTCCGGCTCTGTACTGTAGGAAAACCTTTTCATCTGTACACAGGTACAAAGAACACATACAAAGATGCTCATTCTAACATTTCTGGAGTGACAAAAGATGGGAAATAAGCTAAATGACATCAATGTGGAAATTTTAATGTAATTAGATAGATTCTCTCATGAATCCCATGCACTGATTAAATAGAACATTATAGATCCATAACCACTAACCTGAAATGATCACAAACAAAAAAACACAAGCTTTATGTGTAATACAAGTTCTTTTTAACCACAAAATGTATCAACAATACTTGTGCAATCACAAATAAGTAAAAAACACTTGGAAAGAAAAAAAAATCAATAGACAAACAACAAAACAGTCTGACTGAGTACAAAATCTGTAGAGAAATAAGTCTATCCATTCGCCTTTTTTACAGTGTTGCTTTTTGAAAAGCATCACCGACACTGAAATCAGGTGTGAATGTTACCATGAACGTAATCATCCCAACCGAGCAATCAAGCCCATTCCCTCGGAGTCAGGACAGTGAATTCCCAAAGTCCCTCACACACACAATTCATTGATTAATTTGCAGCAAGCAGAAAATTACTAAAAACTGACAAATTCATCGGGAAAAATGAGGACCAGTTTTCTCCCACTCTCGCCCTCTCCAGTCACTACAGTCTCACAACAACACATCAGGTGGGTCGCATCACTGGAAACTGTCAAGACAACACAGCCAAAAATTAAAGTTTAAGAAAAGAAGTGGTTTCAGGCAAGGGCAATGCAGATGTCTATTACGGGGCCATTTGAGGAATCAAAGCAGGAGCTCCCTGCTCTCTCTTCCTTCCTTTCAGTCGTGGCCGAACCAATGTGGTCACCACAGCCATGAACTTGGGAAGCTGGCCAAGAAGCCAGGTGACTCTACGCTGAATTTCTTGTCCCTCTAGGCGATTTCTCTCAGCGGTGTAAATTTATACCAGAACAGAGCACAGTCGCCCTCTTATCAATCAGGAAAAGATATATATTAAAACTTGGGTTTGTTTTATTTTTTTTTTAAGTGTTGGCTAGCAAAGAGAGCTGAGGGAAGTTGGCAAGAGAACAAAGCCTGATTCCCCTGTTAGGAAGGCACAGGGCTCGAGGAGAGAGAAATCTGTGGGAAGAGTAACTGCTCTCTCGTAAGCCCCTTCAGGGTAAAAAACAAATATTTATCTTTCCTTTCATGACATTCTCCTTAAAAATAAACAGCTGCCCTATCTTCCTTCAAGAAAAACTGATCTCAAACAATACGAAGAATTGAACGTTTGTCAGAGGGTGTCCTCTCCGATTCTGGAGGGGCAGAGGCTGAGGAGAGAAGCGAGGGCAAGACTGAGGCGGGGCTTGAAACCCAAACCTGGAAAAGCGTGTGTGAGGGCATATTCCTGGTGCCCCATCAGGAGACACAGCCATGTGGCAGCAGGACAAGTTGAAGGGGCTGTGCTGACTTGAACTGCGTTTCCTGGGTACGGAGAGGACACTCTACCACCACAAGATCCTTCCCTCTCCATTTTCTGGGTGCCAGCCATGTAAACACGTGGCCAAGGAAGTATCACACTCTTCGCACATAGTTTTCAGATGGACGGACAAATGGATCGGTGGATGCCATGACCAGACAAATGAAGAAAGAAACAGTGGAATGAACAGCATACTTCTCCATGCGCGTCAAAGCCATCCATTCAGAATTAATATTCTACTTGCGAAAAACAGTCAGCAAAGTTGCTCCCAGCTGATTTCCCCACACTGCACACAAATGTTGCCCAGCTCACCAGAGACCTCAACAGCATACTATATAAAATCTGGGTAGTGAGAATCCTCCCAGACTCTCTACCACACCAAGGCAATTAGAACAATTAATAGCAAGTAGAATTCATTGATTCGAAAGTAAATTACCACAATTGGGTATCTGCAGGTTTGCCAGGGGAATATTCTTGCTGCTTTCATTTAGGCAGTACAAATCCTGAGTTTCTGGGCTGGATTTAGTCTCCTGAAGAGTCTTGATCCACATAATGTCACAGGAGCATGTAAATGGATTGCCCACCAAGATCCTACATGGAACAAAAATGACACCTGATCAGGCTTCTCTTTGTCAGTGTTCACAACGCTAGCGATTACAAAGTGCTGAGACATTATGAGTTCTTTCTGGCCAGCAATCTTCGGGAGTCATACCCAACTTGACGGTTTCACAATACTTATTCATTCCTTTATCTAATACTTACTGATCTTCTGCTAGGTGCAAACACCACCGTGGGCTCCAAAAGAGGCAAAGTGATGCAAGACCTTTCAGAATCATAGGGAAACAAGACAGGAACAGGCAGAACTATAATAGAGGCTAGAAGAGGATATGTCTCATAGAATGGGGGAAAATCAGATGCCGTAACCAATTTGCCACGGCCATTATACAGCAATTAAGATCTTTAGTGAGGATGCCAATCGTTAAGTTGTCAGGAACGCTAACGTACTTATTCCTGACCAGGCTAGAGATTCCAGTGTGTTCATTTAATAAGCTCAAACCACAGTGGAGAGCAGAGTGATTTCATCTGACTTTACAATAAGCCTATAAATACAAAGTTAAGGCTGAGACGTGAGGGCCAGTAAGGCGGCACTTCCAGCTTTCTGCATGGGGCCACCACCGTTCAGTGGTGCGGATGCAAGAAAGTTGGAGTAAATGTGAATGAGAGAGCCTGGAGGGGAACTCTGAGACCTCCTACACACACACACACACACACACACACACACACACACCCCAAGTTCAGGGTTTCTGCGAGCAAGGGCAAGTGAGCTCCAGATGGAGCCACTCAGCCCACTGCGGGAGGGTCTGCGAAGAGCAAGCCACCCATCCGCCGAGCTGCCTGGGCTCCCGTGGCCTCCGCCTGGTAACGGAGGAAGTAGTCAAGAGGAAAATAAAAACCACAAGAAAAAAAAATCTTTAAATGCTTATTTATAATACTCAGTGGCCTATTTAAGATGAATTCCATTTATGGTAATGAGCCTTTAAATGAGGCCATTTACAATCGTTACATAGGCTCTGCCTGGCATTAACCACAATACTTAAGATTTCCTTGAGGACAGGACCTGGGCTTTGCAGCATCATTTACTCCTGTGGTTTTTCTGGTTGGGTTCGAAGAATCTCAGGGATCCCCCGAGACTCTTCCAGGAGTCTCTTTGGGGAAAATGTGGTCATGGCAGCCTCGTTTAATGTGTGTCTGCTTGATCGCCTCTCAGTATCCCTCCAGCAGATACAGAATCAAAGGCAGAAGAGATCCACAGGGCCTCGACTCCAACTAGTATATGGGGTTTCCTGGCCTTCTAAGTACATGAAAAACTAAAGAATCTCCCAAAAACGAAGGCATGACCGAACCCACAGAAGGGATAAAGGAGCGAGGGGTCTTCGGCTGTGGCCATAGCCATGTCCGCAGGAGCACACCACGCTGGCAGACAGCTGGCTCCTTTCTGAAGGTCACGGGCAAACCCATCTTCCATAGACTACCACGGCACCTGACACTGGCGCGTTTACGCTCCTAGCTCTCCACTAGACCGCAGAGTCCTGAAACACAGGCAGTGTTCTCGGTACGTCCCCACAGCCTGATGCGTGAGTCTGATTCGCAACCAGGCCCACAATGAACGTGTGTTGAGTGACTTGATTAAATCTGCAGCTGGGAGAAAACGGAAGCCTTTGGATCTGGAGTCAGAACTCTGAATTCTGACCCATCAAGGTCACGTTCCACAGCGATGCTCAAAAGGGTCACACAGGGCGCCTCTCATTCTGTTTCATATTTCCTCAAATCTTACCTGCCCACTGCGGGTTAGAAAGCTACCACTTCAAGACCAGGGAATTCAGTGTAGTCCGAAATGACTGCCCATCGCCCACACCTGGCACCAGGCAACTCTCATTACAACCTACTGACTCATCTCTCCACTAATGGCATCTTCTCATCTGCACACGTGCCTTGCGAGCAGGCGTGGACCCTCCAACCCAGGCAATATATACAGTGAGAGCAAAAGCTACATCCTGGTATTCAAAGGCCTTGCCCGTCTGGGCCTCTGCTGACATGCAAAGCTTCCGCTTTGGGGTTCTTTGGGCAACTTACTATAGGAATATCTACAGTTTCTATTTGCTTCGTGCGGCCAGCGCAAGAATTGAGCACACCCGGAAACGCTGGCTATCAGTCACTAACACATGGCAATCTTTTTTCTTATCATTTTGCAGCAAAGGACATTAGAGCATAAGGATAAATCCTGAGTGCAGAGGCAGACCCAGAAGAAAATCTCACAAGGACGGGCAGGGAGGGAGAAGGATGACCTCTCCTCCAACATCCATCAAGCACCAGCGGGCACCAGGGAGTTCTGCCCATGGGTATTTCCTCTTTGACTGGCTCTGCCTTCCATGAGGGCCTGGACATCACCAACGCTATGAGACATGTCACCCTTGTAACGCAAAGCACCCCCCCCCATCTTTTTCCACTTTCACTCCTTTAGAAAACAAATCTTTATGTAAAAACAACATTTAAACTCATCCTAAATGATACCTCACTGTTGAGATTTCTGGGTTTTGGTTGCTGAATCGGGTTTATATGAGGGGATAAAAAAACAAGTGGAAAAAAACCAAGAAGTCATTTTTTAAGAGTTTTGATATAAAAATAGATCTGCACATCACTCATTAAAAAAAAAAAAAAATACTTAATGACTCTTTCCTCTGAAACTGTTTCCCCGAATGCCACACAAGGATCATTACTTACAGCTCAGACAAGTCAAGGTGACGAAAATGTTTCCTAGACAAGCTCGTCAGTTTGTTTCGAGTAAAGTTGCTGAAAGAAACCAAAAACATTAAAAGTGAATTTAAAAATGTGACATCTCAAGAAGAGTGTATGCAAATAGAGATATTTTTTCAAAATATGGTTTTATTTGATCATGGTTCATGCCTTCCTTCGACCATCATCTCTTTCTTGCATCTGGAGTAACAACTTAGTTTTTCGTGCCTCTGCTAAAATTCTTGTCCAGAGGGTAGGGGGAGAGGTGAGCATAATTTCCAAAAAGTCTATTTTTCATCTCTTTCTTAACCAAAGGTTTATTTTTCTTATGTTGATTCAGAGCCAAGTTATATACCTCCTAGATCTCTGAACTCTGAACATTTAACAGAAAGAATTAATTTAATCTAATTTAAAATCATAAAACTCACTAGGGGAAAAGATGGCTTAAAACTAAACAGCATTGGGCGCCTGGGTGTCTCAGTGGGTTAAGCCTCTGCCTTCGGCTCAGGTCATGATCTCAGGGTCCTGGGATCAAGTCCCGCATCCGGCTCTCTGCTCGACAGGGAGCCTGCTTCCTCCTCTCTCTCTCTCCGCCTGCCTCTCTGCCTACTTGTGATCTCTCTCTGTCAAATAAATAAAATCTTTAGGAAAAAAAACTAAACAGCATTATGAGTATTTTGAAATTACATGACACATAAAACTCTGAATATAAACTGAACTTAATGCACCCTTATAGGAAAGAACACACCCACTGATTGATAACTCGGGTAGGCATTGTCCGTATATGACTTCTAAATAGCCGAAGGTTAAGTGATGAGGGCAAGAACAACAAAATATCAAAAAACAAGGAATACGTCAGATTTCATCTGAAACTATTCTAGCAACATATCATCTTACGATCTAGACCCACCAGTGGCTTTGGGGCACCTGGGTGGCTTAACCAGTTAAGTATCTGCCTTTGGCTCAGGGGGTGATCTCAGGGTCCTGGGATTGAGTCCTGCATCGGCCTCTCTGCTCCAAGGGGAATCTGCTCCTCCATCTCCCTTCCCCTCCCCATGCTAATGCTCACTCGCTCTGTCAAGTAAATAAATAAAATCTTAAAAATATAATAATCTGGGGGCACCTGGGTGGCTCAGTGGGTTAAGCCTCTGCCTTTGACTCAGGTCATGATCTCAGAGTCCTGGGATCGAGCCCCGCATCGGGCTCTCTGTCAGTGGGGAGCCTGCTTCCTCCTCTCTCTCTGCCTGCCTCTCTGCCTACTTGTCATCTCTGTTAAATAAATGAGTAAAATCTTTTAAAAAAAAATCTGGACCAACCAGATGGTGAAAAGTCAAAGAAAGCAAGTCGTATCTGTGATTGAAAAAATACCAATGAGCCTACTGACGTGTTCTGAATACCTAGTTTTGTTCAATGGGCAGGAGTTTCCATTTCTGATGATCCGGGCTGTAAGGCCCTGAGTTGGAAAATTCAGAGCCCTAATTCCGGCAGCTAACTTGTTCCGTGAATGTGTTTACTGGTTGAATTTATTCAAAAAGTGTCCAATGCTTGGGCCTCTAGACACGTGTTTAATAACTAGCAAGAATGTAAAACAAACATCAACTTGGACAGAAACCGCCAAGCCCTCAACAAATTGCACTGAGCCTTTCGGGATCTGTTTCCTGTTCGGGAAGCGAAGTGCTGGGCGGAGAGGAAAGAGCCAGAGGGTCCCTGCCCCTTCCCTGAGGCTAGTCTTCTGTGTCAGCCCAGCAAACTCTTGGGTTGCTCAGACATCCCACTATGTCTGACCAGTCACCCTCGGGGAGGGGTTCAAACCCAGGAGCTAATGTAGAAGCAGAGGCTGGTCACATGATGCATACAGAAACTGCTGCTCCAGGGTCCCCCAGTTCGAGACTGCGTGTGTCCTCACCCTGCCTCCTTCTATACGGAGAGTCCCACTCACCCAAACCCCTACCTACACAAGTGGTTCCTCTTCCTTTGATGCTTACTTCTGCTGTCTTTACACCGAGCATAAAGTGCTCACCCACATGAAAAAATAATCCACTGGGAAGTTGTAAAATGTGCCCACATACATCTTTTTTCTTTTGGAACGTGACTTAAGAATGAGTTTCAGGGGCGTCTGGGTGGCTCAGTGGGTTAAGCCTCTGCCTTCAGCTTAGGTCATGATCTCAGGGTCCTGAGATCAAGCCCCATATCAGGGTCCCTGCTCAGTGGGGAGCCTGCTTTCCCCTCTCTCTCTCTGCCTGCTTCTCTGCCTGCTTGTGATCTCTGTCAAATAAATAAATAAAATATTTTTTAAAGAATGAGTTTCACTGGAGTATCACACATTGAAAAGTCATTCTGCCTGTGTTCTCCATGTATCTTCAGAAACCGCCACCCTCTGAAGGAAACACAAACCAAACCAGGACTCTTCCTCCCAAGAAGAACCAGGAGAGAGCAGGCAAACAAGGAGGACCCTCCGGTCAAGGTCTCAGTCAGCGACAAAGCCCCCCGTCGGCACCGGCAGCAGCTGGCCCTCTCGGGCTGCCAGCCACATGGCCCAGAGTGGGGTCACATGCCAAAGAACAAGATGAGTTTTATGAACCATACTTATTATCGGGGACAAAAGCCAAAAAAGAGGAGGAGGGGAGGAGGAAAAATCAACAATCCTCTTACTGTTTGATGACAGAACTTTGCAAAGGAACTAATTAGCACTTCGGCAAAGTCCCTGGAAAATACAAACACTGGCTTTTCTCACAACCCCTGGGTTCTCAGACACCGTGGAGGAATTGAAGGCATCAAGAAATAAACTCAGTGACCAGACACAGGGGCGGCGGACAGTCCCCACACGATGAGGAATATGCCCAGGGCAGAGGGAGTGGTGGTGAGACAGGATCCGATCCGAATCTCCCTAAAACCCAAAGTGAAATACCGCTATTGCAAACACTGTTATATCGTTGGGGAGCTATAATCAGGATATCAGAGATATATAATCAGAGATAATCAGGATATCAGGATACCCACCCCCCACCCCCCCAAAAAGGAAAGAGAAACAGTTTCTAATGCACATTTCTTCTTCCACACCCTGGTCTCCGCAGTGTTGATACCCAAGAGGACTGCAGAAACTCAGAAAAACAAGCCAGCGCCCGAGTCCTCAGTCCTTAGCGGAGGTCGGGACTCAGGTCTGCAAAAGCAAACACTTGATTTGCAGCCTCCTCCATCCCTGCCATTCTCAAAGCCAACTGCTTAATTTAATTAAATTCTGGTGATGAGGAGCCTCTGCCATCCATGAACACTGTATATGAAGTTTACGGGCATTACTGACTGTCTGAATATTGTCTAACTTCATTCTGTCTTAATATTTGATCATGCCTCTATGTCAATAGAGTTTTTGTTGCTTGACCAATGACCTGGCTTCCCGGCCACTGCCTTTTAAAGAAACCATCTAAGAGATGTCCATCTCTTCGGTTTTCCACTCTCAAATGACACCTCTTTGGGAGACAGGGACAGCTAGTTGGTTTTATAGAAGTGGTGGACAGAACACAGAATGCCATTAAAATTATTCTTCCCTATATCACCCTGAAAAAATACACGAGCGGCTCTGGTGTTCCTATAAGTGGCATGCAACAGGGAGCAAGGGGAAGCATGAAGAGGTAGAGTAAGCCCTCTTATGAATAAGTCCCCTTATAAATAAATACATTTATTACTAAAACGACAATTAACCATAGCCCACTGTACATATCACATCGTTAGGGGAAGTGATGGGGTAAAACAGCCCATAAAATGGGGTCGGGAGAGTAATTCAAGTGGAATGTTAGCCGTAATGAAAATACCAGAACTTAACCACCGAGGTCATTAATTACATTTAAGCGATGGCTTTAGAGCATTTTGACTTTTTTTTTTTTTCTCTCTGACTTCTGTCTTGTTCGTGCCCTCAAGACCCAAACCGACATCAAATCTGTGCAGGCAAAGCAACCACAGAGATGAGGCCAGAAAAGCATTTAAATGAAATGCATGAATCAAGCTCTGTGGGGTTTTATCACAATTTTGCTGAATGTTTTGTATCCTTATTCTACAGACGTCATTTTTAAACAGATTTCATCATTAGCGCCACCTAAATAAAATACAAAGTCATGAAACTAGCTTTAGGAAGTTCAGGTTTTTCATAAAATCAAGAAATCTACATGCAGTGTACAAGCGACTTGCTCCAAGACAGTGATTTCTTTTATGACTGGCACAGAAATCATCTGGGGAGCTTTTCTCCCCAAGAAAAGAAAAAGGATAAATATTATAAGAAGGGCCAGTTCTCTAATTACACGGATGGTATAGATTTTATTTCCTGTGTAAGAGCTCGGCCAGGGCTGGGCCCTGGAATCATAACTCTGTCACTTTCCATGTGGGGACCCAAGCAAATCCTTGAACTTCCTCAGTCCGGTTTTATGTCCATGAAATGGGAACCAAAAAAGTCTTTTCCTGCCAACTGTTGGAAAATTCAAGTGAGATAACGTGGGAGAGAGTCCTACAGGTAAACTGCAGAGGAGGAGACAGAAAAGCATCATTACGGAGAATCTGCAAGGCACCCAAAGTCCAACGACTGCAGGCAACATGTCCACACTGAACACTTGGGGCTTGGGGAACACCAGTCGGAGCTGAGGGCCAGGCGAGCTGCTGTTGAATGAAGAAACCTCTCAGGAAGAAACCTCTCAGGAATGAAGAAACCTCTTGGACGACAGGCCATCACCTGACAGGATGTAGCAGCAAACACACCGAGAAATCCCACAATCCGTATTTCCAACTGACTTTAGTTGACAAAGCATCAGTGTGACTTGGGGGCCAACACTTGCTATCTTATAATCATCTGAACCTCGGGCAGGTCCCATGATTGATTTTTCTCCACTTTTATCAATCATGACAGATGATTTCTCATGTGAGAAAATGAACTTTGAAAAGCGAATCTACGGGGACAGGGGGACACTTTGGTGATTTTTAGTTCCCTAAAAAGGCCATGGCTAAGTCAGTTTCTTTTAATTCCACTAGTTTGATGTCTTCCAGGGAACATGTCATGATTCCAAGGAAAAGAATCAAGGACCGTGTACCAGGACATAGTTTTCACATCAGACTCTGCTGTTGGCCTGTTGCTCCATCCAAGATGGAAATGGCCCAGAAATCCATGAAAGGGAATACACAGTCTGTTCTAAGTACCCCTCTGAAAGCTATTCAAAAACCAAAGCTAACATGTCTCAGCTATTGTCACATGTATGCTAACTTTAAAAAAAAAAAAAAAAGAAAGAAAGAAAGAAAAAAAAAATGGAGTTTGAGTCTTGGAAAAAAAGGAAGGGAGGAGGAAAATATTGAATAGTTAGGGACCCAGGAAGCAAAAGAATCAACCTTTACTTACATGTGCTGTAAGTTGCTGTTTTTCAGAAAGGCTTTATGAGCCACAAATTTTAATCCGGAATCTACGATTGTCCTAAGAAAAAACATAAAATTGCATGTACATTAGAATGAGCTGGTAAATGCCCGCTTGACTATAACAGAGCCTAAGAGAAAGTTCTGAAATAAGGTACGCTAGTCCTGAGTACTTACAGATTTTTCAGTCCTGCATAAGCTTCAACATCATCTTCGTTGATGATTTCCAACCTTTTCTGATTGGCAATGTAGCTGCAAAAAGTGCAGAGAGTGAAAACCAGTGACTCAGAATCCAGACAGTACATGAGAAGAATGGGTAGCTTCCATCCTGCCTCACCAGGGCAGCGAGCCCTCCCTACCCACCCTAGCCCCACCTGTTTCCTTAAAATACAGAAAAGGGAGGGGGGGGATGGAATGTGACTGGGAAGAAACCATGACTGAGCCGGTTTCAAGGTCAATGACAGGTTCACCAAGTTTCATTTTTTTCCTACATCCTGTTATCACTTCGAACTAACAAATTCAGTCTGCCTCCCTCTTCAAGGTATCCCCTGTGTAGAGAGGGGAAAATAACCTAGAAATGCATCCACTACCTCTCAAAAGTGTTCCTCCTTATGGTGATGGCCACAGGGATGCTGGCATCGTCACACGCAAGACAGATCACATCTTTCTCCACATGCCATGATAACCGGTCACTCCTTCTTTCTACCTCTTAAAACACTGAAACCAATTCTCTCCTTTCTCTCCCTCCTCCACTCCCTCTTTTCCTGTCCCAGGATCCCCTTTTCCTGCTCCCGTCATGTCAGCACTCCTACCAATATCCCCTTTCAGGAACCACATTCACAAAGGCAATGTGGTCCTAGAGTACTCTCTGTAGGAACCCTCCTCTTCCCCACCCACCAGCCCCTCAGATCCAGAAGGAAAATGGTGACTGACAGGACAGAGGATCATGATGACTGGCTAGGGATATTCATGTGGCCTCAACCAGACCAATGAATATTTTCCCTAAAATTGAATAGATGATGCTCAGACAGAGAAAGACTTTCTCCCTGGGATCCTAGTTGAAAGGTTATACAGGCCCAGGGCCTCCATGAGAAATTTCCCTGCCACCATGAAAGAGACCGTCTAACAACAGTCAGCACACAGAAGGAAAAAGAGCTATGAGATATAATAAGAGAGAGGACCTGAAAAATGCCACTTGAGCCCTTGGATCTAGGTGTCTCTGAGGTTAAATGTCACTAATGGAAGTTTGATCTGAATTTCTGTCACTTCCAACCAATAAAATCCCTAGTAATACAAACACAAAGCTATTAAACCTACCACTGGAATTTCCTTGTGCGACAGTTATTCGAGTCCTGTCTATTCATTTTTCCTAGGTCATAACCTCTTTGAAGACAGCTGAATCCTGTTCTATAATTCTTAATATCACCACAGCATCTAGCAAAGTACCCTGCACACGGTGGGTATTCAAAAGGTAAAAGGTAGATAGATGAATGGATGGGTGAGAGGGTGGGTGGGTGGACAGACGGATGGACGGACGGACGAACAGACACATCCATGAATGGGCAATAGCTGGGGTTCCAAAGGCACCATAAGAAGCTGTGTCAGGATGGGTCTTCCCCTTTCTTTTTTAAAAAAAAAAATTTAAGATATGTAACATATTACCATAAAGACATTGAACATACGCAGGCCTGCTCTTAACCACCATGAGTTAAATGAAAAACAGTAACTAGCGGGGGAGAAAATCCAGCATCCATGGGTCCCTTCTTCTACACAATCCAGAAAAGGAAAAATAGATGTTAAGATATGTGATAAGAGTTGGGGCACCCATTTTTAGAAAATACATTTTAGAAATCAGGTTAAATAAGGAAATGCTCTGAGATAGCAAAATCACACCAAAGAAAAATAATTTTCAAAGGATCTACATAAACATTGTTCTCTGTTTCATTGGGGAAAAAAAAAAAAAAAAAAAGCAACCTCCAAGATAGAAGGAGGCATCTTCTGCTCAAATGTCTTGGTTCTCCCTGATATCCAGGGTCTGGCACTTAAATAGATGCACAGAAAGGATTCACTCCCTGCTCTCTTTCTACTACACTGGAAGGAAACACTTTTAAAACTCCAACCTAGTGTTCAAACAATTTTCAACATCAAGATTTTTTATGAAATATTTCTAAATCATGACACTTCAGATTATTTAAATTATTCCACTATATTTTCAATAAAGACCATAGGGACCTCCCTCTTCTCAATTATGTCCCAATAAGAACTTCATTCCAGAGACCCCCTAAATAGTAATCCTTTTTTCATGTAATTGGCAGCAAAAGGGGCAGATAGCAAGGGCATGGTTTCCTTTGCAGTCACAGCCAGGACTTCCAGAGAAGCCTGTTCTTGCCTTATAGCTGAGCTAGCATGGTACCTGTCACTGTTCTGAAATCATCTAAGAGTTTTTCAGATCTCTTGGTGAGGCCACCACTGTGTCCTCCATGCTTATGGCAGGGGCCTGATACTCAACACGTTCTTAGTCAACATCTGTGACACAAAGCATTTATCTTTAACTTTTCTATTAGTTATTGATGGCTTTTGCTTTTTAAAATTTCATTTTTCATCAGATTTTTAATTGATAAACTCCCCGGTTGTATTCATGAAAAACAGTGAGCTCACATAAATTAAAATGGAGGACACAGAAGAATGAAAAGGGCAGAGATATCAACAGAGTGAGGAATCAGGTTCAAAATCACAGGCTTAATTCTAAGCTTTCTAGTTACCGAAACCCTAGAAAAGAAGGAAAAGGAGGTAAGTTTCATCAGTGGTAAATTCACAGTATTCACGAGATGAAAATATGTCAGACATTAGGCAAACACTAACAGTTCTTAAATTTAAGACCAGACAGGAGATTGTGTGGAAAACCAACAAAAGAACCATGTGAAATTATGAAAAATGGTCACCAGAGAATACTTTTCCACTGTGGAGGCAGGAATACTCTGGATAAATCGTGAAGGTTTCTCCTAGTTAGAATGGAAAAACTAACAGAAGAGCTGGATTAAAAGGTGGGTAAGTGCCCTCCAGAAGCCAAGAACTGCCCTTCGTAAGTTACCATCTGCAGACATACCCACAACACAGCTGCCCTCTATAAACTGCTCGTCGATTCTACTCCGATGGCCAAGAAACTTTCCTGAGCTACCTTGAACTGAGGAATCACAGGGTTAGAATGGAAACCAGTACAGGTAATAATAAACAATCCACAGAAGGGAAACCTCAGTAGCCAAGAAACAGATGAAAAACTGCTCACCCCACAAGAAATCCAAAATGCAAATTATAGGCTGACAATATAGGGGCGCCTGGGTGGCTCAGTTTGTTAAGCGTCTGCCTTCGGCTCAGGTCCAGGGTTCTGGGATCAAATCCCACATCAGGCTCCCTATTCAGTGAGATGGGGAGTCAGCTTCTCCCTCTCCCTCTCCCTCTCTCCCTGCTTGTGCTCTTTCTTGCTCACTCTCTCTCAAATAAATAGAATCTTTTAAAAATATTTAGAAAAATAAAGTCTGACCATATAAAGCATTTGCAAGGATGTGGGGATTTCTCCTACATTGTTGGAGGGAGTGTAATTTGGTACAATCACTTTGAAGAGCAGTTCGTCCTGGAAAATGATACATCAACACACTTTACAACGCAGTAATCCCATCTCTGGGTATTTATCTGAGCAAAATTCTTACACACACACACACACACACACACACACACACACACACACACAAGAATATTCACTGTAATACAGTCAGAATTCAAAGTCAGAAACCACCCAGGTGTCCATCAATTAAAAAACAGAAGGGGTGTCTGGCTGGCTCCGTTGGAAAAGCATGGCAGTTCTGGATCTTGGGGTCATGAGTTCAAGATTAGCTATATAAATAAAAAACCCAAGGGGGAAAAAAAAAAGAATGAAAGAAACAGGAAACAACCAGAGGGGAGGTGGGAGGGTGATGAGGGCAATAGCTGATGGGGATTAAGGAGTTCACCTGTCATGATACACTGGTGATACATGGAAATGTTGAACCATATGTTGCACACGTGAAATTAATAGTACACTATATGTTAACTATACTGGAATTAAAGTTTTTTTAAAAAAATTTAAAAAGAAACAGAAAAAAATATAAGGTGTAAAGTTGAACCAGATCTTGTATTTGAGTAGGAAGAGATCATCACGCTGAGTGAGAAGGCTTCATAAGCAAAATTGCACGCTGATATGTACATATGATATATCATGATTTATGTGAACTTTAAAAAACACACAGAAAACAACACTGCATAATGCTCACAGTCAAGGGTATTTGTAAAACATAAAAAGAAGACTGCAGGAAGCCCACCTGGGGAAAGGAGGATGCTTCTAACTATTTATTTTACTAAACTAGAAAACGATTTCTTATTAAAAGAGAAAAGACTTGTAACAAAAAAAGACAAAACGCTAGCACTCCAGCTCGGAATGTTAAGTACAAGAAGGAATTTTTTTTTTTTTTTTTGAAATTTTTAAATTTCGGAAGAAAAAAGAAAGAAGGGGAAAGGGAAGAAGGAAGAAAGGGAAGGAGAGAGGAATGGAAAAAGACAGACAAAGAAAGCCACACAAGTAAAGTGACTGCAGGGACACTGGACCCCAGGGCTCCGGGGTTAGCAGGTGTACATATACTCCCCAGGCTCAAGGTCATGATTCCCCAGACCACCGAAAACACAGTCTTCAAAGCCTGCTGCTGGCCCCAGAGCCCGGGTCGGGAACCAGGAGATTAAGGAGCATGTTGGACTGCCCCCTACTGGTGATTTCCCCGTGCCTCCCGCAGGATATTCACAACACCAGGCCTGGAGCCCTCCGCCACAGGGTCCACGGCAGGGTTAGGAGGGAGAGAGAAGGCGGAGGCCAGGATACGCAGCTAGAAGACACGTATCCAGGACAGGCTTTGACTCCAAAGTGTCTTGAAACTCCGAGGGCTCTTGACTGAGTCAAACTTGGCTTAATAAAGCCCAGGGTTTTATTAAAACCAAGAAGTGTTTCGTTCCCCTCAAAGTAGTAGGAAAGCCTGGCATTTTGGGCACAAACCTTCCTCAGGAGCTTTCGCTCCATGATGACCCCTAACTTCTCCGATCTGCCTAGAATCATTGCTGGCCTCCAACCCTCGAGGCTGTTTTGCCCAAATATGCCTTCCTTCTTTCTCAAATCTACATAGAGGACCTCATCTTATGAGGGTTGTTTTAATAGTTGCTTTTCACTTTCGCTACATACCAGAATCACTGCCTACTGCCTTAAAAGCTGAATCGCATATTTAAGGGGCTTTTCAATGAATTCACCCAAATCTATTCTGGGACTCTACATTACCTAGAATACTGATTGATTTTGGGGAAACACCAAAAAGACTTTTTTTCCAATCAGAACATTTTTAGTCCATCAGTTGGCAACCAATATATATATTTTTTTCTTTTTGGTTAGCATTTATTGTACTTCTTAACTTTGTACTTAAGAATTAGAGAGAATGTGCAGTGCCTGGGTGACTCAGTTGACTAAGTGTCTGCCTTCAGCCCAGGTCATGATCTCAGGGTCCTGGGATCGAGCCCCGCGTCGCGCTCTCTGCTCAGTGGGGAGCCTGCTTCCCTCTCTCATTCTCCCTCCATGCTCTCCTTCTCAATCTCCCTCAAATAAATAAATAAAATATTTTTTAAAACAATTAGGGAGAATGAAGGTTCTCTTTGTAACCACAATTGTATTTTTCTCTTAACCTACCTGACCCCCAACTGAGCTGTTAAATTCCTCAGAGGGAAAGGTCTTATTTATCTCACTGCATCTCACTTCCTAGCATAGAGCTGATGTTCTTGGGATGCCGTTGACTTAAAGCAATCAAACAGATCCACAGGTTCCCCACTTGAGAGTTTTTATTATCCCATTAGAAAGACCAGACATAAACACACATGTGTGATAACAGGAAATAATCAGGTACAAAGCAAAGAAAGGAAGTAAAGACAGTAGACAGTAACAGAGGAGGACGGAGAGCCAATTTCAAAAGCAAAATTAGTCCAATCTAGAAGCAAATTTAGATTGTAAGCATACAACATATTTAAACCAATGAATTTTTGTAATGATGAAAACTGATCACCCTTAGAAGAGGAGCAATGATTTCCCACTGGCCCCCTCAGTCTCAAGAATGTTAAGACTAGAAATGGCCTGAAAGAGTCTTCAGATACCGGGCACCTGGTTGGCTCAGTGGGTTACAGCCTCTGCTTTCAGCTCAGGTCCTGATCCCAGGGTCCTGGGATGGAGCCCCGCATCGTCTCTGCTCAGTGGGAAGTCTGCTTCCCCGCCCCCCACTGCCTGCTTCTCTGCCAACTTGTGGTCTCTGTCTGTCAGATAAATAAAAACAAAACCTTAAAAAAAAAAAAAGAGTCTTCAGATCCAGGGGTCCTTGACTTTGAAGGAGATGTCCTCTGAGGAGGACAGTGGTCACTGCTACAGTATTTGATCAGCAGATAAGAGAAGGGTCCAAGCCGAGGTCCACATGCTGAGAGGACACAGTGGAAGGAATTACAACATGTGACTGGGCAGGTCAGGAGGGGCCTACATGGAGGTCAGGGCTTGCGAAGGGCCCAGAAAGTTGAAAGGTAAAGAACATGAACATAAGCAAAGTCCATACTATTTGCCATTTGGTTCCAAAGCATCTCCAGTCTCAACTTGACATCCGGGACCTTCATTAAGACATTGTCGGGAGGGTAACGAATTTCCTCTCCTTATGCTTAACAAAAAGCATATGGGTGGCTTTTTTGGAAAAGAAGAGAGAAGAGGTAATTTTAGGCAAAATTCACAGAAACATTTCTGAATTACAGGTTCCTGGAAAGGGTACTCATCCCATTTGAAAAGATTTCACATTGGCTTGAACAGCCCTACTAGATAATTCCGACAGGTAATCTTCCAAAGGAACAAAGAGTGGCTTTAATGCATCTTGTCTTTGTGTGTATTAGCTCAACAGAAGTATTGCTCAAAAGTAAAATTTCCCTTTAGCTTAGACTTTATTGCCTGAACTGTACTTTGGCAACACATTAGAAAGAAAGGGAAACTGCAGTGAATATTTCTAATGGCCACTCTTCCAAATGGAAACACTTCCTGCTACCCGGGCCACCTTCCACAGCACCCCCACGCCACTACCAAATAAATAAATAAGCAAGCTAATAAAGGTAGAACTCATACGGCCACATGAGATTACGATATGCACCCAGGCTTACAGCCATGGAGTGAGGCATTTCAGTGCTGATGTGGACGGGATCCTCTCTACCAGAAGATTTCTTTCATAAGGAATAGAATAAGCCTTAAAAACGACTGCCTGTGGTCTCTGTGTTCTACGCGAGGCAGCTTCAGTTTCTCAGCAAAAATGCTGAAAGTTTTGAAAATCAATCCCTGAGCAGGTGCAAGCTATACTTTGATGGACCAAAGCAAGACTCCAGGTAGGAATGTCTCAATCTATGCTTAAACAAATACACCAGTAGACTCGTCCGTTCTTAGGATAGGGTGCATCACCCCAACTGTGAAGACCTGAATGCAGAGAAGACCCAGTAAGCATGCTCAGAACTTGAATTCAAACAGCCTCCTAATGCACGCTGTGTGGCACGAACACTTCCAACTGCTTTTTGGCCGTGGGCATAAAGGAACATCAGTAATTCCCTTCAGTGGAGTGCTGTGTGCCAGGCACTGGGGAACCCAGGGATGAAGGGTGCCCTTTGACACAACAATGGTACCAGGAGAACGTTTCCATTGCTTCCACCTTGCAGAAGAGAAAACGGAGGCAGAACCATGCCAGGTCACTACCCCAAGGTCACACAACTGTCCGAACAGGATCTGCACACATGTCTACCGGCCTAGAGAGTCTGAGCTGGGGGCCGCTGTATCACACCACGGGGGCTACGGACATGTAAATCCAGAACCTTTGGTACAGAACATTTCTAAAATGTTACAGGTAATCAAGGCCTAAAAACAAGGGTTGATGGAGAGAAACGAGAACATTTTACAGGAGGCTCTCGTGCATTCTGTGGACATAGAGCTATAACCGGTGATCAATAAGAAATCTGCAGATCTTTTCACAATGCCACGCTCTGGGAACTGCAGTTTCCTAGAAGAGCCTGACTACCCCAGGAATCTAGGAATTCAAGTAGCTGGGAAATCATCTTTGGAGTCGTGCAAGGGATACATGCACTCCGCTAGCTTTACCTCTTATGAGCTCTATGATGAGGGGACCAGGGGCAAGTCCCCAGGACTCCACAGCCTCGTCTGTCAAGGTATTGGGGAGATTAGGAGACGGCCCCATGAGGGCATGGGAGGTCCCATATGAGGAACTCCATTAATGCTAGTCATGACCAACGATCAGCAGAGGATGGAGGTTCCAGGGCTGTCCTGGTCACCCCCCAGCTGCCGAGCTTACTCTCAGCCCGCCTCTAGCGCCCACACCCAGGAAAGAGGACATTTAGACTTGATGATGTCTCTGTTCCCTTCTGCACACACATTATAAGAAAACGGCAGCAAACTGGTATGGAGGAAAATAACACTCTGGGTTTCTGAGTATTTATACAGCATTTTCCTCTTCTCTCTCAAGAAACAAGGGACACCAAGGAACACCACAATTGACGATAAGAGAAATTGATGATGGAAAAAAAAAAAAAACCTTAAAGTTGACTTTCTATATAAAATATGGCTGGTCTTGGGGTGCCTGGATGGCTCAGTGGATTAAAGCCTCTGCCTTCAGCTCAGGTCATAATTCCAGGGTCCTGGAATCGAGCCCCCATTCGGGCTCTCTGCTCCGCCGGGAGTCTGCTTCCTCCCCTCTCTCTCTCTGCCTGCCTCTGCCTACTTGTGATCTCTCTCTCTGTGTCAAATAAATAAAAATCTTAAAAAAAAAATATGCTGGTCTTCTCCCCAGGAAAGGTGAGTTTAATCGGACTTACTAGGATAGCCTTCCACATAGCCTTATGACTGGACTCCAGCCTACAAATCATGTGACAGGTAAACCTTATAAGCTGACCAGAAGTCACAACAACCACATGAGATCCAGATCGACATCTACTCAACGCAGGGTCCTTACTTTCATTTTATTTTTTTACATTTTCTTCTTAGTCGCCAACTTTCCACATGTGGTCCAGATCGACATCTAGTCAATGTCAGGTCCTTTTATTTTATTTTTTCACATTTTCTTATTAGTCGTCAACTTTCCAAAATTTCACATTTTAGAACTCTGAATTTCCATATCCTTTTAAAAAACAACAACAACCTGAAGGTCCGCCAAACTGGACGAGCATTGCTTCCTGGCAAGGGTCGGGACGAGCTGAGTAACACCGCCCCTGGAGGTTTGGGGCACATTTCCAGCTGGTCCCATTCCTGCTGATCTTGGCGATTTCACTGACCCGTGGAAAGGTTCTGTGACACCTGACTTAATGCTCCCCTGAGACGTCAACGCTCCAACTCTCCTCCTCCACTGATAGGTCATCTCCACACACAGACACCTCTACAGCGAGTCTCGTCAAAAAAAAAAACGACACAGAGGCCCACAACAAAAATACCTCATTTTTGTTTAAAAAGTCCCTTCTACCTGTCCCAGAAGCTTTACATGCTTCCTCTGTTGTTAAAAACTGAAACTGACAGAAACATAGCCAAGTTTAATTTTATACTTGATAGAGTGGTAAATATAAGCCCCAGGAGAAGCAAGGGATATGGGCTTTTTTTTTTTTTTTCCTGACCAAAAAACACACTGTTTTCTTTCCAACTAATTTAATAATCATTGCACAGTTCACGTTAGGTCTCAGAGCGTTCGAGAAGTCAAAACCACCTACCATGAGTAAATGGAAAGACAAGTAAAAAAACACTCACCGTGACGGAGTTTCACCATATTAAACGAAGAGCCCCAGGGTGGAAAGGGTCCAACAGTCAACTACTGTCAAGAAAGGGGCTCAAGTTCATAGTCAAGCTAAATTTTTAGTGTGGGCGGATATTGTCTAATGTCGGTCAGAATGAAACCCCCAGAAACACGAGTCGGCTCACTGGGGGACTGGGGCTGCGCTGTGCAGCTAACTCATCGTGGCCTGCCCTCAAGGGGCTGGCTCTCTTGGGGTTGGGAGCACCTCAGGAGCCTGAGCAGGCTTTTCTTCTGGCTGGGAAGCCATCTGGTCACACGTGCTTCTAGCAGCTTCTAGACTACACCCACATCTGCTGTGCTCTGTGGAAGGAACTCCAAGGTCTCAATGGAGCATCTGTCCACCCTGTGGGGCCATCGGAGGGCTGCTTCCCTGCTGGCCTGGGTCCGTCTGCCAGCACCTTCCTAGCCCATCTGCAGCTGCGGACAGGGTAGCTTCCACCTGGATGAGCACAGAGGCTGGGCTGCTTGGTCTTTGTAAAAGGCTGTCAGCCCCTCCATCTGCTTGTCTGAGTTCCAAAGAGAATGGATCTGGCCTTAACCAGTACCAGAGATTAAAATTTTCCAGGCTCTGGTCAGAGGGGACAACGTCAAATCATCTGCCGTCCAGCTTCTAGTCCAGCAAAGCCTGGTCAGCCAAGGGGACGGCAGACCAAGCTCCCATGTGGCATCGGTTTTATAATGACAGCCCTGGGAGATTAAATTTGGGGGACCACTTTAGCCTCCTTGCAGAATTGATGTCCTTGTCACTTCCCCCAACTGTCACTGGCTTTCTCAGTAAGAAGAAAATGAAATCTCCTTCTGTGTGTTTTACAAAAGCCGCAAATTACATCACTCATTGTCCCTGCAAAAGAAATTCCTTTCAGAACATAGTGCCAGACAAAGCTATGTTCCTGTGGAATTAGTAGGCATTCTCTTTATCAATAATGAGCTTCTCTTTTCACCGCCAGGAAGTTGAGAACAAATGCTGCGCTCAGTTACAGCAACTATGTCAACCATTCGAGTTAGTTGGGAGTCCTAGCCCCTTTTTTCACTCCTTATTCCCTCCCTCTCATTTTTACCTTATTGACCTTCCTGTGTAAAGTAATTAAGGCCAGTATTACAATACTAATGATAAAGCGAATAACCGTGACATTTCTAACATTCATTCAATGCAAATGAAGTGGCCGTTATGACCAACAGGCCAAGACTACAGAATTACCTGGAGTCGTCTTCAAGAAACAGATTAAATAATTTCATCCACCATGTTTTTAGGCTTCAGGGTGATTGTCCACAAAATCTTCCTGCAACTCCAACCCGATGCATAAGTTATCTTGCATTAAAAAAAAAAAAAATGTCTATTCCTCTTTCCCTGCTATTCTAGGCCAATCAATGTTTCACTTATGCCTAGTGAAGAACTTCCAATGATTAGCCCAGGCCTTAAGAATTCTAAGAAGCGTTCAAGTCAGCACTAATCACAACAGAACACAGTTCTGAAAGCTCTTGGCCTCTGGTCAGGTCAAATCATTCCTTACGAAGAGCATTTTTGGAACTAATATTTCTGCTCCAGCTTTAGGACAGATCAAGCACGGCACAGAGAAAAATGAGCATCAGGCACAACGTCAAGAAAAGAGAATGATTCAAGTGGTAAAATTTTAGGATCTCTGTGTGAAGGTCTGTTTTGATTTTGGCACAATTTTTCATCCAACATTTATAGGCCGTGGGAGTAAGGAGAGCGATAGAATGTGAGCAACACTTCCAATTTTATCTTCACTGGTTTCACTTCACATGTTAACCTTTAGTCATTTTTATAGAAGGTTAGAGATTACTTTCTTTGGAGTGAAACTACAAAGATGCTGCTGAAAAGGGATCCCAGTCATAAGTGGTTGTGTAAGGCCACAACACAGAGAAGCTATTTTGCAGAAAGGAAGTGTGAGTGCATCTAAAAATCCTAAACAGATCTCTTACAAAAACTTTAATTCAAGGAATGCATCACAGTTCAAAAGGATGTGTGTTTTTGAGGTACCCCTGGTTAGTCAAATTCACCACAGATCAAAAGTAAAAGTGAGGTTGCCTGGAGCCGCAGAGAGGGGAGTGGAGAGTTGTTTAATGGGTACAGTTTTGCAAAATGAAAAGGGTTTTGGAGACGGAGGGTAGGTGGCACACAAGTGTGAATGAACTTTCGCCCCTGAAATATACCCGTACAAAATGGTTAAGATAGTAAATTTCATGTCATTCCACCACAATGTTTTAAAAGATCTTTCTTTTTAAAGGCTTTACAATTAAAGAGTGAGAGAGACAGTTAAAAGAGAAAATGATGTACAAAGTAACTGATGACCTCCAGACTCCCAGGGAGCTGTTATCAACAGCCTAATAAATAAAATGGACCAGGACTACAGAACAAAACAAAGTTGCAGAACAAAGAGCGTGACCTGAATAATAGCTACAGCAGAGCCTGGACTGCTCAGCGCACCAAGGGTCCGTGTCCCACTTGGCGGAGCATGCCGGGTCCCACATAGGAGAGTCACAGCAAAAGCAAAAGGGCAACAGTTGCACTAAAGGGAGCCAACGCCCTTTACCTCTGTCCTCTTAACCCCAGCGCCTGTCCAGTGCCATGCTCCAGGCAGATTCTCTGGCCTTTCCCAGCTCCCCTAGCCCCAGGGAGCCTACTGTCCTTCAGAATATAGTCTCGAAGACCCACACAAAATAAAAACACCCCAGCTTTATGTTTTAGGTATGAACATTTTACATGCGTCAGCTCATTTTAACTTCACAGAAACCCCATGAGAAAGGTTCTGATTGTCCACTTTGACAGATGGGGAAACGGAGACACAGAGAACTTGAGTAACTCATCCAAAGTTGCGGGGCAGACCAGCACCACGGAGGGGCTCTCCACCCACCAAGCGACCCTGCCTGCCAGCCTGCATCCCTCCCTGACACAAAGCCCCGAAGAAAATGACAAATTACATTGTTGACCCTCCTCTGTCTGCCAATGGACATTTTCAGTGATTTCTCAATTCGGGAAAAGAAATGATGAGGAAAGGGACTTTTAGACACAGTTTGCAGAATCCCAGGATCCTCCTAGGGTACCACTAAAACAAAACAAAACAAAACACATATATATATTCAGCCATAATAAGCTGATTCTTAAAATATTGCATTCAGATCTAGACCTTTCAGGGGACATTTAAAAATCTGTATGGGGAAAAGAGAAAGGTGGGAGCTGGTAACTACTGACATTGAACAGTCCCCATTCGCTGCTGGGGACAGATCTGGGCTTGGCCGGTCTTTCTGGGTCTGTGATAGCTCAAAGCTGATGATATGGTCGGGCAGCGGGGGGGGGGGGGGGGGGGGGGGGGGGGGGGGGGGAGATCTCCACGCGCTGTCCTTGTTGGAAACATGGAGCCTTGTTGCTTGACAATCCCTCTGAGGAGAGAGCCACGGCAACAGCAGGAGCAGTCTGGGTACCCTGCCCACCCCCCATGCACACTCCCATGGCATAAGTCCCCTCTATTCCAGAACCATCCCAGCCCAAAACTACACTGAGGCAGAGGTCAGATCCCCAGGGCAGAGGCCCAGAAGGCATTTTCCTTTGCTCTGGGCAGTGACCAGGGACATTAGTGGCCCTCTCTCTGGTGGTCCTCCAGCCAAGTTCCTCCAGATGAGATAGTGAGTCTAGGGGCAGACAGGATGCTCTTACACTTTTCCTGGTTGACTTAGGAGGATTCCAGAATTCCCCACCCAAGAACCCTGAGTCCATTCCCAGAGCTGATACAGGCCTTCTCTGTAAGTCTGTCCTCCCGAGGGTGTAGCCGTGCTATTGTTAGACACACTCCTGGGGACTGCAGTGTGGGGGACAGGGAACGTCTGAGGCTGCTGTCTGTGGTGGTGTGGTGTCTCTCTCACTCTAATTGTGAAGCCTTTAACGTACAGGCTAGACTCTCCTCAGAACTTCTAGAGAGGAGGGTGGGGAGTGACCTGACTGGGGACCCCCACTGGTGCACTTCAACAAGCCATATAAAATTGGGAGCTGGCCTCAGTCTTGTTACTCAGGACCCAGAAAAATGCCTGGTGGGCAGGACATGTTCAAAAACATATTTGTTGACCGACTCACTGACTGAATAAATGAATGAATTGACCAACCGATCAACACATATATGTATAAACAGTCCACTGCTGTCCTCCAACTCAGCCACCTGTGGGAAAAGGGACTTTGTCAACAGAGTATCTTTTGTCCCCTGAACTGTATGTAGCTATAAAACACAATGAAAGGAGAGGAAAGACTTTCTAGGATAGACTGAGGCAAATAAAAAGCTCAAGAGTGCCCTCAACATGCCAGAAGACACTCTTCATTGGTGAGAGAGAAATTTCGCGAAAGAATAAATGAAATGGTAGGTTCACCCCCAGAGGGTCACCATGAGAGCCAACGACTCAACCAGAACTACGACGTTTCTCATGAGACGTAAACATCATGTGTTGGTTCCACAATGCTCATTCCTTTTTAAAAATTTAACTTTCAAAATACACATGGAGTCTAAACTATTTTCATTTGTATGTATATTATGAACATACTGCAGCTCATAAACATAAATAAATGGATGTTATTTATCTCAAGGGGGAATTATCTTTTTGGATTATTCAACACAATCTGTTCACCTATATACTTCCCCACTCTATTTTAAAAGACTCCCAATCTCATATGTCTATCAGTTGTTTTATGATCGGTTTTGCAAACAACAATCAAAATTTCGAGATGCCTGATAGTGTTAATTATTATAAATATAAAGGAAGTCCCACAGAACATTCACAGGATCAGCCCAATGCACCTTGATTGCAAAGACACAAAAGTATATGTATCGGATGGTATGTTCAACTGGACTTGACACACTATCTTTTTTATATTCCTGATGTCTGCAGTCCTTTAAGAAAAATGAACAGCCTCTACCAGCCATGGTACAAGAAGGATAAATCACATCTGCAACCTCACACCAGAATCACTTTGTAAGTGAAGCACTATAAAGGCCGTCACAGGGAAAACTGTAACTGAGCCACAGGGATAGCCATTCTCAGCTCTTACACAACAGAAAAACCACAGATCTTTCTCATTAGACCTATTTGTTTGCTGGAGATCAGATGTCCCTAGAATGATTCTTTTCCCCCGGATCTGCCTCTGGTGTTGAGTTGGCCTGTTGTGCCCCTTTTGTCATCTGCTTGCCCTCAGCCTCCCATTTCTTCTCTGTCCCTCCTTCCTCCTGTTGGATACACAAGATGCCTGCCCCAGCAAAGCTTCGTCTTTCTTCCTTTCCAGCTATAACTACACTATGTCTCTACAGTAAATTGATTTTTTTTTTACTGTGCATGAATCAGCGTTGTGGTATTTAATTCCATAAAGGTTACTTATTCCAACAAACATCTTAAACCGATGTCTAAAAAGTCATGGCTAGAAATCTCCCTAACTGACAGCCCAAAGGACAGCTAGTACGTGCTCTCACTCGGAAATCTCAATGATAGAGTGTAGGGGAGTGCACGCACGCACGTCTATACGTCCACGTGTCCGTGTACGAGGCAGAGATCTAGGGCACTGGGCTGGGTGCTGGGGAAGAGTGTGACCGAGATGCACGTGGTCCTCACCTTCATGTCACTTATGTCCTCGTGGTGTGTACTGATTGGAAGCCAGGCACGCATTTATGTCGCTAAGTGACCTGTTCCGGAGTTGGTAGAGGGCACAGGGTGGGGACACAGACCAGAGGCAGGGAGGCAGGGGAAGTGGGGGGGATGTCTCAGGCAGAAGCCAGAGAATTCAGTAAGAGCATAGCTCCAACAGGGGACCCCAAAGCTCAGAGAGGCTGTATTATCTCACCGAACAAAGGAAAAGGCAAGATAGGAGACAAGAGGTTTGAATTTGAAGATCCAGTGCTTTTCAGACTCATTAAGACTGGCCTAAATCTATAAATGTAATGCTGTCTTCGTTTAAAACACCAACACAATGTGGGGAGAGCTAGGCAAGCAATTCCTACAGTCTGTATGGAAAAATGATCATGCAAAAATAACTGAATATTCTGAAAGAAAAGACTAGTGAGAAAGACTAATACTTTGAATAGAAAAAATAATAATAATATAAAGCTTTAGGAGATTAAAAGTATAGTGCTGACAAGTAAATAGACAGACTGGTTAGCATAAGGGATAGATCCTAAAATGGCCCAAATTGTTAGTTGAAATTACTGGGGGACAGGTAGAATTATATAATCTACAGCACCAAGAGACCTGATTTAACTATCTTGAAAAAAAAATCACAAAACTATTTTTTTGTTACCTTCCTCTTTGTATGCTGAAAATCCAGATGGAGCAAAGCTTTAAATATGAAATAGTGAAAGTAGTAGAAGAAAATGACTTTTTTAATACTCGGGGGGGGGGGGGGACTTGTAGCCACATTTACAACACAGAAGCCATAAAGGAAATAATAAATTTTACTCCAAAAAATATACAATATATTTACTACTAAAATATATAAAATACACTACCAAAAAACATACCAAAGAGAAGAAACGCCATAACCAACATCAGAAGACAAGCAAAACATTAGGAAAGGTATAAATTTTCTTCTTTGTTAAATAGAGTTTGTGACTCCATTTCTTTATAGATTTATTTATTTATTTGAGAGAGAGAGACAGAGTGTGCAAGTCGAGGGTCAGAGGCAAAGGGGGAGAGAAAGAAAATCTTAAGCAGGCTCCCTACTGAGTGTGGAGCCCAATGCAGGATTTGATCTCATGACCCTGAGATCATGACCTGAGCACAAACCAGGAGTAGCGGACACAGGCTCCACCTACCGAGCCACCAAGGTGCCCATGAATTCACTTTTCCAAAGGCCACCCACCCAATAGATAAAGAAAATAGCTAAGGGATAAGACAAACATAGTTCCCTGAAAAAGAATACAAATAACTAGACTTTCAACCCGGATCATAATTACTGAATTGTCAAATAAAGCAGTGGTGAATACAAGTGCCCAGGAATAGGACCGACAAAAGGTCAAAAGGTTTGGTAACGAATAATACAGCTTAGCGATAGAAGAACCGGTGCTTCCTGGTTGAGTGGGAGAATGAAATGATGTGATTGCTTTGCCAGACACATCAGCCGGTATCTGTAAAAAATCACAAACATCTTACAAATGTCCCTGCAATTCAAAATCTAGGAACTTTTCCTATAGATAAAATCACGCATGTGTGCAAGAACTTGCGTGCAAGGTTGTTCAAATGGAGGTTGGTTAATGAAGAAAAGCCTATTCCTTCAATGGACTACTACTGAGTGGCTTCGAACAGTTAAGGCTGATGTACATGTGCTGATAGAGAAACATTTTTACGATACAGCCTTAGGTAAAAAGCAAACAAAACAGGGGCGCCTGGGTGGCTCAGTGGGTTAAAGCCTCTACCTTCGGCTCAGGTCATGATCTCGGGGTCCTGGGATCGAGCCCCGCATCGGGCTCCCTGCTCAGCGGGAAGCCTGCTTCCCCCTCTCTCTCTTTACCTGCCTCTCTGCCTACTTCTGATCTCTGTCTATCAAACAAATAAATAAAATCTTTAAAAAAAAAAAAAAGCAAACAAAACAAAACAAAACACCAGCCTGCAGGACAGTGAGTATAGTACGCTTTCATGTATGTACAAACAAAAAGGACATATGTATACACTCATGTATGTGAGTAGACTCTTTCTAGGAAGCTGAGAGGTGAGAGGGGTTAACTTGTCATGATACGTTCCTTTGCACTGTTTGCATTTATCACGTTCAAATATAACTTTTTAAAAAAGCTAATCACAAATAAAATTTCATATGGTAAAATGAATGCATTTCAGAGAAAAGTTGTGCAAAACCACTTTATGAATCTGAAAGTTTCCCAGGCTTGAGCAAGGCTTGGCTGAAGGCACTTAACCTTTCCAAAGAAAGAACGTGTCACTCAGAATTGGTGCTGGGCAGTAAATGAAGGAGAGAGAAAGGAGTGTCCATCCAGGGGACACAGGTCCTCGCCAAAGTACTTCAAGTTCTGCATTCCCTTTGTGAAGGCACTCCCATTATGGAGATGGATGCCTCCGGCAAGCTTAGCTTAATGCCATTTAACATTTTAAATGCAGAATTAAGTGCCCTTGCTCTAATTCCAAGATCACCCAGCAAGCTTCCAGTTATAATTAGTTAGTTCTCCTTTATAGATCTACTGGTGTAGGAAACAACTGTAATGCTGATCTGTGCGTTTGGGTCCTTGAGATTGTTATCTGCCTTATTATGGAGCAATGTAGTGACAATCCGAATGTTGTTTGCTTTCGAACTACAAAATAAAAACAAAACAAGGACAAACAGGAGGCACCCAGGGCCGTTAGAAGCAGGGACATAATTAGATCAGCATTTTAGGAAGACCACACCCACAAAGTACGGCAGAGATGCGTAGAGAGGGACCAAGACTAGGAACAAGCCCACCAAGTAGGAAGGTTTTGCTGCATTGTAAGCAAAAAAAAAAAAAGAGGATTTTTTTGGTCCCCGTCAGGGACAGTTTACTCAACAGGACTGTCCACCTGTACTTCATGTACTTTTCAGTAATTACATTGGCGAATCCACATGTTCACGTCTGCTCAGAACACCGGCCCCTGGATGTGTGTTCTGACCATTTCAGCTCCCCCGGGATGCCGGGTCAGATGCTGTGAAAGTGTGGACGTGAAACCCACACCCCACCTCACCGCCCCGTGCCCCTTCCAGTCATGCCAGGTTCCTGGACACTGCTGCTTCTCCAGCTGTGTTGAATTTATGAAACCAGGTTCAGTGGGAAAGGTCACGGTCAACCCACAGGACTTGCAACCCAACATTTCCTCATGATCGGTTAAAGGGGCTTTACAGCCAGGTGCCTGCCTGAGTGTGTGTAAGTGTGTGTGTGTGTGTGTGTGTGTGTGTGTGTGTGTGTGTGTGTTTATTGGGAGCAGTGGGGAGGAGGATAAGAAATACCACCAGAACCAGAGGAAGGAGAAAGAAGAGTGACCAAGGGAAGAAGCCCAGGAGCAGTCCAGGAGCAAAATCTGCCACCAGCCACCACCCTCAGACTGGGCTGGCGCTGCAGAGCCCCACCTTGAACCTGGGAGCCAACTACAAAGGTGTCCTGGTTTGGGCTCCGCTGGGGTTTCTCTGCCTGTGCCTGCCAGAGAATGCAGAGGCCATCATGCTGTGTTTTCACTCGCCCAGCCCTGCCCAGCCCTGTTCACGCACTGCACGGATGGGCGCACGGAGGCTTGAGATGGGAAGCAAGGGACCGTCAGAGAATTCGGGGCCAGGCCCCCCTGCCACCTTGCAAGAAAGGATGGGGGAAAAGGGGGAGGGCACACAAAACAGGGACAACTGGTGGCAAGACCTGGAGTTTAGAAGAGCCTCCTTTTTGAGAGTGTGCTATGTTTCGAGGGTGAAACCAAAGTTCGACCATCTTTTTATTTAAATTACACCCTTGTAGAAATGTCCCCAAACACTGCATTCTTTTGTTGATGCTGAGAAGTGATCACAGAGGACAGACACGATGGGTCATAAGTAGCCAGGTTGGGTAATGGCATTAAAGGACTAACACTCCCTTCTTCACTCAAGTTCTCATCAAAAGAAGTCCAGAATGATTAAAACAAAATTAAAAGTCTGGGGGAGATCATGTACAGTATGGTGACTACGATTAATACCGTGTTGTATATTTGAAAGTTATGGAGAGAACAGAATAGATCTTCCATGTTTTCATCTCAAGACTAGACTCACGGTGGCGATTGTTTGACCATATACAGAAATATCAAATCATTATGTTGTACACCTGAAACTAATATTGTGTGCCAGTTACAGCTCAAGAGAAAAAGAAAAACGTCTAGATGGTTTCAGGAAGTAAATCCTAAATTATTAGGAAAATTTTACACTTTCAGATAATTAAATCCGAGAGGACTACACCTAGTGGAGTTTTATACGTATGTTTCCATCTCCACACACATCACATACACACAGAGGGTCCTGGTGTGTGTGTGTCTGTGTGCCCCAAGGGCTGTTGGGATATGAACTTTATAGGAAAACATGGGGTATGGAATAGCAGCAATAGGTCCTCATTTGCAGTAGAAAAGAGATTCTAGATGGTGTGTAATTGTTACCATTTTTATTCTCTAGGAGAGGATGCCATATTCCCAAGGGCACACAAATCGTTGATCTCTTGATAATCTAACGCATGGAGCAGGTGGAGAGGGTGATGGGTACCATGGGGAGAAGCCCCAGTCCACCTCCTTCCCACCGCCACGCCGCTTAACTTGTGAACATTTATAACAGTCTCCTAAAACTGCTTCTACTCTTGTGCCAAATTTGAGCAAGTGGGGCTGAGCAAACAGAGCCCGAAGCAAGATACTGGCGGGTAATAATTCTACATGTGAGTCAACAGTCTTTAAGCTTGCTCAGTGGCTAGTCATTGAGCCCAGCCATCAGTCCTGAGCAAAGAGAGAAGTCAGTGGCAAAAAGAGAAGGCAGGAAAGAATGAGTACACTCTGGCCACTGGTCTTGCACAGGAGGGAAGACGGGCACAAGGTCTGGGGGTCCTCCACTGACACAGCCACCCTTGACAGTGGCAAAGGCTCCAGGGGCAGCAGCTGGCGTTCTGCCATGTCCGCTCTGCCCTCCCCCGACACCCAATCGCCAACGTGGTCCAGCAGGCAAAGGGTTAGTGTCCCACATTGCTCCCAGCTCTGGAAGGTTTTCTCTGCAGCCTGACTTTTGTGTATGAATGGCATAGAGAAGAAAAGCCTTGAAATTTAAAAACAACAAAAACAAACGCTGCCATCAAAACAAAAAAATGTATTTCTTTCAACATGAAAGTAAGACCGTTGTTTTGGGGTCCGTAGCTCAGGCACTTTTGAAACGCTTTGTCTCCAGTAAAGACAGCGTGGCCCAGATTTGGTCTAGTACTAAGCATGTCTTCACATCACTGACACTTCCCAAAATGGTGGGCCGCGGTTGGGGTTAGTCCGCTGGTGCAGAAAAAAAAGGAGGAACCCTGAAGCAAGGGCCATGCCACCTTCCTTTCAATGTTAGGAGAAAGAGCTTCTAGACCCGTGCTGTCTTTAACGTACCACAGCTTAGACTTTCCGGGCCTGGTTCCTGCAGAGGGGGCTAGAACCGAGCATTTCTGAGACCTTCTCTTTCTGTGGTACCAATTCTAGGTGACTGTGTGTGTGTGTGTGTGTGTGTGTGTGTGTCTTTGGACTCCGCAGCCCAGCACGAACATGCCACCAGTTTGGGGAGATTCAGGGCAGACACTGAACACAGGCACATCTGACATTGTCACCAAAGGCCCTCAGGCTCTCACAACACCCTCTGCTTCCTAACTGATGTACAAACCACGTGATCTCCATAACTGAAAGTTGGTGGAACCTCAGAGCCAGGAGAAACGTGGCTGAGCACGGGAATCCAACACCTTTGGTTTATATCTGACAAGCTCAGGCCTAGAGAGTAAGGGGCTGCTTCAAGATCAGATCACTCCTGTGTCCAGCTCTCTGTGACATTTGGATTTTCATTCTGTTTTTCTTTTTTCAACAGGTAAACTCAGCACCTAAGTGTTACTTTCCTTCCCAGCTTTATAACACTCACAAGCACTCACTTCTTCATCGCCCAGATCAATATTTACTGACTTCCCGGTCCCTTGGACAGCCCAGAGACCAAAGTGGTAAGAAGGCACCCTGATTATGGGAGCTCTTTGCCTTCTTTAATGGAGATCGATCAGCAATCAAAAGTGGAGTGAAAATGATCAGGCCACTGCAGGGCTCAGACCTCTGCCACCTGGGGGGTGGGATTAGCAAGTTAAACTAACTAGACCAAGTAGATTATGAAAATGGTCAATCAGCTATTAACCCAAGGTTCCCGGGTTCCCTTCTCCCTTTCTCTCTCACACACACCAAATGAAAAAAAAAAAAAAAAAGTGCCTGTCAAAATAATCTCTCCCCCAAATCATCCAGTTGATCCATAAACACCAAGAGGCACCAGAACTTGGCATTGCACCAAGGGCCAGCAGGTTCAAGGCCACATTCTACCCTATGGCTTTGGAAGCTACAAGAAGCTCTCTAGAGAAATAGTAAGCTAGTCTGAGGGCTAATGTCAGTGCGTGGTGTTCAGTACCGGTTTAATAGTGTTTTCTTTTCCCTAAAAGCCAAGATGAGCAATGAGTTAACACTGAGGGCACTTGCTTAGTACCAAAGGCCAAACAAAAACAAAAACAGAAACAGGAAAACAAAAAACAAAAAACAAAGGAAAAGAGAAAAGAAAGGAATCCCCCTTCCCCAGCTCAACAAGAACTCTAGGTTTTATACTCTGACGACCCAGATATAGTCAAAGAGATCATACAGAATGTTCCTGGGGAGAAAGAGACCTCAATTCTTAGCTGTCCAGCCAACTTCTCAGCTTAGAAAAACGTCTTTACAAGGGAATACTGAAACAGACACAAATAGAGGTTTATGGGATAGAAACAGTGAAAGATTTTAAACAGAACTAGACTCAGCTCTGGGGAACTGTGACCACATTATCTCAACTTCCCATTACTTGCTTGTAATAACACATAACCCAGGCCCTTCCCCTAATTCTAGTGCTCTGAATTCCCATAAGGAAATATCACTTTTCGGAGGAAAAAAAAAAAAAATCAAACACATTTTCCTGTATAGTCAATGAGAGGTGATGGGAAGCGGGAGGGGGAGAAAGTAGGGTCAGAAGGGTCGAGGGCCTTTTTAATTGTTTTACCCAGTGTAATGAAAACCTCCTTAATGCAGAGATCGAAGGGCTAAAACCAAGGAGGCTTCAAATGGTTGTACTGAGTTGAATTCTGTAAATACCTCCAATCGGAAGATTGTGTTTTTTCAACTCCAACTTGCAAGTTGTGTTAGTGATGCAAATTAGACTGCCTTATTTATTAACAAGTCCGGTGTGGCTTATGCAACCACACTCAAAACTTACTCTGTGCATCTTAAATGCATGGAAAGCACAATCCACAGTTCTAGAACCCCCAGTGGAGGGGCTGAGAGGTAAACATCAGAGTAATAAAAATGGGTGCCTCTCACCGAATCCTTCCGAATGCCAAGATAATTGTTTCTAGTACAATTAATTGCCGTGGAAAAGCTTACTAAGGTGAGGGGGCCAAAATCAATGTATTAATGACATCACATTACAGTCGCTTAACCAAGCCAACAATTTATTGCACATAGAGGCTCTGGCAGTAAAAGCTATTTATGTTGTACTAAGAGGAAAAATATTATACTTGTCTCCAAATATGATCCCCAAATCAGAAACTACCCTCTAAAAAATTCAGAGGAAAAAGGCCATCACTGAACTACATAAAATAGGAGCAATGTAAAAACAAATGCCCCCTTTCACCACCATATAAATAAACTTAACACTTCCTGCTACTTAATGATACACTGAAAGATGGTTAAGATGGTACACTTTATATTAGGTGTTTTTGACCTCAATTAAAAAAAAAAATGTACGCTGTATCTTAGCCATGTCTTTTAGCACTTGACTGAGACAGAACTTGTCCTTTGCAGTACATTTTGGCACCTGATACAACAGAGATCCAATAGCCAGTTACATAACTCCAACAACAGGCTTGATTCTTGAATCCCACTTACATGGGACGATGGTACTGGTTTTAGATTTAATCTAGCATGGCTTTGGTATAACCATCTCAGAGTAACAGAAGCGGGTGTAAGCAGCAGTATGATGTTGGGCAGGTCTCTGTGGACAGAGAGAAGAGAGATGTAGGGAAACAGATCATGTTGGTGAGTAAAGAGTATGTGACAGATTACTAGGACAGAATTCTGATAAAACAGGCTCAAACAATGACTCTAAAAATGAAATGTCAGCTTGGCTTACAATATGCACGTAGAAGCAAAAAAATAAAACTCTCCCTCTTAATAAATCTACGCACAGTTTTAGAATGTTCTACCATGGGCTCTGTCTGAACGCAAAGAGCGCCGTGGTGTACTTTTCCCCAAGTGTATGGATATCAACTGATAGACCATTTTTAAATGGTATAGTAAGCTGATGCTTCAGCAAGTTCTAACTATAGTTTATTTACTTCCATTTTTCCTATTGAAAAAAAGAGAAACGGGAAGTTTCGGCTAAGCACCATTAAACTGGAACTTTCAACCAGGTTATTTTAGGAATACCGTTGGGTCTCATAACAAAGTAAAAAAAGAAATAAAAAACTGTAATTTGGTTCCAACTGTAGCTGGTATCCACTGGCCAAGAATGCAAAAGCTGTTCAAACAAATATTAATATGTAAGAAAAAGAGCCAGATGGTGTCATATATAGATGACGGAAACAAGCTCATCCACTGATGTCATTTTGATATCAAAACAGCAGAATTCAAAATAATCATACGAAGTGCTTTCCAAACAAGGATTTCGATACATTTCACAAGCCCCTAGTGCACAAACCCGTTGGGCTCAGACCAAGCGGAGGGGCAGAGCTGAGCACAGACTTTTCCCCAGAACTTACATGTAGCAGCCCTGTCAGTGTCACTAAGGAATGTAATTCCCCAGCCCAAACACTAACCCTACACACCTCCCCCATGGTCTCGATCTCAGCGGGTTTTCCAACCAAAAGAAAAATAAATAAATAAATAACAGAAGAAATGAGGAGTGCCACTGACAACAAACACTTTGGTAAAAATAAAAAAGCATCCTTTTTTTTTTTAAGCCTGGAGGTGGGAACCTGCCATCAGGTATTACAGAAAAAAATAGCAGTTGTGAAAGCTGATAGAAGAAAGCTCAGCTCAAATCTATTGATTTCATTAACACCAGGCAGCTAAGACCACTAAGGTTTAAAACAGTGTTTTTTATACTTAAAGGGAGTTTTATTTTCCTTTTCCCCGATTAGGGCCTTAAAAATATTACAGTGAAAAAAAAATGTTAGAGTGAAAATGATTGGCTCGATCTCCTTTCTTCCTTCATTATAGATGCATCATCGAATACAGAATTTCAAAACCACCACCAACAAAACAAGACATCTCACTGTATAAAGGCACTCTCCCTGGTCTCGAAATAGTCCAAAGGGCTCTAAATTCCATATGGCTTCCTCCATCTGACTACGGACTCCCCATCTCATGAAAAAGACACAGATCCTGATAAAAGGCCACAGACACTTTGACCAGGCCAACCAGGGCCAGCACAGTTGGGGCCCTACCCACCCTTCCTCTCCAGTTCTGCCTGCTCTGATCCTTGCCAAAAAAGAAGAGAAGAAGAAGAAAAAAAAAAAAAAAAAACCACCCAGATCCCAGCCTCCTGGATCCAGCCTGACAGTTGGTTCCTCCCAGCACATCTCAGCTCTGCTAGGCCTGCACATTCCCCTCTGTGCTGCTGCCATTTCCTTCTGCCCGAGCCTTAGAACATGAGCATCCCCAGCAGAACAAACAACAGAGGCTAGGAAGGTCTCTTACTTACATTAAAAACAGGTTATCTCAGTCAACTACGTTGGCAGAAACAGGGTGTGCGTTTTCTGGGGAGGAAAAAAAGCATGCGCACTCGCCAACCGGAAGGCCACAGCCCAAGCCCTACTTTCAGGGCTGCCTATTTGAGCACAGAACACTGTAAGGAAAACCGGGAGAAACTTTGCCTTGCGATCCTCTGCACGGATGAATAAAATCTCATGCCAGTGAAATGTAGGCAACAACCAAGTCCCTAAGGGAGAAAAGACACCTCTAGGAGGAGTGACAGGGAATGCTGAGGAAGGCACTGGTGAATTCCCACTTGGTAATGTATTTGTCACAAGCCCTCAGAGCAGGAGGACAGAAATACACGATTCGGCTCCTGCATCAGAGCTCAGACATTTCCAGGGACACAGGGGTCCGTCCCATGCTGAAGGCAGAATTCTACACACTACTTTATCATCCGACCTAGTCCTGGGATAGTATTCAATGGCCAATTGAGATTTATGATCCAAATGGTCTCAAAATTATATCTCTGGGAAGTCAAGTCCAAATTAAATCAGACCAGGCTTTTAGGCTTCCGACGAGCACATTTTCCCTTTCAAGAGAGAGCATTTCAACACTCAGAACTTCTCCTCTTACAGACCATTTTCCAGGCTAGCTCTGGATGCCATCTCCTGACAAAAATCTGATCTATAAAATGGAAAGGGAAACCAGTGAACTCCAATCCTCAGCGAATGATGTTCAGGGGGCGACTCTAACCTCCTTCCACAGATTTCCAAAAGTTCATTATTTTAACCTCCTTCCTAGTAAATATTACTGGAACTTAGAACCCAGCATACACTCAGCACCTTAGGAAAGAAAAATGTCCAAAACTAAGTTATTGCATAAGGAAAGCCTAAAGCACACCCAGCAGGGCTTTGAAATAAAGTGTATATGGAATCCCTCCCGGAAAAGAACATATATATTTATGTTATTGACACACACGGTATACTTAAAACTTATTTTCAACTGTCCCTTGCTCCCCGCGTTAGCAGCCCCAAGTCAGATAAACAGGTAACTGACAGATGGCCCAGCCCTGCATCTCCCCTGTATGTCTGACTTCTCCCCAGACTTGAGACAGCATTCATGTCCCGGACAGACATGCCGGGCCAGCCCCAGCCCAAGGGGCGAGGAGAAAAGGAAGGAGGAAGAGCACCTCCAGGAACTCACATTTCCGTGATGTTCTCGGGGTCTGCACTGTTAGGCTCCAACCTCGGAAATGCCACGATGCCCGGAGAAGGGTCGCTGCACCAGATTCGGGAGGTGCTGCATTTGCAGGACGTGGGACAGGCAAGAGCGGCCCTCCAGAAGCCCACAACCAGCCAGCAGAAGCCCCAGAGCCGCGCCATGGCGGGTCCATGCCACCTCGTCCAGGACGACATCCCTAGCCGCCAGTGCCAGCCCGAGTCGGACTGAGTACGTGTCCCCGCGCTGCACCGGCCGGCCTCCCCTGCCCCTGCCGGGCGGCCTGTGCCGCGCTCGCCGCTCCCTCGCCCCGGTGACTGTCGCGGAAGCGCAGAGCCGAGCGTGTCCGTCGCTGAGCGTGTCCTGGCGGTCGGCACCGTTCACTGTGGCCGGGGCATCTCCGGCTGCCTCACAGGGGGCGCTACCGCCGCTCCGAGCTCGGCCGCGGCCGCCGCTGCATGGCCCGGCGCGCCTAGCACCGGCCGGCGGCGCTGCCGGCACTCCCCGGGACGCAGGCTCCTTGCTAGACGCGCACTGGGATCCGGGACGCACCTCGGGGCTGAGGACAAACAGATACGCGTGAGACTGAGCTCAGGACCCCTTACAGCGCGCTCGCCGCACCTCCACCCCGACCCCAGCCAGGGGACTGTGGATGAATGCGTGCCCAGCTCCAGCCCCAGAAATAAACTTCCCCCTCGATGGCACTGATGCTGCCGGGACCACCGATGCCCCCCCCCCAAGCCTGAGGTCAAGGGAGGGGGAAACAGGGCAAGGGTCCCCGAGACAGGATTCCATGGCACAGGCCGGGCGAAGGACCCTTTAAGGGGGTACGCGGACACTGCCGGCGGCGGCGATGGCTCCGCGACGGGGGCCCCCAATGATGCTGCAGAATCCGCCACGGCCGCTGGGCGCAAGGGGCGCGGGCAGGTGGCGCGGCGCGTACCACCTGGGGAGCCGCCACGGCCGCCCCGGGAAATGGGGGGGAGGGCGGGGGCCGGCGAGGGCCAGACGCCGGAGGGCACTGTCCGTGCTGCTCACCCGGGCTCCGGCGCCTACCGCCCGCCGGCGGCGCCTGGGTGCAGGCTCTTCCTGCCGCCGGGCACTGAGCGCGGAGAGCGCGAGCGAAGGAGCGAGCGAGGCTCCTGCTCCAACCCAATTCCGGGAGCCGCCGCCGCCGCCGCCGCCGCCGCCTCTGCTACTGCTGGCGAAGTGACGTGAGGGCTGACGCAGAGCAGGGGCAGAAACTCCAGAAAATTAGTCTGAAATCCAAAAACACACACGCTCATACACACACAAACCCATAACACCCTCCAGACAAAAGCAACGGGGAGGGGAGGGGAATCTGGGGGCGAGCGGGGAGGAGGGAGGCATCGGTGCCACTGGCCAGGAGCAGACAGCAGCAGCATGTGGGAGTTCATACACGCGCACACACGCACACATCCTGGCTGGGTAGACGCGCGCGCCTGTGTGTGTGTGTGTGTGTGTGTGTGTGTGTGCGCATTGAGATCCAGGTACCTCCGAGATGGACCGTTCCACGGCTCGACGCCTCTCAGTCCCTAATTCACACCGCGGTCTCTTCTACCATCGCAGTAGAGGCTGTCTCCTTTTTTGAAATGGAAACCGGGCTCGGTTCAGCTCTGAAAAATGCGCTGATTCTTATTATAGGAATCCTCCCTCCCCTCTCCCTCCCCGCTGCGTTCTCCTTTCCCATCCTGCCTAAAAGGGAGGGCGAGCCAGCCTAAAAATAAATAAATATTGTAAACACCAAAACGTGTTCAGCATTGGTAACCAGGGATAGCCGCCCCCATTCCGGGCCATCTATTTGGAGATCGGTGGTTTTGGAGGGTCTTCCTGTTGGTGCTTTTGCAGAGGGAGGGGAGTCTCCAAATGCAACTCTGGCTCTCTAAGTGGGTCTTTTTCCTGCCGTGTTCCGGCATCACACGCCGGGGAAATAGAGACATGTGAGGGGAAGGGAGCGCGCCTGACGCGTATTGGGTTCCCTAAATGCGCGGCAGCAACCCTGGCCTGTCCGATGTGTGGCGCCGCGTCATTTTCTCTCAACCTTCAGTCTGGCAGGATTCAGCCGTTCCCAGATTGTCGCTTCACTCCCCGCGATGCCCACCCCCGCCCCCGCGGGGCACCCCGAGCCCTTGCTCCCCTGCCGTACCTTGCGCGATTTCGTGTGTGCGCGGGTGTGCGCGAACGCGTGCCCTGCGCCCGCGCTGCCCAGAGCACGACATGCATCCAGCTACCGACAAGCCCGGCGCGGACAGAGCCTCGGGGTCTCACTAGGGACAAACGAGGCAATCCGGGAGGGTCGGGTAACAAACCGTAACTGCTCTGCGGGCGCAGTTAAACGATGGCTGCGGGGCATTCGCAAGCCTTGTCTGAGAATCCGTCTTCCCCATTTGCGGCTCGGAGAGTCTGTTTTTCCGCAGTCATTTAAAAGGGAACTGGGAAAATGCACCGCAGTGCCTGACACTTCCGAGGGCTCTGGTGCCCCCGCGCGGGGAGAGAGCGCCCCGCACGCTCCGGAGCCTCAACCCTCCGCCGTGGCCGTGACGGGCACTGCGCTGGGGGCGCGCTCTGGCACCAGATGCGCAACCAGCGGCGCCCCCCGCGTGCGCGCCCCTGCCCGCCAGCACGCCGCTCCCCCTGCCTCGCGGAGCTCCTGCCCTGGAAAAAGGCGGGCGGCGCTCAGCTCCAGAAGGAGCGGCAGGATGGGCTCTCGCCCAAAAGATAGGAATGGTCACCGATCTTCTCGCAGAGGCTGAGGGTGGGAAGGATCCGCAAACCCGAACGTCAAGGTGAAAGCTTACATATTGGTTATACTTTAAATATTACAAGGGAACGGAAGGCATTTTGGCTTCGGGGGAGGGCGCTTTTGTACAGACCCGGGGCGCTGAGTGTAACCGCGGTAATCCTCGCGCAGCGCCCCCAAAATCTCGCTGCAGGGCCGGAAGACAAGGCCCACAGGTCTGCCTCTTTCCACCATCACTCAGCTGTGACAAGCATCGTGTGAACCGCCGGGCTGAAGTTCATTTCTCAGCTCGGCCCCCACCCCTGCTGGGTGAGGACGTGCTAAGGAAGGGAAGCCAAGGGCAAAATTGTCTTGGTCCAGGACACTCTGTCTTGCCAGTACCCCTCACGGAGCTGCCCCTGCGGAACACCTGGGGGAGGGTGTGTACCTAATTACCCACGTCTCTCTCACACCCCCACCGTCATCCTAATTTTCTCAGAAATGGCTCATTTGCGCCCTAGTGGCTGCAAAGTGTCAGTGCAGCAGCCCAAGAACGTACGGTTTCAGAGTGGTTTGCGGACCAGATTCTAATTATGTTGGAATAATTTTAGAATTTGTATAACATATATAGATATACTATTATATTTAGATTCTAAACATACCCCACTATCTCCCACTTGAAATTAGAACTGGCTGCCCCACTTCTAATCACACTTCCTGCACACACACTGCTGTTTTTCCATAGTACCTACCGTTGTTTAATAGACCATTTACTTACTAGGTTTATAGTTTACTGAGTTTCTCCCAGAGGAATGTAAAATGCATGAAGGCAGGGATCTTGATTTTGTTCACTGATATATCTGAAGGACATAGCAGGTATTAAAATAAATAAATATATATATGGAGCGCCTGGGTGGCTCTGTCGTTAAGCGTCTGCCTTCGGTTCCAGTCATGATAACGCGGTCCTGGACTCGTTGCTCAGCGGGAAGCCTGCTGCTCTGTCTCCTGTTTCCCCTGCTTGTGTTCCCTCTCTCGCTCCCTCCCACTGTCAAATAAATAAATAAAATCTTTAAAAAGTAAAAATAAGATAAATTAAATGTGTGTGTGTGTGTCATGAATAAATGAAATAAGCTGAAGTCCAGATTCCTCAAATAGGCCCTCTTCATTCTCACTTTCTTAACCTATAACCTTGCACGTCTGTCTGAATTATTGCCCCTGAAGAGTCTCCTTCCCATCCTCAGAACCTCAGTTTTCTCTGTGTTATCCTGGCCCTTAGCACTTCTGGAAGTCTGACTTTCTTCCTCCTCTTCTAGTAGCCAGGTATGTTCTAGTCTGGACCAGGGAGGGACGGCCCCTCACCCATGCTGGTCCCTCCCCATTATCATGCACAATGCCTGGAAACACCGGGCATTCAGTAACTATTTCTCAACTGATAGAATTACAAATCTATCTCAATTTTAAGAACCACATTATTTCAGGGATCCTCAGACCATGACTCTGTAGGAGATGATGAATGTTTTTGAGACGGACAACCACTTTGGAAAAGAACCATTTCTTAAAAAGTGAGGCTTAGTCCTACCATGAGATCCAGCCCTTCCGCTTCTCTGTATTTGTGAGAGAAATAAAAGCCTCTGTCCGTACGAAGACTGTTACGTGAGTGTTCATTGAAGCTTTATTTGTAGAGATCCCCAAACTGGAAACACCCTAAATATGTATCCCCAAGGGGAAGGGTGAACAGATCGTGGTGTACCCATGCCATGAGAGGCCACTCATCAATGAAGAAGGATAAACCACTGATACGTGCAGCCACGTGGAAGCATCTCATGCTAATTGTGCTGTGTCAAAGAAGCCACATAAAAAGGAGTACCTACTGTACGATCCCATTGTGGTAGAACTATAGGAAATGTAGACTATGGTGACAGCAAGCCAATCAGTAATTGCTGGTGGGAGGGGCGGAGAGAGCAGGAGGAGCCATGGGGACCAGTGACACAGGCGCCCAGGAAGATTTGAGGATGATGAATGTATTCATTATCTTGATTATTCTGGTGATTTCCATATTACTAAGTTGTGTGTCTAAATATGTCCAATTTATTACATGTCATTCAACCAAGCTACTTTATTTATTTTATGTTGTGAGAGAGAGAGAGAGAGAGAGATTGTGTGTTTGTGTGTGTGTGTGTGTGTGTGTGTATCTGTGTCCAGGTGTGAGCAGGAGAGGGGATGGAGGAAGAATCTTAAGCAGGCTCTACGGGCAGCATGGAGCTTGAAGCCGAGCTTGATCCCAGGGCCCTGAGATCATGACCTGAGCTGAAATCAGGAGCAGGACGGTTCACCCTCTGAACACCCAGGTGCCACTGAATAAAGCTATTTTTAAAAGAGCTTTTAAAACGGAACTATTTTTAATATAATTAAATATAAAATAGAAATATAAAATATTTATATAAATAACATTTTATAAATTTATATATTGTCATAAATGTAAATATAAATATAAATATATAAATTTATAAATTTTATATTTATATATAATTTATAAATAATTTTTTGAGTTAATTTCTATAAAAATAGCT